>NC_067127.1:30377364-31052949 GCF_021347895.1 Acanthochromis polyacanthus | reverse complement strand
TCCAGATGGCTGTACTGTTACACAGACATCCTACAATCTAATACATGCCGTGAATTTCAGATTTGCTCAGAAAGCCCTACCCATATGGACGGCATTACCACAGCAGCAAATGCAAAAGATATACCAAATGCTACAAATCATCTCAACCCAACTGAGGTTTAATGCTGCATTCTTGTCTTGTTGAGTTTGCTGTAAAGTGCTATCAGTGAGGGGGGAAACATATCGGGCTGCTAGTGGTAATTGAAAAGAGAACATGTGGGAATTTCTGTCGACTATATCTCTCGTTTGGCCTCGACAACACAGGTGGTGGATCCAGTCAAAGGCAATAAATATCACAGTTATCGCTGCCTTCTATTCTAATGGAGTCGATCTAGTTTACAACAAATAATTGATTTGGAAAATAAATAGATTTTTGATGTGGGATCAAATACTCTGGCAGCGAGACATCATCTTGTTTTCCCTCTTGCTGCCTTTCATATTATACGAGTGTGGCACACCAGGCGGCATACCAAGCAGGCCGAAATTAGGGAAGTTGCTCCGGCACTCTCAGCAAATTCATCACGGTTTATTAATAACGCTCAGCAGCAGCGGCGGCAGCAACACAAGACAAATCTCGGCCATCATCAGCGTCGTCGGTTTATGACTTCTCTAATTGCAAAGATTATTGAACCCTGCGCTCAACCTGAGAGGCTGCTGTACGTCGAGCCGGGTGTGCGTGCTCCCTTCAAGGTTGATTTCAGCCTTGAAACTTGATGCTCTTCTTATTATATATTTATTATTTATGGTATAACTTGACGCCAGCCTTCACAGCGACATTATAATTCAAGAGGAGAGGATGGTTGCATTTCATTCAGAGTCGCCTACATAAGTTGGGGGAGGGGGGACAAGAACAAGTCACTGAACATCCCATCACAGTACAGTTAAATCAATCATTAGGAACTGGAAGGTTTATTAAAAATTGAGTGACCATGCAAGAAAGAGACACCTGATTATGGCCACCAAGACAGCTATGATTCCTTCAAAGTAGTTTCAGCAGTGTACAATAAGTGCTGCCTGTTCTTCACCAGTCAGAGTTTTATGGGATACTGCTGAAAAAAGCTCATATTATATCTGGACTAGAGTTCAGCAGAAGACATTAGGGGGACTCTGAAGTCAGCTGGGAGAGGGTTCTCTGGTCTGATGGGACAAAAATGGAGCTTTTGATCCATCAAACTGCATGCTATGTTTGATGGACACCAAAAAGTACACAAAACCACAAAAACAGCAATCCCACTCTGAAGCATGGTGGTGGCAGCATCATGATGTGGGGATGCTTCTCGGCAGCATAAAAGGCTTATAAAGGTAGAGTGTAAAATAAATTGAAGACTCTCAAGTCAACTGGAAGGTGGTTCTTTGGTCTGATAAGGTCGAAATTGACTTTTATGGCCATTAAACTAGATGCTATGTTTGTTGGACATCAACCACTACACAAAACCACTAAAACATCATTTCCACTGTGAAGCATGGTGGTGGCAGCATCATGATATGAGGATGCTTCTGGGTAGCAGTTCTTGGAAGAATGAGGTAAAATTGCAGCAACCCAATGTGATTTGACCAGTCCACATGGGTCAGGGCTGAAACATTTGCACAATAACTTCTTTTAGATTTTTCAGTGATTGACATTACATTGCAGAAAACTGCTTTTACTTTGACATGAAAGGGTCTTTTTTTTGGTAAATCCTTGTCAAAAAGTGGAATTACATTACACAAAATAAGGGAAAAACTTCCCAGGGTGGTTGGTATTTTTTCTATCTCGGTGGGCAACACACAGCAGCAAATGTGATTCTGAATTCTGCTGGTCTACAGTTCACAATTCATGTCACATCGTATTAGATTCCAGTGTTTCTCTCTCCTTCTCGGTGTGTCTTCCTGTCCTGTAATTGCTGGAGGATAAGGTGGGTTATATTGCATGGAGGGTTCCAGGAGGGAACCACGATGTATCCATCCAGCTATTTAAAATTGCACAACAGCTCTCGTCCATTGTCTTGTGTCCTTGAGCTTGACTCAACCTGTACCTGCTCCCCCTGCAAAAAGGTGACTGATCTCAGTGAGCAGAAATATATAGGAAGGGAAGGTGAAATGAATAAAACTTTTCTAATTAAGCTGGATATATTGTAGAGAGGTGCAAGAGTGTGGTAGGTTTATTGACCACGAAGGTTGCCTCATTAAGGCTGTCAAAAATGCAGGTGAATTGTGTATGAGACCACCTGGACTCAAAACAATAACTATGCAGGAAGCGCTGACCCAAAGAGTACCTGCCTGGCCGAGGGAAAAAAGATTGAGAGCGCTGAACGTGTCACACATGCCTGTTTATCTAATTACCATTTTCTCTGTCTCCTCCATCCAAGTGTTTCTTCGGGAACCCTACTGGAAAAAATAATTATAAATCGCTCTCTCACGGAGACACATTTTTCATATCTCCTCGCTATCACAAAGACAAACTGCCAAACGATGCCGGCGTAGATTCCCGCCGTAGATGGCGCTCACTCTTTGGCTGAATAGGTAGCAGAGATCGACACGCTGAGGAGGGAAACAATTTCAAATCATTGAAATGCAAAATTGAAGTGAAAAAAAATGTCTCGGTGTTGTGGTGTTTTATTATCCCTCCTCTATTTTCTGTTTTTTTTACATTGCTTCATCCATCAAATGCCAGAAGGAGGCCCGTATACAACCTTTTTGATTGCATCCAATGGAAGCTTCAGATAGAAAATAAATGTGTTTCCTACATAATAAGATTAAGAAGTATTTCTGCATTACTATGAAGAAGCTAGTGCAAGATATTATTGATTGGTCTTGGGTTTTATGATGAGATATTTGGATATAAACAACAAATTGCACTATTACAGTGGCACATTTTAGCAGCTTCTTTCAGTCCACCTGCACAGGAAGCTTTATTCACACTGGTGGAGTTTAAAATGAGTTGATTATCAAGTCAAGTTTATTAGCCCAAAACTGCTCGGCTCTCCCGAAGGGCTTTACAGTCGCTGTGATTAATGAGTCCGCATGTCTCCAGACTCTGAAAACAAAAGAATAAAAAAGGAAAAAAGAAGAACCCCAGGGAGAAGAAAGAAAGATAAAAATGAAAAATAATCTTATCTAGCTGCCCCCCCAAACACACACACACACACAAAAAGATTAAGTGGGGAAATTAAGCAAAAGTGATGAATGAAAAGAGTAGATGTTAGTCGCACATAGAAACTTACATGCATAGTACAGTCACAGAGTAAAAACTGCATTTCAACCCTGTAAAAAAATAAAATTTCTTAACAACTTTACTGCATTCTCTGTTACATTTTGCCAGAAATGCAATTTAGTTTTGAAAAAAACATATTTTCTCACAAAAAATAATCTGTTGACCCAAAATGTGTTCCTTTTTTGTTTGATGTAATATTATTTTATTCTCAACTTTCACCTGAGAGAAACACCTAAAAAATTAGATCAAAATATTTAACTTACAAATTATGACTTATGGAAAATACATGACTTTGGAAAAAAATGACAGAACACAATGTTTAAATTACGAACTTTTGACTAAAAACTACAAGATTAAAACTTATAGTACTAAGTCGAAATTAGTAAAAGAAATTGTACTTACTGTTTAATGATCGTAACTTGAAAGTTCAAAAAAAATGAAACAAAAAGTAGAAACAAACAGCACGTGATCTTTTTGTATGAATCAATAACTTGGGATGAACTTACTCAAAAAGACATAATTGCTGGCTGATATAGGACCATTATTTTTACACTTAGTTTGCTATTTAGTTAAGTTAAGGTGCCAAAAAATACATTATTAGGTTTGAAACTTTCATAAAAGAAACTTAATAAAGTCTAGGCATCAAAACTATGCGGTTAGGTTAAAGAAAATGCCATAATTTGTGTTAAAATATGATGATTATGCAATCAGTTTGAAGCTTCTCCTTCATTTCCTGGGTTGCCATGGTGATGGTTCTATCTCACATATGATTGGCTGCCTGGAAATAAGTCAAATAAATGGCAGAGATATGCCAGTTTGCCAATTACTCATGATATCTTACAATAAAACAGCTAAAAACACATTTTCCTTGAGGTCCCAGTGCCCAGCTTGTGCACGATTCGTTGTGAAGTGTAATAAGTTAAAGAGTTCAGAGGGTTTGAAAGTGTACAGAATGAATAATCCGGATCGATGGAGGCATCGGGCTGCTTCCAGATGCTGCAGAGAGCTTTTACATCTTCGAACACAAACCCAGCAATGGAAACATAAAACTCCAAACTGCAGCCGATCACTCAGAGAGAAGACGGAGAGCAGAGGTGATGAGAGTGGGAGCTGTGGTTAGTCATAGAAAACACACCGCGATGCTAAAACAGTGACGAACAAACACCGACTGTGGCTCCAGAAGCACAGAAACCCAGATAAATATGGACTAAATCTATACTTTATCACAAATGCAGATCAGCCCTGTGGACCCGTCTTAGACAGTAATGTTTATTTAAAACAGTTGCTATTTCAGAAATACCACATTTCTATTTTCACACATAGAACGCACTTCATATTTTGTGCTGTACATCCACAGACAGCAATAGTGAAGACTCAAACTGCTTAAATTTTCCTTCTCATGCCAAATTCAAAGACCGACATCTGTCATTTATCTGTTGATTCAGTTCTGACGCTTTTTGTTGCATGAGACAATTTTTTTTTTTTTTACAAAATAATAATACTGTTTCATCCATATTTTTTCTGTCTGATGTCTAAGCCTCACAGTACTCTAAAGGCATCATGCCACTCTGTAAATACTCAAATTAAATGACATCGCATCAGGATTTTCAATTTTTTTTCACAATTTTTACAAATATTTTGAATTTTACAAAAAAAATGACAATAAAATTGAATTCAACTCAGTGCAAAATAATATTAAAAACTGTTTTACAAAAATGTAGATTTCTTTTTAAAGCTTCACTGTAGCAGCACTACAGAAGAAGGTCATTTAAAAACAAAATACTCCCAGGTGTCTCCAATGAAATTCAGTCCAAACTCTGACTAATACTGTGATAAATACGTCTTAACAAATCAGTTTCTTCAGCTGAATCAGAGGCTGTTTGCAAATCTTAAACTCAAGCTACAGCGTTCTGCAATAAAACCGTAAAATTATGTGTTTTTAAAAAAAAAACTTGACGGTGTGTAGGTGTTGAATCTTATTGCTAAACAGGTTGCATGTAAACATAAGTAGTTTTCTTTACAGGCATGCCAATATTTCCTCCCAATTGACCAGCGTTGTGTGAGGACAGCGATGAGTGCATCCATCAAACACAAAGAGTCCTGATACAACCTCAGTCTGGAGGACAAGAAAATAGAAGAAGAAGAAAAAAAAAGAGCCAACATCAAGAAAAATGATGTGTGCCTTGGAATGAGAGGTGTCCTTAATGGATCAGCTGCAGGAGAGAAGATCCCTCTCTGAACACATTAATCATTAAAATCTAACTGCTCCAGTCTTTTATCTTTCTTTGAGAATCTGTCAGTTTCCCGTCAGACCCCAGAAATGTTAACCAAATTAAACCAGCACCCCCTGACAGTTTAAAGATCAAATGTTAAACCGCAGTTTTAAAAGAATGGAGATTTGGGGGAAAAGTGCTCAAGAAAGGCAAGAAAAATCGTTTTTCTTTTTTGTGTTTTTAAGCAATTCTTCAGAGAAATTCAAAGAGACTCAAGACACTGAGAGGAAAGTCACTAGCATATGAAATAAGGGAGAAAAAGTCAAGAAATGAGTCCTTTTCAGACAGATAAAGAAGACTGTGCAAATTTACATACATAACCACAAAAAGAGCCAGATTTGTTTCTTTTCCAGATCAATACCTCTGATGGCCACTGGGTGGTGGATCCAGGAAAACAGTACTGAAGTTAATAACAAAATAGCTAATATTTGTCCTGAAATAGAAAATAAAACCTACATCTGGACAATTAAGTACATGTCTGTGAAGCAGATTTTAAAAATAGCTCAATTTTGGCCATTTATTGTTACTGCAGCTTGCTTGTAGTGCCAGTAACAACTTTAATAAATATAATACTTGTCTCAAAAAGTACCTTTGGACGAGTTAAATGCAGTAAAATAAATGAAGTGCATGACACAGAATTTTAATTTCAATAAAGTCATGAAACAAACACCAGTTAATATAAATAAAATAGTGGAAGCACCCAAAAAATAACTTTATACATGCAGAATAAGAACAAAAATGATAGAATAAACAGAATCAAAGAAAGTAAAACTGTGAAAATAATCAGAAATGAGAATAAAATGTTCACTCTTTGTTGCAGATTTGCTCTTGTTTTAGTCAGATGTCTGTTTGCAAATTATTAGACTTTATTTTATTAAAGGTAACAGCAAAAACAACAGAATAAACAGAATAAAAGGAAGTGCAACCGTAGAAATACGGCTATGGACATGGAAAATATGGATATAAGAAGTCCTACAATAGTACAGATATATTCAGACTGTTTTAAGTTGCATAATTTGAGATTCCACAAAAACAAAACATGTAGTTAAACACAGTAAATGACACAATATGCAAAACACAGAATTTTAATATAAACAAACCCATGCATAAACACAAATTGATGCAAATAAAACATAAAAGACACCAAAAAACATCATAATACATGCGAGATAAGGGCAAAAACACAGAATGAAAGAGAGTAAAAGAAAATAGAACATTGAGTTTATGCTCCAAACATCTTCTGTTTGAAGATGTTAGACTAAGAATAAGAGCAAAAATAACAGAATACTCAGCCATGAAATCGTTAAAACAAAGGTTAAAAGAGAATAAAATATTGAGTCTTTGCTCAAAAAACCTTTTCCCGTTCACAGATTTTTATACTCTATGTTTATGTTGAAATCCAGCAATAGTAGAAGAAAATTCAGAGCCTGTTTCCTGTTTCGACAGAAGCAAGATGTGGAGTTAAACATGTGGAGTAAAAGATACAACATGCACAATGCTGAATTTCAGTATAAACAAACCTATACAATGAACACCAGTTGATACAAATACAACATAAAAACCACCAAAAAAGTGCAAAATAATAAATTAAAGGAAATAAAAATGCTGGAAAATGCAGAAGAAGAATAAATAGAATGAAGGAAATAAACAAAATTTCAAGTATTTGCTCCAAACTTCTTCTGTTTGCAGATTGTTAGATTTTGCTTTAATCTATAATCCTCATTAGGGTTACAGGGGTGCTGGAGCCTATCCCACCTGACTTACATGTCCACAGGAACCGTCAATTTCCTGTATCCATTCATTGTCTATGTGATATGCATTGCATTGCATGCTGGTTCTGTTGCTGTGCATTTTGAGCTGTGATCTGGTGCGTCTCCCCAGAGTGGGCCGTAGCTCATTTGCATAAAGTAGACTGGACTTCTACTTTAAGCAAATTTGGTGCAGCAAACTTAGGCACGATGCATCACAAGACTTTTGTCAAATGTCTAAACTAGCCATCGTTGAACTAAAAGTAGGACAGATTAAGCTATTGCAGAGCTTATTTCTCACCCCAAAGTGCTATCACAGATACTTTCACTGAATTGTTTTCATAGTAAAAGAGAAAGTTTGTGACCGAGCCAACAATGTTGGACTGACACATCTACCAGATTGCATCTCAAGTGCTGTCATGTGACCACCTAGTGGCCTGTTGGTGGCCTGCTCACCAAGCAGGTGATTTTCAGATGTGGCATGTTTACATGCAAGAAAAAACATATCCTATGGGCACATACCTTTAGGATGAAGGCAAGGGACACCCTGGACAGGTCACCGATCTATCAGAGAGCTACATATAAAAACAATCACACTCACGTTCACACCGATGGACAATTTAGAATCACCAGTTAATCTCAGCATGTTTTTGGACTGTGGGAGGAAGCCGGAGTGCCCGGAGAAAACCTACCCATGCACAGGGAGAACAGGCAACTTCCATGCAGAAAGGCTGGGATGTAAAACAGGGATCTTCTACCTGCAAGACCAAAATGCTAACCGCTAATCCAATGCGCAGCCCCAACTCTAACAACAGTAGAATTGAATTCACGGTCTTTTATGTTGCATCAGTTGAGATTCTCTGCACATCGGCCTCTCTGGTTTCAGCCTCAGGTGTCTGTCAGTGAATGTGTTGGACATGTGGTGGTTGGAGCCCAGCGGTTGGTCTCTGCAGAAAATTCCCTCAGGGTCTTTACCGAGCACTCCCTCGTCTCTCAGACCCAGTCCCAGATTCATGGGCTGCTGGCTGCATTCAGACACTCCGTCTTCTCTGATAATCAAAGACAGAGAGAAGAGAGCTTGTTTAAAAGCACGCAGAAAAAAAAAAACAACCCAGAGTGTAGAAAAAGAAATGAACTAACAGAACACATTTGCACATAAAAACTATTTTTACAATGTGATGCTGCATATTCTGTTTAAGCCTGCAAATAGGGAAACAAACTGCCTTTTCTTTAATTCGTCCACCGCTGAGAGTCTGCAGAACAGTGAGTGACTGAGCAATGATTTTCATCACTGTGGTTCTATTTTCAGCTCCACTGTTGGCTCCATGTCACATCTGAGAAAAGCTCTCATTGAATGCAAACAGCACCAGTCTGGGTTTCTTGTTGCTGAAAATTCGTGATTTGTTGCACCGTTTTATTTCTGTCAGTCTTTTCCGTCCTGAGATAAGACAAATGGGAAACCCTGCATCCCAGTGCTAATCCCTCGGGGCGCTGGAGCCACGGTGGACCAAAGGAAGTTCTGTTTCTGTGTTGTTGTTGTTGTTTTGTTTTTGATGAGGAAATTAGACATCAGAAACTGTTTCGTCTCAGTCTCAGGATTGACGTTGGCTTACAAAAAAAGGGATTTCTGGGAAATTCTCTGTCCTTCACTGTCTGGACGATGCTTCAGGACATTTGGTGGCATTTTACAAGCTTCAGTCAGAACCAGTAATGATTCATGTGAAGTTCACTTCGGCCAACTGTGCTAAAGTCAGAAGGTTGCATTGGATCCCGACTATCTACCAGTCAAACTTCCAGTGCTAATGATGCTGCAATTTACTGCTAAATTCAGCATTAAGAGTGCAGTTAGATTCAATTATTTCCTGTGAGTTCAAAGTAAGTGAGCAAATTGGTCATAGCAGTGAGAATGTTAATAATCATGGACATGAGTGGCTGGCTGCATGCACACAGCCTCAGGTAATAACCGTAATAATGAGAATTAATTGAGTTTTACTGTCATTTTCTTGCACGTGTGCTGTCACAAACTGTGCGTTGACAGTATGCGGTTGACATTTATGCATTTTAGTGATCATATTGAAGCCAACGGCAAAGTTATAAGTCATTAGAGTGTATTTATGTCTCATTATTATTGTGGTATAAATAACAGTATGTAAATGCCTCGGAGCCTTGACTGGCTTTTCACAAGTTTTAGAATAAAGAGTTCAACATGTGGGCTTCAGGAATTAATTTAAGCAGAGATTCTCGGTTTGTTTGTTTCTCTATTTGTCAGATGTTGAATTTTTGAGCTTTGATGTGTGTTCAGTGAAAAGAACAGGGATGCTAACCTGGCAAAAGCCAGATTAATAATTGTGTAGTACTTGATAGTACTCCACAATATCAATCTGGGACCGCTCCATGTAAATCCGTTCGGAGGAAAGAGGCACGGATTGGACAATGCAACAGTATGTCCCGCCTCTGACAGGTTTGTTTTTAGCCAATCGCGGCAAACTTTAATATGTCGTCACAACGAGCGGAGCCCATTGGTAGATTAAACTCTTACCAAAACCCGTAGGTAAAAAAGCACAAACATCTTTACCATCCAGAAATGCGCAAAGCGCCTCTCGTTGTTCTTCCTTCAAAGAAGCGATAAGAGATTCAGCTAAAACTGACTTAATAGCAGCATCTACACGATCGTTGTCCTCCGTTGCCATGTTTGTTTTGATCTACTGGCGTTTGGTGTTGTTGTCACACCCGGATATCCCGCCCCACACACGAACACTGCTGCGTGATTGGCCCGTGCCAACTTGGTGCTGTACGAAAAGTGAAGGCGGGAACGGAGCAAGATGGTTTCTTGAGAGATTTGTGAACTCACAAATATCGCAAGAAATCAACTTGCTGGCAAGGTTACAGGGATGCACGATGCAGGATTTTCATTTTAACCTTCTGAAGCCCAAAATCAGGTGGTTGGCGAGAAAGGCATGCTGTCTTTTTAAAAAATCACCACAATTAAACGGTTTGTGAGACATAGAAACTGGAAAAATAGCTGGATATTCAGCTTTCCTGCAGTCCTTGAACTACTCATCTCTGATGTGCCATTTTGCTAGGAAAAATCTAAGCTAAAATTGTGATATTTTGCCAAAAATACTTTTGAAAAAAATCACCAAAAATAACATGTTTGCTTTAAATAAATTCTGCTAAAAAATAAAAATGATTTGTTCTTTGGCACAGCTGTGAAGCCTTTAGTGATTCCACTACAACACACTGTCCTGTGACAACAATTGCAGTTTTGGGCTGAACTGCAGACAATGTTCCAGCAGAGCAGGTAGAGTGGAAATCAATTTTTTAAAATTTTTTCCAGTATTGGTAACCCATGTGGGAACACAATGAATAATAGTAATGTAACTTATTTATCAAAGAAGTTCAACTTTAGTTTCTTTCTTACATAATCTTTAAAAAATGTCCCCAAAATTACTTAATTATTAGAGGCTGACGCTGTACAAAAAGAGAATTGCCAGATTATCCACTTTTAAGCAGTCCTACTCATCTGTGTTAACCTGTTTTGTTGGTACAATTTACTTACTTATAAATTTAAAAAGCAACACAGGAAAGGAAAACTCAGAAAGAATCAAAAACATAAAATAATGGTGAACTAGTAACCAAACTCCAGGAACCACAACAGTACATGTTGATTCTCAATTTATTTTAATTTTATTTGAATATTTATGTAACATAAACAATAAAAGACACTCAGCTTTTGTTTTTCCTTTTTCTTTTTTTGAAATTAATGACATTATAAGAGTGTCATAATGCGCACATTTCTGAGTTTTCTCTCTACTTGTTCATGGTTTTTCTGTTTCCACAAAGGTGTAGGACTTTATATTGCAGTGAAAAATGAACCCAAAATGAGGAAAAATGTGACAGGAGTTAAAAAAAAAAAACATCCAGAAAATGCTTGAAGTTCAGAGGGTTGAAGACACTTTTGATACATATATTCTCTCCCTGAACAATACAGGAGCAAACTGGACTCCTCATCCACTCAGGGTCCAATAAAACTTCTGGTCGGCCTTTTAGATTTGTTTCTTTACTTTTGACCTGTAATTCTAATGTTTTTATTATGCAAATCATTTCATACTTTATTTAAATGGATGTTCCATTCGTCATAATTTGTCCAGTTCTGTCTCCTACATCAGACCTGAAGCTGAGTCCTTTGTAGCTTTAATGAGAGCGACTCTCTGGTCGCTAATTGTAGATTATTTCACATCGGATAATGACTGAGAGATGTATCCACATCTGAATTAGAAGTCTAACCTCATCTGTTCTGTTCTTCTGAGCCCCACGGTTGGGGAAAACAACTCTGGAGATTTATGAGATAACTGTTTTCTCCTTCAGAAGAGACTGATTGATAGGCTGGGCACCGTAAGTGGTGCTATGCATCATTAATAGCATGGGAAACAGTACAGTACCTGCTCAGATGGATGCTTGTATATGTAACCGTCAGATCCGCCCCCTCGCTGTGAGCAAATCCCACTTTTGATGGATTTATCCCATCGAGGGCTCTCTCTGTTAAACACCATTCAGGTTTTCATCAATTTTGCTTCTTTCCCTATAATGAGCAGACCCATTATTTTTACTCAACTTCTTAATTTAGATTATAAGTGGTCTTTTCCTTCGTCCCTGGAATCAGAAAGCGCAGCGGGGAGCTGAGGCCTGCAGACAGCGAGAGACTGATGATGGAGAGAGGCTGAGCTGACGTCCTTTGAGTTTCCCCCCATGGTGACTAATTAACCTTTCAGGTCCCCATCATCACTGCAGAGCTCAAGTGTGTCGGTCTGCGCATGTGTGCAAGATCATACCGACACCATACGCAGGACTCTGCAGGGGCTGCTGACATTTCCTCTGGACTTCAGTCCTCTGTCGACAAGCCTCCATCCGTCGTTTTCCCTCCAGCAGCTCAGACAAAAGCCGTCTTCATTAGGCTCACCGTGTTTGAAAACCAAGCAGATCGGTCCCTTTGCTTTAGTCTCACAGAGCGTTAATGACTCACTAGCCATGAGCTGTTTGTTTTAAAGGACCTGTTATAATGAGTCTTTTTTCTGTGGCTTCACAGGAAAATATCCGGAAAAAAATGTGATTTTTTTTTGGATATGTGATGTTATTGTTTTGTCAAATAGTTTAATAATGTCCCGTGGGGCGCAAAGCAAACTAAACAGTTCCCTGAAATGTTCAATGATTAATGTTTAAAGGCTAATGGTCCTTATAGACACCACACTGTGTTCAGCAAACAGCTGCAGGGAGTAGCAAATAGGTGGAGTTTTCAAAACTTCCGGCAGGACTGCTAAGTAAATAACACCCTCTTTTCCCAGTTAGGAAGCTTTAATGGGTTCGTAGTGCTATGGATTGGCACACATCAAGGAAAATTTAGGCTTTGTGCAGTTCACAAGGGTAAACATAATGCAGATTTCCTCATTTAAAACCAATGCTTGTCAATGTCTCCATCATGCACACCTTTGCAATAAATCATGAAAAAGAAAGTTGGAATTCAAGTGGTTGCTGCAGGAGTTTGAAGGAGAATTGATTCCTACATGCTTTTCATCGATGGAGCCCAAATACAACAGGAAGTCCTATTTTCTCCAGATAGCCTGTGCAATTTAAAACAAATGCTTGTTGAGATGAGAGAATGTGTGAGGAGATTTTCCATCATCCACACCATTGTAATTCATCATTACAAGAGCTGGAAGTGAAGTAGTTGCTGCAGGAGCTTTGAGATGCTTTGAATTGTACGTGTTTCCCATCCACAGACACAGCAGGGTGTCCTAAATTCTTTAGAAATGCTGTGCTATGTTGGCACATCTCAGGAATAATCACATTAACATGATGCTGGGGTACAGTGAAATCTGTAACCAGCTGCTATATCCCTGTGTGTTTGTCTTTTTTGATATGAGTAGCAATACAACCGACGACCATGCAGCAGATCAACATGTAAATGTGTTGTAGTGTGAATAGAATACCATGCGCATCTGCTCTTTCTTTTCATAAGCTGAACTGTTTGGCACATATGGACAGAGGACGCATGAATCAGCCTGAGCTCTGTTTATACAAATTAGACAAATGTACAACCTGTAGCAGGATACCTCACTCTTGAGGCTAATTCATGCTTTCCACAAACACATCCATAATCACAAGTACTGTACCAGGAAAGCAAGTGGTACTTAGAGCAAATGTTTGGCACGATCAGAGACTGTGAGAAGAACTTATCTATCAACCAAACCTTTCTAAATGATCAGTACAACAGTTGTAATTGAGGTAGTCACTGCTGGACTTCGGAGGTACTTTTATTCGAATGCGCTTTCCACTGACGCCACCCAAACACAGCAGGATGTCCTAGTTTCTCCAGATATCCGTTATCTGTAAGCAGCTGCTGTATCCTGTAAAAGTGCAAACAGGCCGCATTTGAGAGACACAACAGGAGCTTTAAGTGTTTTTGCTGTCTTCAGTGTGAGCAGCATTGTGACTGTATGCATAGCAGACCCACATAAATCTATTGTGGTATGAATAGAAGTGTTTTCGCTATGAAAGTTTGCATTGGGGTAAAGATACCTACTCAAATTAAAACTTGTTCTCGAGATTCGACTTTGCTCCCGAAGTCTCGTTTGAAAAGCAAGCATAGTTTCACCTTCATTTTGGTTTCCGTTTCCAAAGCTAGAGGCTTCATTTCTATTGGCAGAACCAAGAGTTCAACTAATTTGAACTTTGACTCAAACGCAACGTTATCACGTTCAGTCTGAAAGCACCATAAATCAGACTGACCCTTATCATGACGTTAACACTAAGAGTAACATTATCTCGTTGGTGTAGTGTTTACACTGCTGGCTGTGCGTCATTCTTTGTTGCATAGCTCCAAAAGATTTTTATTTTCATTGAGCACAGTTGGACATAATGCATTCCTGCCGCCCGAAACAAAGAGAAAAACCTAAAGCAAAGATGTGATGGGTGGGCAACAGTGCTTAGTGTCTGTCCTGCCTCTCGATTCATCAAATCATCCCTCCAGACATCTCTGTCTCACTGCTGTACTTCGTCTCTTCACATCTTCTGTGTTTCCTGCAGCCAAAGGGATGATTTTTTATCTTACGTCCCTTGCAGAAATAAACGGAGCACAAGAGAAAAAGAAGGGGTAAAATAGTGTTTTTGTGAGAGGAAGTACTCCAGAGACCAAATTCCCCAGTACAGATGCCTTTGAGTGTCTTAGATCCGGTGGTTAAATGCTGCTGCCTCATTGGACGATCTTGGCTTCTCCTCCGAGTTTAGACTTAAATAAAAAATACATACAGATTTATCTTAACACCGCAGGCTCTTTGGATCACCTCTTGCACTGTGTGATGTCAGCATTAATCTGCATCTACTTTTATGTTTTTACATAGTATCAGCTAATTGGTAATAAATATTGAGCCTGGAGTGATAAAGATCCCCCATTGACCTGTGTGTGGTGCAGACATGCAACTTTTTACAGGCAATTACAGCCTGTTTATAGACCATTAGGGGAACCAATATTGCTCTTAAGGTTTGCATCTTTTTCAGTAATGTCAGAAATGTAAAATTTTTAATGACCTCTAATGCATCGTCAAGTCACTTTTTCCCCCTGCTTATTTGAAAAATACTTTGCAAAATGCATAAAACAAAGTAGATGCACTTGAACAAAACATAAACAAACAGTAAAAAGGAGCAACATATGTTGTGAATTTTAAGATTTAGTTTTGATAACAGCTTTATCTTCAGGTTCAGGGTCTGTTCTTTGTGCTTTCTGGCTGAAGCACAAACACCAGGTTCCCTGCATTCATTTGCACCATAAAGTCTGAAAATATTGTTAATAAATGGTTTATTTGTGGTGAGTTTTTAAATGACACACATCAAATACAATGTTTTTTTTCATTTAAAAATGATCCGAAAGTAAAAAAATAGATTTATTCTAGTTCTGGCTCGGATATATGCTGTAATTTTGGCAATTTCGCTGATGGGGTGTATTTATGCAAATTCTTTCGTTTGTTTTCAAGCTTTCCTTTGGAGGGTGCCAAGAGCATGAACACGAGACAAACCCTGTGAATGTTTTATTTCAGATTAATTTCGATTACATAGATTTCTAATCAGCTGATGTTGAGATGTGTTGTTCAAATCTGAAGTACCAATGAATGTAATTTCTGAGGCGATTTTCTCCTCTTCAGTGAGGATAACTCTTCGTTTTCATGCAGTTTCATCATGTGGTTTGATGCTTTATGTGACTATACTGAGTATAATATGGATTATTACCATAGTTGATATGTTTTGTTGCTGTATGCCAGCAGAATTGCACATGTGGATCGTTTCAACACAAATCGAACAACTAGCAGAATATTAGTCTGACTTACCAAATGTAGACTATGGGTATAACCCTATAACTGACATTTTACATTATTTTGTCATCTCCTTCCACTACATATGTGTTTTTCACTTTCACAATCCCCATCACTACAACAGACAACAACAACCTCCGAGCAGCAAACAACATGTTTTGTTGAGTTTTTAATGTCTGTCCTCTTCTACATACATGCAAATGTTCCACCAAAATAATCCCCCATCACTATTTTTAAGACAGCACCACTGCTGCGTCCTGGGCTTGACTCCACCCACTACGACTGTGATTGTTTTAAGGCAAAACTAGAAGAGCTGTTTCCCCTATAGTACAGAGATTATTTTGTTCTGCAGAGTGGATTGTGCATCAACAACAAACACTTAAACATATATGAATCCTAAGAGCTTCGGTAGAAAGCAACTGGACTTTTTGTTTAGGTTCTTGGAGATGTTTTACTTTCATCCACAAGGCTTGTTCAGTTCTAACTAACCGGTTGGTACAGAAATATCTGCAACTCCCAACTAGTCAGCTAGAACTGAAGAAGCCTCTTGGATGAAGGTGAAACATCTTCAAGAACCTAAGAGTCCAAGGATTTACCATGATCCGGATGACTGAGAATCTACACTGACACATAGAAATCCTCAATTAAAATCTCATATGTCACCACATGGCATGATCTACATCCATTTTCTTGCTCTTACTTGGGATCGGTTTGTGGTAGATGCAGACTTGGCAGGTCTTTCCAGACGTCCCTCTTTACAGCCAAGTTTTCCAGTTCCTCCTGGATAATTCAAAGGCGTTCCCATGTAATCCCTCCAGAAAGTTCTAGGTGTCCTCCAGGTTCTCCAACCAGTTAAGTAAGTCTGGAAGACCTCCAAATGAAGTTGTTACCATGCATCCAAATCAGATGACTGAGCCACCTTTTCTGGCTCTGTTCAACAAGAAGATGCAGCGACTCTACTCGGAGCTCCTTAGATTTTATAAGACCTCATTTTAAGTGTGCATGCTGTTTAAATATGTATTTTTATGCAAGCATGCAGGAAGAAGATATTAACCTTCCTGTTAGGTTCATTTCTCGGGGACAGCAGTGATTTTCCTGGGTCAATTTGACCTGGATCATGTTTAATTAAATGTCAGGAACCAAAAAATCCCAAGAAACATTGTTTATATCTCATTATTAACTTCACTACTAACTATTTCAGTCAATATTTACTGCAGCGGTGTTCGTTACCTCTCACAGATCATGGTTCTATGGAGATAATTCACTCATTTTTAGGAGAAAATACATGTTAAGATTTGTTTTAATGAACGTTGGAATGACCTACATATAAAATACAATAGTTTTACATTAACTTGTACTTTGAGATTCTGCATTCTTTGGCAAGTTTTCTAATGCCGTCCGTGCAAAACAGAAAATAAAGTAACTGGTGCAGTACGTAAATAACCCTCAACATGAGTAGAAATGTCAGAAAACCATAATATAATACCAGCAATATGACCAACTAGCTGACTTTTCTCTAATTTTGCTCAGGTAATGACAAAAGAATTCATCTTTTATTGAATTCTGAATGTCTGGGTAAAAAGAAAAAGGATAAAATAATACAGAGCTGTGTGACTTTACTGCTGCCTGTTATTGTCTGTTCCAGCCTCCAGTCCAAATATCCTCCAAAACACACAAACATGCACACGTCCAAGACGCACAATCTCATATGTGCACAGCGGGTGCTTTACAAGAGAGAGTGGGAAAGCTCTATTACTCTTCCTCCTCTCACAATTTCTCAGGGGGTCTTAAAAAGTAATGTGTTTTCAAATGCGGGGCTCCGGCTTGTCGTGAGTTCTGGCCGGCTGTGATATATGAGCCGGGGAACAAGCGAAAGGGCAGCGGGGCGAACATTCAGCCGGCTCTTTACAGCAGCATGTTATTGGAATGTCCAAGTATCATGAGAGGGAAGAAAAACATAACAAGCTGAATAACCGGTCATGTAAAGAGAAGGGCATCGAAGCGCGTTAGAGAACCGGAAAAGCCGACAATTTTTAGATTTATTTTTATTTCGCTGTGTGAGTCGGTGAGCTTTATCACTGCAGGCAGGAAGCTTCTTCAGAGGCTGAGGTAGAACATACTCATCTTCCTTGGCTTGGTTGTGCTTTAAGCCAGTTTAATCTGCTTTATTCCCTTTTCTCCAGTATAACCAGCCCATTAAACAGTAAAAACCTGGTAAAATACCTGTTTGACCCACGCTGACCTGAAAAAAGTCTCCATATAATGACATTATAAGACATACAGTACCGTTTCAAAAGTTTGGGGTCGCTTAGAAATGTCCTGATATCAAATGGAAAAGCTTTTTTTCAATGAAGATAGCATTAGAATAATCCGAAATACAGTCTAGACATTGTTAATGTGGTAAATGACTATTCTAACTGGAAATGGCTGAGTACTCGGCGGAATTACGTGACGATCCATGTTAGTTTGACTGTTAGCAACATTATTCAAAAATGAACTATTGGATGAACAATTTGGATAAAGTTTTCAGGGAAGGTCAGAAATGACACAAGGACCAATTGATTCCATTTTGGCAGTGATGCAGCTTATACAGACTTGTTAAAGATTTCTGTATCATTGCGAGATAGCAGCACGTCGATCGCTGCAGACTTATCGGGACTTAGCCGTTGGAAATGATACAAGGAGCAAATGATTAAATTGTGGGGGTGTTTCTGAGTCCTATCGATTCCTGCCACCCTTTACATATTTAGGTCACGTGGTTCGGTATCCGTACATAACGTGTGCATGCATAACATGCCTGTGCTCAACGCAAGGTCATTTTGTTTGTGGGTACATCTATTTTAAATGGCCACTTTCTATCTTGCCGTGTTTCTTGTCAAGTTTTTCAAGTCTTCAGCCATCAGAAATGATACGACTAAGCAGCCTTAGCAAAGTACTGCACTCTCTAAGTGCTTTTCTTGTTTTTAATGGAATATCTCCATAGGGGTACAGAGGAACATTTCCAGCAACCATCACTCCTGTGTTCTAATGCTACATTGTGTTAGCTAATGGGTTTGAAAGGCTAGCTGATGATTAGAAAACCCTTGTGCAGTTATGTTAGCATGTGAATAAAAGTGAGTTGTCATGGAAAACATGAATTTGTCTGGGTGACCCCAAACTTTTGAACGGTAGTGTATATTTCTTTTTTAGTACATTACAACACATAAACTGCAATTTTTGTCTCTTTTTCTGCATTTAGGAGAAGTTTGATGTTAAATTTTTGTCTAAAATGTCTAAAATGTCCAAAATGATTCACAAATGATTGGAATGAGCTTGAAATTTGTCCAAGATGAGTTAGAAATTATTCAAAGTTACCTAAAATCTGTCTAAAATAAAAAAGAAACCAAAAACTGTTCACCTGAATCATCCAAAATAAGTCCAAATTTCCCCAAAAATGATTCTTAAATGATCACATATGATTTGAAACTTCTTCAGGATGTCCAAAATGATTTTAAATGATTCAAAGACTGTCTAAACCTTCCACATAAATAATCCCAAACGAGTCAAAAAGTGTCCAAAATTACTTGAAAATTGTCTAAAATATCCCTAATGACATCATTTTGTACTTAACTGGAATAAACTTTGCTTACTATATACTGGAAAACATAGACATTAATGCAATTTCGCTCAACATATTCAGCATGGAAAATATGTTTGATTAAATATGGACATATGTAAATAAAACTCGGTTATGTAGTTGTCAAGTCAGATAAGCATTTACATTTTCATTTATATACATTTTAGTTTAATTCAATAATATAGATTCTTATACTTTTGAGATTAATACAAGATTTTGCATGTATATAGCACTAGAAATATAATTAACTCACTGTATATACTAAAACATACACATTAATTATATTATGCTAAACATATTTAGGATTTATAACATGTTTATGTAAACACATAATATGTTCACACATAGCAGAATAATTACATAGCCTAATTAGGTAGATGTTTTCAAAAACTACAACAATATTAATATAAAAAAAATTACAAAAAATATAAATTAGGTAACATTTTGCTTTTATTTAAAAACTGATTTTTGCCTCTTTTTTTTTTTTTTTACATAATTGCAACATATTTAGCATTAAATACATGTAAATGCACACATGATGAAAGACTATTTGTTCACTTGTCTACCGAAAGTTAGATGTGGTGTTAGATAATAATAGGAAAAAATATATTAATTAGCTCACATTTTATTTAAATGTAAGATCATATTTTGCCACATTTTTCAGAAAATTCACCACATTGCACACTAAAACAAAACTAACGGACAGTTCACTTTAAAACATAAACACTGTTACACTTTTATTGACCATATTTTCATTTAAACCATATTTATGTAGATGTACACGTACTGAAATACTTGAAAACAACTTTATTAAGCAGATGTTAAGTCAGCAAAATCTTCATTCATGCATCTGTAAGTACATAAACATGAACCACACGTGACACATTGAGGTATCAAATAGAAATTCCAATAAAACACTATAATGTACCTAATATGATGAAAATAGACCCTCATTATGTTTTTTTTCTTTGCTTTGGGCTTTCCAGTGTGAAACATTTTATCTGCATCCAGACAGACATCTTCTTAATGCCGTAATCAGCCTGCATCCCTGAAGGCTGCATTAATACGCTTCCAAATGCTCCCGTTTGTTAATTCAGCCTCCGTCTTGTAGTAGAACAGAGCGTGTGTCTTCATTCTGTCCTACATCATGTTTACTGTCGTGTTGTTGTTGATCTTTTGACCTCGGACGTTCAGACTGCATCTGTTACGAAAGCACGACATTATTCAGTCATTGTGACAAAGAAGATGCTTCCATGACGGAGATAGTTTTATTATTTGTTTTGTTTCATTTGTGCTGCATCAAAATTGATGAGTTGCATGTGAGAATTTTTAGGACATTGTTTTTCGGGCTGTTAATTACTCCCTAATGTCCAGTTTTGATAAGGTGAAAGTCATTTTTAGTGGAGTTACTCGAAGCTGGTCTGGCGATGAAGATAAGATTTGTTCTATTTCATTTGCAGCTGCTAATGACCAAATGTAGGGATGTTTTTCAAGGGGACATAAAAATGAAAAAAAAAGTTTGATTAATTAATATTAAAAGCAACAATAAATTTGTTCATTGAAATTTTGTCATTCAGGAGGTTTTTTTTTTTTAGATTAATACAACATAGTGCACTTATATACAATAAATTATATTAATTCTAGATAAACATGGCTTTCTGTAAACTTCAAAACATAGAATAAATTTAGAGGTGTTTTTGTTTTGGGTTGTTTTGTCTTCTTTCAGCTGAATTTAAAATAAGCAGTTTAAATAATTAATAACAAATTCAACAATGAATTAGTTCACTAGTTAATTTTAGTTTTTTCATTTAGGTGTTATTTTGTTTATTTTTTTTTAGATTAATAGAACATACTGCACTTATAAACAAATATTATAAATAAAAATGACTCAATTTTAAAACAGAATAAATTTCAGGATGTCATTTTGTCTTTTTAGGGGATTTTTTTAAGTTAAAAAAAAATCATAAAACCAACCATAAATTAGCTCACCATTTAGTTACATTTTTTGATGACTTAAAAAAAGTTCAATAATAATTTATAGAACTAAATAAGCTCAACTTTTAGTTTATTTTAAAATTGTATTTTTGCCATATACTGTCAAATAAATGCAACATATTGCACGTATGCTACACAAAAATAATAACAACCGATGATAAACCTAAAAAATACACACATATAGCGATTGTATATGTACACACGTGGACAAAATTGTTGGTACCCCTCAGTTAAAGAAGGAAAAACCCACAATTCTCACTGAAATCACTTGAAACTCACAAAAGTAACAATAAATAAAAATTTATTGAAAATTAAATAATCAAAATCAGCCATCACTTTTGAATTGTTGATTAACATAATTATTTAAAAAAACAAACTAATGAAATAGGGCTGGACAAAAATGATGGTACCCATAACTTAATATTTTGTTGCACAACCTTTTGAGGCAATCACTGCAATTAAACGATTTCTGTATTTGTCAATGAGCGTTCTGCAGCTGTCAACAGGTATTTTGGCCCACTCCTCATGAGCAAACAGCTCCAGTTGTCTCAGGTTTGATGGGTGTCTTCTCCAAATGGCATGTTTCAGCTCCTTCCACATATGTTCAATGGGATTCAGATCTGGGCTCATAGAAGGCCACTTTAGAATAGTCCAACGCTTTTCTCTCAGCCATTCTTGGGTGTTTTTGGCTGTGTGTTTTGGATCGTTGTCCTGTTGGAAGACCCATGACCTGCGACTGAGACCAAGCTTTCTGACACTAGGCAGCACATTTCTCTCCAGAATGCCTTGATAGTCTTCAGATTTCATCGTACCTTGCATACTTTCAAGACACCCTGTGCCAGATGCAGCAAAGCAGCCCCAAAACATTACTGAGCCTCCTCCATGTTTCACCGTAAGGACAGTGTTCTTTTCTTCGTATGCTTGGTTTTTGAGTCTATGAACATAGAGTTGATGTGCCTTACCAAAAAGCTCCAGTTTGGTCTCATCTGTCCAAAGGACATTCTCCCAGAAGCTTTGTGGCTTGTCAACATGCATTTTTGCAAATTCCAGTCTCGCTTTTTTATGAGTATTTTTCAGCAGTGGTGTCCTCCTTGGTCGTCTCCCATGAAGTCCACTTTGGCTCAAACAACGACGAATGGTGCGATCTGACACTGATGTGCCTTGGCCTTGGAGTTCACCTTTAATTTCTTTGGAGGTTGCTCTGGGCTCTTTGGATACAATTCCAACGATCCGTCTCTTCAATTTGTCATCAATTTTCCTCTTGCGGCCACGTCCAGGGAGGTTGGCTACTGTCCCGTGGGTCTTGAACTTCTGAATAATATGAGCCACTGTTGTCACAGAAACTTCAAGCTGTTTAGAGATGGTCTTATAGCCTTTACCTTTAAGATGTTTGTCTATAATTTTTTTTCGGATGTCCTGGGACAATTCTCTCCTTCGCTTTCTGTTGTCCATGTTCAGTGTGGTACACACCTTTTCACCAAACAGCAGGGCGACTACTTGTCTCCCTTTAAATAGGCAGACTGACTGATTATGAGTTTGGAAACACCTGTGATGTCAATTAAATGACACACCTGAGTTAATCATGTCACTCTGGTCAAATAGTTTTCAATCTTTTATAGAGGTACCATCATTTTTGTCCAGGCCTGTTTCATTAGTTTGTTTTTTTTAAATAATTGTGTTAATCAACAATTCAAAAGTAATGGCTGTTTTTGATTATTTAATTTTCAATAAATTTTTATTTATTGTTACTTTTGTGAGTTTCAAGTGATTTCAGTGAGAATTGTGGGTTTTTCCTTCTTTAACTGAGGGGTATCAACAATTTTGTCCACGTGTGTAAATGTTCACATATTCAAACATTTAAATAGCTTAATTAGATGCATTTTAAATCAGGTAAACACTGAAATATTTAATTGTGTTAATTTACTTTTTAGCTAAGGTTATATTTCTTTCATTTTTTACTTTTCAGATGAATACAGCATATTGCATTTATACTACGCCATAATAATAGCAATAATAATAGTAATAATAAAGTAACTTAATGTATACTTTAAAACACAAATACTGCTGTTTTCTTACAGTTTTGCAGCTGTTACCAACTGAATTCAGGTAAAAATGTGTAAAAACAGTTATTAGAGCTTAAAGGGGTCAACATGTGTTTGTGGCCTCCATCAGTCTGTGTGATTTGCTGCTCGTGGCATCGATTTGTAGATGTTGTCAGAGAAAGATGGACCAATCCACTGCTGCTGAAAGGACTAAACAGCTTTCAGCTTTGAGGTGCTGAAGTGTAACTGTAAAGACGGCAGAGAAAACCAATTAGATATCTAATTAAAGCTATAATCAGCGAGAATCATGCAGCTCAGCCTCACCCTTGTGTTGGGCCGGGTTGTGTCAGCTTGTCGTGCCAGTGGATTCACCGCATGGGTGTTTTTCATCCTAGACTCCTGAATTTAGCAGCCCTTCTTTGTGTCGAAATCTAATTAATGCTTTTGGAAACAAAGTCGCCTAATTAACCATGAAGCAGCGACACAACTAAAAAAAAAAAAAAAAAAAAAAATTCGAGGCATCTCTTTAAATCGCGGCGACACACTTGACTTTGATAGCTTCTTCGTACCTTTTCATCTGAGGACGTAATTACGCTACAATGCATGCAGAATGTGCTCAATTCATGCGGACACATGAATAAGCCTTTAAAGCCTTGAATAATTCATTCTGCAGTGTTTGCATTCCTCGCTGTGTAGAATGTGTGACAGCATGTGTAGAGGCGGCTCCATACAGTCAGGAAAGCTCTAATTAGCGCTCTACATGTGAAAAACCTTCATTTTTCTTTCCTTTTCTCTTAGGCACAAGGTTTTTGTGCTGCAATACACAAAATACTAATCTTTGAAGTAGAGAAAAGCCTGAGAAATGTTTGCATCCAGATTGACCCTTTAATGTAAACATTTTGGTCACTCATGAAGTGTTTCATCACTTTCTTTGCTATTTCATCACACTTTTCCATTTTCCAGGCTTGATAATCCAAAAAAAGCACAGCTTCTGCATAAAGTCCAATCAATTTAATGTAAAAAATGTTTTGTTTCTCATCAAGTTTCATCACATTAAATGTCCGCATGTCATCGCTGCATGCAAAGACGCTGTTATTTTCATTCAATTCAAGAGCAGCAACAAACTCCATAGTATTAGTTTTCTTTGTGTCATGCAATACACAAAAAAACTCAGCTTTGAAGTATGAAAAGCCTAAAAAACCTTTACATCCTGACTGACCTTTTTGTATAGAAAGTTTTTTCATCACATTTTTTGCTACTATATCTTGTCACTTTTCTGTGAAAGCTGAAAATTCCTTCAAAAAAAGCAACTTATGCATCCAGATCAACCCCTTTCACATTAAAAGTTTGGTTAATTATTAAGTTTCATTTAAAAAAATGGACAAGATTCAGCAGAGCAAAGCCTAAAAATCCTAAAAAAAAATCCCAACTTTTGCATCCTGACCAGGGCCGTGCAGACAACCTTTGGAGGGGCATGTGCTCAAAGTTAAAATAAAGTTAAATAACCTATGCCTCATTGCCTCTAGAAACACAGGAAACACACTGCAACTCATTGACAGTAAAATCATACATCTCTCTGATGCACTTTGCCCACGACAAAAGAAACATACAGAAACAAAAAGAAGCCTGGCATACTTTATCCTCTCAGCACTGTGTGGTTAACTAGCAGCTATAACTGATGAGAGGTGTGTGTAGAGTCACACACACACACACACATACACAGGATGCTCACTTCACTTCATCAGTCATCTAGAATACACCGTGCACAAACATTCCCGCTGCAAAACCTCC
Organism: Acanthochromis polyacanthus; assembly: GCF_021347895.1. Classification (NCBI taxonomy): domain Eukaryota; kingdom Metazoa; phylum Chordata; class Actinopteri; family Pomacentridae; genus Acanthochromis; species Acanthochromis polyacanthus. The sequence continues at coordinate 31,027,889 of NC_067127.1, read as the reverse complement.
ACACTGGACCATCAGTTGGTGAAGTCCTCCTTTGGGTCTCCTGTTTCTAGACTAGTGGCTGGCGCTGAGCTGCAGGTCACATCTGGACACATCAGGGCAGTGAGAGACGTCTATGTGGACCATGAGACTGATCCAGGGTAGATCTGAATTATTATTATTTTTGTTTCTTTTATTTATTTATAATTTTGGGCCTCAAATGCTTTTACACACACACAAAATTAAATAAAATTTTTTTTTTTTTTTTTTAAATTGCAGTACTTTGACAAAGAGCACTTTGGGCATTAAAGCAAAAGGGGCAGGTGCTTCAGCCCCCTCTGCACCCCCCTCTGCACGTGCCTGATTCTGACTGACCCTTTAACATGAAAAGTTTAGTTTCTCATAAAGGAAAATGGCAATAATTACATTTAATATTCACTTTTGATCAACATGATCCCATCACACTTTTCCATTAAGCCCCCACAATCATTTGGGTCTCAGTGGGATGAAGATTCTTTGTTCTTTGAGGTGAAATGCAAAGATACAGTTATTTGCATTCAGTTACTCCAGTTCAAGAGCAGCAATAAGCTCTGATGTTTTAGTTTTCCCCGAAACATGAGCTTTCCTTCCTGCATTACATTAAATATTGAGCGTTAAAGTACAGAAAAGCCTTAAAAATCTACCAAATATCACAAGTTATGCATCCTGATTGATCCTTTCACATTAAAAGTTTGTTTTTTATCAAGTTTCATCAAAAGTTGAAAAGAATCAGCAGAGCAAGGCCTAAAAATCTTAAAATATCAAAACTTTTGTAGGCAGATTGACCCTGTAAAGATTACAAGTTTTGTTTTTCACCAAGAAAAATGACAAGAATTACATTAAATATTCAGTTTTCATGGCTGCGATATCATCATACTTTTCCATTAAGCCTTCATAAACTCATACGTCTCAGTGGGATAAAGATTCTTTGTTTCCCAGGCAATAGTTATTTGCGTTCCATTGCTGTGGTTTGAAAGCAGCAATAAGCTCCATAGTTGTAATTTTCACTCAGACACAAGCCTTATGTTCTGCAATACACTAAATATTCAGTTTTGAAGTAGTGAAAAACCTTAAACTTGTTCCAAAAAACACAACTTTTGCATCCAGATTGACCCTGTACTATTAAATATTTACTTTTCATTACTATGATATCATCACACTTTTCCATTAAGCCCCTACAGTCACTTAAGTCTCAGTTTGATAAAGATTCTTTTTTGAGGGTGGGCAAAATGCAAACATAGTTATTTGCATTCAATTATTCAAGAGCAGCAATAAGCTCTGCAATTTTAGGTTTCCCTGAAACATGAGCTTTCCTTCCTGCAATGCACTAAATATTGAGTTTTAAAATAGAGAAAAGCCTAAAAACCTACCAAAAATCACAACTTATGCATCCAAACTGATATCTTTAACATCAAAAATGTGGTTATTTATGTAGTTTCATTAAAAAAAATTGACAAGAATCAGCAGAGCAAAGCCTCAAACTCCTAAAAAATCTCAACTTTTACATCCTGATTGACTCATTAACATGAAAGATTTAGTTTCTCATCAAGAAAAATGACAATAGTTACATTAAAGATTCACTTTTCATGGCTATGATATCATTGTGCTTCTCCATTAGGCCTTCAGAAGCTCATACGTTTCAGTGAGATAAATATTCTTTGTTTTTGGGGCGAAATGCAAAGATACAGTTATTTGCATGCATGCACTCTGATTCAAGAACCGCAACAAGTTCCATAGTTTTAGTTTTCCCCAAAGCACGATTCCTGCATTACATGAAATATTGAGCTTTAAATTAGAGAAAAGCCTAAAAATCGACCAAAAATCACAACTTATGCATCTGATTGAATCTTTCCACATTAGAATTTTAGTTTATTATCAAGAAAAAAGCCACAGGAATCTCATCAAATACTCGCTTTTCATTGCTACGATATCATCTTGCATTTCCATTAAGCCTCCTCAAGCTCATGCGTCTCAGTTAGACGAGGATTCTTTGTTTTTCAGGCGATGCAGTTATCTGAATTCAATTACTGTGATTTGGGAGCAGCAACAAGCTTTGCTCTGCTCACAGAATCCCTCGTGTGGATAAAAAAAAAACACACATCTCATCGGCCTGTTTGACTTGTCTGTCCGACTAATCCGTCTGTCCGTCCGTCCCCGCTGCCTCCCACTCAGTGTCTGGCTAATAGCAACACTGCTGGAATAATGAAATGAATGTTTTATGGACCATTACTGGGCCACGACAAGACCAACGAAGAAGAGGAAACGAGTCGACGAAGAGAGAAGCAGATGGAGGAGGAGGAAAACCATTTGAATTTTAGTGCTTTTTTTGTTTTTCTTCAGCAAATTCATCTCCATCTATTATTCAGGTGCTACTTACGGGCAGAGCCGCAGCGAGGATTTTAGAAATACCAAGGTTATACGAGCAGCTTTGGTGGACTACTTTCTTATCTGGTTGCATTCATGAGAGTAAAAATGTGTTTCAAAGTCTTTTTCTTTCTGAGTTTTCTCTCAGTTTGGTAGCTTTTTGCATGTGTGAATGTTAATTTTCTGTTCACGTTTGCATCGCTTTTGGTCATTTTGTGCCTCATTGCCATGTTTTTCCATCGTGTAGTTGTTCTTTTGCATCTTGTTGTGATAGATTCACAAAGAAATCGACTTTTTTACTGCGTTCTCTCTCCTTCTTCATGGTTGTTCTGTTTCCACAGAGGTGCAGGACTTTAGAATGCAGTGAAAAATGAACCCACAGTGACCAAAAGTATGACAGGATAACATCGCATGTGTTTGTAGGTCACTTCATTTTAGATTTTGAATCAAGGCAAAAGTGCAGACAGCAGAGTGAATATGTATCTTTCTGGTGAAATTTCCAAATCAAAAGAGGAAAAGTGTTCGAAAAAAATAGCTCACAGGACTTCCAGAAATCCTTTCTTAGGATTGTATAACCGTAACATGAACCCAACATGCAAAAACACACAGTTAAAGTTAAGAGACGTGACAGTGGAAGTAGAACCAGTCTATTGAGAATATTATCATGTCATTCAGTCTTCCTTTAGTCTTAAAGCTGAGAGGTAGAGTGACAGGCTTCAGGGACGCATCCAAAGTTCTTCTGTACTGGAGGTAAACAGCACAGATGGACTGTCTGACTGGCAGAAACAGCATTGAGATGACAGAGAAGACAGACGAAACTGATCCGTTTGTCGTGTATTCGCTCTCACGTGGTCGGATTTTCCGTTTTTCTTGACCTTAACTGTGGAAACTCTGCCCCCCAAATCCTGACAAACGAGCAGCGAGCTCCAACGAGGGATTTAAAGAGGCAATCAGAGTGGGATGGATGAGTAAACATGTCGCTTTGTCTTTTTATAGACTTTTCGACGACACAACGCTCGCACAACTCTGAAGAGCAGCGAACCAGTCGGGAGAAAATCCAACAGTTCATGAATTTATGAATTTTTCAAAGCTCTCTCTTTGTTGCAAAACTAAACTGGGTGGTGAGAATTAGATTTTTTTTTATTCCTCCCTCCAAACACTTGGCCGTGGAGCAGCGCTGGCAATATAAGAATTAGCTTATATTTAATGCACCAGTTGTCCTTGTTAATCACTCTGGCAGAATGGAAACGCTCGGGGTTATCCACGGATAGCGGCGGTAAATAGACACAGGGGAAACTGAAATATAGAAATATCAAAAACTGTTGCGAGGAAAAGAGGAAAAAATGCCATCCAACTTCTAATTTTTCCGATGTGGCTTAGTGTTGTTGTTGTTTTTTTTTTTAGAAAGTTCTATTGTGTCAACCAAGTTTGGTAAGTCTTGTGCAGAAAATATGTAAATCACAAAAAGGCTTTTCCAAGTATCTTCAGTGCTTCTCAGAAACTCATTTTTCTCCTCAAATAACCTCAAATAAGATTTCTATCACTTAGACAATGTAGCCTGAGGCTACAGTTTTTAAAATAATTGAAACAGCTGACTAATTTTTAAGGTATTACATGTAATAGATAACAATAAATGTTGAAATACCTTAAATTTGCTGTATTTTATGCAATAAATTTGTAGTAAATCCTCTGAACTCCAAGTAGTTATTGCAGTTTTCTTCACTGTGGTTCATTTTTCACCGCAATCTGAAGTCCTGCACCTCTATGAAAACAGAACAACCATGAGTAAGAAGAGAGAACTCAGAAAAAAAGTGGATTTCTGTGTGAAACTATCACAGAGACGCAAAAGAACAACTACGTGATGCAACAGCACGGCAATGAGACACAAAATGACCCGAATGAGATGCAAACCTGAACAGAAAATTAACATTCTCACACGCAAAAAGCTACTAAACTGAGAGAAAACTCAAAAAGAGACAGAAGAAGAGAAAACAGAACAAGAAAGCTAACAAAAATATGCACAAAATTTCAACAAAGAGACACCAGATATCAACTGCAAGTTGCAAAAAAGACAGTAAAACATATAAAGTCTTGCAGCTCTACGGAAACAGAACAACCATGACTAGAAACAGAAATAGACAGAACTCAAACATGTCTTCTGCGCAACATGACACAGGTAGAAAAATATGAATCATTAAATACAAAGAGACGCAACAGAACAACTACGTGATGCAACAACATGGCAATGACACACAAAATGACCCAAAAACTCAACAAGAGACAGAAAAGGAGAAAACAGAACCAGAAAACATGCACAAAATGGTCAGAAAGACACATCAGATATCATCTACAAGATGCAAATAGACAGTAACAGATACAAAGTCCTGCAACTCTATGGAAACAGAACAAAAGCAGATTTAGTTTTTTCTAATTGTTTTACAAAAAAAATATTTTTGAAAAATGGAATCAACATGTTCAGCATTTTTCCAAGTGTCTGCACATGCGTTCAGCACTGGAAAAAAAAATTGATGACTCTACGTACTATATTTTACAACTTAATTATATAAATTTATTTCCACACTTGTCTCCTCTGTGTAAACACTGCCTGCAGTTCAACTAAAAATTCCCCGATTTTTTGTCATGACTGTAAATCCCTTTGGAGTCATTAATGTCTTCATTGTTTTGCAAAGAAGTTCAGAATTTTTTTTGTTCATACAGAATCTATTTAGACTAAACAGTTTGTTTTTTGGATAAATTTTTACTGAGACATGTAGGATAAAGTGATTTTGATGAAATATCACTACTTTGAGCTTAAATTTGATTATTTTTTCCGACACTTAAAATAAGTAGTTTTTGTCTTCACTATGGATTTATTTCTACTGCAGTATGAAGTCCTGCACCTCTATGGAAACAATAAATTAAAAATAAAATAAAAATATCTAGACTCCACTTGTACTGTCATGGTCTAAGGTTCCAGCTGTTAATTTTGTTTTGGTGATTCTTCCTCATGTGTCTTTCATGTCCCTTTAGTTACTTCCTGTTTTATTTTGAAATCGCCTTTAGTCATGTGTTGCTTGCACTTTTACTTCTTTTCTTTGTCATTTTTTCTCTTGCTTTTGATTGGCCTGATTAGTTTGCCCTGTTTTCTGTCTCCCCAAGTTTAAATAGCTTGTCTTTGTCAGGTCTTCCTGTTCGCTTCCCTCATGTTTGACTTCCTGTTCACCTGTTTGAGTGCTTCACCTGCCTCCGGATTCTACATTTAGTTTATTGAGCCATTTGTTTTTCCTTGTTTCTTGTTTATGTCATGTTTTTGTTACCTTTTAGTGAGTGTCCATAATTCATAGATTCAACAATTTTCCACACAAATGTTCCCAATGCTGGAAAATAGGACATATTATAGACATTTTAGTATTTTATTTTGCTAACTTGTTTTCAAACAGTCTGCAGTTCAAGCAAAAGTCCCATAATTTTTGTCACAAGACTGTTGGTTGCAACTGAGTCAGCTATGGCTTCACTGTTTTGCAGAGAAGTGTAGAATTTTCTTGTTTTTACAGAATCTGAGTAGAACAAATGCTTTATTTTTGGCAATTTTTTTAATGTGACATATAGAATAAAGCGATTTTGATATCACAATCATAAACTTCCCAATGGAATGAGATGAATGTTCAAGGACTCTCAGAAAGTACAAAATGTGATTATTTTTTTCTGTTTTTATGGTTCACAGCTCGAGAAATTGAGTCATTTCTGCAACATTTTTAAAGACAGCATTCCTTTCTAACCTGCCAGGGAGTTTGGGGGTTCAGAGCATTTTATAAAGTAAATGTTAGCGCTGTTGGGACACATTTTCTGTTTTCATTGATTTATTTCTCATTTTGGAAAAACTGATGACATTTAACGGAGCAATTCCACCAAATGAAATCTAAATAAGAAGAACTTGAGGGAGGTGGTTACTCTATCATCTGAGAGTCTGGAATTGCTTCACGGACTTCTGTCAGAAGTAATTTTTGTCCTTTCAGAGACATAACGTTTAGATAAGTTACAGAAGCGTTCGCCCTGTCGGTCCCGATTAGCTGACTGTGCTTCAGGCTTTTATAGTAGCTGAGAGAGTAAAGCACAGATTTCTATCAGCAGCTTCGGCTTCGAGTCTCCCAAAAAGCGTCGCTGAACAGAATTCACTGATCAGGCGCCTGGAGCTGGAGTGTTTCTACAGATGTGGCACAGCTAATGAGGTGTTGTTGTCGTGAACTGTGGAGGTTCTGTGCAAGGGTTTTAGATCTGGAAAATAAGAATGAATTTTAATCATTTATTCTCATATTATTTCTCATTTGTGATCCATCCATCCATCCATTCTCTACACACCGCTTTATCCTCACTAGGGTCGCGGGGAGTGCTGGAGTCTATCCCAGCTGACTCGGGTGAAGGCAGGGGACATCCTGGACAGGTCACCAGTCTGTCACAGGGCTACATATACAGACAAACAATCACACTCATGTTCACACCTACGGGGAATTTAGAGTAACCAATTAACCTATTTTTGGACTGTGCAACAAGTCCTCAAATTGATACGACTGCATTGGTCGTATGTAACGTGCACCGGAATACGACCCGAGAGAGCGTATTTACGTTAGCGCCCCTACGGGGAAAAGAAACGCATTACAGGATTTAATTCACGAAACGGCTTTTTTGTCGCAAAACGGCTTTTTCCTCACTTTCCCAACACGGGTTTAGGGTTATGGTTAAGGTTAGGGTTAGGGATAGGGACAGGGATAGTGTTAAGATAAAAGTTTGTTCATGGTAACGTTTCACCTGCGACTTCAGAGTGTCGATATTTACTCAACCGCTAGAGGTCGCATATGTCAAAACGTAACACTGGGTCGTAATACGGGCGTGTACAGACGACCTATGTGGTCGTTTTTTGTTTGAGGACAGGCTGGACTGTGGGAGGAAGCTGGAGTGCCCGGAGAAAACCCATGCATGCACAGGGAGAACATGCAAACTCCATGCAGAAAGATCCCAGGCCCACCCTGGGATTTGAACCGGAGATCTTCTTGCTGTAAGGCAAAAGTGCTAACCACTATTCCACTGCGCAGCCCCTCATTTGTGATCCATCTCAGCAAACTTAACTGTCAGATTTAGATTCAAAAAATCATTTTAATTTGTTAACTGAACAGAATAGATTTTTATTACCATTGCAGTACAGTGGAAATCTTTATATAGGAGGTCAAATAAAATAAAGTATTGCAAATATACATTAGAAAAAAAAGTGCACTTTGTATAAAAAATTGAAAAAAATAGACACCCTGAGACATATATAGCACACATTTTATGGTGTACAGATGTTATATTGCACATGTTGGTTTGTAGTATTGCACGTTTTGAGTCACACATAAAATTTTTATTGAGACATGTACAATTAAATGATTTTGATGAAATATCACTACTTCACACTTCACGCGGATTTGGTTACTCTTCCCAACATTTCCATTTTTTCTTCTTCACTGTGGTTATTTTTTTTCACTGCAATCTAAAGTCCTGCACTTCTATGGAAACAGAAACAGTATGACACAGGCGGAATGACAAAAATCTTTTTTTTTTTTTTAAAGTAGATTTTTTGATGAAACTATCACAAAAACATGCAAAAGAGCAACTACGCGACATAACAACACAGTAATGAGACACAACATGACATGAAGGTGGTGCAAACTAACAGAAAATTTACATTCACATATGCAAAAAGTCAAAAAAAGAAAAAACATGCGAGAAAACAAAAAAAAAAAAGACAGTATTATGTGCGGTTACTAGTAATTGTGTACATAAAGCAGTTTCCCCTCAGGGATCAATAATGACATTGTTTACAGCTACTATTTCCCAAGTCATTTTTTTGTGTTTATCCAATCAAATTTAAGACCTAATGTGCTTTTATTCAGTTTTTTAAAATGTGTTCAAAATAAATGAACTTAACTTACAGGGTAAGTCCACTTCTCCTTGTAGCCAATTGAATTATGAAGCATAAAAAAATCTAAATTTGTTGTGATTAATGTTCATTTATACACTAGAGGAATGTAACATGAGCTTCCAAACAACCACAACTTCCAGAAACCATTAAATTATGAAATGTGCGAAGCAAGGAACGGTAAACAGCATGTATAAATCAGCTGAGCAGTAGCATGTAGCAGCTCTGTAGCACCAGATACATAAAAAAAGAGTAATTGGAAGCCAGGAATTGCTCTGCATCAGTGTTTCTTTTCTGCACCTGACAAACATTCATGAACGCATGTCATCCGGTTTTACACTCCAACACCTTTTCAGTGTTTGCGCGTGGAATAAAAATTAGCGAGTGAGAAGAAAATCGGGCCCAGATAATGAAACATCAAACCGAGAAGACACTTTTACGAAAACGGCCCGTTTCGTCTTTCTCATTTGCACGACAGAGAGTCGTGCAGATGGAGGTTGTTGCAGCAGCATACATAATGAAGGCCTGTTTCAGGTGACACATGCACAAAGCTGCTTGGCATGCAGCTGGACCTGCACTCGGCCGTAATGAAGCAATATTTCTGACTGATTTCTGCTGTAGAGCCGAAGCGTTCCTCACACTGTGGTCACCAGACAATCCCACGCCCATTCAATTATTTATACCCAGAGGTGTTTCTTTCATTTCAATATTCCTGCCCAAATGGCATTTTAAGAGCCGGGGCGTCTTCAATTATTTACCTCCAAAGGTTTTTGCTCTGCCTGACTGTTTTTCCTCTTTCTCTCTCTCTCTCTCTCTTTCTTCTGCTCCACTGGGCCTCGAATGGATGCCGTCTCCCTCTCTTCAAATGCCGTATTACCTCCCGGCTGCCCAACAGGTGAGTCTGTTTGATCACATCATATTTATAGAGCTTCCACTGTATTATTTAGCGCTGTGGACTCTCGGCTACCTGAGAAGTCATGGTTTTCCCTGCTCGAACACAAACTGATGTGGAGCAGAAAATCTTTGGTTTCACAGTGTTTTCATTCCACAGCTCTGCTAAGTTGTCGCGACCTTGTTTGGCTGACGAGCGTCTCATCCGTACGGAGAGACGCATCCGAAGTATTTTAGCACAGTTATGGTTGCAGACTTAAATGCCTAATCCTTTACTGTGAGCTTTAAAGTGAGCGGGATAGGGACGCTCTCGCACATAAATCTGAGGAGTTGTTTTGCAAAGAATCCCGTTGGGAGAAGAGATTGTGGAGGTGCAGTGGAGCCTGAAAGTGTTACCTTAAATGACGGAGGCAACGTCGGAGTGATCTGACGAGGAGGACGTATGACTAACGAGAAATTAAAAAGAGCTGTGTCACATGAGGGGTATCAGGAAATGGAGATTCACGTAGGGGTGAAGTTTGCAGAAAACTGGGCTTCAGTCCAACACACTGAATTATCTTCACAGGATTCCCAGAATGAAGGCAACAATTCAGGTTCTTATCTTTTAAGTGATGCAAATCTGCGCGTGCATGACTCAGGCTGCCGATGCATCTCATGAATATCAATCTGCTGACATTTTCTCTTGCTTTTGGGTTAAAGGAATAAAACTCTTCCCTTGATTATTTTTTTATGTTTTTGGGGGTAGAGATAATAAGAGCTGCTGCCCTTTGAGCACAAATCAATGTAACGCGTAAAAGAGGAGGTTTGTAATTTCAGCAAACAAAACTGTTAGGATGCCAAGGATAATAATGAGGCAGGGTCAGGATGTTAGAGGAGTAGCAACTTTACAAGAAGGAGAGAAAAACAAGAGTGAAATTGAAGCTCTTTTCTACTTTTTGAGATAAAGTCTGGGGCCACTTCGAAATGTCCTTAATTTTTTTTTTAAAGAAAATCTTTTTTTTTTCAATGAAGATAACATTGCAATAATAGGAAATTCACTCTAGACATTGTTAATGTGGTGAATGACTATTGTAGCTGGAAACGACTGATTTGTAATGGAATATCTCCATAGGGGTACAGAGGAACATTTCCAGCAACCATCACTCCTGTGTTCTAATGCTACATTGTGTTAGCTAATGGTGCTGAAAGGCTCATTGATGATTAGAAACCCCTTGTGCAGTTATGTTAGCATGTGAATAAAAGTGTGAGGTTTCATAGAGAACATGAAATTGTTTGAATGACCCCAAACTTTTGAACACTAGTGTAAATATTTACCTTTCGGTGATTCAAAACTTGTCCTATGTTGCCTGAAACCTGATATTAACTGTAGTTCCTGAACCAAATTCAACATAACCAGACTTTTTTCTTGTGCAAGTCAGCTCAAAAAACCCTAAAACTCTGATCAGATATTACAGTTATCAAGTTTCTTTGTTAACGCAGGCTTTCTACTTCACATAAATGCGTCATGTGACTGTTTATTCACACAATGGACCAATCGCATGCAGCCCACAGCTCATTTTAATGAAGAGCTTCAAGGTATGTACAGATTTATCATGATGAATACAACTCTGCTGCTGCAAATGAGACTAAACAGAAATGCAGGTTGAAAGATGGCAATATATTTATTTGACCAAACAATGCAGCAGCTTATTTCCAGCAGCTGCACATTAGAGCTGTTAGACTCGATTTTTTCAAATGTGACGTTGTAATAAAGTGCATTTAGGTATGAATAAATACCAATAGAATAATCCATGTTCTATCAGCTGTAGTACCAGCAATGTAAACCCGACTTGGCAGCAAGTAAATAACAAAAATATTTATGTGTTTGCCGCATCATCAACTTAATAATTTAGTTTTTCTGTGGAAACACAACACATGGACAGCTTCATCCAGTTAAATTACGAACATACAGGTTTTCAGATAAAATCTCAGCAGAGACTCAGCGAGGATGGTCAGGAAATTAACTAGTGAGAGACGCCTCTTAGAATCAATTGAAATCCTCAAACTCTGATCAGAACTTCCTCCAGAACAGGTTAGCTGTGCAGCATCAAGGTGATCTAGCAGGTTAAAATAAGATAAGATAAAACTTAATTAACCCTGAAGGAGATTCCTGTACCAGATATTGCTCAGAAAAAGAAAAAAAAATACATGACTAAGATTAAAATATGGTGCAGACACTGAAATAAAATAAAAATAAGACTAGAATCGAAGAGCATAAAGTAATGTTGGCAATTATACTGAAGTAATATCACACATGATAATGAAACAATTAAATGAAACATTATAATGAAGCTGAAAAATGAAATTGAAATGAAATTGTGCACATTACAATGAATAGAAAATGGAATTGTGACTTTGAAAACTGCGATTTTAAGCTCATCATACCTGCAAATGTACCACTAATGGCTTCGTAATAAAGCCCTCAGGCCCAACCCTGTCTCCACAAAATTACATTTACCAATGAGCTGCTTTCTTATTTATGCTTATAAAGAAGCATAGTTTTATTCTAAAACAAACCTGTTTCCAAACCTTTGAAGTAGTAGTGAAGCTTTTAGTTTGAAATTCTTCAAAAGCTTTAGTTTCATTTGATGTTTTCATACTCCACCACCTCCGTGCTTCACTGTGAGGACTGTGCATTCACTGTAGTAGTCCTGGTCAAGTTTACTCCAAACATGCTGGACAAATTTATCTTCATCTGACTACAGAATGTTCTCTCAACATTTATCGGGCTTCGTTTCAATTTATTTAGCAAAGTTTCACACTGTGCCAAGGAGCAAACAAGGTTTTTTCTAGACGTTTTCCATAGCAGTTGGTTGAGGAAAATAATGTGATCTTGGTTAAAACTAGGGCTGGACCCGAATATCCGAATATTCGTTCGCTACGGCTGTATCCGGATATTAATTTTGGTATCCGAATATTAGGCCCGCCCCGGTCAGACATTACCGGGAGGAACGAATATTCGGCGTTATTGTCTTCCCTCCGCCCACATCGGCTCATATCAGCTCATCCCGTCGTGTGATCACATAAACATATACACATGTGTCTATGTGATCACACCCTCTTCCCCTCAGACGAAAACAGGAATATTCAGAGCTCGTCTCTTCCCTTTGCCTTCGGCCCACTTCAGCTCATCCATTCGTGTTAGTTACCACCACCTGAATGGCCGGGGGACTGCCGACTCTGACGTCACGCTTCACTTCATTGCATAAACAAGATGCCAAAGACCTCCGCTGTTTGGGAATTCTTCAGTTTAACTGAAGACAATACAAAGGCCGTGTGCAAAATTTGCGTCCGGGAGACCAGACGAATGGATCTGAATATTCGGGCCGTCTCCGCCACATTCACAAATTTATCTTCATCTGACTAAAAAATGTTCTCCCAACACACATCAGGCTTTGTTTCATGTTTTGGCACAGTTCTGGTTAAAATACGACTTTTACAGTTAGTTTGAAGATTCTCCTCTATTATCTGGGTTAGCAACACAGCATTGGTAAAGATGGTGAATATGTTGATTTGAAACATATTTGGAAACATACAGATGCAATTTAGAATGCAGTTTAGTTGTAATATAGCCTTCTTCTGCTTCCTCTTTAACCTCTACTAATCTCTTTTCCAACATCTGTCCAAACACTGCCGCGGTGACCCACATCATGGCTCTGTGTTGCTGTCTTGTTGCATGGAAAAAATGCCGTCTCATGTCGTACGAAGCCTCATTGGTCTAATCTTGCTAATCCTGCAGCACAAAGACGGGAAGCGGTTGATTTTATGGGGCTGTTTGATTGACGGGAGGCCGTCTGATGAAGCGAAACCAGGATCAACCAGGTGTGACAGCTACAGCGATCCAGGAAACCTCAGACTTGTTCTAGAACTAGAGGCGTTCAGTGACATTATTCGCCACGTAGTATGAGGCGGAATCTTGGTTGTAAATATACCTAAAACATACTGTCACCCAGCAGCCCAGACTGGGGATTTAAGGCAGGCGTCGTCTCTTTAGCAAACAGATCAAACCGTCAGCAAATAGCGAGGATCAGTACATTTGTCTGCATGAAGAATGACGCCTCACACTGATCGTTGTTGGAAATCAAACACTGTCAGAGAGCGCAGAAATGATGACAGGGCACAAAAGAAGTTTTCAGGCAGTACAGACACATCAAGAGAAGCTTTCTGTGACAGCTGTGTAGTATTGTGTTTTTTAAAGGGATGAATGGAGCATCAGAGGCCTTTAAGATTCAGGGTGGCGTTGTTTTATTAAAGGCACAGCGTGAGATAATGGGAGCAGGACAGCGAATGCTCTGCTGCAGTTTGGATGGATTTGGAGAGCAGCTTGACTTTTTTTGCAGAGTCAGGATGAGTAACACTCGACACGAGAATGTGTCACTGGCGTAGGATCAAACGGCATTGTTTGGAGGACAACAGTACCTCACACTGAAAGCAGGGGAATGATGCAAAATGCTCCATGTGCAAGGAGTACAACCGTGTCGTGCTTCAACAGTGTTCTTAACATTTCAGTTATTGTCAAATCAGTTCAGCATTATTTCAAATGCACAATTTAAATAACAGGCATTTAACACATTTATAATGAAAAATGTTGGCACAAGCTGCTATCCAATGGAGAAAAAACTACAGTATTATTCATTATACCCATGTATGTGACTAATTTAAATTATAAAGTTAACCCTCTGAACCCCAATCTCCACACACAAGTTGAACAAACATGTTTCCTTTTACAAAATTGTCAATATTTAATCAATTACCACAGCCAGAAATAGTAAAAACAAAAAAATCATCAGATTTTCACTTTTCTGACAGTTCTGTAACCAAAAATTATGACAAATAGCCTCGAAATTGTGATTTGTATCATCAGATTCACATTGGATTAGACAAAAACAAACAGTTAAGACTTAAAAGATCCATTAAAAACAGAAAACTCTGCCCTACTCTACACAAATGAGAAGCTATAATTGGCTCAGGTGACCACTATTGACATTAAAGGGTTTTTTGGATGAACTGCAGGCAGTGTTTCCACACAGCAAAGCAAAAGACAACAAGAGAGATTAAAAGGAAACTGAAACCTACTGGATAAATAAAACAGAAGCAGCGTGGCTCAAAAACAGTAAACAGAGGAGCAGGTTGTTGGAAGATACATTCAGTATGGTTAAGCATCTTTTTATTAATCATCTGTGTGACGTGATCAGTTTGAAAAAAAAAAAGCAGATTTTGTAGAGGTTTGAAAAATGGCTTGTATGCACAGCCTGTTTTTTTAGTGTCGGCAATAGCCGTGTTCATTTTTTTTCAGTTTCAGAAAAATACACTTGTGTTCAAGAGAGAGAAATAAGGTGTAATTGATAAAAACAGTATTAAAAAATCTGAGTGCAGTATGAAAGTAGAAACAATGTGCATATAGGAAGGGTGATTGGGTTCTCATGGACTCAGGATTATGGGGTTTCATTGTGGTTTTTTTAAATGATTTATGACATTATAGTATGCACAGAAGATATATTTTGAGCTCTCTCTATTCCGAGTCATGTTTACTCTGTTTCCATAGAGATGCAAAACTATATATCGCAGTGAAGAATGAGCCCACAGTGAGGAAAAAATGATTCAGGGACTTGAATATGCATACAAGCGACTTGTAGTTTATTTTTATATTTTTATTTTTTAATTTTTTTTTGTCTGCAAGTCCGCTCAAAAATGACACCAACCACTCATGGTGCCATTGCTTAAGCTTCATGTGCAAATTTTTTTTTTTTCTTCTTTGTGACTGTGACCATCACCGGCCCTCATGGCAAATTAACCTATCATGTTTATTTCAAGCTGTTTCCTACATTATGCCATTGAGGGCTGTGCACACCCAAGTGAAACATAAAACAAACACAGGACAGACAGAAAGGTGAGGCATAGACAGTGTTCTAAGAGAAAAGGTGCATTTTATTTGTTTGTACTCTTTAATTCACACCTTAAAACCATTTACAAATCTAAAACCCTTCACAAACACCTAATACGACAAAGTCCCAACTGGATCAATCATGAAGATGTCAGGAGGCCACAAGAAGGATAGATAGAGCAGAGTGAGATCCACAGACACTAACCCAGCAACCTCCACTGACTCAGCAACCGGAGGAACACACTCTATTGAGTTTTGGTAGGTGCCGGTGTGGTGAGTCTGGCATGCATGAAAACCTCCACCAAAAGGAGGGAGCTGTCTCCTCCAGCCCAAGGAGGTCCACCCAGCCCCCCGCAGGAGCCACCAAGCGGAGACCCAGCCCAGGAGCCCGGAGCGACCCCCCCCCCCCCGACACAGCCAGAGCCCCAAGGCCCGCGCAGCAGGACGGGCCATAGCGGACCCCCACGGCGCCCCACCGGCACACAGTCCCACTTCCCCCACGACCACCCGCCCCCCCATCCTCCCCCACAACCCGGCCCCCCCCGCCCCCAGACCCCAAACCCCCGGCCCCCCACCGTCCGAGCCACAGGGGACAGCACCTGGAAGATTAGCTAAGCATGCAGTAACACCAAGCTAGCCATTCATGCATATAGACAGAGGATCCTGGGGAGTTGTTGACTGTAAGTTGTCGTCGATACGGCCCGCTCGATCCTGCTGACAGCGACTGGGTTCCTAACTGAAGACAATCATTAGTTACACAATGCCAACATACATAAGCAGCAACATATATTGGGGTGATGTGGTGGTTCTCGCTAACAGGCAGAGTCAGGTTACCAGGTTTAAGTTAAGGTAGTTAACATACGGTGACCATGTTTGTATAAAATTTAACAACTGATTTTTATTTGAAGCAGAGATTTTCTCCATTGAAATGTGATTTATTAGGAGGTTCAACCAGAGATTAATGTTCAGAGATTGCTTATTTTTCCAGTTAACAAGGATTGTTTTTTTGGCAATGGCGAGGGCTATAAGTAAGGATTGAGATTGTTTGCGTGGTAGGTCCGTTGTTGTTAAGTCGCCGAGTAAACACAGACTTGGAGATAAAGGAATCCTGCAGTTTAAGATAGCGGAAAGTTTTTCTGTTGGTGGCAACAGCTGTGCGCCAGGATGTCAGGATCCAAGGAATCCGCTCTGGGGTAACAGAACACAAAATTAATTTATACGCAGATGATATATTACTTTATTTAGAAGAACCGGCTACTTCATTAAGGGAAGTATTTAACTTAATAACTCAATTTTCAGAGTTATCAGATTATTCCATAAATTGGACAAAATCAACATTACTTCCAATCACAATTCATGGAGTCCTGCAGACCAGGACCCTCACTACTCTTTCCCTACAGGCAACTTAAAATACTTAGGCATAAAAATTTCACCTAAATTATCTGAATTAGCTCACTTAAATTTTTCCCCATTACTGGATAACATCACCAGTGACCTACAGCGCTGGAACAATCTCCCTATATCTCTTATGGGACGAATAGCTACTATCAAAATGAAAATCCTACCAAAAATAAATTACTTCTTTGCAATGATTCCATTCAAACCAACGTCCAACTGGTTCCAGTCGCTGGACTCGGCTATCACAAAATTTTACTGGAATAATAAAAAAGCAAAAATCAGTCTATCTACTCTTCAGAAAAGTAAAGCCGAAGGAGGTCTAGAAGCACCAAATTTTATGCATTATTATTTGGCTAACCAGCTACAATATCTTATTCTATGGACACAACCTACCGTAGATGCCAACTGTTGGTTAGAATTAGAACAGAAGGATTGCAATAGCATCAAACTTTCAGACATACTCTTTATTACAACATCCATCAAACGACATAACTGTTTTAAAAACCCAGTGATTTCCTCCACCTTGACCGCTTGGTGGAAGGCATTAGAAATTGCAAACTCTAAATTGGAGCCCTGTAAGTTTTCTCCCATTTGGTACAACCCCGATTTTCAAGTTAACAATCAGCCGCTCC
The DNA here is from genome assembly GCF_021347895.1 of Acanthochromis polyacanthus. NCBI lineage: Eukaryota > Metazoa > Chordata > Actinopteri > Pomacentridae > Acanthochromis > Acanthochromis polyacanthus. Next base: position 31,010,713 of record NC_067127.1, on the reverse strand, counting down.
ATTTAGCTGTTTGGGAGCAGAATGGAATCACACATCTCCACCACCTCTTTTCAGATAATACATTCATGTCAAATACAAACTTGCTTCAAAAATACAAAATAAAAAACGGGATTTTTTTACATTATCTTCAAGTTAAAAATATTATTAAGAAAAGAATCCCAACACTTCAAAGCACGCTCCGGCCATTAGCTGAAGCAATCATAAAGCTTTCTCCGACAACAACTAAAACCCTCTCTAAAATATATAAGTTACTCTTAAGCACTGATACAATACATTTACCTATCTCTAAATGGGAGTTAGATCTATCTATATCTCCGGAACCAGACTTCTGGACTCAAATTTGCGATAATGCATTTAAAATGATGAAATACACAAACTTACAACTCATCCAATACAAAATCCTCCATAGAACACATATTACTCAATATATGATGAACAAAATGGGATTCTCCGACTCCGACATCTGTCTCCAGTGCTCCCAGAACACTGCTGATACTTATTTTCATGCTCTATGGCTGTGCACCCCCGTAAAAAATTTCTGGACCAACGTCTCAGAAAAACTTAGCGACTTGTAGTTTAAATAGCTTGGACTCTACATTATGAAATATTACACACTTTGAATAATAGGTTAGCTCTGTAGCTGAGATACAAGTAGCGACATGCTGTTTTAATGGAGAAAAAGTCATTTTTGGAACAACAATATGGGTCAGTAAGGAACTAAGCAATGACAAAGCATCTATTCTCTTAGATGGTTTCTCCCTTTATGTCATAGTGTGGAATCTGTTCCACAGATACACTACTGTTCAAAAGTTTGGCGTCACCGACACAATTTCATGTTGTACATGAAAACTCTCACTTTTATTCATGTACTAACATAACTGCACAAGGGTTTTCTAATCATCAATTAGCCTTTCAGCACCCTTAGCTAACAAAATGTAGCATTAGAACACAGGAGTGATGGTTGCTGGAAATGTTCCTCTGTACTCCTATGGAGATATTCCATTAAAAAATCAAATGATTCCAGCTAGAATAGTCATTTACCATATTAACAATGTCTAGACTGGATTTATGATTTATTTGTTATCTCCATTGAAACAAACTGCTTTTCTTTCAACAATAAGGACATTTGTAAGTGACCCCAAACTTTTAAATGGTAGTGTAGGTTATAAGATACTCTGAAATAACAGCAATTGAGCAAATTGTGATTGTTTTTGTTGTTCTGTTCTCATTGAATAATATGGCTCAGATGCCCACAAACTGACATAATACCTGCTACTCACATGTATGCTGCTGTGACTGCATTTAATCTAATTATTTTTTATAAAAACACAATTGCAGACTTGTTGAAAAGCAGAGAAAGCGCAGAGCATACCGATGAGCTCTCCGGATTGCACAAAGGTTTCGGTTTGTTGTACCCCAGCGAGGCGTCATTGAGCTTCGATGAGCTGGAAACTGCACCCCGCTACGGTAATGCACTGTTTTTATGCTGCCTCTCTGTCAACACAGAAAACCAATTCAGACAAGTGAATTAGATGACGTGACGCAGAGGCCTGCCAGTATGCAGATGTTGCTCGCACGCAGATACAAACACTGTGAATCAAGAGCCAGACAATGTTTGCGATAAAAAGTATTTGAAGATAGAGCGGCTGCTAATCCACGCTGCTGCTGTCAGATTATGTTTTTAGAGAATGAACTCGGTTCCACCCGAAGATTTTCCTTTGATATTTCTTTACATCTCCAAATCCACGAAGGGCACTTGAATCTCGAGCATTAACTTGCCTTACTGTATTCACCTCAAATTGACTCCAAAGTACCTGTGACTGTGCTGTGCGTGACTTTCTGTAACTTCAGAGTATCTGCCGGAGCTGCATCTCCTGCTGCCCTGTAGCTATTGTGCTGTGTGCAAACCTAAACTTCAACCTCCACCAGGATGAAAAAGAAGCCTAATGGTGTTTTCTATTCCCTTGCTGTGGGAGGCGTCTGAACGGATGAGGCATCTTCATCACTCACTGAGTCGTGGAGACGGTCATAAGGAGAGAATGGAGCTGGAAGAAGAAGAAATGTAGGAGAAAATAAGAACAGCAGCAGATATAGAGTGAGGAAACTAAATAAAGGCAGTAGTTGGAATCTCAGTCAACTATAGAAAGAAAAAGAAACACAGAGGAGGTGTTAAAAAATCAGGCCTGGATACATTTTAATTTTTTTTTTACCTTTTTTGTTAAATTAAAGAAAATATCTTGTACTGTCTTACAACAAACCCATATATTTATATATTGTCTGTGAAAAAAATCTGTATTTTTATATGATGTTTTTTTATAATTTCACATTGTTTTATTATTTGAATCAGCTAAAAATCAAAATATTTTACAGATATTTGTCATTTAAAAGTGCAATTTTATCATATATAAATTAAGATTGACAAATGCAAAGACATTACTTTAGATTTTCCTTTTTGTCACATTACAGATAGTTTTATTACAATAATTACAAATAATATCTTTTAAAATTAGAGAAAACAAACAGATTTATTTGTTACCTCTAACAAAAAAACAGACTGTTCATAAAACCTAAGTAGTTATCTATGTTATAGTATCGTGTGACTATATCACACAGTTTTACGATTACATTTTACAGATATTTGCCATTTGAAAGTACAATTTTATAACTTGTACATTAAGGACTGAAATTTTTACAACTGTTATTTTAGATTTTCCTGTTTTTATCAAATTACAGATAATACACTTATTGTAGAGATAATATTCATCTTGTCCGTCAGTATGCTGGTTTATCCTCAGACATTCATCTATAAATATCATCTCTCCAACATCTTTTGCATTAATGCTGAACCAAATGATCAAACTCACACCTCCGTGCTTCACTGTCAGGACTATGCATTTATTGTGATAGTCGTTGTCAAGAGAGACACCATTTTAAAAAAAAGAGATTTAAAAAAAATGACAAAGAAACACTAAATGACCCAAAATACCTCCGTGCTTCACTGTCAGGACTATGCATTCACTGTGGTAGTCCTGGTCAGGTTCACACCAAACATGCTGGACTCCATCTGAGTCCAACTCATCTATCTTCATCTGACCAGCGATTGTTTTCCAACATTCATCATGGCTTCTTTTGATGTCTTTTGGAGAAGTTTAATTTTGCAGTTTTGTACCAAAGAGCATATGCATTCCCCATCCATAGAGGCTCATGTTATGAAATGTCAGAGATCAGAAGCAGCTTCCGTCTGTTTTTCACAGTTCGCTCTGATTCAGGGTACTATGGCTCCTTCCATACCTCCTGGTTACTGCTGACTCTGTAGTTCCCTGTTTTTTTTTTGTTGATCTTCCTCCATCCTTTTCCATCTTTGTGAAGCATCACAGATTTTCCAGTTCCATTGTTCAATTCATTTCCATGCGGCGCCATGATGCAGACATAGACAAAGTCCGTAGGGCCAAAACTGAGAAAGTTCTTCTGTTCACAGATCGTTTTAGAGCCATGTTCATGTAGTTTAGCTGACTGGAAATCACAGGTGGACTCGGTTTAGTTTCAGAGATCACATCTGGATTGGCTGTTTTTAGCTCTGAGTTTCCGTTTTAGGGCCTAAATCTTCAGTATCATCTCAGTTTTTGATTTGTTTCCTTGACTAAATCTTCTGCTTTTCAGCTTAGAAATCATGCAAATATTGAGCGGTGATACAATTTGAAGTCATTTGACATTTATGTGATTTTGCACATCGGCTGACACTACATTAGTCTACTACACAAAAATGAAAATGTATGCAAGTAATTTCAAACTTCAATGAATATATAACCTTTTAGCAGCCTCAGTTGCAGTGTAAGTTTTCAGCAGAGCAAAGAATCTATACAGAAGAGTAGGAAAAATGTACATGGTGCCACATATATTTTCATTTATTCTGGCAAATATAATCAAGTGCAGGGATTTCATGAACTTGATATAAGACTGATAAAAGTGTGATAATATTGTGCCACCCTGGTAGGTGCAATACAATTAATGGGAGAGTGAAGGAGTTGTCAATAAAACACTGTCTGCACCCGCCCACACAGTCCTGGGAAGACGCCTAATCAGAAATCCAGCTGGCATTTTAACAATTAATCATTCAAGCATTGTGCAGGGTTTTGTTTGTGCAATATATGTGTGATTTTTGTTCTTTGGATGGTTCTCTGCTGGGATATTCCTCTTCTTCTGTCTTCTGCAGACTGGGGCTCATCATCACAGACAGTATTTCTGGTTTATCCTGAATGTCATCAGCACCTTTTTTTGCCTTCATGCAGCTCAGTATCGTCACACTCTCATGCATGCTTCACTGTCAGGACGATGCGTTGACTGTAGTAGTTCTGGTCAGGAGGCAATTTTTTTAAAAAGAGAGAGAGATGTACAATAGAATATAAATGACCACACAGGGACTCAAAATACCTCCATGCTTTACTGTCAGGACTGTGCATTCACTGTGGTAGTCTTGGTCAGGTTCACAAGCATGGTGCAGCTTTTTATTTGTGCATTATCGTGGCTGGATCTGTCTGTGGAGCTGTGCTTTAGTAACCGGTTAAAATACAAGAAAAATGCTCAACTTTGCTTTTTTCTGGTAAATTTTCCTGGAGAGTCCTGAGATTTAACTCCACCTATTGATGTTTAACTGACATTTCTGAGAGTAAAAATACACTCCGCTCAGCCTGCCTCCTTCATTCTCTGCTTACTGCTGGGAACTCTGCGGGAAGTCGAGCACAAAAAGCAACACAGAAAACTTGAACAGCAACTGTTTGTCCACCTACGCGAAGAAAAACAGTTTGATCTGGAGACTGTGCAGTTTGGCAGCTTTACGCTTTGTTATTTCTTATTTCTGCATCTAGAAATCCTGCAAAGTTGAAACACTTCCTTCTGCTGCCACGTCAAACACTCACGCGATTAAGCTCATGACAAACTTTCACGTGGGAAATGTTGAATGATTAGTCGTCAGCTCTCGTAAGATTCACTGACCGGTAAAAATGAGTGAACAAAAGAGAAATCAATGCAAAGGAGAGGAGCCGCATTTGATCAGCTGCACGTAAACAACGAATCATTTCAGAACAGGATTTGACAAGATACATCTAAAACAATTCGACTAAGTTTTAGTGTGTGTGGTGTTAATGTGTATATTTTATACAAGTAAATAGGAAGAAACTATTAAAAACACAACCCAGAGTGGCAGAAACAACATTGAGATGCATTCAGTTTGAATTTTTACGGTTATTTTCTTAATTGATATTCTCAACTTCTGTATATTTCAACAGACTTTTTATTCATCAATGCAAAAAAAGAAGGAATTGAAAATGTTGTGCTCTTCATTTTTAGCTCAGCATCTTTTTTAAAAAAAACTACTGAATTTTAAATGCTTGAGTGAAATTACACGCAAAAACCAATAATGTAAATAACTGTCAAAAATAGGCTAAAACTAATGAAACAGTAACCCATAGCTTTGTAATGTGAGACCATAATATTACACAGTCTTGTTGTATCTAAATCAACTATGAATAAAGATGTTTGCCATTATTTAAAAGAGAAGAACTGAAAATATTTCAATATAGTTTTTGGATTTCCTTTCTAAAAATATTAAAAACCCATCTCGGTGTGGTAGAAACAGTGTAGTTCCAATTTTGAGGGGTTTTTGTTCATTCTGCATCCTTCAATAGGTCTTTTTTTGTATCATCAGTGGAATTTGAAATGTTTTGGCAAGTTAAGTAGCCCTCAGATTTTCACCACGGCCACAGAAAGCATTGTTGTTTTCTCCACATTAGCTGCCGTTTGTCTGTAAATTCTGCACCAGCGCTCCACCGTTGGATGCACTGTAACCATTTGGGAACCACAGCACTCTTATTGCTTCTTTCATGGACATTTTTGTAAATTTTTCAGCCTTGAAAGCGTTTCTAAACTGACCCTGTGGTGGCCGGCCACCTGCAAACACAAACAAACAATAAAACTGCAGGTTACCAGAGCATCAGCACTTCCAGTGCTACCACACTGGTTTACACTCACAGCCACCGGATAATGTCTTGTCTGTGTAAAGCGGCCTCATAGTAAGAAATTCCACTGTAATAAGCGTGATTTTTGAAACTTATAGTGACTGTATTAGGTATATACTGAATTTCTTCTTGTTGTAGTGTAAGACTAATAATATAATTTGGTTATTAATTGTCATCTCGGAGTTCTATGTGGACATAACTTTTGTTTCAGGTTGCTTACTTTGCACCCGAAACATTCATAAAGTCCTAAACGTCTAATTTCAGAGCCTTAGTGGTCGATTTTATCATCTGTTCAACTGTTTTTACTTGTTAGATGCTCATACAGTTATTAAATCCAAAGTGACTGTTAAAGAAGGATGTGCAATAACTAAAAAAAAGTTCCTTAAAAATAGAAAAACCCATAAATAATGAGGAGTAGCCCAACTAGAATGTTATTTGTTTTTCGTTTCTAAAATGTTCTGAAAAAGTTCTGCAGAGTTCCATGAATGTTTTCAGTGGAAAGTTTTCTTTTAGTTCTCAGAATGTTCCTCTTTAAAGGTCGTCATTGTTAGACTGCTTTGATCTAACGTTCTCAAAACTTGTGATGCTGAGAACCTGCTTCCTTTGTCATGTAACACTGTGGAGCATTGAAGAAACGTTTTATAGATTCTAGAATGTTTCCTTGACAACATCCCTGAAACATTGTGGACAGAATGTTCCAGATTTATTAATGTAATATATTACATTACAAAACATTTTATAAAGACATTTCTGTTATCTGAGATGAAGATAACATCTGGAAAACATTTTCTGAATGTTGCATTGAGAACATCCTTCCTTTGTTATCATTCAGGAAACGTCTCAAGGCGAAACGTTCTGCCTTTTAATGTACCACATTATAGGAATGTTATAAAACGTTCTGCCTTTTAATGTATCATATTATAGGAATGTTATAAAAAGTTCTGCCTTTTAATGTATCACATTATAGGAATGTTATAAAACATTGTACCTTTTAGTGTATCACATTATAGGAATGTTATAAAACGTTCTGTATGAAAACTGTTTTGCACTCTGGGCCTTGAAAACATCTGGAAAACAGTTTCTGAATGTTGCATTGAAAACATCCTGCATCACAAAGGAAACATTTTACAGAAGGATGAAGAACGTGTTCCCTCAACAACATCCCCAAAACATCCTCACAACATTGCAGGATGAATGTTCCGCCTTTGTTAATAAATCACATTACAAGAATGTTTATAAAAATCATCTGAGGCCTCGATAACATCTGGAAAACATTTTTAGAATGTTTGTTTGTTCCTCCTTTGTCATCATAGAACAAAATCGGTGTTCATCCTCTGAATGTTGACATTAAAACATTATATTAACTTTATAGAAACATTACTGGGAAAGGAACATTTGATAAAAACATTTTCTTTAAAAAAAAGTGGAGCTTGTAGGTAATGTTATTCAATGTTGTGGGAAAGTTTCTGAGAAGGAAATGATTTAGATTTAGATCTGACTGTAATTCAAGGAATGTCTGAAAATCATTTTGACGGATTACGAATCAGGCGAATCCTGAAATGAAACAGAGAATCAGTGTGTGGAGGTTCTCATCAGACATCTCCTTATAGAATCCACGCTATCCGTCTTCTATCTGCTGCTTCTGCGTTGACCTCGGCTGGAGCAGCTGCAGATGTGGCGGTCGCATCCAGATGAAATCCTACAGGTGGATCACAGATCTACCTGGAAGCTTCCATTTCTGTTCACACTGCAGGAGCAGATCAGGGAGCAGAGATAGATGAAACTCAGTGAGCATCACTTCCTTCACAACAAGATTAATCTGCAGCCTTCAGCCTGATCAAAGTCCTCACAGCCGCCACCTCCTCCTCTTTCATCCTCTGGTTCTCTCTGTTTCTGTGGAGTTTCACCCAAAATGGAAATATAAATGGGTTGTTATGACATTATTTAACTTTACTTTGTAGTGAAACTGATCCTGACAGTGACACTCCACTGCTTTCATACAGCTTTTAACTGTGTTGGTTTATGTCAAAGATTTTCCCCATTTTGTTAAATTATGCATATCTAGTTAAATTTGAGGGGAAAAACACATTAACTGTCAATATAAAAAACTGCAAATAATATGAAAATAGTAATCCATGTTTTTATGTATGACCAAAAGATTGCATTGTCTTACTGTAGCTAAAAAAAATCAAATTATTTTACAGATATTTGCCATTATTTGAAAGAAAAAATGTGTAAAGAACTGAAAATGTTTAAAATTTTTAGGTTTTCCTAATAGCGATATATTCAAAACAACAGAAAATTACCTAATTGCATGTGTGCTAACAAAATATACATTTTTAATTTATAAAAAAAATTAACATATTGTATCCACAAAAATGATTATTGGTATTTCATTACTACTACTACTACTACTACTAATAAGAAGAACAAAAATAACTAATAAAATAAAAATTACTAATTTATAAAAATCACAGTTTATACAGCATTATATTATTACTACCACTACTACTACTACTACTAATAATAATAATAATATATTATTACTGTTTTTGGCCGTGATTGGTAAATAACATCCACATCAACAAAATAAATAACAATCATTCTTTTGTGATGTGTGACTATAATATTTCAGCATTTACTGTGTTTAAATCAATATTAAATATTGTTTGAAATTAATTATTAATAAAACAATTTAATGTCAACATCAAAATGTGTATTTTTATGAATAGTAATTCATCATTTTACAGTACCTAACCATAACATATGCTATTTTTGCTGTATTTGAATCAGAAAAAAATATTTAACTTTTTTTACAGTTTTCAGAACTTTACCCTATTAAACCATTTTTAATTTCCTTTTTTTTTTTCTTTTTCTGGTGTCACTTGCTACCACTTCACATGTTTTTATAGATTTAAATAAATGTTATTGTGCATTTTCTCCCATGAATCTCAGTTTTAGCTTCATGATTGTTACTCTGCAGCCTGTGAAAGCAGCTGAACACTCTTAGAGTTTCCTAAACCCTGAGGACACCGGAGTTATCCCACATTTGACTTCACATGGATTGGATTTTACTGAAAGCCCACGATACAAAGAACCGAGCCTTTGATACACAGTGAGGAAAGACGCATTAGCTTTACGCTCTTCTGGATTCCTCCTGCTCCGTCTTCACCATAAGATTTATGAGTTAATTGAATCGTGCAGCTTGAAGCCTGACAAGTGGACGGACTGCAGGAAGTAGATGTGAACCACTTCAGCCAGACTCTGTAGAATTAAACAGTGTTTGAAGATTCTGATCCCAAATCGTTTCCCATCAGAAACTCATTTACCAAACAGCTGACATGTTTGTCTGCTTTAGAAGCTGGAAGGGAGTTGAAGGAGCTCGTTGAAGGAGCACACTTGCGGTGACATCTGCTCTCAGTAAACCTATACTGTTGACTTTTAAAATATACATTCACCTGCCACCTTTGCTGTGAAATCCCAGTTTTACCACGTCAAACCTTCACATGTTGGTTTTTACCTAAGGGGTGGCTGTGGGTCAGGTGGTAGAGCGGGTTGTCCAATGATTGAAGGGTTGGTGGTTCGATTCCCGCTCTCACCTAGTCATGTGCTGCATGCCAAAGTTTCCTTGGGCAAGATTCTGAACCCCGAATTGCCTAGCAGTGACTGTTCCACTGGTGTATGAATGTATACTGACTGATGCAGGTTGATTAGCAATGTGAATGTGTGTGTGTCTGGGTGAATGGGAGCAATTGTTGTAAAAGTGCTTTGAGTACTCTGATGAGTAGAAAAGTGCTATATAAGAGCAAGTCCATTTACCTCACACACTCTGACAGTGATGCTGTTTTGCTTATATGTCTTGGCTGCCGTCTCCATTTCTGCACATCTGGCTGTGAATTATGCAGCAGCTCTGCAGCTCTTTGACAGGAAGCTCTGTGCACGTGAGCCATTCTCTGCAGACATGTTTACCAAATGGGGTTGCAGGTGTGTTTGTACGTACACATGTTGGTGCACCCCCGATGGGGTTTGCACCGATGATTTGGTGATGGAGGCAAAAGAAAAAACACATTTTTATCTTTGGGAAGCATCGATTTTCCTAGAGGTGGATGGTAGTCACAGCAAAGACAGAAAAGGAATGAGGCTGTTTAATATTTCCTTGCTTACAGTTGTGTCTCCTGTTTGGCTATGTTGCCCTTTAGTTTAAATCTCAGCCCTTTTTGCTCTGTAACCTCTCATATTATTTAAACTTGGTTCCTCTTCAGAGATGGATCGGGTCTAAACCCGCCTCTGAAGGACCTTTCTGTCTGCAGTAAAGGTGGAGGGAGCTGTGGTTGAACAATATGGAAACAAATAAATTAATGAGTAATTACATAGGTTACAGTATTTTACCCTAAAAATCCATTATTTTTTACTGTATTTTTGTTTTGAAAAATATAAATTATTTGAAGAAAAAACAGACACAAAGCATTAAAAATGTAAATTGTATTTTTATATTTTATTTACAGATTTACCCTGTTTTGAAAGAAAATATAGAGTATCTAGTAAAAAAATAAATTAAGTAATTAATTTAAATGTTGACAGTAAAAGATTAGAAGAATAAATAAATAAATAAAACTGCACATAATATGACCATAGAAATATGTAATATTAAAAATATAAATGTTTTTATAACATCTGACCATGAAAATTAAAGAAAACATTCCAGAATTAATTATTAATAGTGAAATATTTTTTTCAACTGAAAAATGACTAATATTTTAATCTATTGAATTATAATACAAAAGAATTTTTGTTAAATCATTATAAATTTGAAAACAAAATCGTGCTTTCTTTTTATGTCAAAAAGTTATTTTACAATGTGTGGTTGTTCACATTTAGAGTTTTTAATCTGAGGTCATTTCACATTATATATTAGTCAGTTTTTGTAAACGTATAATTTTTAATGTATTACAAAATATAGGGACAAAATAGAACGTTGATTAGTTAGAAATACATTAATTGATGATTTTATTTTAATTTAGAATGAATATTTTCATTAGATGTGAATTATTAGATTTTTTTACATTTATTTAATTTTTAAAATTGATTCATTGGAAATAAATTAATAGATATTTTATATTTTATTCCAAATTTAAGATTAATTGATTAATTAGAAATAAATGAATACATTATTTATTTTTTAATGTTAAAACTAATATATTTATTGGAAATATAACAGAGAAAAACATGCAAAATTACAGATTTGTATTTCTTTACTCATGGCAGTGCGCTGTGTTCTTATTTTCTTCTTCCAGTGAAGTATAGCACTGAGGTAGCCCAACCCTGGGAGCTCTGCTGGAGGTTCATGATGTGAAGCTGCTGCAAACCCTCAGTATTCCTGCTCACATTGCGAGTTTCACTGAGTCCTATTAGACAAAACTTCTCTCTATGACTTTCTGTTTCATCATCTCTGTCAACTCATTTAATATTTCACTCGCCTGCCTCGTGTTCTTTCATTTGTCTGAGCAGCGAGAGGATTTTCGTTTCTTTTCTCCAGTGTTTTCAGTTCCTGCTTCCTCTTTGTGGAGGTAAAAGGCAGCAGATCGATTGTTTCATAAAAGGCTTCCCTCCTGTTGAGCTGTTATTGATGCTTTTCTATTAGAAACGGCGGACGCTCCCCTTTGTTATGAGCTGTATTTGTGTTGAAGCGTGTGCAGCAGACGTACTTTATCAATGAACACGGTATTCATCTGGAAAAAATAAAATAAAATCCTTTTACTTCATGAAACTGCTGCGTCTGCAATGTAAGACATCCAGAGGAATGGAAATCCAAACTTCTGCAGCTCCGGATGAATGTTTGTAACGCAGGAAAAATCGTTTTCCTGAGTCAAAGATCAAACTACTGATGAGTAAAACCTAACTGAGCTGCTTCTCTGGTGGTTTATCGATGGTTTTATGGCGCTGTTTTCTTACATAATGTCCATTAAGCGGTTCATGCTGAGCTTCCTGCTCCTATGATGGAGTCAACATTTCTGTCTGCTTCTGATTGATTCAAAACAGGGAAAAACTAAAATATTAAACACTCAGATATGCAGAAGCTTCAGTGACTTGTTAGTGGTTTTATGAAGTCTAATAAGAAAAACATTAACTGATCAACTCTTATTCTGAAGCATCAATGCTTAAATCAAGATCATAAAGAGTTTTAGTTGCTTTAAATGAACTTGTCCACAAACAATAAAGATCTGCTGCAAATGTTTCCATGCAAACACACCACCCAGCTCAATATTTAATGATATACACTCTAAAAAAACAAGTAATTTAGGGACTTTTTCCAACCACTTAATTGAATGCATGATTGCAAAATCAAATTTACTGATGCAAATAAACACGTTAAGATGCAAACATTACTTTGTTGTGTTGTGCTGATACAATAATGTTGCATAAACTTATTATTTTGTGTAATTTCAACTTAAATTTCAACATCAGTTAATTTAAAACTAAAGTCCAGTTGAGGTAATTTAATTAAATTAGTTTGATGACTTTGTTTTTTTTTCACTTTCAGTGCAAAATTGTGCAGTTAACAGACTATTAAAAAAAAAAACCCTTTATTAACTGCCGCAGAAAAGCTACTTCCTCAAACTGAATGCAGTTTGTATGCTGAATTTAATTTAATTGCCAGTGGCGTTAACTCAAAAAGGCTGATGCAAGCTGTTGTTGATGAAACAGAGCTACAAGATTGTGAAAAAGATGCTTAAATTCCAAAATCTTTAATTTGCTTTCCCACATCTTTTCATCACTATAAGTGACGTTTTGAGAGATATTTGCACATTTATAGCGTTTTTTGGGGGGCTTTTCTTTCTGGTAAATGTGGTATTAGACATGTGAGCCCAAAGCTGCTTTATGAATTGCCCTTCTGCACAGTGTAAAATGTAACATTCAGTCTGCTTGCAGTTGTGGTTTGTGTTAACCGAGTACAGAAGTTGCAATTTTCCATGAATTTTCCACAGAATATGGCAGATTTGGCTAATATGTACATTTATAGTGTTTGAGGAAAAACAGCTGAATTGAACTGAACCACACAGTCAGCTGGTGGAATTAAAACAATGGTTTATTATTTTAAAAATCGCCCAAAATTGAACACTTCATAAAAGCCACAAGCTTTAAAAACAGAAAAAAAATCTGCAAGCTTTGTTCTTTCTGATGGTTTTTAATCTATTTATCACTGATGTGCTGTTCAGTTGGGAAAATTCAACAAATCTAAGCTTGAGATTGTGATTTAAAATAAAGAAATAAATCAAAATTGCTTCAATGACTATGTCCAGCAGCAACTGTGACTAATGTAGAGACTCCCTATGAAAAATACATAAATAAATAAATAAAATTTGCTTTACACAGACTGTTTTTTCATTTCATAGCTTTAAACAATAGGAGAAAAATAGGAGGAAAATCAGATATTGAGAAAATAGCTGGTTGATTCTAATCTGCATTTTATTAAAATAATTGTACTTGATGCTTTTATTATGTGTCTCCTTTTTTTTAACTCGTTTAATTCATTTTTCTTCAATTTAGAAAGAGAATGAAAGCTACAATCTCGACTAAAGTCCACTTCTTATTCGTTTGTTAACTTCTGCAGCAGCCAAACGCCCCTTAGTGACTGAAAACACTGTTTAAAGTCATCTAATATTGTGTCCAACACAAAGAAGTCAATGTTTGCAGACAAAAAAGTGACAAAGTACGAATTTGAAGTGAAGATGACAATTTAACTTATTTTGTGGCCTGTGGTTAGCCTAGCCATGCTCCACCCATGTTTCTGAAGGCACAAGGGTCTAGGCACGCTCGACAGGGAGGGAGGCGGGCTAAAAGGTTGTCTATCAAATCACTCTGCAGCAATTGGGTAGGTATACAACCAATCAGCGCAACGAATAGGAAATCAGAGGATGCGGGAGTTCGGTGAAGCCTTATTTATTCAGTCAATGGGTGAAGCTCAAGTATATTACAGACATGTTAACAGAAAGATTATTCAGAGTCGGTGCTAATGGAGCTCAACGACTATTGTCGTTTTTGTTGTCGACCCTGGCAGAGAATTAAATTCGTTGCCGTGGGTTGTCTAGAGCGGCTAGGCTAGTTGTTTCCGGTTGTTTCTGTCAGAATCATCGCGCCTCTGTCGTCACTTAGTTACGCCCGCCTTCTGACTCTACACTTCATGGTGATTGATCCGGCCAGTTTTAGGAGCATCCAGCCTCGAGCCTTATGGAGGGTAACTAGACCCACCCTGGCAGAGAATTAAATTCGTTGCCGTGGGTTGTCTAGCGCGGCTAGGCTAGCTTGTGGTAGCAGCTAATGTGGCTAATGTATTGTCTCCTTAATAGTTTTATTCATTTGAACTACTGTAAACTCCACCATTATGTAGTTTTTGCCTTTTTATATCTTATTTTGCACATTACATTTCTAAATTTTTACTATTTCTTCGATCTCAGAACCTTCTAAGTGTTTATTTAATGTCTGCTGTTGCACGAAGAGAGAGTAACGTAATCTCGATTCTTGGTTTGTCATGTACGGATTGAAGAATTGACAATAAAGCTGACTTCGACTTTGATTACCAGGGGCCCTTATAAAATCCTTTTTGGTTTCAGCAAACTGTTTTTCTGCTTCAGACAGTTGGTCAAAGTCAACAGAAAACCAGGTACAGAGAGTAAAGCTGTTTGATTCCAATCTCCATTTTATTAAAATAACATCATTTTTTGATGCTCTTGTCGTGCACTTTGAAACAGGCGTGTCTCTTTGTTTGACCATTTCTGCAGCACTAAGATGCCCCTTAGTGACTGAAAACACGATTAAAAGTCACCCAGTACTCTGTCCAACATTAAGAGGTCGGTGTTTCCAGATAAAAAATGTACCAAGCGTTGAGGCCCTGATGATGAAACGGCTGCTAAGTGACATGTGAGGCTGGCTACTGTAAAGCTGGTGTTGAAAGCAGCGCTAGGAAGCAGACGGTTGTTTAGAGATCAGCTCTGACGTGCAGAACACAGCCTGAACCTGCTGCAGCACGTTTAGCCGAGCGCTGAAGGGGAACCGATGGAGGAGGAACCGTGACTGCATCCTGAGTGAATGAATTCTCTGCAGATAAGGCTACTGCTTCTGCCTCACGTCTAATGGCGGTTTTATCCCCGTAATTGTTTGCTCCTACAGTCAGTGAGTGTGTGAAGGCTGGAATATTAATACACCTGGTTGAGCTCTCGGAGCATCCACAGTATCTATATCTGTGTGTTTCTGTCGATTTTAGTTTGTTTTTGTAGAAACTTTAAGAAAAGGCCCCCGACAAAGGGCTAAAATCACAATAATACAGATAAAAACAATGCTCGACACAAACATGAAAGTGAAAATAAAATGAAATCAGTCACATATACAGTGAAAAAGGTGCATTTCTGCTGCTGGAGCTGGTACAGTGCAGTAAGAATCTCCTCCACGAGTCGCCCTGAACGGCACTAAAACTTGCCGGCGAAGAGTTTCCTCTTAAGAGCTGTTGAAGTTAATCGTTGTTGGATTTCTGCTAAAGTGCCTCCATGAAACAGGCAGGATTTGACTGATTGTAACCAGATTGAGACGCAGGAGCTGCTTTCAGTGCGTTGTGAATCACTCGCAGATCAGAAAAGAAGAGTCTTAAAGTGAGGAAACACCTTACTTTTAGTAGTTTCTCTGCCTGCGAGGAGGCACCTTTAGCTAGGGGAGGTTTTGTGAATGTGACTCCTGATATTTTCACATTGAAAACAACCTTTAACCCTTTCAACCATAAGCAGCTTCTGGCTGTTTTATTGTGAGCTTGATGCAGAACCTCCAACAGAAGAGAAAAAAAACAATAAATCACATCTTATACATCCTAAAACTAACTACATAGGAAAAAACTACAGCTGTCATCATTTGGATATATTGATACTGAATTGGTACCAGAGTAAAGAAAAAGAAAGAAATAGAATAATAAATGACAGAACATCAGCAACATTTTCTGAACCATGTCATTTTTGCTCCTATCATGTTTTTCCTCAATGTAGCCTCATTATTTACTGTAATATAAAGTCCTTTACCTCTTTGGAACCAGTACAACATGACAAAGGAGAGAGAAATGTCTTCTGTGCTGTATGATGCAGTTAGAATGCAATATTTTTTTTAAAAATAGCAAGCAGAATTTGTATTTTTTGGGGGGATTATTCATGCTCATTTGAGCTCAGTTTAACTGAAAAGTCACAGAATTTTCTTTAAGCGACTGTTATTGACATCTAAGCCATTAATAGATTTATGATTTGCCCAAGAAGCTCAGAATTTTTAGCTTTTTATGAAATCTGATTATTGCAAATATTTCATTTTTGGTGATTTTTTTAAGGAGAGAGAACTCAGAAATGTCTTTTGCTCTGTTTAATAGAATTATCACAAAATAAATGATAACTCGTTATTTTTTCTTTTCTTAATTCTCATGATCATTTATTTTACAAAAATATTTTTCAAGTGTCCACAGGTATTATCAGTGCTTTACAACAACAAATAATGACTCTACATGCTATATATATTTATGGATTTACATTTTTAATTGGTTTTTCTATTTGTCTCCACTTTGCTCATAGAAAACACTGCCTGCAGTTCAACCTTAATTTTCTTGATTTTAAATGCTTTTTTTTTTTAGATTATTTTTGTGGACTTTTCTTGGCTTTATTGGATAGACGAAGTGAGAGAGAGACAGGAAATGGGGGAGTAGAATGAGGAAAGACATGCAGCAAAGGGCCATGAGCAGGAATCGAACCCGGGCCGCTGCGTTGGAGACCAGTCCCTATATGTGGTTCACCTGCTGAACCCATTGAGCTAAACAGGCATCCTTCAATGCTTTTTTTAAATCATGTGACTGTTCGTCACAGCTGAGTCTAATGGCTTTGTAGTTACACAGAGAAAAGTGGAATATTTAGTTTTTTACAGAATCTGTTTAGCGTAAATGTACTATTTTTAGTGAATTTCTAAACGAGTCCTGTAAAATAATGTGATTTTGATGAATTGGACATTTTCAAGCTTAGATTTGGTGTTTTTTTTCCCAACAGAACAATTTGTCACAGATAAGTGTATGAAGATTTTTTTCAGTTTTTACAATTTCTTGCTCTGATAAATGGTGTTATTTTTGTGACTTTTCAATACAAAAAGCTGCTTTGCTGGACCTTGCATGGATTCATTTCTCTACTTTGTCAGATAAATTCTGTTTCCATTCATTCAGATTTCTCCATGTTCAGCTGCTCTTTGAATTCATTGATGAGGTTCATTTCATTGTAAACTGCTTGAATGAAACAATTTTGTGCCCCTTTAAAAGCTTCTTCAGTTCCGCTTGTAAATGAATCCATTTCTGTAGTTTTATGTGAACATGTGAGGGCAATTAACCGCGTGGTTCAACATTCCCTTCATGTTCTGTTTTCACTGTGTGGTGTGCCGGAAAAACAAAATGCCATTCCAAACATAAATTTGTATTTTATGAGCTACACCCACCATATCATTCAAAGTTGACAAGAGGCAGAAAGACATGAAAGAAATGAGAAGGTCACGGTGACGTTTAGGAAATGAAGTCACAAATTATGAGCGGCCAAATGTGCAGCAAACATCTGAAGTGTGTAGCCGAGCAGAGCGCGAATAAAGCCGCAGTTTTATGTGGATTTTCCTCACAATCTGAAATTCGTCAGAATCTAAAGTGAAAAAAAAATGCATGAGAAGCAGCTAAACAGCAGATTTAACTACAATGCAAGCTTATAGTTCTGAGGAAATCATTGTGCTGCACAGAATTAAAGAATTAAACTGAATTAACCCTCTGAACCCGATAATCCACTGGCAGGTTTGAAAAAAATACACATTGCATTGAAAAATAACACCATTTCCTACCACTAAAAACAGAAAAAAACTCCAGACTTAACTCTCTGGTGATTTTTAAATACATTTTCAGCTCTGTGCTGTTCGGTCTGGAAATTCAACCAAATCTAAGCGTGGCATTGCATTTTTCATCTGAATGGCGTTACTGTCTGTGTAACTGAAAAATTTGCATTTTATTTAGAATTACTTAAGAATTTGTATTAATATAAAAGTAAATGTAACAATACATTTGTGCTGGATAAAAAATATATATATATTAATAATTTTTCTAATTGCATCCTACTGGAATAAAACATTGCATAAGACAGGATACAGGTAAATATTCCATCACCCAACTTTTATTTTAACATTTGCTTCCTTTTTTGTTTACATATTTGCATGAATCACAATCCATAACAAATTTAAAAGTTCTGCACTCCTTTGCAAGACCATAAGCATATTAATGATTTGGCCAGAACCAAGAGTTACATCACCAAAAATCTGGGACTTTTTGGATGGACAAGGTTGAACTGCAGGCTGTGTAGCATGGAAACTAATAAAAAATGTAAATAGTAAAACATCTACAGCATGTGGAGTCCACATTTTACTTTCCAGTGTAGCGCCTGTTTGCACTTGAACAAATGTTGCACATGTTAACTTCAGTTTTTTATTTATTTTTTTTAATTTTTTGGGGGTACTTTTTGTAAGATAAATAATCAAAAAAAATGTCTCATGTCTCCTTTTAAAGATTCACTAGAAGATAACTATTAGCAATTGCCTGATTTGTATGCCGACATTGGCTGGAGTTCATGAAAATACAAGACTTACCGAGAGTATCCATCAGAGGTTACAACATAAATAATGTGTTATGCAGATGACACAGTGCTGATAGCGAACAGTGAAGAAAACGTGCAAACCATAGAATCAATGATTAATACAGAGAGAGAAAAAACTTGGTCTGTCTTTAAACCGAAAGAAAACACAAGCCATGGTAAGAAATGGTAAGAAAAACTTAATCCTAACCTGGAACATGGAATGAGACTGAGAGATACTGAAGCAAATTTATCATTTCAAATATCTGGGATTAGATGGAGAGAAATGATTGCCTATGCTGAATGGCAAAAACTATGTGATTTTTTAGCCCAAATGTCCTTAACTCGTTGCACTTTGAGATCTGCATAAGCATTTCCTTAAATGTCTGAAGCTGCAAACCCGATTATACAAACACTGTACGCCGATGGAAAGCTTAGATTCTCATGAATCCGCCGGTATAAACCACTTTCAGATGTGATTACCACAGCGGGTGAGAAAAACACATTTGTCCAACAAACAACGAATATCCATTCATCCGTTCTCTATACACGGCTTTAACGTACACAGCGCGACTCACATTTCCGGGTTCATTATTACACACAGATGAAAATATTCCACAAAAAACGGCCATAATCCAACCTTGGACATCCAGACGAAACAAGCCAGTAAAATATTTTGTCCAAAACGTCTTGAAGTCGGTATATACTCCACGAATAGGTCGTTTTCAAGGAAATGCACCTCGCGATGCGTGTCCAATATTCCCTGTATTTCTCGTCATATTTTTATTTACAAATAAAATATTAGCGATTTTTTGTACTGAAAATGGCTGGAATTGACTGTACCTTATAGGGCTATATGAGCTTGAAAAATCAACAAAATCCGTCTTTCATTTCAAAATTCTGTGACTTGTTAGTGAAACCGAGCAAGAAATTCAACTTTTGCTTTTTATTTTCACTGGTTTATGCCATTCATTTTGCACTGAGGATCTGCACAAAGTTCCTTCTCCTTCTTCATGGTTGTTCTGCTTCCACAGAGCTGCAGGACTTTATGCTGTTGGAGGTTCAGAGGGTTCATCCGGTCGGTTGCGGTGATCAGTTTCAAGTGTGAATCCGACTGAAGTGTTCAGTGGCGAACAGCTGAAATGCGTCATGATTCTGGCTGACGGTAGATAACTGCTTGCTTCATCTGTCTTCCCTTCAACCCTCGCAGTGGAACGCCGCCCTGTCATTGGCTGCCGCCCCCCATCAGGTGGTGTGACTCATCGGTTTCATCATCAAACTGGACGCGGGGGCTCCTCATCATCTAATGGCCAGTAGTAGATGTTCTGTTATTCCTCTGGCCTCCTACTTCTTCTCTGGCAAAGCTGCACGTTCAGCATTACACCAGTAGAAATACTCTCAGAACTGTAGCTGCTGCTGTATGTTTGTCGCTCTGCAGAGTTTGACCTTATAAAACCGGTTGTTGGCAGATTGTTATGGCGCTACTAAACTCGCTACATCAGGAAAAAACGCATAAATAAACTGTTATTGTCTTTACCTCTGCATGCAGACGAATGCTCACACGTATAAAGACACATTTCCTTCACTGATGCAAATGTCAGCATCAATAACGGCCTCGTCTGGCAATTAAACCAAGCACTGCTGCATAAAAAAGCCATTAATTATGCCACATGACATAATATACGGAGCCCATGTGGCCTTTGCGTCTTTGCATGTGTTGCATTTTTGCATGTTTTCTTGACAAATCATTGAAATATACAGAAAACAGTATGGATTCTGAACACTAATCACGTTTAGATGGTAATTATTGGTGCAATTATATGATTTCTTCTCCCCTCTGATGATTTTTTCCCCACATTTTCTCATCTTACCTCTTTCCCATACCTTAATTTTTAATGATTAAAATGAAATGACTTCATTACTGTGTTTAACGTAGATATTAAAAGCTCATGAGCAGTACATCAGTTATGCAAAATGAAGAATGTAGCCCTGATTACTGTCTGTAAAACTGGGTGTACGGCATGCATATTAATATTGAAAGACTTTTTAAATCTATTAAATATTTTAACATAAAAGAAGTGAGAATAAAAAACACACACAGTTGAAATATCTGCATTTTACCCTTTTCACTTCGCAAATCCTTCAATTCTGCAGCAGCCGCTGTGTGATATGTAAATATTTTTTGCACAGGAGACTTCTGATCCATGAAGCACAGATTAGATGTAAAGTATTTATTCCACCGTTTAGAAAGTAACAATCCGGGTTTCCAAATCCGGTGAATTAGCAACACACTTTCATGTGGTGCGGCCCAGTCTGGATGAATGTTTAGGATTTATGGGAATCTACTGACAGAAAATGATCTTTCTACGCAGCTAAACTGACATTCTCAATTCTATTCTCAAAGAAATGTAATTTTGGGTTAAAACAAATGATTTTCTGCCCCAAAAAACTCTCGTGTTGTACTTCAATTTGTTCAATTTGTTACTCTCTCTTTGTGTAAGTGCTTCTCACTGCATATTTGACATTTCTCCTCCATTATCTGGGTCAATAAGGTGAGAAATCCAATTTAACTTAAATAAAATAGTACAATTGATTGAAGGAGCGATGATGATAGTGACAGTGTGCTGATTTGATTCATTCAAAATGTCAATAGAATGTAGTTCTGTATAGGAGTAGACAGAGGGTATAAAAAACCCTGTTGTCTTAAAAAAAATTAACAATTACAATAAAATCAAACCCAGAAACTGTAAAATCAGGAAAAATTGCCAAATTTTGAACTTGCTGACAGTTTTTGAACAAATCATCAGTGGTTTGCTGTTCAGTCTGGAAAATTATCCAGATATGTTTTTAATGGGAAAAAAAACAATAATTTCTGTTAAAATGAGACCATTTTACTAACTTCAACATTAGTCCTCTGTTTTCTGGGTTATTAATGTGACAAATCGTGCCTATTTAATGTAGAAAAACTGTTGAAGGAGCAATAATAATACAATAAAAATAAATATAGTGATAATATGTTCATATAATTCCTTCATAATGTAATTAATAAAGCAATTCTGTTGTATTGAAGTAGATAATAGCTGTGAAAACAAGGCTGTCTTTAAAATAGTTTCACAATTACAACATTTATCTAGAATCCATATGTTTTCATTTATTATTTATGAGAAAAAGCAGAAGTTTGTGTTAACATGTGACCCTTTCACTACATATTTGACTTGATTTAAACAGCAAAGGCATCCTGATTCATTCCAACCAAAATGCTACTGAGAAAGTAGCTCAGCTATCAAAACCACATTGTCTTTAAAAATGACACAATTACATCATTTATCAGCATCAGAAACTGTAAAAACTCAAAAAAATATGGTCAATTTGCCAACAAACATTGAGTTTTGATAAGGGTTGGAGCATAGCAGTTGAACAAAACATCATCACCAAACATTTTCAGAACGTGTTGAATTATCTTACCTTTAAGAGGAACAGTGTGGGAACTAAAAAGCAGTAGCTCGCTGAAAGTATTAATAGAACTTTGTGGAACTTTCTCACAACATTAAAACACTGCTACTTTATAATCCAGCAATTAAAAGCGAAATTCAGTCGATACTTTTTCAGTTTTCAGACAGAAATGTCAACCGCCAGGCAAGAAGAAGACAATTAAACTTCAGGAACTGTATTAATAAACAAGTGTTCCGAATGATAGACTCATTGCTAAATTTGTTCTACCCAAGAGGCAAAGACATTTTTAATGAGAACCAACATCTGTCTGTACCGGATCCCGCTGGGAGCCGCATGACAAGTGTGAAACATAAAAATAGTTTTTTTCCTATTGCCACACAAAGCCGTTGGTATCATGACGCCCTGCATGATGCAGGAAAAATGCATATTAAATATAGCAGGAAGATCATTTAAAATGTGCTGTGATTGGGTTTTATAATGTAGCTGGAAACTTTTAGATGATCACCTGAGGTTGACTCAGAGGTTTTGCATTGGAAAACTGATGCATTGTGGTCAAAAATGAAGACAGCCGAAGCCCAGAGATGCACAGAACGACACTGAAATTCCTGCAAACTGTCACTGACAGAGATCCTGTTTGAAATTCCATCCCATCCAGGGAGCGATGAAGGAAAGGAAAAAGCAATACAAGAAGCTTTAGAACCGTGAGCTAATGGAGAACCGAGGTCAGTTCTACCTGTATGGAGGGATGTGTTTTGACATATTAGACTTTGAGCCTCATCTATTTTTAAAGACTGCAAGACATGTAGGCATGTTAGCTGAACACCACAAAACAGGATTCTGTGGAAGTGTCAAATGCAAACCTTTTAAAACCAGGACACACACACACACACCAAAAAAAACAAAACAAAACAATATATTTTAACCTAAATTGTAATTTTCCCAATCAGTTTCTGGCCACATTTTTTTTCACTGCAGTCTAAAGTCCTGCAGCTCTATGAAAAGAGAACAACCCTGAAGAAGGACGGAGAATTCAGAAACATCTTCTGTACAGTTATTATGCTATCAATCTTCAAAAATAAGAAGCAAATGTTGAATTTCTTTGATTATTTAAGCTCAATTTAGCTGAAAAGTCATCAGATTTTTGTCATATAACTGTTGGTTGCAGGTAAATCATTAATTTCTTGACATATTTACTGTGCAGTTTGATCTGATGGATTTTATGATCATTATTTCTGTTTTTTTACCGTTTGTGGCTTGGATAAATGGCTCCATTTTTGCAACATGTCTTTTAAACTCTCTGCTGTGTTTTTAGGCTTCAGAGGGTTTAACCGTTTCTCCCCCACACCCACATCACACATTGTACGTATTTATAAAAGCAGAATTCAGCTGCACCACCTGCTTTCACTCAATTGCTGCCTCTATAATGATTCTCCAAACACCACTGTGTGAAAGAAAAACATGTATTTTAATGAGTCATTGCGGCGCCGCTGTCCTTGGTGCTGAAGTGTTTGGCGTCTCCCCGAGTCCGTTGTCTCCTGAAAAGAAGCTTTGCAGTTTTATTCTGATGTGTCACGTTGCTTTGGTATAATAAATATGTGCCTTTATCAAAAAAAAAAAAAAAAAGACTTAAATAAGCAGCTTGCCACTGAACTTTGGGGTGTGAATGTGAAGAGAAATAACAGGGTATCCAGTGTGCAGGAGGTTGAAACTGTAGGAGGCTGGGTTGGATAAGCAGAAGTTTAGTGTTGGGAGGCAGGAGAAGCTGTGCTCATGTGTCGTGGACCATTAGTGTTCGACTGTTGGTGCTGCTGGGAGCCTGATTATTGGGGAATTCTGTTCTGGAAGCCAAACTGGAAACTCCCGGTGGACACAATTAAAGAAACACAAACATGAACACACACAGACCGGCCTCCTCTGCCCACAAAGGTTATCACAACACTAACACCGCTAATGATGGGGCTGATACCCACACTAATTAGCTGCAGCGGGCGCCAAACCGGGCCGCTTTTCTTTCAATCTATGGAATATCACATCAGCTGATTTTCAAACCCAACATGATGATTGTGCGTCTGAGCTATCTGCAGCCGCCGGCTCCATCCTGACTCCATTAACCCCGTCCTCACCTCTCCTGACCATTACGTGGATTAAAGGTTGCACGCGTCCAATATGTCAGCGAGAAAAATGAGATTTCATTGTTGATTCGGAGGCGGGAATTGATTCGGATTCTGATGCATGACCTGAACTAAGCTTTAACCTTTGGGCCGCTGGTGCAGCTCGACTTCATTTGAATTAGTGAAGTGTCATCGAGTGAGTTCAGCCTCCATTGTGTGCGCGTACAGTATGGAGCCTGTTTGCAGGCTTTCAGATGTTTGGTGTTGTTCCATTAGGCTTTTATTTTGACATGTTGACCTGCAGCCCTGGCGTCACCCTTTACTGCGCCGCCTTCCTCTTTTAAACTCGCATTCATTCCGTGTTTGAGTGTTCGTTTTTGCATGTTGACCTGTTGTACTGCAGTTTCTTTCATTAGAAGCTCCTTAAGAAATCCAGAAATCACATGTCAAGCCTCTATCTCTAAAGAAACATATTCTAATTACTTCAAATGGAGATCTCAACACTTGTGACTAAATATGTGTCCATAAACTAAAACCTGGCATCAGAAATCAAGTAGATTTCATGTGGACTTATTTATTGACTGTTTTTCATCGGCAAAATGCCCATATGTCTACGCTTGACCAAATACTTTTTAATCTGTAAGAAAATTTGGCTGTCTTTACTTAGATGTAATGTAGAAAAAGATGTTCCCAATGTTGGAAAGTTTAACTGTTCATGGAAATCTTGACGCTTTTTTCACAAATTATCACTGAAATGAAAGAATGGTGCAGCTAAAAGTTTATATGATACATCCACTCTGTTCTGTGTGAACACTGCCTGCACTTTAACGGAAAACTGAATTTTTGCCTCGTGACCGTCACAGCTGTGTCAGTTATTGCTTCTAAGTTGTGCTGAAAAATACAGATTTTTTTTTTTAATTAAATCTGGTTATTGTATAGATGATTTGCTTTTGGCAAATTTGTAGAATGAAGTGATTTTTAGGAAATATTGCAATTTCAAGGTTAGATTCGATTGATTTTTCCTCAATATTTCTTCTGTTTTTATAATTTCAAGCCTCTACCTCTGAATAAACATGTTCAAATTACTTTAAATGTGGACCTCGACACTTGTGACTCAATATGTGTCCGTAAACTCAAACCTGGCATTAAAAGTCAAGTAGATCATGTTCATTATTTATTTATTGACAGTTTTTTATTGGGAAAACACGCATTTATCTGTGTTTGATCAAATAAGTTTTAACTTTGAGAAACTCTGCTTTCTTTAGTTGAATGTAATGCAAAAAAAAATGTTCCAAATATTGGAAAATTTAACAGTTAATTAAAATCTTGATGCCTTTTTGACAAATGATCATTAAAATGAAAGAGTGGTGCAGCTCACAGGTTTTCAAATGAGAATTTCTTGTAAAATTGTTCATGTTTGAACAATTTAGACAAGTTAAACCTCTGAACTTCTGAATTTTTATGTGCGCCTGTTGCATTTTTCCTCAGCATTTTGCCACATATTTTATATTTATCAGCTCCTGTGATTTCGAAATTGCACTTAGCCACATTGCAATAACAGTTTGATCAAATATTCAGTCCGTACATGCAACATATACATGCTTTTTTGTTCTACTGGTATTAAATAGAAGACTTGCAGAAAAAATGCAGTTTTATTTTGAAGGGAAGATTTTCTGCTAATGTCCCATTTCTTATCACTGTGGTTCATTTTTTTACTGCAATATAAAGTCCAGCATGTCTATAGAAACAGAACAACCATGACTAGATGGAGAAATATCCTACAAATGTCTTATGTGATGCAGTTATAATGCCATAAATCTGAAAAATAACTGGCGAAAGTTGAATTTCTTCAATTTTTTTTAAGCCCATTTAACCTCATTTCAGCTCAGAAGTCATTTTTGATCATATAACTAGTTGCAGAGAAATCAGTAATTTCTTCATGATTTGCCTGAGGAGCACAGAATTTTTGGCTTTTATGTGATTTTTGAAAACAAGGCATGTGGAATAAAATGATTTTAATGAACTACTAACTGAATTTCTGTCAGATGACTGTGAGGTCTAGCTGAGTAATTGATGGCTTACTGACTGCAGTGAGAAGGGCAGAATTTTTTGTATTTTACAATATCTGGTTATTTTAAACAGCTTATTTTAGTGTTGTTGTTGTTTTTTTTTTTTTTTTTTTTTAAAAAACAGATATGTAGAATAAAGTGATTTTAATGAGCTAGTAACTGAATTTCTGTCAGATGACTGTTAGGTCCAGCTGAGCTATAATGACTTGTTGATTGCACTTAGAAGGGCAGCATTTTTGTTTTGTGGTTATTGTTGTTCATCTTTCTTTGCGATTTAATATTAAACGAGGCTTGTAGAATGCAGTGATTTTAATGAACTATCCCATTTTAAGGTCAGATCTGGTTGTTTTTTCCAATCTAACAGCCCGCCACACATGATTAGGACCATCAGAAAGTTGAAAATCCAGTGATTCTTTCTGCTTTATGACTCCTGCTTCTGATAAATGGTGTAATTTTGGAGATTTAAAAAAAAAAAAAAATGTGACTTGGATTTGAAGCCTGCTGCTGGGTTTTGTGGTTCACAGGGTTAATAACCAGATAACCAGAAGTGAAATGTGATTTTTTTTTGTACTGAAGATGATTCATTGCATTTTACATTTCTTCTCCTTATTTGCCTAATCTCCACATGAGGTTAAAACACAGACACTGATGTAGTTCCTGTGTTCAGTTTCTGAGACAATTTGGCTAAACAAGCCACATTCTGACACTCCTTTTACCTTGTACCAACCTGCAGGGATCGATAATGACTGGAGATGTTCTGCTGCGTTACAACAGCAGTACGTGGTCAGATGTTGGAAATGAGTCCAGTGACACATCTAATGGGAGAAGCTGTTTGAATAAAGAGCTTCATCGAGCAGCTGGTTTAACGCCGAGGTCTGTGCGGAGCAAAGACTGCTGGGAAAAGCTTATCCATCATTAATAAATGAAACTGGGCTTCATAGCAAACTAGAAACTCACCCCCTTCTTCGTGCATTGATTTCTTTCTTCCCTCCTTGCTGTAGAATAGCCAGCTAAGCGTTTTAAAAGCTCAGGTGTAATTGTTGCGTTCAGGCGGAAGCCTTATTGACCATTGAGGCAAAAGAGACGCATATCAGCCAGAACGTCTCACGTGTAATGTCACTCACTTCTTCTTTCCAACCTCCTCTTTTTCTGCTACTCTTTGATCCTCCGAGCAGGTGCATTCAATCTACGCTATAATTTCTATTTGGGTCAGATTGATTAGGACCGATAATGGACGTGGTGCAGTCTGCAGAGCCACTCGTGTCAATTATTTTCATCCCGTATAGGTGCTTCTTGGAAAATCTCCACCAGGTGAAGCAGCTGAGAGCAGATTAATTGGAGGAAATAAGGTCAGAGGAGAGATGCAGAACAAATGGAGGAAGCAGGAAAAGCTCAAGTGGAAAGTAATTGGAAGAAGAGACGTGTGGAGGGCAGCGGGGTGGTAGAAAGGAAGATACAATAAGACAAAAGATATAGAGAAGTTAAATATGTTTGTGGTTGAACCTAAGATCAAGATATGGGTTGATTTACATTTTTTTACCTGTTAAGTCAGCGTAAACCTCAGCCTGGTCCTTACGGTCATGGAGTTGATGCTAATTCTATAATATTTCATCTATTTATTGTACAATCTGAACACACTGGAAATTTGCTATTTCACATCAAAGACATGGTGCAGCCACAAAAAGCAGCTGGGATATTGACCACTGTGTTATAGAAACACATCTCCTAGTTGAACTCAGCTTAATTTAACATATGTCTACTGGTCAGATGTCATTAAGCACCATAGAAGTCTTTGTCATGGTGCCCCTTTACTAGCAAACCCTCAACAAAGCTCTCTGCTAGAAACTGCAAACAGTAAAAGGTACTAAAGCTAATCTACAGCACTTAAAGTGTGTATTATTTAGGAAAATGGCATCAGATGGGGACACTACTGGCAGATAGTAAATGCACATTTGTACATCCTTACTATATAGTACGGCAATGAAAGATTTAGAGTTATACTTTCAAAGTACTTTCAGAATTTTTCCCCAGCTTGTTTACATATATAGCTCTGTACAAGATTATAGTACTTTATATCATTGTGAGTCATTCATCGTGACTAGCCAGACGCCATCAATTATTTTCAATTAATGTATGTCTGATAGTGGCCATACCTCTCTTTATAGTTCACACTTATATAAACCTTGTTCAAGCTTGTATAAAATAAATCTGTGGGGGGTAGAGGGGGAAGGAATGAGCACCAGAGGTGAAGGAGTTTATGGGAGCGATTCTCATTTACATATTGACATTGATTTGGTCGACGTACAGCTGAGTGCTGGCTTCCATCCTGTGGTCCCTCGTTCTCTTTTCAAACACACACACAACCAACACAAAGTTTGTCAGATGTAATGTGGCAAAAAACACCCAAATGTTCTACTACATTCATTCAGGTTTTGCAGTCCGCAAGCCGGTGTTTCTTTCTTGCAATTCTGACCCACAGTCCTCTGCAGTTATGTCATACATACACATCATGGTGTCTTGCACAAGTATAACCAAGCTGAGGCCACTGAGATTGCACGGACAGATGAAGCTCATTTTGCACCAGGAAGTGCGAAAGTCAAAATTCATGAGAAAGTCCCAGTTGTATGCAAACTGCAGGAAAGTATGTACTGAGTGAGGGCAGTATGTACTTAAAATAAAAAGAACAAGTGTGCAATTTGGAATGCAGATTAATTTAAAATGGCTCGACTCTTGATCAGAAAATCCTTCATTTGAAATGAGTATAACAGAATTATGAACGTCTTGGGTGCCAACATAAAGTCTTTCACTTTTTGAGGTCTGCTCTGTCTCCATGTGCTGCCTCCTCACTACTTCTATTTTCTCTCTGCTTCCACTGATGTCAGACTCATTTATTAAGCAGCAGCGGTGCATCAGAGGAGGTCTCGCTCAGACCCTCTCAGACTGAGTGTTGTACCACCTGCAGAGGGCCACACTCAATAATGCATCGCTGCTGCCGGCCCGAGCAGAGCCAACCAAGGCCCCCGCTGCTCCTCCATTTTGTCCCGAAAAGAACAAAAGCGCATCTCATGGCATCACATCGCATCTTCCTTTGCACATATACGAGCATGCATAATGCAGCGGGTCTAATTACGAAGCAACATGACATCTATAAAACATGGCCCTTAATTACACGGAGACACGAGGAAATGTCAGGAAACATGAGGGTCACAGGCATCCTCATGGCTAGAGCAGAGCTTCACCGACTGCAGCGGGGCATTATGAGGAGCATTTTGCCCTGTCAGCTTAAGTTCTACATGACAAATTAGTTGCGGAGTCTTATTCTAACGCAAGCCGACAGTGCAGCTTCTGCAGGAGTCACTTCAGGTAGCGTGAAAAAATGAGCAAAATGTGCTGACTTTTTTAGCAGACGGGCTACAGAGCACCTTCAACGATGCATATTTTAGGCGTTTTCAGCTTCACACTGACCTGTAAGTGCTCCATTCCCTGTCAGTTTTTTTTAAGCTTATCTGGGTTGTGTTAGCAGCAGGTTAAGTGAATCTGACTTCTTCTCCTGAAGCTCTTCTCGGGAAATCCTGAGGCATCTACAGGCTGGTGGGATATGTAGTCCCTGCAGCCTATTCTCAGGCTGCCGGAGGGTTGCACTCACACAAATACATCTGTGGAGGTTTGCACATCAGTCTGCTGTTGGAAAATTCATGCTGCTCCACGAGGTGTGATTCATTAGGTTTGTTTTTCTTCTATCGATAAATGCAACCAATGCAGGGATTTCAACATCCATCCATCCTCTATACACCGCTTTATCCTCACTAGGGTCGCGGGGGGTGCTGGAGCCTATCCCAGCTGACTCGGGCGAAGGCAGGGGAAACCCTGGACAGGTCGGGGATTTCAACATGCAAAGCAAAATCCAGATAATCTAACATGAAAATATGTGCAAAAACTAGAAAAGCACTCAGAGAGTGCAGACCTCCGCCAAGGATAGAGAGGAAAACAGGAAACCCATGTAGTAAAGAACCTGTATCTCTGACACAGTTCTTTTTATGAATCACCTTCTTAACCAGTTGAGCTATCTGGACACCTTGCTCCAATTTGTTGGACGACATACTAACCTATGATGTTTTTGTCATATTTTGGACCACATACTAAAACATACTAAAAAATTCAAAGTGATCCAGAATCCAGGATCCTTTCCGGATTGCCACCAAAATTAAATCAGCTCTTCCTCTTACCATAGTCTACATCCCCTCAAAATTTCATGTGAATCTGCCCAGGCGTTTTTGAGTTATCTTGCTAACAGACAGACAGACGGACGCACAAACGCCGGGTGTCACATAACCTCCTTGGCGGAGGTAATAAGCAAATTTTGGTATGCAAATGAAATAGCTGTTCAGCTTGCTGCCATTTCTGCAATATTTGTTGAATTTAAGCACAAATTTAACCCAAAAAATCACCACCACAACAGTCCATAGACTCAATCACGTATTTCAGAATTCTACATCAAGTTCGGTTGTCGTTTTTAGCACACTACGACCTGTAAACTGAGTGCTGCAGGTCGCCGCAGGTTGTCGGTTGATATTCGCTGTGAGCTTGTCCTTGTCCTGTCTGCAACAATTCAAACCCTCCACTCTTCAGCAGCAACTGGCCATGAAAGCTGAACACACACATCTCATTTAGTCGGCGCCTCAAGCGACCTCGAATGCCATTTCAGGACAGTTAGTCTCCACTCACTGGACGCTCTAACAGCGGCTCATTCATGGACAGAAAGCTTTGAAAAGCTGTAAAATCTCTGTAGGATAAACTTCTGCCAGTTTATTTACTTTTTTGGTGTTTAAAATGTGACATTTACTGTCAATAAATATTTTCTTTTTTGTGTTTTCTTTGAAGAAGAATATATGTGTAACTTTCATTGCAAGAATCCGTCATTTCATGGCAAGGTTATGCCATTTTGAAATAATTTAATGTTAATTTAGCAAAACAAAACACAGACAATAACTGACCAATAGTTGTTTTCAATTAAATATAAAATTTAAAAAATATTGAAAATATCTAAATCTTTAAAAAGAGGAAAATTTGGTAGTGTGTAAAAAATTAAAAAAAAAATAAAATAAAATACAAAAATTGAAAAGAGCTAAACACATTACAAAACAGTAGAATACTGTATTATTCTATACTATATATTCAAAAACTATAAAGTCTAATTACTGTATGTGACACAAATATAGTGTGTAGCAATAAAATAGTTGGTACTAATATGAACAAAACATAAAAAACCCTAAATATAAAAAAAAAACTACAAATATCATATAAACGATTTTAAAGACAATACAATGAATGATAATTTAAATTTGCTATATTTCTTATAAAAGTCTGTATATGGTCTGTATATGGTTTCGGACCCTCTGGTGGGCCGGTTTCGGACCTTCTGGTGGGCCGGTTTTGGCCTGTGGGGTGCATGTTTGACACCCCTGCTGTCGAGGAATCGGCTTATAAAAAGGGAAAGGGCTTCACTTCGCGGATCGATGCACATTTACCTGCTGAGCTGCATCTCAGGAACAGAAACGAATCTTATTTCCTCTCTGACATCAGCTTTTCTCCTCTCACTTTCCTCCTCATTCAGTCTCATTTCCTGATACTTTTGTCATTACATGATCCATTGAAAAATAACACATCAAAGGCAGAAAATTTGTTATTTAACATTGAGTTTCCAGAAGATGAATATTCTCCAGCAGCCGAGGTCAAAGATTAAAGTCCTCGTTTTTCTTCCAAGGTGGAAAGAGAAAAAAGAAAAGCTAAATAAGTGTACGTTGTGATGCTCCCTGCTGGCCGGAAGCAGCGTGAAGAATACGATTAGAGGCGTCGGCTTTCTGACCTCTAATCTCACCTTCCCTCATCTGTATTCAGCCGCTCCCCTCTGGCCTACTGTCCTCTGCGGGAAGAGTCTGACGAGAGGCGAATAAAATAGAAGAATTTGATATTAGAAAGCCAAAGAAAAGTAAACAAGGTGCAACGAATGAGTTCTTATATATATATATATATATATATATATGTATACACACACACAGAAGGAATGAATCTGTTCTGTTTAGTGAGATCAAGCACGTGGTATTCTCCATTCAGAGGCTGTAGTTTCTGGGTTGGATGTAACTGTAACTGGATCACACTTAGAGTTTTCTTTAAGACTGAACGAAACCACATTTCTCAAAATTCACACTAGAGACTGAAGTTTACATCTGGAAACATGTCTCTGGTGCTTTAATTAAGGTTAGATAAAGACTGTAGTTTTAATTTCATGTAATTAAATGCATTTTAGTCAATTCTTTTGTATTAATTTAGTCCACAATATTTCATTAAACTTAACCTTCTACACCCCAGAATCCACAGGCAAGTTTTCAAAGGCATGATATCATTGAAAAATCCCCAAAATAACACTATTTATGATAGCCCGAAACTGTGAAACCAGAAAAAGTCATCAGACTTTCAATTTAACGAAGGTCTTTGAACTAACCATGTGTAGCATACAGTTCCATTGGGAAAAATGAAGCAAATCTGAAACTAAAATCATGAAATTTCATCAAATTTCCTTCATTCTACAAATCCTACTTATGTGTTTGACAAGAATCAACAGTATGACGTAACTAGATTGTTTATAAACCAAAAATATAAACACAAATTCAAGAACTTTGTGGACAAAATGGAGTGAACTGCAGGATGTGTTTACACCTTGTTGCCTCTTAATTATTTTTTAGTATAGTTATAACTATTCTTTATAGTAACACTGTCTTACTTTAACCCTCCAAACACAAAAATCCACAGATGGGTCTTAAAATCATGTTATCGTTTTAAAAAATGATCAAACTGACACCATTTATCAGAGACAGAAACTGCAAAAACAAACAAAAAAATTCATCAGATTTTCTGTTTTCCAAAAGTTTTTGAAGTACTCATGTGTGACACGCAATTCTGTCAGGAAAACTAACCAATTGCAAGCTTAAAATGGTAATATTTAATCAAAATAATTTCATTCAACTGATCTCGTTTATATATATTTGACAAAAATCAGCGGTTTACACTGTGTTGCATTAATCCTCTGACACCAAAACCCACTGGAGGGTTTTAAATGGATGTTATATTTTACAAAACATCAAAATAGCACCATTTATCAGAGCAGAAATCTGATAAAAATGATCTGATTTCAAACTTTCCAAGAGTCTTTGAAGTAAATACAAGTGAGTGAATATGCAGTTCTATCTGGAAATTAACCCAATCTAAGATTAAAATCATGATATTTCATCAAAATCATTTTATTCAACATGTCAAATTATAGAATTCAACTAAAATAGAGCATTTGCAATAACTACATATTGCAGAAAAGACTGAAATTCTGCAATTCTCAGCCCAAGCAAGAGGCCAAAATGAGCTCATCAACAACTGAAAGTCACATCACTTCTGGACCCCACTCAGTTGAAGTGCAGGCAGTGTTTACAAAGAGAGGAGACGAGGACGCATGCAACTTAAAGTGTAAATAGTTCAACATCTGTCATCTATAAAGTCAACATTTTTACAGTATTGGTAGCACCTGTGGAGAAAAATGTTGCACATGTTGATTCTGTTTTTTTTTTTTTTTTTTCAGTTTTGTAAAATAAATCGACAAAATTCAATTCAAATGAAACCTTTTTTCCTACTTTATTATATTTTGGGTTATTCTAACTGTCACTCTGCACACAAGACATTTCAGAGTTTCCATAGAGGTGCAGAACTTTAAATTTTCGCAAAAATGCAAAGTGCTTTCTGTGTTGAAGCACAAAAACGGGATGTAATTGAAGAAAAAGGCACATCAGTATCAATGCATGTGTCATCTGCACGTCCTTACAAACACAAAAGCTGCTGCACTTTATTTGTATTTCAATATATGCATGCAGGAGGCTTTTACGTTCGATGTATAGATACCAGCGCAGGAAATTCCAGCTGAAAAAGTGTGTGTGTGTAGGTGAGTGTACTTTGCAGTGACTGATGGATGGAATTATCCTTTCAACCTCTGGGCTTCCAGCTGATCTTTTCCACCACCAGTAAGGTTGTGACAGGAAGTTATCGAGCCACTCAGTGTGAGAGTGTATATGTTGGCCGCAGATTAACACTAACTGCAGCTGATAGACAGAAGCAGGATTCTGGTCTGTGCCGAGCATACAGATGGACAGAAAAATATAGACCGAGCTGTACAGAAACAGAGAGGAGGATGGAGGTGGCGGCTCTGATTGAAGTCCAGAGGATGGCAAGAAAGGGCAGCAGGCTGCTTATATAGATGGAAGAGGAGGAAGGATGGGAGGAGACCAGAGAGAGAACTGATCAAGAAGAAGGGAATGTACTGAGGAGGAAAGGAAATGTACAAAGAATAGCTGTTATATGACAATAAGACAAAAAGGAAATGAAGACAGTGGGGAGTAAATGACGAGAGGGATGGAAAAAAAGTTCTACAATGCAAAAAAAGTGAGAATTTTTAACTGCAATCTTTGAGCAATTTACTTTTATTTCTTAAAGACTGGCTATAAAAATACACTTTTTAACAGTATATAAATCCACAAAAACAAACATATTATACATATATTTGTGTGAGAAAAAAATGCGTATGTACAGGATTTAAATATTGGTAAATAATGTCCGAAGTTTTACAGATTTTTTCCAAATTATAAGTGGCAAAATCGCAGAAAAAGAGGCTGTAAATAAGCAAACAAATCTGAATTTTTACAGATATTTCTATTTTGTTGTATTCAAATTAGCAAAAATTATGATTATTTTACAGATATTTGCAATCATTTCAATAAAGCAAAAACAAACAAAACATGTGTCCTAAGTAATTTGTGGTGTTTGGAGATTTTTGTTGTTTTTTAAAAACAGATAATAACAAGTAAAATCACAGAAAATAGAACTAATTTACAGGTTTAAAAAAAACACAATAAAACTGTAAATAATAAAGAAATTAAATTATCTCCATTTTTACAGATATTTCTTTTTGGCTGTATTCACATCATCAGAAATCAATTATTTTACAGACAGTAAAGACAGTAACTTCAGTATTTTTTTTTTACAGACTAGTAATTAAAATAGCAGAAAAATAAAAAAAATTATATATAAAAAAGACACCAAAGTGTTCAATAATAATCACATTAAATAATTTGCATTTTTCACATAAAAATGACTTGCTTTACAATGTTTGACTATAATATATAATACATATAAATATGTATTTAGTATGTATTTTGTAACATCACTGGGAGTTTTTTTTTCATGATGACTGTAAAAAAATTAGCTAAAATTGTACAGGGTTAAGGTTAGGGCCCACATCATAAAATTGTATTTTTACAAACAGTAATTCATTCTTTTTCAAATTTATATTATTTTCCACTGCATTTAAATCTCAAAAAGTAAGTAAAAAAAAATATGAAAATTATTCTTTTACAGATAGATTTTATTATATTATTTTCAATATTTTAGCAGTTATGAATGTACAATATTCCACCATTTTATTCTGGCGTCCTTGCTGATAGATTGTCACCGTTGCTTTTTTGAAATATATATATATGTGTATATATATATATATATGTGTGTGTGTAACCCGTGTGTATATATATATATATATATATGATAGTGGAATTCTTTTTTGCAGTGCAGACAGTAAATGTAACCCCAGTGATCAGATTCTGTATTTCTTTCAGTCTCAGTACAACAGCAGCTGTGTTTGTGCTCAGGTGTGTCTGGATGTGTGTCATGAACTCTTCACATCGTGATGCTGTAACACAAATCCACAGTGAGTCTGTGGAATCCAGCAGCATCATGATGAGGGTGTACTGGCATCGGGGTCACTGAGAAAAAATAAACTGCCCAGATGTGAGGATGTTTTCCTGAAAGAGCATCCACCACTTGTGACTAAATTAATGATTCTGACACACTTTCACACATCCATGGACTCACTATCATCCGGAAATATTACATGTTCTACTCTGTCGGTTATTCTCGGCTCACTTTGCCTCCATTTCTTCCAGTGTTTGTGCTGACAGAAACCAGAAATTACATCCTACTCTTTAAATATCCAGTAATTGCGGAGAAATCAAGGGATGCAATTTGAAGCGGATCGATCGACGAGTAAATTGGATTGCAAATCTAGCACGAATAAAAAAAAAGAAAAAAGATAAATGCTGGAGAGGAGTAAAAACCGAGGGGAGGGGAGGAAACCAGACTGAGACAGAAGAGGTCAAAAAGCAGTGGGATGTTGATAGAATTACAAAGAGGGAAGGAAGACAGACGAGACAATGTGATGGGAGGATGACACACTCAGACAGTGAATGGAGGAGATGAATGGAGAGTGTTACTCAGAAAGAGGGTGAATGAGAGAAGAATATATTTACTGAATATGATGGTTAATAAGAGGTTTGGTGAAGGTGGGATGGAATAAAGTAGTGGATGACTAATGCTAGAGCAGAATTAATGTGGTAGAATTTGCATTTTGGGCTTCTCGATTGTCTGCTGATCAATATTATTGCAACATCTGGAATTTCTGCTTTTTCTGGAGGTTCAGAATGGGCGCTTTTTTTTTTTCTGTTTTTACCCACTGTGGACTTTAAAGTCCTGCACCTCTTTAAAAACACCACAGTCTTAGCTAGAAGTAGACAGAATTTAAACATTTCTTTTGTGCAGCCTGATGCAGTTACAGTGACAGAAATGTTAAGGTTACATCAAGACTGCAGCTTTAATTTCATGTAGATAGATGCAATTGTCTAATTTCTCCCCATCACGTTCACACTAAACATAACCTTCTGAACCCCAAAAGGTATGTTATCTTCTAAACATCATCAAAATAGAACCGATTAACAGAGCGAGCAACTGTAAAAGCAGGAAATCATCAGATTTTCAATCAGATCACTCAGATGTTCCATTTTCTGATGAATTTCTGAGTATTCATTGTACAAAAATGGGGGAAAAAAACCCTGAAATCAGCATGTGCACACTGACGCCATAAAATAAAACCATGTAAGCTTAATGTGCCTTCAGCTGTTATATCTGACACTAATTGCTGCATTAATTAAGATAAGAGCAAAGGAGGAAGTGAGGTCACATAGTTAAAGAGCCTAAAGGTTTACATTAGGAGGAGGTTGGGGTTGATAGATGGGTTCAAAACAAGAACTGCATCACATTTGTTCTTTTTTATGAACCAAGACCCTCCTATAACCTTAACTGTGCATCTATTATTGATAAAATGTCGATGAAGGGCCTCTTCTTAAACTCTAAGCCATGGTTTTTGTTCTTAAAGTGTACAGAAGTTAAAGATTTTAGTGAAACGGTGGTCGTGCAGCACCCATACACTGTTCAAAATTTTGGAGTCACTTAGAAATGTCCTTATTTTTGAAAGAAATGCCTTTTGTTTCAATGAAGATAACATTAAATGAATCCGAAATACAGTCTAGACATTGTTAATGTGGTAAATAACTATTCGTGCTGCAAACGGCTGATTTCTAATGGAATATCTCCATAGGGGTACAGAGGAACATTTCCAGCAACCATCACTCCTGTGTTCTAATGCTACATTGTGTTAGATAATGGTGTTGAAAGGCTCACTGATGATTAGAAAACCCTTGTGCAGTTATGTTAGCACGTGAATAAAACTGTGAGGTTTCATGGAAAACGTGCAATTGTCTGATTAACCAAAACTTTTGAATGGTAATGTAAATAAAAAAAGGCACCACCCCTTTAGAAATCATCATAACATTGCAGCTTTCAGATGTGCAAAGCTGACTGACATCTATCCACACAAGCTCAGCGCTGTAAGTGCAGTCAAAGGTGTTTCTACTTTGAGTTTTTTAACCAAGATTAAATGGAAAAACTTCCAAGTTGGGTGAATACTTCTTAGAAGCATTGCATGTAAAGGTTGTTTGCAGAGCGAGAATTGCAAACGATTTCCTTTCCAGAAGTTTTTACCTCTTCAGATGTGATATTCAGAGCAAACCAAGCTGTTGAAAGACATTTGTTCCATTAAAAATCCATTTCAACTGTGATTTCGGTGGCTTGTGTATTGATACATGGGTGTGTTAGAGCTAATTCAAATTGACTGGAAGCAGCAGCAGCAGCAGCAGCAGGAAGGATTATTTGTGTTCACATTCAAGTCAAAAATACTTTAAAGACACAAATAGCAGAATTGTAAAATCTGATTTTCACAGACAGGTTTGGAAAAGGCAGCTCAAGGTTTGCTTTTGGGATAATTTCATTCTGACAGTGTTCATGTTTGACACAAGGCAGCATTGTGGCGCTTCACTTACACTTACAATTCACAAATCCATTCATCCACACAGCACTGGAAATTCCACTCGCTTGCACTGGGCTGGTATCAGAGGCCTCGGTGGAGCTGAAACCACCTGCAAGACAAGATACCACTGAGTATGAAAGGAGTATTTTCCCTGTGCTGCATGACTTCCACGGTCTACATTGCACTTGTTAACATTTACATTGCTTCCTGAAAACACAGCAGCCATCCAATAAACAGAGACACAGCCTGCATGTTGTTTTCACCCAAACGAGTTAAGAAAGACAGCACAGTGAAAAATGAAAATGACACTTGTCAGTAGGACGCTGCTCGCTGTCACAGTACATTGTAATTAAGGATGATAAGTTTGTTTTTAGCACATGGAAATCGTTTTCGCTGATATTTGGAAGGAGGAGGAAGAAGAAAAATGACTCTGAATGGACAGAGAAGATACAGACATGTATCACATCTTTACAGAACAAAGGGAAAGTCTGAATGGATGGATGAGTGAAAAGGAGAAAAGTTAGAAAAATAATGGACTGAAGGAAGCGAGGAGACATAAACCAGAGACACCGCAGAGATATAGTGACTAATAAAAAACGACAGCGTACCGAGAGAAGAGAAAGATAAAAAAAATATGTTCTTGGTGTTCGGAACAAGCAGAGAAAAAAAGAAGAGGAGACGAGATGGTTTGATAGTCGACAAATAAAAAACATGGTGTCGTTTTAAGTAGGAAAGGATAAATGAGCAAACATAAATACAAATTAATGAAGGCAAGGATAGATGAAGATAACATGCTGGACAGATAAATTTTAATTTGCACAGAGCTCGAGGGGTTTGTC
The DNA here is from genome assembly GCF_021347895.1 of Acanthochromis polyacanthus. Lineage (NCBI taxonomy): Eukaryota > Metazoa > Chordata > Actinopteri > Pomacentridae > Acanthochromis > Acanthochromis polyacanthus. The sequence continues at coordinate 30,971,276 of NC_067127.1, read as the reverse complement.
GACATAAAAAATCTGCACAAAACAAAGGAATGAAAACAGATGAAGACAACTGGGTTGAAGAATAGCGGTTTGATGTTTTGCTGAAAAATAAAAAAGACACATTTCATTTCTTGAATTATTTTTTCAAATGTGCTGTTTACCAGACTGCATATTTGTACTTTAAAACAAGCTGATACTTTGTGGCTGTAACAAACAAAACTAAATTAATGAAGTTGTTTTTGGATCTGATCTGATTCTTTACTTTTAAGTATCTATTGATAACCAGTCCCAATCTGATAACATTTTCCAAGAAAACACAAACTTCAAGCACATTAAAATTAATAAAATTAACCTGACAGGTCTATACATCTGCAATGCATTAAGAAGCAAATTGCATATCTGCATGCTAGCTGTTCAATAATGTTCTGAATGTAGTCTTACAGGGTAGGATGTACTGAGGCTCCACCAGCTCCAACAGGTGCAGAAATCCTGTATTCTCTACATGATGTCAGTAAGTGTATCATAGATCAGCTGTAATACCTGGCTGTTCCACCACGTGGAGTCTCTTACTGTTTAATACTGTAGAGACCAGAGGAGGTGCCACTCGGACTACAGGCAGTTCATTTTGGTAAGCAGAGAGCATTGTGGGGGTTTAGCTAGCAATGGGCACCATGACCAAGAATCATGTGACACTTAATGGCCCCCAACCAGAGACTATGAGTTTGAAGAGAAACTGGGACCAACTAGGATGGAGTTCCTGTAACAAAGTGACAAATAGAAGAAGACTAGTCACTCCAGACCATGGAGAGTTTATGGAGAGCAGAGAGCATTGTGAGGGTTCAGTTAGCAATGGGCACCATGACAAAGGCTTCAGGGATGATTAACAGCTTCCAACCAAAGCTCACAAGTTTAAAACAAACTGGAATCAACCACAACAGAGTTCCTGTGTCACGGTGACATATGGAAGAAAACTAGTCACTATGTCAGACTGTGGACAGTTCATGTTAGAGAGATTTTGGGGGTTTAGCTAGTAAAAGGGCACCATGACAAAGACCTCTGCTCATGGCACGCATGTTAAATCAAGCAGGGTTCAACTAGGAAATGAGTTTCTACATCAAAGTGGCAAATGTGGCTATAGCATATCTGTCGTTTAAAATAGCCAACATAATCACAGGACAAATGTCCAGAGTACAGAATTTATCATGCAAGTGAATCACATATTGACTGATGATGCTGCATTTCTTGGAAATGTTTTAAAAATCTGCATCACCAGTCGAACATAAACAAAAAATCAGCCTCAATCTTGATCTCATTTTGAAATATCTCACCTAGTTCAACCACAAACACATTTAGCATCTCTCTGTTTGTCTGTCTTATTGTATCTTTGATTATAAAACTATTGCCCTCCACACATCTCTCTTCACCCCCTAGCTAATGACAGGCGCCATGGCAATGACTCATGTGATGCTCAATGACCGCCAGTCAGAGTTCAAAGGTTTAACACAAGCTGGAGTAGGTAATAGAACCACCTTTACCAACCAAGTCATGTATTTGTGGTCTAAAATAGCAATGTCAGCACAGGACAAATGAACATTTTGCCCAAATTAACAATTAACCCATTGTTGATTATTGATATAGAAAATATTTGCATCCATAGCATCTTGCCACAAATTGTGCACTATTACAACACCTGTGTGACCTGTGGGTTCAGGTTTGTGCCGAACCGTTAAAAAAATGCATCGATCTAGATATTTGAGCTTGGATTGGGACATAAGTGATTACTGGGATAATAATCTTAATTTAACCACTTTAGTCCTACAAGACTTGCATTCAAACGGAAACAACCTAGAGTAAAATGCTTGAGGAAAGAATCAGGCAAAGCAAAAGAGGCAGTAAACACCACCAGTACCAAAATTAACAACTGATATAAGGACAAGAGCAGAGCTGGAGGGCAAATTACCTGTAAAGGAAAGCAGCATTTATTATCCTAAAAACAGGCCCGACTGGACAAATGTTTAAAAGATCATACGTAGCAAATGTTACTCTCGGTCTTCACAATTGGAGCTGTTTGGACTGAAACAACAGGAGTAAAACGACGGCTGCTCTTTCATAAAAATGCACACACATGCAAAGTTCACCAGAGAGATTTCATACAACTCATTCAGATGGAACAACTCTGTAATTAGAAACATAAAAAAAAGAAATGGCTGCTGTGTTTGTTTCACGTGGAGGGCGCTGCTGCTGAGGACTCCTAGGAAGCAGTAAATATTTAATTGCGAGTTCAGTTCAGATTGGGGTTCACAGATGACTAAACAGTTTGCTTTGCAGTGGAGGAAACTGCGTGTGTGTTGGTTTGTTTGTTGTAGTGAGTTAATCTGTTCAGGCCATGCATCAACTCCGCTGCTTAAGAGCTGTTAAATGCTGCTCCAATCCGATTTAATGTACGTCAAGTGTTGAACAAATAATCAAGGTTAAGAACGTGGATGCTGCCGCTTTTTCTTTTTCTTTTTTTGGGGATAAATACTAATATAACCAGTCTTTGTGTTTGCGGCTTCAAAAAAATCTAAAACCCCAATCTGAGGTGATAAATATGATTTTGGTTGTTAACTTTATTTTTAACCAGGTTTTCTTCGAGCACGCTCACATTAAAGTGGGCTTTTGACACACTAAGTGACTCTTCTTCTGCAGAAAACGTTCCAATCATGCGTCTAGTGATTCAGTCAAGAGAAACTGGTTGTTCTTATTTAAAGGAGAGTGATAAGGAATAAAAAAGTGCAATAAAGAGTGCTGTAATTGTGTAAGTTAATATATTTATATGACCTCTCAGTGACTCTTAATGCAGCTGCTTATTTCTAACATAACAGTTGTACAATAAAGTTTAAATTTTATGCATTGAAACATAATATTGAAGATGGAAATCATTTAGTTTTAGTCGAAATCAAGATGAAATTGACCCTATTGCTTGAATATTCTCACACCAGGATCAACCATTAAAGCATATTTTAGCATTTTAGGTATCATAAACTGATTGTATGTCTGTTCCAGTGGCTCACAATAACTGCCTGGCTTCGTTAAATTGGATTAGGCTTGTAGATAAATCCTCAGCTGTAGGGAAAAGAAAAGAGGAAGCAAATATATTATGAAGTATTATCATAAATGCACTCACTAGTGATTAAGAATAATAAACTAACGAGGCTATAAGGCTCTCTTGAGCTGCAGGGTTTGGTTCTTCCTCGATTTGTTCATGTGTTTACTTTAAATCTTTGAATATATTCAACTAGAATAATCCACAGCGGGTTAAATATTGCAATATTTGAATGTGTTTTGGGCGATTCCTTGGAAAACCCCATTTTTAACATAACTGAGGAACAATAACTGCCTTGTTTGCTGCTTCTTTTACACATAAATCAACATTTTTCCCTTTGCAGAATTCCTCGTTTTCTGGGTTAAACTAAATGCCCACAACGCAAATTAAAGAGTCGCTTATTTCTTTATGTTCGGGGGGATTTGGGGTATCAAAGCTTTCAAACGGAGCATCACAAGTAGCTGCAGCTGCTTTCATGCTTTCTTCCCCCGCGGGCCGAGCTGCCATTGGCTGCTTTAAGAGCGGCGTCATTTTCATGAACTCGAATCCTGTCGCCTGCTGTGATGTGGCTTTCTCGCTGTCTTCTCACTTTAATATACCCCACACTGCTCTGCACATCCTGCTTCTCTCTAATAAATGCAGAAATTATCGGAGTTTTGTTTTTATACGAGCTGAAAAGGTCAAGAAACTTCCTCCCTAATCACGAAGCCAGACAGCGAATGTCTGAATGTCGCTATCGGAGGTTAGATGTCAGGCGTCGATTGGCTGTTGTCCATTGACCACAGCCTCCTTAGTCAATTACTTTGATTTTCTTCGGGCTGCTGACTCGTTAATTGGCACTTAATTGCATTTTTAAACACTACCCTGGGTTAATATCATGCAATGAAATAGATTAGCGATAAATCAGTGGAACTAAACTCACAAATACCGATCAAAACTTGGATGTGACATGTGCAAAACATTCACTGTAGCATCCGAATCCAACACAGAATGTTAAACTGTGTTCTACACAACATATTCTGGAACCGGTTTTTGTTCGATGTCACAACATGCTTTGTGTTCTCCATTGTGTGAGGACAACATGGATGAATAATGTATCAGTTCTATCTGCGACGCTTTGGAGCTTTAAAGATCTGTTTTTTTCAATATACACAACAGAGTCAGCAGCAGAAGTCTCTGCACTTTGTGTGTGGCATATGCGTCCACAAAAAGCCTCGTTTTTTTTTTTTTTAACATGTGCACTTCCAGCAGAGCGAAGAAAAATACTCGGGTGTGTGCAACTAGCAATTTTTCACTGTTTACATTACATTCAAATCATGTGTCATGTCGGAACTGGAGTGAATATTTTGCGCTTGTGGTTTTTTTTTTTTTTGCTCTTTAGAAAAACTGAAAATAGGAAACATAATGTTCTAAAATAGTAGGTTTCTGCCAGCAGAATGGGGCTTTCTAGTCGCTCAACAGAGGCAGAGACTGTAGACTTGAATTCGAGTCAGACTGAGATCAAGAAAAAAGAAAACTTGATTTCACCTGGTTATTGGTCCCATATTGAGCCATTTTTATTAATTTTCTTTGTAGTTTATCAGCTAAAAATACTGCCAAGGTGGTTAATTTATCAGGACCTTTCAGTGTCTGCAGCTTTAAATGCACAGATGTGTGAGATCAGGATCATTTTCCATGAAAACATTTCGGATTAGGCCCACAGATGTTGTTTTTAACTTTGAGTTTGTCAGATGATGTTGCAGTTAGAAAATGGTAGCTGTTTGTTATTGTGTAATCTTGAAGACAGTGTTATAGTCACTATTTTATATTCATTCTGCTGTCTGACAACAGAAACGTGAAAGTAAGTCAATAAAAACAGCTTCAATGGGGGTTCAGATGTGACAAAATGCAGTTTATGTGAGCATCGACAGGGGACTAGGTATTAAATGTGAAGGTTAACCTCAAAATGTATTCATGGCTCCACTGTTTTCAATGGTGCAACCCTTTAGACATTTTCTACCGATGTTTTCGAGTAAACAGACTCCACATAACCAGTATGCAATGACAACATTTTGGTAAGCATGTATCATTGCTCAGAAAGTAGCACAACTGTTGACATTGTTGTTGGTATTTTGGTCAAATCTCAAAACTTTGAGACGCTGCTGCCACTGCAGAAGACTGCTGCTTTCTGACTTTGACTTAGCATTTAATATCTAGACTGGATATGTACTGCAAATATCTGGTATTTTGTTATTTGAGCTCAAAAAGAATATTCTGCCTATCTGCAAGTGCCATTTCAGACATCCTTATTGCCACATTGGTTTCTCTAGGACATTGATATTCAGTTAAAAGTAGTCAAAATGGCATTATAGGTTTCTTAAATTGGAACTAATAAAACTGTAATTAGACATCTTTAGAACTTGATTCCGCAAATACTTTCAGAAGCTGCAACAAGACACTTTTCTAAGGTATTATGACAATGGAAGTTTGTGTGAGCAGCCTTTTTGTTCATGTAAAGCACAAATTATTAATAAATGAAGCTCTCATTTTCCACAAAAATGCCATACTGATGAGCTCTTTCAATTTCACCATCTTATTCAATGAAGCAGCCATTGTTCCATATAGAAGCACTGTTCAGACACACTGAAAAGCCTCGTAGGAGCAAAAAAATTCAGATGAGTCATAATTATGCTTGAGATATCCAGAATTGTTGCTTAAGTTAACTAGTCAAAGCGATTAACATTAACATCTATAATATCTGTAATGTTAATTCCATGTAATCAAAGGTTACCAAAGTTCCTTAACACCAGTAAAATGATTTGAGAAAGTGAAATCTGTGGGAGCTGTGATACAGATTTAATTTTCATCTGGTGATACACAACAAATCATTAGCAACAGAGGCTTTCATACATGAAGAGAACATGTAGAAATCCCAGCTTGTCATCATCAAATTCGGTTCAACAAAGTGTTTATGAGCTGCGGGAGATTCTCAGGATACTTTTATTTCTTGTTCCGCTCCAGTTCCTCTGACTTTGTTCTGTTTTGCATGATCTATTTTCCTCTCCTCTCTTCTCCTGCTCTGCAAACTACTTAGAACCCCTATTTGCCCGAGGCTCGCTGGGAAGAAATGAACGCCATTATTGGCTCACAGTGGAATGGTGCTGACTCCAGCAGGCTAAAAATCTTGCACCTGTCAAGCCGCTCGCAACCGGAAGGTTTTCCCTGAAACATCCATAAACCCCTCCTGGCCGCTACAATTAGGCTAATGGTGTGTCACAAATACATTTCCAATTTTATTAGATGGAGATTTAGTGCCTCCTACGTCAATGTGTGGAATAGACTTCCAGGGAAAATGCAGCGGTGGTGGCGACATTTGGTTTGATTATCGACACACTTCGGCCTTCTGGATAGTCAGAGAAAGTGTCAGTTAATTCTATTTCCTGGTGCAGCTGCTGACCATCGACTGGCTCTTCCTGCTGGCTCAAGGGCCTCTGACTTCTGAGAAAATCTCAGCATGATTCACTGCCACACCTCGGCGTTCCTCCCTCCATCCTTTTTCCTTCCGCACGCCTGCACATGTCAGCTTATGTGGCTTTCAGGGTCTGTCAGAGAAGAGACTGCTTCCCTTTCACATGTTGGTCACACATGAACACTTCCTGTGTTTCTTTGTAACGTCTTGTGTTGCTCTTCTTCTTCTTCGTTTGTCGTTTCGAGTCAAATTAAGTTCTGTCACAGGGAGTGGAGGGTCGATAGAGGGAATCAATCATGGTCGTTTAGAGGGGGAAAAACCCCACCACTCGCCCTGCCTGTTGAATCAGCTGGTAACCTTTAATTATGATGAATTAAACTGAATAAAGAAAACATCAAATGAGCTCTTCTACTCTAAATACAGCAGGGGCACTTGTCCAAATGCAGCAGGCTTTGGAGATGGATGGAGGGAATTATTTTTCAAAGGTGTGTTTTGTGTTGTGTGACATGAACTCTGTTCATGTTTCTCTCATACGATATCAGGCTGCAGAGACGAACCAATGCTCTTCATTTGTGAGTTTTTGACTAAAATGTGAGGACATCAATTCTTAGAAAGGCTGTTTAAGGTTTTCCTCTTGGTGTTGAAGTTATAGTGGAATAATTACTTTATAGAAAAATATAGAAATACAGAAAATATACATTAAAAATAGTTAAGCAGGTCAAATAATAGATGCAGTAAAACAGTGGGATTTTATGGTTAAATATTGCAAGTGAACAAATTACTATTTGTAAAAACAAAATACTGGTTTTTGATTTGAGCAGTCACTGCTTGTTTGTTTTATTTTATTATCTTTTAATTTGCAGACAATGTGCACATTAACACTTTTCTGTGTGATTTTACAAGGGATTGTCTGTAATTTAACAAAACAAGACACATTTATTTTAAAATATATTATTGTCATATTATTATTACCATTATTATTAGTATTGTTATTATTATAATAACCTTTAATATATTATTTTTCTTTCAAATAATGGTTACATTTTATGGGAAAAGGTTGTTAAAAACAATATATAAATAAATATATAAAAACCTTTTTTATGTGGACATTATTCATAGTATTAGTTTAGTTTTTTTAGTTTTGTGGCTAATTTTTAAATTAAATTTTGGTTATGTGTGTAATTTTACTAGGTATTATCTGTAGCTTAACACACAAGAAAAACCTGTAAAATAACTGTAGTATCTGATCTGAGATATGTATTTCTTAATAAGTTAGTAGAATAGAATCTGTTTTGCCTGTTTTAGTATCTGATAGGAGTTAATATTTGAGTGAAACAAATGTGCCTGAGTAGAATGGAATGTGTTCTCCTGTTGGAGGACTCCTTATAAGGGTTCTCTGTTGATTTAGGGGCTCTCCAGGAGCTGTAGAGTTTGAGGGGTTGGTTGATGACGCTCCCTGCTTCCCTATATAGTAGGGACGCTATATAGTACGCAAAAGAGAACCATATGTTGTGACCCCCCTACATGTTGAAAACCTATAAAAACTGATCGCTGGCCATTGTTCAGGAGAGAATCAATCGGTGGGCTCCTTCCAGACAACTTCTGTCTGTACTGATGCTGTTCTTTCTTTTAATAAAAAACGTATAAAGAAAGTCAGTGCCACGGACATTTCTCCTTCACCTGCACATCACGGACATCAGAGAAACTACGACATAACAATAAAAGATTGTAGCCATTTTAAAATCCTTAAAATCCTTTTTTTCTTTAAAATCACGGCACACATTTTAAATCCTAAAACTGTTTTGTTGATTTAAATAGTGAAACAGTTTTTTTTATTTTAAATGTAAAAGAATGAATGTTTATTCCAATTTTTAATGTGGACATTACTCAATTTATTTTTTAATGATTAACATTTATGCTTTTTTTTGTAAATTGACTAGCTTGTATCTGTAAGGGAAAATCTGTCCAATAAAAGTGAATTGTTTTTTTTTTTTAAAAAAAGCAGTTTAGATGTTTTGTTTTAACAGTGTAGGAACTGAGAGTAGTTTTGCCAAAGCAAGAATTCCAAACATTTTTCTTCTTTTTCTTCTGCCAAGGATCGCAGCAGCGTTATGTGACGATCGGTTTACGTTTGTCCGTCTGTCTGTCTGTTAGCAACATTACTCAAAAGCAGACAAACAGGTTTGGATGAAATTTTCAGGCAAGGTCAGAAATGACACAAGGACCAACTGATTAGATTTTGGATGTGACGTGATTTACAGACTGGATCCACGGATTTGTTAAAGATTTCTGTATCGTTGCAAGATAGCCACACTAAGTATGACAATAAGTGAACACTACATCAGCTGCCTGCTGACGATCTCATGACTGCGATCCGACCTCAAATCGACCACTGTGGACTTATCAGGACTTCTCCATCCAAAGTGATACTAGGAACAATGGATTCAATTGTGGGGGTGTTTCTAAATTCCATCAATTCCCACCACCTGCTACATATTTATGTGACGTGATTCAATATCCTTACATAACGTACACATGCATAGCACACACCTGTGCTCAGTGCAAGGTCATTTTTATTAAAGATTTCCTCCATCAGAAATGATACAGCAGCTTTGGTGGAGTACTGCACTCTCTGAGTGCTTCTCTTGTTTATATATTTGAGATCTGGACTTTGCTTTGTCAAACAGTCGATGTAAAACTGCTTCTCTGGGCTCTAAGGGTTTCATTTTTTTCATCTGTCACCATTTTCTGACATTTTATAGGTTAAGCAAACCAATATTTGATTTAAAAAGACATAAATCACAATTGTTAGCCGTACCCGGGCTGGATTAAGGTTCAGGTTTGGCACTGGTTGAATGCATTTTATCAGTAAAAGTCCTCACAGGTGCAGAATGATGAAGCTTTGTGGCACCACTAGTGGGAAAGATGAGAACTGCGAGATACCAGAGATAGAAGCATCTCATGTTCTGCACGAGACAGCATGGAGGAGAATATTCAATTAAATCTTATCAGATAGCTTTCCTTGTGGGTGTAGTTTGGTGTGTCTGGTCGTGCTGTCTCGTGTCTTCTCGTATATGTGGCAGCGTTTCATTGCGCACATGCGGACATCTGACAGAAGCTATTGTTTTGTAAGAGACTCTGACTGATAATGTCTTAGCATAATGTGCCTTTCAGACGCCGGGGAAAAAAAAAAAAGCTTGTTAAAAAGCTATTATTATCAGCTCCAGCCTGGAACAGTGTGTGGATGTTACACAATAATGCACCCAGTATTTTTTTTAAGCTGCAGTATGTTGTTGTATGAATTGTTAGTTATTTCAGTCATTTACAATTCACTGTCAAAACAAACATAGGAATTCATCGTAAAAGTGCATGTATCTTATTTAAATCCTAGTGCAAACCCAAGATTATGATTTAATCTGCTAAGTCTGTCAAGAAACCACTCTGCAGCATAATTATGCAAGACCATTTGGTAACCGTGGCAACATGGGTGTCGTGAAGTGAAAAGAGGTTAAAGCTGGGGTGTTGTGCCGAACTAGGATCTACTAATTTATTGCCACCACACTTTAAGACATCTAATTTTTCTGTTCTGTTTCTGTCATTAGATATGCATGCAGTCCAGCTGCAGTTTCAAATAGTAATTAATGCAAATTATTTCTACACAATTGGAGCGCAATGAAGTGCAGGCTTACTGTCAGTCAGCAGGATCATATTAATATTTACATTAATTGGAAAAGACTTGAAAACTAAATTTCAGAAAATTATATTGCTCTTTTTTTAAATCAAGCTAAAGTTGTGAAAGTAGCCTACAGTCTTCCAGAACAGAACGTCAAACCAGTAGTTGGCTGCATTTGAATGATATAAGATAAAATTTGCCTGGTGGCCAAGAAAACAGTGGATTTACAAATGTATGCATTTTCGATAACTTAAAGCAAGACAAAGAAGAAAAGGAAAGCAGCATAAAAACCTAAACACTACCTTTTGCATCATGATACTGTCATCACCACGTTTCATGTCACAATGCTGCCACCACCATGCTTCACATCATGATGCTGTCACCACCGTGCTTCACATCTTGATGCTGCCACCACCATGCTTCACGTCATGATGCTGTCACCACCGTGCTTCACATCTTGATGCTGCCACCACCATGCTTCACGTCATGATGCTGCCACCACCATGCTTCACGTCATGATGCTGCCACCACCATGCTTCACGTCATGATGCTGCCATCACCATGCTTCACATCTTGATGCTGCCACCACCATGCTTCACATCATGATGCTGCCACCACCATGCTTCACATCATGATGCTGTCACCACCATGCTTCATGTCATGATACTGCCATCACCATGCTTCACATCATGATGCTGCCACCACCGTGCTTCACATCACGATGCTGCCACCACCGTGCTTCACATCACGATGCTGCCACCACCGTGCTTCACATCATGATGCTGCCACCACCATGCTTCATGTCATGATCCATGTTTTATAGTGGGGATGGTGTGTTGTGATGTGTGTTATTTGGTGTCCATAAAGTCCATATTTACCTACTGTCAGTCAGTGCAATAGCCTTTATGTTACCCAGATGGATCCACAAACTGCTGGTAATGCAGTAGGACTTTAAATTGTTTAATATAACAGAAGAAAAAGCAGTGTGTCAGTCTAGCTTAGAAATCATTATAAGAAGTCTGAAAAGATTCAATTTCAAGCAAATGTTTGTTGCATCCGGGTGACTATAAGCTGGTAAAAATGAAATATTATTTCCTTAAGAAGTATTCCCACAAGTTTCTCTTTTTGCGCTTGAAGCTGATACGTTTCATCAGGTTTTTCATGCCATTGTCAGGTTCGTGTTTCATTTATCTGTGATCCATCCATCAGCAAGAGTCCCCTTCTATGAATAATAGCAATCACGGTCTTCATCTCTTATTTATTTGGATTGATAGAAGAGGGGGATATTGAGAGACACAGGCGGAAATAGATGGATAGGGAGGGACGGGACACAAATTCTCATCAGAAATCAGATGCGCTCCGAAGGCATGATATGCGAAAAAAAAATGAGGCATTCACTCATGCTATGAAAAATGATACCTCCATTCTGCCGCTGAGAGACACTGGAGGCAGGAAAAAAAATCCCCGAAGAAAAGGTAATGGATTGATGTCTACGTGTTTATTTTGCTTCACGATGCGGAATTTTTAACAGTGATTTTCCACACCAGCGAGCAGGGTCCTCAGAAATGATCCCCTCCTCGCCGTCAGCAAATACATAATCTTCAGACAGTGAGGCTGCTTTCATGACATGCAAATTAAATACACCTGAATGGATTTTATTATGGAGAGCTACTGTAGAACCTCTCACCAAAGCCCTGAAATCTTAAATCAAGAGATCCAGGTATGAACAGAGACATCTGACATCCGCATACTCTGATTTGTTCTTGCGTGATTAGATTTCTTGAGCGAGTCCAGCAACTCAACGTATTTAAATTCCATTGGTGTGCATCTCTCACTTTGTCTCCCTGAATGAGCTTTCATTCTTATGCATTTGCATTATTATGCCTAGAGTGTCTATAAAAAGTAATCACCCTCCTTGGTAGTTTTCTCCTTTTATTGCTTTTTGACATTGAATCATGGTCGATATAATTTGGCTTTTTTGTGATGAGAATTTCCAAACAAAAGACTCTGTCACACCAAACAGAAAACTGATTTCTCCAAAGTGATATGAACTGTTGGGGATGTGATGGCTGCAGGGTAAAGGCTTTAGGATATTTATCATATAACTGAGGGTTTAAGCCCCAGCGCCACCAGACTGCTTAAGTACAATTTTTGCACAACCTTCTTTGCAAAAGTATTCAGACTCTGCTGAATTGCACAAGTATCATTACTGAACAGCCCTTTTCAAGTCCAGCCCGAATTTCTCAGTTGGATTGAGGTCTGGACTCAGAACCTTCACCCTGTTGTCTTTAAACCATTTCTGTATCTTTGGGTGTTTGGCTCATCTTTCTGAGGGAAAACAAATCTTCTCCAAGTCTCAGTTCTCTTCAGACTGCATCATGTTCTTCATTTATTTTACCCTCTACCTTTACAAGCCTTCTCGTACCTGCTGCTGAGAAACATCATGTTGCTGCCACCTCTATGTTTTACATCATGATGCTGCCACCACCATGCCTCACATCAGGGTGCTGCCGCCACAAAAATTCCCATCATGATGCTGCCACCGCCAAAATTCACAAGATGATTCTGCCACCACCATGCATTACATCATGAGGCTGCCGTCGCCATGCTTCACAGCATGGTGCTGCCACCACCATGCTTTACATCGTGATGCTGCCACTATTTTGCTTTACATGCCTGTGATGATGTCTCATGGACAAAAAATACATTTTGGTGTCATCACAGAAAAGAACCTTCTTCCACGTTAACTTCAGAGTCTATCACAGGCCTTCTGATGAACTGTAGTCCAAAGTTAATACAAGTTTTTTTGAACACTCTTTTTCTCTTTGAGACTCTACCATGGAGCTTTGACTGATGAAGATCAAATTAATCAAACTAAATTGACCACAATTCAATGTTGAAAAGCCATAAAAGTGGAAAACTTCCAAGAGAGATGTGGATTATTTTTATAGGAACTGTACATCACAACCTCCACTCATATCACCAACATCAATGAAATTAGAATATTCTATATACAGAAAATAGTTCACAGCCCTGTAACCTCCAAAATCATGAATATAGACTGGACTTCAATCAGGTCTGAGGGAAAGACTCGCTGGTTTCCTTCCCTCCATCTGCTCTGGCTCTCTCCATCTTTGGACTCCCCCCATGAGGACGGATTAATTCCAGGACTCCGTGGGGTTTTTCCAGCCTAGGCTTCTTGTGGAGGACTCAGTGATTCTGATTGTGTCCACATGTCTGTGTGGGAGGCAGTGAGATTGACATCACTTCTGCCACCTCAGCTGATGACATAGAAAGAAGGGAGGGAATAAAAAAAGCAGCCAAAGAAAGCAGAGAAAATGTTGGAAATGTTGTGTGGCTAAATCAAATGCAGCACGAATCTAATTCATCCTGCGTGTTCCCTTCACTGAACAGATAAGTGCATTCTTCACACCATCTGTGGGAATGACAAATCTGTCGGACATCCATCGCCTTAGGTCGGAATAAAGAGGACTCTCAATCTGCACGGTGAGGATGTGCCTCGGCGTCGTCCATGTGCATGTTGAATTTCCTCATTAACCTTTTCACAACCAGGCCAGGTCAATTATTTACAGGTAATCTAATTTAAAACACTCTGTCAGGCTGAAAGAAGAACATAATGCATCGACATCCTGGATTAGTACACCAGAGGAGGGTTTAATTTTGGTCTGGTAATTCAGTATTTTGAACCGCTGATGGGTTTTAACCAGAAATGTTCCATTTTTCAAGAAAATTAGCGCTATTAAAGTCAATTCGATCTATATGCTTGACAGCTAAATAAATATGCAATGCATTCAAGATGTTCCTTAATACGTCTTTTATTTTGCAAAGTTTTTCCTCTTTGAACAAAAAATAAGTGAACAACGGCTTTTTAGCAACAAAACTACAACAAAATGAGTAAAACAGGCACAATTAAAATATCAAAAGTGGCGTCATAGATTCACATTCAGTCACAACAAATAACAGAAAGATTCCGCTCAGTGCAACTTTGTAATTAAGCTGGTATAGAAAAATTAGCCACAGCAATTTCAGTTTCAGTTTAAAGTGGCAAAGACAGCAGCACACCACATCTGATAAAAGAGCAGGAACCTTGTTGTAAAATTGAGGTAAATAAAAAAAAAAGGCATTTAATTTGAATCCCAAGCAATTAGAGGCGAATTGTGGCACTTTTGGGTTTCCATACATTTGCATGACATTTCTGTCTTATTTTAAAACTGTCCTGTGTGTTATCTACATAAACTCACTCTTTTTAGGTGAGTTTACTTTCTTATCAGATGTAAAATATTAATCTGCTTTTTGCAAAATATGCAGATTGCAGATAATACAAGTTGGACTGCTTTTGTTTTGTAATTTAAAATAAGTAAAACCTGTGGACATTTTAGTCACATCCTGTATCAAATTCCTATTTCTGTCCTTTAAGTTTAAAATTAATCATCTGTGACCTACATTTCATTTATTTTCAAAAAATGTGTCAAAATCATTTGCTCCATGTGGATTCCGAGAAACACAAAAAATTCTCAGTTTTCTGCAAAACTAAGAACCTATTAATGACTCAGCTGCATCGACCAAACACATGAGAAAAAATCTCAGTCTTATCTTGATCTTTGACATCAGGTCAAAACTTCCCTATTCCTGCTGTTGAAAGATTTGGGGTCACCCAGGCAAGTTCAATTTTTCTAAGAAAACTCACACCTTTATTCATGTGCTAGCATAACTGCACAAGGGTTTTCTAATCATCAATTAGCCTTTTAACCCCATTAGTTAACACAATGTAGCATTAGAACACAGGAGTGATGGTTGCTGGAAATGGGCCTTTGTACCCCTATGTAGATGTTCCATTAAAAATCAAAAAAGAACTCAAAGAGCACAGTACTCCGCTATGGCTACTCAGTAATTGTATCATTTTGGACCAATGCATTGAGCAGAGGCGTGTGTTATGCATGTGTACATGATGTACAGATACCAAATTGTGTGACCTAAATATGTAGCAGGCAGCAGGAATTGATGGGACTTTGAAAGACTCCACAATTTATTCAGTTGTTCCTTGTATCATTTCCAATGGATAAGTCCCGATAAATCATCAGCAGTCGATTTGTAGTAGCATCGCAATCATGTGATCATCAGCAGGCAGCTGATGTAGTGTTCACTTGTAGTCATAGTTAAAGTGACGCTGAGCTGCTATCTCCCAATGATACAGAAATCTTTAACAAATCCGTGGATCCAGACTATAAGCTGCATCAATGCCAAAATCTAATCAGTTGGTCCTTGTGTTATTTCCGACTTTCCCTGAAAATTTCATCCAAATCCGTTTGTCCATTTTTGAATGTTGTTGCGAACAGACAGACAAGCTTGTCACACAACTCTGCCATGGTCCTTGGTGGAATAATCATCTGTTTCTAGCTGGAATATGAAATTCTAGACGGACACTGAGAAAGATGGAGGCCATTCTGACAAACATGGATCATCCACTTCACATTTGCCTCAGTGAACAAGAAAACATCGTTGGACGGCTCCTATCCCTGTGCTGCAGGACTGAAAGATTCAGGAAATCTTTCTTGCCATCAGCAGTCAGACTGTTAATTCAAAAGCAAAAAGATAAGACCAAAAAATTGAATTTCTCTTCAGGGATCAATAAAGTCATTCTATTCTATTCTAGTCATTTATCACATTAACAATGTCGACACTGTATTTCTGATTAATTTAATGTTATCTTCATTGAAAAAAAAATTATTTTCTTTCAAAAATAAGGACATTTCTAAGTGACCTCAAACTTTGGAATGGTAATGTGTGTGTTTGTGACTCATAAATATCTGATGTGTTGCAACAGAAGAAGTAGATGCAAAGGAACCAAGCAATACCATCATATGTATAAAGCAACATTCATTCTTGTTATCTTTTAAGATACCAAATTCTTTAAGGCAACATGTGCTCAAGACCCACACGGTGTTTCATAAGTCATGTATTTCTTCTCTATGGAGTGACAAGGTCGCCTCCAAAGACAAAGCCTGAACCACACATGACTGTTGTGCTGCTGCAGCACTCTGCTCTGTCACTGTGATGGATCTCCTCCACCTGGCGCCTCCCTTTGCTGGCGTGGAGCAAAGACAAGATGTGTTTGGTGCAGGAGAAGAATATATATATATATATATATATATATATATATATATATATAAATAATACAGTGAGGGAGCCTGAGAGGAGCAGGAACGAGGTGAAGAAGAAGAAGCGGAGGACAGAAGCAGGAGAGGGAGTGTGAGGTGGATGTAAACACTGAGCTTCAGCCCACATTCATTTCATTGCTGTGTGTAAATGCATATGTGCACACAGTTAAACTTCAACATAAACTGAAGGGAAAAAGTAGCAGGAATTAAATTTAACTCCTTATCTGTAGGTTTTGAGATGAAATATGTAAAATGCTGAAATGTGAGGAAATGCAATGCAACCAATAAAATGCAGGCATCCTGGGTTTACAATGTACAGCGTTTCGTCGTTACGCCGGAACTGGTTATGTGAAACGAATTGGCGAGTGGAGTTGACGAATACATCGTCATGCGATGCTATAGAATGACTTTTTGCCCTTCATTATGGCTCCAAGCAGAAGTCAAATTTTTTGATCATAGTGCTTCGAAGAAAAGTAAAGCCATCTCCATGGAACTGAAATTACATGTGATAAAACTGAAGAACTGGTTGATATTGTGATGCACGTAATGGCTTTGTTTACATTTTCGCCGGAGTTCTGACTTAAGGTGAAAATCGACTTCTCCCTGTATATCTTTTATGTCTATATATCTAACATTGAATCAGCACCAGATATTCTGAAGAAAAAACTCTAAGTAAAACTGTAATGTACCTAGACAATTATAGTAAACCTCTTCAAAAGGAAAAGGAACATCGTGCCTTTGCAGTTGCTGCTGCAGAACTTTAGAACAGGCCTCCTTTTTCAAATAAATGCTTCTCTTCTGTTGATATTCTCAGCAAAACCTGCAAAATTCCAATGCTTTCGTTCACTTTAGGATGCTCTTTATGGTTTTATACTGTCACCCCGTTTGGTATGTTTTCTAAAGTAGTTCACAAATTTATTTTACAAATCTTTACCTGTACGTAAGATGGCAAACATCCCACTTGTAGATCTATAACTGCACAAGCCATAAAATACACTAAAAATAAAAATCCATGAAGGAATATATGTTCATCCATTCTCTATACACCGCTTTATCCTCACTAGGGTCGCGGGGCGTGTTGGAGTCTATCCCAGCTGACTCGGGCGAAGGCAGGGGACACCCTGGACAGGTCACCAGTCTGTCACAGGGCTACATATACAGACAGACAATCACACTCACATTCACACCTACAGACAATTTAGAGTAACCAATTAACCTCAGCATATTTTTGGACTGTGGGAGGAAGCCGGAGTGCCCGGAGAAAACCCACGCATGCACAGGGAGAACATGCAAACTCCATGCAGAAAGATCCCAGGCCGGGATTCGATATATATGTATATATATGTACCGGGCTTTGCAAAAGTTCTGTTACACTTGTAAAATGCAAGCAAAATGAACACAAAGTTTTTTTGGAGCAATAAGATAATTTTTTATTTTCCAAATATTTCAATATATATGTGTTAATGATAATATTAATCAGAAATGTGTCCACCCAAATGCTGTATCTTATTGCACCAAAAAATCTTTGTAACAGAACATTTGCAAAGCCCGGTATATATATGGAGAGAGAGAGAGAGAGAGAGAGAGAGAGAGAGAGAGAGAGATAGATAGATATACACACGTGGACAAAATTGTTGGTACCCCTCAGTTAAAGAAGGAAAAACCCACAATTCTCACTGAAATCACTTGAAACTCACAAAAGTAACAATAAATAAAAATTTATTGAAAATTAAATAATCAAAATCAGCCATCACTTTTGAATTGTTGATTAACATAATTATTTAAAAAAACAAACTCATGAAATAGGGCTGGACAAAAATGATGGTACCCATAACTTAATATTTTGTTGCACAACCTTTTGAGGCAATCACTGCAATTAAACGATTTCTGTATTTGTCAATGAGCGTTCTGCAGCTGTCAACAGGTATTTTGGCCCACTCCTCATGAGCAAACAGCTCCAGTTGTCTCAGGTTTGATGGGTGTCTTCTCCAAATGGCATGTTTCAGCTCCTTCCACATATGTTCAATGGGATTCAGATCTGGGCTCATAGAAGGCCACTTTAGAATAGTCCAACGCTTTTCTCTCAGCCATTCTTGGGTGTTTTTGGCTGTGTGTTTTGGATCGTTGTCCTGTTGGAAGACCCATGACCTGCGACTGAGACCAAGCTTTCTGACACTAGGCAGCACATTTCTCTCCAGAATGCCTTGATAGTCTTCAGATTTCATCGTACCTTGCACACTTTCAAGACACCCTGTGCCAGATGCAGCAAAGCAGCCCCAAAACATTACTGAGCCTCCTCCATGTTTCACCGTAGGGACAGTGTTCTTTTCTTCGTATGCTTGGTTTTTGAGTCTATGAACATAGAGTTGATGTGCCTTACCAAAAAGCTCCAGTTTGGTCTCATCTGTCCAAAGGACATTCTCCCAGAAGCTTTGTGGCTTGTCAACATGCATTTTTGCAAATTCCACTCTCGCTTTTTTATGAGTTTTTTTCAGCAGTGGTGTCCTCCTTGGTCGTCTCCCACGAAGTCCACTTTGGCTCAAACGACGACGAATGGTGCGATCTGACACTGATGTACCTTGGCCTTGGAGTTCACCTTTAATTTCTTTGGAGGTTGCTCTGGGCTCTTTGGATACAATTCGAACGATCCGTCTCTTCAATTTGTCATCAGTTTTCCTCTTGCGGCCACGTCCAGGGAGGTTGGCTACTGTCCCGTGGGTCTTGAACTTCTGAATAATATGAGCCACTGTTGTCACAGGAACTTCAAGCTGTTTAGAGATGGTCTTATAGCCTTTACCTTTAAGATGTTTGTCTATAATTTTTTTTCGGATGTCCTGGGACAATTCTCTCCTTCGCTTTCTGTTGTCCATGTTCAGTGTGGTACACACCTTTTCACCAAACAGCAGGGTGACTACTTGTCTCCCTTTAAATAGACAGACTGACTGATTATGAGTTTGGAAACACCTGTGATGTCAATTAAATGACACACCTGAGTTAATCATGTCACTCTGGTCAAATAGTTTTCAATCTTTTATAGAGGTACCATCATTTTTGTCCAGGCCTGTTTCATTAGTTTGTTTTTTTAAATAATTATGTTAATCAACAATTCAAAAGTAATGGCTGTTTTTGATTATTTAATTTTCAATAAATTTTTATTTATTGTTACTTTTGTGAGTTTCAAGTGATTTCAGTGAGAATTGTGGGTTTTTCCTTCTTTAACTGAGGGGTACCAACAATTTTGTCCACGTGTGTACATACAACAGTCCAAACACACGCTTTTAAAATTCCAAATCAGATAAAACACCTTTAAGTGATCAAACATATGACAAAATAAATGCAACAAACACGCACACACACACTAATATATGTTAGAGGAGCAGATAATGGCAGTAAAGTCAATTATTTTAATAATTTGAAGAGACAATATATGATTACGCTATATATACATATATAAACAAATTTATTTCTTTATCTCCTTTATCCTTTTCTGGTGTTTTTGTCACTTAAATACATAAATAAAATCGAATTCAAATGAAATCAAGAGCCAAAATTCAGGGCTGAAATATGAGGTGTCAAAAACTGCAGTTCCTCAAATGTCCACTAGGTGCTGCCTTCAATCCTCATAGACCTCCATGTTAAATGTCCAACTTTATATTGGAAATACATGCTTTACAGTCTGGTACAATAAACTTTTTGTCTCTGTAGCTACTTTCTTACATGACAACTGTGCAGGGAATGGATTTTTGTACAAGTACTCTGTTTAAAATGTAATAAGGCTGAAAATTATTCATAATTAGGAGCGTGGCTGCCTTAAGAGATAGGTTAGTGCCATCATAGAACAATTCATAACTAATAAAACAAACAAAAAATAAGCCAAAATGAGTGCTAGAAAAGACACAGTTCCTCAACTCAAATGTCACATCTTTCACCAGCAATTACTCTCAAAAAGCCTCTACATATCACCCCTTTCCTCCTTTTGTCCAGTAATACCTGTAAATACACAAAATACTTGGGTGGAAGAAGCTATAATGTTCCCATTTATCAAACTTCATTCATTAAAATCAAATTGAATCAGGATTATTTATATCACACATTTTTGAATAAACAGAATTGACAAAAGTGGTGTTCATGTTTTCAGAGACACAGCAGCAAAAATATATATTTTTAATAACTAGCAGTTTTTCCTATAGTTAATTCTTTAATTGATAGTTACGTTAGTACTCCACATTGGCCCATTTTGGGTATAATAAATGTTACAGTTTCACGAATCCTTGTGAGACCGGGTTGGGTGAGACCAACAGATTTATCAGGAGATCACAGGAAAAGTGGGATAAATATAGAACTAGGGATAATTTCATGGCTTCTCACACATGGGACTGTTTTTTGTTTTTATTTCTGCTTTGAAACATTCACAAGATCAAGATTTATCCTCAAGAACATTTTAAAAAAGGTGAATTTCATAATGGTTCTTCCAGAGCCACTAAAAGTCAACAGCTGCCTGTCAGACTGATCAGCGGAATTCCACTGATAGCTCTTCTGTGAACACCTCATTAATAACGATCTAAAAAAGGCAAAGATTATTCTGCCGCTGTGTGACCTACTTCCAGCTCGTACTTAAAATGACATCTGTCTGTTGTCCAACCACAGTGAGCGATCGCTGTGCCGACTCAGTGCTTCGCTGAATTTTATAGACTATTAGGATAATGCATCTGTCCCCCCACTTAGAAAGTTAGCAGTGCATTTAGGAAATGGAAAGCACATCCTGGAAACTCAAATAGGTTTTCGGCCGAGCTGCTGTTTTTAAATCTGTCCAAGATTACAGACAGCAGTAGAGGAGGCTGAGTCATTTTTACATTCTCTCCAGCTGTTGGTTTGTTTTAAACCACAGCATTGTTCTATTAATTCTATATCAAACAGAGATTTTGTTCTTCCTTCTCTCCCACTTTGCAGCATAATACAATACAAGCACTGATGAATGCAATGTAGCCTGAAAATATGAGCTCAGTAGAACTGTACAAATACAGAAACTGGGAATGAGAGTGTGTTTACATTTGGAAACATCCCCAAATGCTAACTGACACAGACATTTACAGTCCTGTGAAGCACCTGTGGAAAGAGAACACGTTTACATAATTCTGTGTTTAGTGAATCAGTTATTGATTATTACATGTAATTGTGCAGCAGTATCTATTTACAGTTCAAAATGACTACTACTCACACAGTACAAGCCAATTGAGGTCAAGAGGGCATCTTTTTGCTTATTAATTCTAAATTCTTCATTTGTTGTCATTTATTTTACAGCTGTATTTTCTCCTTTCCATTCCACAATATGGTTATTTGTCAATTTTAACATTGGTGAAGATGATTATTTACAAATTTGCTCTTTTATTTGAGTAAAAACAGCACTTACAACCGAATTTTTGTCGAATTTGTGAAGGAAACTGTAATTAAAAACAGAAAATGGCAAGATGTTACTGTCTGAAATGACGCTGAAATTAATTCTGATGGTCGGACAACAAAATGGTGTGTGGTTTTATCAGGAAAATCAGCTTTATTTTTCATGTTTTTGCCCAAAAAAATGAGCCCTTTGAATTAATGAATCAAATGTTGCTCTACAGCTGAATTGCAGACTGATTTGGTCTTGGCACAAACTTCTGAGCTGAGATCTGGTGTGTAAAGCTACTAAAAAACATGTGCAGCTGCTTTTATTCTGCATGATTTTGACTCTGTTTTAAGAAATCCCCAACCCAAACATAACTATATCAGGTTGATTAAACTCCACGTGGACACTGATGCTGTTCCTTCATTTGAGTAAAAACAGCACTTACAACCGAATTTATGTCTGATTTGTGAAGCAAATTGTCATTAAAAACAAAAAATGGCATGCTATTACTGTCTGAAAAGATATGGAAATTATTTCTGACAAAATGGCGTGTGGTTTTGGCAGAAACTTTTTCTTTATTCTGCATGTCTTTGCCAAAAAATAAAAGAAAATATCAACCATTTGCTCGGTGCATGTTGTATTTTATAAAGGACCAAAATGACACCATTTACTAGTCACAAAATATAAAAATAGAATGAATTGTTGGATTTTAGCTGTTCGGATGCTTCTTTAAATAGTGGGACATGCAGTTTCAACAGGAAAATTAGCTTTATTCTGCTTGTTTTTTTGTTTTTCCCCCCAAAAAACACAAACTGTTTGCACCAGATTCTGACAAAAAGTAAAATTCAGGCTTTCATTAGGTTTTGGGGTCCAAAGGGTTAAATAATGTATTAAATGTTGCTTTTGGCACAAACTTCTGAGCTCAGATCTGGAGTGTAAAGTTACGAAAAATAAAGTATCTCTGTCTCGTTAGCTTTCTACACATGCAGCTGCTTTTACTCTGCATGATTTTTGACTCTATTATAAGAAATCCCCAAACTAAACTGAACTTTTTCAGGTTCATTAAACTCCACGTGGACACAGAAGCTGTTCTGAGCTTGTTAAAGACGATTATTGTAAAAATTTAAAGTGCTTTTGTTTGTCTTTCTTCCTTTGTCTATGAGCAGTTCAAAGCCTTTTCCTCAAAGAAATCTTCCTCGTGCTCACACAGACACACTCAGGTGTTTGGTCGTTCTCTTATCACGAGCTCAGAGTCGCCGAACACAAAAGCAAACATGGCGCTCAGCTGTTTGTTTTGTGCAGCCGGGTAAAAGTGTGTGCTGGTATTTCATGCTGCTTTCTGTGCTGCCGATGAAGCTGTTTGTATCGATTGTGAGTCCGTGAGCTCTGTGCAGCTCTGTTTTTTTATTATTTATAATTCTGTTCTTTGAGAGAGAAGTGCAGGAGGAGGAAGAAGAAGAAGAGCAAAGGTATGGAGTAAATGAATGATTGATGCAGAGAGGGTTGGATACAGAAATGGAGAAAAGATGGAGAGAAGAAGGAAAAAAGTGAAATGAGATCAACTTTCCAAATGGTTTTCTTCTCTGAGGTGTGATTGAGATTCTGGCAGGTGGAGGCCCCGCGAGGAAGATATTTCTCTGCGCTCGGCTTTCTTTTATTCACTCCTCGGGCTACATGCATTATGCTTCTTCCATACTGGAGACTTTTATAGAATTTGAACTGGGTGGAAAACAGATTAACTCGCTGTCATGTTTGTTTCTACACTCGCTCTGCGCTGTTCTGAGGCCAGGCTGCCAGCAAACCGCTCCGCTGCTTAACAGATGTCAGGAATATCGTTTATTTACTGTCGATTGACTCCAGATCAAGCTAATATCTCAGTAAATGGGGTTCAGAGCTGCTGGGGCTGCTGGAAGTTAAGACCAGGATGAGACATTCTGCTGACCTCTCGGTGACCTCGGAGCATCACGAGTCACTGTTAGTTAGTTTTATTTGGTTGCTTTCTGGCAAATTAAAATTTCTTCGAAGACATGTCACTTCTACTTTGTGTTGCTTTCATACAGATTTCCATTTTGTTTCACAGCTCAGAGCTCAATTTGTGCTGATTTCCATTTCAAAATATGATTATTTGTGCATTTTAATATTACTGAAGTTGATTATTTACAAATCTGCTCCTTCATTTAACTAAAAACGGCACTTACCACTGAATTTATGTCTAATTTGTGAAGCAAATTGTAATTAAAAACAAAAAATGACACGCTGTTACTGTCAGAAACGATTACAGTTGCAGCACTTTTTTCTTCTTGTGCACTTTTCTTAATTTCAAAGTTCATCATCACTGAATCACGTGGTGCAAAAACTGAGTCTGCTCTGTTTTTTTGTGGTTTAAAAAGCCCAGCAGTGATAAAAAAAATAAAACTCTGTCATCAGCATCATCCCAGAGGGGTTCAAAATGCTTAAACAATCCTCATGTGGAGCTTACCTGTGCAGGTGTTTGCATTTATTCTGACTGATTAGAGCTTCACAGAAGGAAATAAAAGATTTTTTCATTGTCCAGAATTACTATTCTTTTTTTGCACAGAGTAGATTTGTTCTCATAATTTCACTTCCAGAAACAGCCTCTTCTTGTCTGCATCTCTTCTGTTGTCTTGCTGATCTGTATTTGTCTGAAAAAATGAGCCAAGATCACAGCGAGATCCAAAAGAAAACTTCATCCCCTCGCAAGTGAATGACAATATCAGAAACTCGTCTCAGTGATCGCATTCAAGTCCAACTTCTCAGATCTACATTTGAAGCTTCAGTCGCCTCCTTGGAGGGTCACTGGGTCGACAGAATTTCCAGATCCGATGCAAACATCTCATAATTTCACGTTGATCCACTAAATATATTTAAAAATAGACCTCACTGCTGACAGACTGACACATCTTTCGCTTCAAAGAGCAAAAAGAAGAAGCTGGAATCTGCATTTTCCAATCAAAACATCCATTTAAATAAAAAATATCCTCAGTGGTTTGTTTAATAGCCAGTTCCTATCCTGATTGGCATTTTGACAAGATAATTAGTGCTGTTTTTAAATTGTTGCTTTCCAGTGCACACCTGTCTGGATGTAGATTTCATCCATATGTTTTTGCTGTCACTCTTTTTGCATTAATGGATTGACAACCTGTCCAGCGTTTTCTCTGCTTCCCGCCCAACGTCTGCTGGGATCTCTTGACCCTCTGCAGGATAAACTGGACGCACACAATGACGAAACAAAGAAAAGTCTGCTATGAGCGGCAGAATTCGGGTTAAGAGCCTGCAGAGCTGTGGGGAGGAATTACATCAGGCAGCTTCTTTCACCAGCAGAGGAAGGAACTGGAACTTTAAATGTATTTTTCAGAAGTTGGTGAAGACAAAAACAAAGCAAACAAATTCATTCCATAGGCAGGAATACATGGCATCCAGTGAATGCCAGTGATCTGCAGAATGCACAAGTATTCAAGTATTTATGCATAAAGTAACAGAAGTATTACATCAGCAAAGTATAGAACAAATACAGCATAGTGCAGAAAACAGGAACACAAGGAAATAAACTGAAATAAATAAGAAATATCCATAGGAACTGTTGGTGTTTTACATTTAGCTCTATGTGTCAGTATCAATTTCTCTTTATTGTCATTGCATATATACAATGGAATTGAAAGGTCTTTTTTATTTTTTTACATAATTTATGAAAAATATTTAAAAAAACATTCTTTGACAGTCCTCATTTGTGCAAAAGAGAGAGCTTATAACTGCCCTGTAGTATAATAATTGTTTTTAAAATTATTATTATTAATAATAATAAAAGTGAACGACAAACAGATTTCTATGAATGTGCAAAAAAATTAAAAACACAAGGTTTTTCTGTAAGTAGAAAACTGTTTTATTATAGATTCATATACACCTAAATATACATCTAAAAAAAACTATTGATATATCACAACTTTGAAGGCGTTGATGTTGTACTGGAGTGAAAAATGACAGTTTTTCTATTTGTGGTTGACTAAGGTGACAATATGTTTGTTTATTGTGTTTGTCTGTCTGGCCAAAAAGTGATATAATAATGAGAATAATTTGAGTTGTTGTGAGGAAACACATCACTGATGCCAAATGTTTCATCGCTGAATGTAGGTGTTAAAGAATGCAAATCATCTACTGTTACATAATAAAGCATCTGAACCAACAAACATGGCATCTTTAAATACATATATATATATATATAAAAAATATGAACCAGAAACTGCAAAAACAGAAACAGGCCTTTTATTTCCAATTTTCTTTGTCTTTAAACTGCTCATCTGTGATATTTATTCAAAATCATAAACATGCCTCGTTTATTAATTTGCCAAAAATTAGCTATTTAATCTAAACAGATTCTGCAAAAAAAGCAGAAATGATCTGCCCTGATGGCACAAATGAGAAATAATTAGTGACTCAGCTCTAACCCAGAGTCATTCATCAAAAATTTGTTTTAAAAGCATTAATGTGAAAACAGCAAAATGCCAACATCAGAACAGCTGAAAATCCCTGAAATCTCTCTGGCAACGCAGTTTGTCCAAGTAGACTTGCCGTTGCACAAATGTACAGGTGATCCGGTGGTGCAGAGCGCAACTCCACATGGAAGACAGTCGGGCCCGGCTGATTTATCGGCCGATTCTACACCTTTTCAAAATAATAGGCCATAGTTTTGTCGATTAAAGCTGCTGTCCGGAGTTTGAATCGCAGCGTCTCCCAAAACACTGTTGGTCCCTCCCTTTGATTTCACCCCTTTATTTGTGCACGCGCGCAGTACATGAGAGAAGTGCCCGGAGTGCTGCAGCATCTCGCCTGTTTTGCTGTTTTCCCCTCTTCTACATTTAGTACATTTAGTAAATAATAAAGGAATTACGTTAGAATGCTGTATTGAGTCTAACTTGTCCTAATACCAAAATAACATGAATCTGCTAGGACGAACGAGTAAAGTTTCAATATGTGATTACACTCGTGTATCCCTCTCGATGACGTTGTTTATCAAACTTAGTGCATTTACGCGTGTATATGTGTTACATTGTTTATTTATTTCTATCTAGAGTTCAGAATTGCATGACTCCTCTGACGAAGAGTATGTCCCAGACGCCCCAACATCTTCCTCCAGAGGTCGGGCATCTAAACGAAGCCGTCAGGCGGGCTATGGAGGGCCGTGGTCGGAGAGCGACGCGAGCACTCCGAGCCAAAAAACGTCCTGCAGTCTCTTGGCCTGACAAGCCGTGGGATTGGTAACTTTTCTGGAAGTTGCTGAGCCCTGATGCTCTCTCCTCCACAAGCAAAACAAATGTGCGCGCGGTTGCGTAGTGCGTAGCTCGCCCACCTCTGCGTGGGCTTGCTTGCTGTGCGCGTAACCGTTGATTGACAGCATGACAAAGCTGAAGCTCGAACTTGATTGGTCGGCAGTTATAGTATCGAACTAGACTAACATATTTAAGCTTTGTTAAAAAATGATACATAAATTGAAAACAAACGGAAACTCCGGACAGCAGCTTTAAATGCCAATATATTCTTAATTTCTTGTCAAACAGTAAATACTGTTTAGTGTCGGAGTCACGCAGAATGACATCCTTGTGCCATTTAAGCTGGAGTCAAGCAACATTACATTAGTGGGCTGAGCCGACATGTAAATTTAGAACGACATTGTGGAATTAACAATGACTCAACATGTCTCCCTTTTCAGTGAAGAGAAAAAGTTAAAGTTCAAATGATGAACATTACTGTCTGTCTTCAGCTACCGTCATGATGCCACTCTTAGTTTAACTTTGTCAGAAAATACTAGAACGTGACCCAGGATGAACAGCAACTCATTGTGTGTGTTGTTATGGAGTAACATTAGTATCGGACTATTTGTGACCTTTATATATTTAAAATACAACTCTGGCAAAGATGACATGTTTCACATCTGAGACAGGCTCTCTGGTTTTTACTTTGGTTCATTTGAGTCCTGACTTCATCCATCCATCCTCCATACACCGCTTTATACTCACTAGGGTCGCGGGGGGTGCTGGAGCCTATCCCAGCTGACTCGGGCGAAGGCAGGGGACACCCTGGACAGGTCACCAGTCTGTCACAGGGCTACATATACAGACACACAGTCACATTCACATTCACACCTACGGGCAATTTAGAGTAACCAATTAACCTCAGCATATTTTTGGACTGTGGGAGGAAGCCAGAGTGCCCGGAGAAAACCCACGCATGCACAGGGAGAACATGCAAACTCTACGCAGAAAGATCCCACCCCGGGATTTGAACCGGGGATCTTGTTGCTGCAAGGCAAAAGTGCTAACCACTACCCCACTGTGCAGCCCCTGACTTCATGACAAAGAAAATAATGGTGTAGAGAAAATGTGATCGAACATTAAAGGGCATCAGAGGGCTGCAGGAATAATGTTTTACTGTAACTTCACTCATTATGTTGCTTATATACAGCATACACACACACACACACACACACACACACACACACACACAGACACACACACACAAACACACACACACACATATACGCAACCTACCTCTAATCTACAGCAACAAGTAAAAGATCAGATGTATTTCAAAACTCATTTATACATTGATTTTTTTAAGGTTGTATAATTTCCCAGAGGTTTATTAGTTTGTTGCATGTTTTTGTTTTTGTAAAGTTTTGTAAAACAGTAAAATGTTCTGCCTGTAATTGATATCTTTGTTGTTATAAGCGTTAAGGGACCAGAAAAGAAGCTATTTTATTCGTTATATATTTTTTTAATTAATCGGCCCATTAATTGGTTATCAGAATTTTTTTTGGCCTTAAAAAAATCCATATCGGTTGGGTCCTACTAAACAGCATGTTGGCCCTCTCGGTGGGGAATTTCAATACAAAGAAACCCCAAGACAGAACAGTCGACCGACATCCAGTAGTATGCACACTCTGCAGGAAGGAGTTTTCTTTTCACCGAAGCCCTTCCAGCTTAAGGCACCACTTTAATGCAAAGCATGCATTAGTTGTGATTCTAACGCGAACTTTTAAAAAGAGGAATGAACCCACCTGGAACTGTTGGCATTCAGAAGCTTTAAAATCTGGATATTTTCACAAAATTTGCACATATTCACATCTAAGAGAGTGGAAGAAGTAAATGTTTCAGATTTAAGCTTGAAAAATTAGATTTCTGTGGAGGTTTCAGACTTTACATTACAGTAAAATGAACCCACAGTAAGTAAAAACCAAAGAGTTCAGAATGTTAAAGGTGAAAAAGTGAAACACACTGGGGTTTAAAGCCTGAAGGAGAAATATATTAAGCCTGGCTAACTCTCTGGTGCTGCTAATGTGGCTGATTGTGGAGATAACAGGAGACATTACAGAATCCGTTCACCGCAGGAAGTCTGAGTTGGAGGGTTAATTACTGGCAGAGAAACTTTCTGTGTTTCTGTTTCTGTCTTCATATGATGTGATTAGAAGCCCACAGCCATCGGTGCCATAGAGCGAGGACAATTGAGTCTGTCCCAAAAGTAATAGCTTCTTCTTGACTTAATTAAGAAACTCGCTCTGCATCCGGCGTAAGCAGCAGTGGAGGCCGACAAACCGACTGTGCTGCAGGAGCATGTTAGTCTGTCCTCGGATCAGTTTGAGCTCTACAGGTACACAAAATACATGTCTGCCCTGTGAACCACGTGTTATCTCCAGAAAATGACACAAATTACACCATTTATCAGTCAAAAAGTGGAAAACAGAAAGAATTTGGGGATTTTTAACTGTTCTGATGTACTGGTTTCATCAGGAAATCTAAATTAAAAGCTTAAAATGTGTAAAGAATTTGATTCTACAAAAAAAACAAAAAAACAAGATTTTAAAAACCAAAAAATTCTGCACTTCTTAGTGCAACTAAAAAGCAATCATTGCCTCGACTTTGACCCAGTGGCGGATTTAGCAATTTGGGGGCCCAAGGCAAATTTAGCTAAGGGGGCCCTTCAAATCCTTACTGTTAACAAAGACCTTTTAAAATGTGAGAAATACAATTCAGATTCCATCCCGTTGTATGCCAAAATGCGAAATATTTATTTTTTTTAAATAGTTAAGCAGCGTGACAGAGTATTTGTGTGAGTGAGTCAATAAGTCCCATTTTATCTACAACTGTAACTGTAACTGAACAATAAATAATAATAATAAAAAATAATAACACAATATTGTAATAATACAATAATAATATCAATAATATCAACCACAGCAATGTGTAGAGAGAGACAGAGATCGAAAGAGAGACAGAGACACAGAGAGTGAGAGTGTGTGAATGAATGTATGTGTATGAGAGAGGAAATGTGTTGGAGTCAAAGAGAGAAAACAAGGGTGTGTGAATGAAGGAGTTGGGGAAAGTGTCTCTATCCTTACTGCTACTGTCTCCCTGCTGCTTTGTTCCTCTTTTGATGCTGTTGTCTTCTTCTGCTTCTCTCTCCCTGGATGTCCATGTGTCTCTATTCTTACTGCCACTGTCTCCCTGCTGCTTTATTTCTGTTTTAGTGCTAGTTTTCTTAATTATCTTCTTATGAGCAGGTGGCAGTTGAGATCCTACTCATACAAGTTTGAGCGTTCGTACTTTGGCCTCAGCAAACCTGCTTATGACTGCATCCATATCAAGTGTTTGTTGGACCTCATGCTCGATTGAAATGGTTGCAAGGGCAGAGAGCCTGTCCTGGGCCATTGTAGATCGCATATACGTTTTCAGTCGTTTCAGGGTAGAAAAGCTTCTCTCACCTGAAGCAACAGTGACAGGGAGAGTTAGGAGGTGTCTTAGGGATATGCTCACATTCGAATAAATGTCTAAGACATTTTCCTTATAAATGTAATCTAGCATTTGAAGTGGTGACGTGACATGTGGAGGGAAAGACAGGACAGCTCCTTCAAGCTCAATCTTCAGGTCGTCTGCATCCACATCTGCTATTGCTTCCTCCAGGTTTCTGCAGCAGTCATCAAGCGTCCCTCTCTGAATGGTGCTTCTCAATAGCTCAGATGAGTAAAGAAACCCATAAAGGTCATAGAAGACCTGCATGGTTGAGAATCTCTCTCTTAAAGCTGCACTGGCTGTGTCAACAAGATGGAGAAAAAATTCTCTTTTAAAGAGCTTCTCTGGAGTGGACACATCCTCATCTCTCCCCTCATAATCAAACTGCCTTTTTTTTCTCTGTCACACCACAGGCCAGCTCATCTCCACCTCCATCTTCTCGGCCATTTCCCTGGCATCTGTTTGTGCTGATTTAAAGCCATGCTCTCTAAGTTCTTCTAGATAGTCTGACACTGCCATGACCTCTCTCCTTAGTGTCTCAATTGACACACTGGGGCTCTGCAAGATTTTACTTACACTGTTGATGTGATATAACACGTCGTACCAAACAAAGGTACTCACCATGAATGACCACGTCATAATGTTCTCCCTGAGGCTTTCAGCAGTGGTGGCACATTCTGGATCCTTCTTCAATGTTGCATGCTTCTGCACAGCAGTCAATGCATCAACAATCTCAGGAAGTTGGTAGCGCACAGCCTTGAGTTAGCCAGAGACACATGGCACTCCCATCTTGTTGTGGACAAGGCCTTGACTGACAAATCCTTCACGTGCTCCTGAAGAATTGTCCAACGCTGAACAGAGCCACAAAACAAATTATATAGCCTCCGCAGAGTGCCGAAGTTCCCCAGGGAAATGGTTGATGACTTAGCGGCATCCCCCACCACCAGGTTCAAGGTGTGGCTACCACATGGCACACAAAGTGCTTTGGGATTGAGTTCAAGGAGCCTCGCTTGGACCCCCTGCGTTTTGCCCTGCATGTTGCTGCCATTATCATAAGATTGGCCACGGCAGTCAGAGAGATCCAACCCCAGTCTTTCCAGGTATCCCAGAAACAGCTATAGAAGTTCTTGGCCAGTGGTGTCATTTGCTACAAGGAATCCCATGAAGTGCTCATGGAGGGAAACACCCTTCGTGAGCTCACAATTGACAATTCGCAGCAGCACTGATAGCTGCTCATTGTGGGATACATCTGGAGTGCAGTCCATGATGACAGCATAGTATTTGGCCCTTGTCACATGCTCTACTATAGCATCAGTGGTGCACTGGGCGACAAGGCATATTAATTCATTTTGAATGTGTTTGCTCAGGTAGGTATCAGCAATCTGTTTCTCTTTAATTTTCCAGAGATTCTTCTTCACCCCGGCTCAAATTTGGCAATTAACTGCACTTGCCCCAGGAAATTGCCATTCCCATGCTCATAGAGCTTCTCCCTGTGCCCTCTAAATGCCAAATTATGCTCAGCTAGATATCAAACAATAGCAAGCAACAGTTTCATGACTTCTTTACATCTAATGATTCCAGCATTGATGAGATTCTGTCTCACCTGATCTATAGCTGTGCCATTTTGAAGGCGAGCGTTCAGTGTGTGCCAGGCATCCATGTTTTTGATGTATTGAGCAGATCTCTCATGTTGCTTAAGGTTAGCTTGGAGGTTTTTCCAATTTCTAAAGCCGTTGGTGGAGCTCAGCTGTGACTGTAAGTATTCTCCCTCGGCAAAAAGTCGGCAACAAAAACACATTGCAGCGGCATTCACCTTGCTGTAGACTAGCCACGTCCTGCTGATTTTTTCACCAGTACAAAATAGTTGGCCTTTGTAAAACGCCGACCTTCTCCGTTTTGGGGGAATTCCATCTCGATTTGCACAGGACCTCTCTTCACTAATTCACAACGTTGACCGTCACTGAAAATTTTGGGCCATGCCGCCGGATCATCTCCTATGACAGCACTTTTGTGGTGGTCAACAGAATCAGGACTGCTAGTTACTCACCACCTCCTCATTGTTGACATCTTGCCTTCTGTCAGAGCTAACATTAGAGCATGATGCGGTTGACGTTACATCCCCTTCTAACGTCAGATTAACGTTAAGATAAGATAAGATAAGATAGACTTTATTGATCTCACAAAGGAGAAATTTACTGTTACAGGGCTCTTAGGAACAAAAAACAGAGGAGTGCAAAAAGTCATGAAAGTGCAACCGGCGCCTCCTGCTGCTCCTCGACAACCAGCGGTGAAAATTTAAAAAAGTTGTCAACTTTGGGTGTGCGTCATTTTTTGACTTAGCCTCCTCCCGATTCCTTCTTTTAGTGGCACCACTTGGGTAGATTCGCTTGGGTGATTCGCTTCATTTTGCAACAGTTGTTGAATGTGACTTTCACAGCTCACTTAACTTCTTCAAAACTTCCCTCCACTTCCATCCTCCTCCTCCTTCTTCTTCTTCTTCTTCTTCTTCTTCTTCTTCTTCTTCTTCTTCTTCTTCTTCTTCTTCTTCTGAAATTCCGGCAGGCTGTACACCATAAGGTGTAATGCTGCCCCCCACTGGTCTTCAAGACGACATCATATCCGCTTCCATCTTTCACTTTTGAAGCTCTCGCTATCAAGGCCTGGATGGAATAGTCCATTATTAAAAGAAATGGGAGGGGTGTACACGGATACTTTATTTCTTTGTTTTTTAGTTTGTTGTCTTTGTTTCCCATTTAAACATACAAATTTACTGTTTAAAAACGCAAAGGCTGAGGATCACTGTCCACAGGGCCCCGATTCCCAGCTGAATGGAGAGTGGGCTGCCAGTCTGGGGGCCCCTGCAGTTGGTGGGGCCCCAGGCAGTTGCCTACCTTGTCTCTATTATAAAACTGCGTCTGCTTTGACCAACAGTCACATAATAAAAATTCAGGGACTTTTTGGTGGTTAAAAAAACAGCAGGAAGTATTCAAACAAACCAGGGTTTCAAAATCATCTAATCATAAAAAATACACCAAAACTACACCTTTTATTTGAGCCAGTTTCTGTAAAAAATGTCAGAGCAACCCTAACCCCAAAAACTTGGGATATTTTATCATTTTATTTCTTTCCTCTTCCCCATCAAAAATAAATGATTTGCTCAAGCCAGATTCAGTAAAAAACAAACAAAAAATCTGCATTCTTTTCGACAACAAAGAAGTTATGACACATTTGCCTCCAACAACCACATCAGGAAAATTCAGGGAATTCTGGGCAGCTTTTACACAAAGCAGGTAGGAAACAAGTATGATTTTTAAAAAATATATAAATAGTAAAATATCTATAGTATGGGTAAGAACCACAATTTACATTTTCAGTACTTTTATTTTTATTTTATTTATTTTATTTCTTTTATTTTTAAGTGATTTTATTTTATCTCTCTTTTATCTTAGTATAAATTTATTTGTTTTTCTTATGAAATGTCATGCTGTTTTTATTGCTTAAATTATGTTTTATTTCTGTAATTTGTTATTGTTTTTATTATATACCTTTTAAATCATCTTTATAATTAGTTTCTTTTCCATTGCAAAGCACTTTGAATTGCCTTGCGCATCAGTTGTGGTATTTAAATAAACTTGCCTATTTATAGCACCCGTGGACACTTGGGGAAATGTACATGTCGATTCCAGCTGATTCCAATTTTTGTAAACTAAATGATTTATGCCATTCTAGCGAGACATTTCTGAGTTCTGTCTCCTTCTTCGTGGTTGTTCTGTTTCCATAGAGGTGCAGGACTTCACATTGCAATGAAAAATGAGCCCACAGTGAGTAAAAGCGTTTCTTCAGAGGGTTAAGTTGCCGCACTGTTGTTGTTTTCCATGAATTGCTGATGTTTGATGCTGTGTGAAAAGCTTCCAGCTGCTTAAACTGATTCCACTGGTCAGACACAGCTCTGTCTGCGAAATGACTGTAAAGAAAAAAAATGTTCAAAAAAGTGATTACCACAAGAAATATTTAAAAAAAAAAAACATGCTTACCGCTGCACTAAAGAGAGAAAGGCTCATTTGGAAAGTCGAAACACCCGTATCTGCATCCCCAGAGAGGCGGCTATCTCTGCTGCAAGTACAAATTAAACACTCAAAGGAGCTCCTCGGCCTGGAAAACATGGAGGATGGTGGCGGGAAGGGCAGGCAGGCTGTTTATTTTAACAGTAAAAAGGCTTGTTGTTGAAAGAGAAGCATCCTGACAGGTTTAATAGGAAATGTTTGCTGAGCAAAGCGGCTCCTATTCAGCTTCAGACAGACTGTCAACCTCCAGCTGCCCGCCGCAGAAACGTTGGCTCTGCTGCAACAATTACAGGTTAAGTGATTTACTCGGAGGGACTTCACAGGGATCATATTTGTTGACGCAGTGGGAAGCATTAGCTCGCCGTGATTTAGCATTCTGGAGGTGCTCTTCCTCCTTCTGGAGCTGCTGCACCATCACCATTTATCCCCTCCGCTTGTGGGACGGTTTGTATATATTTGCACACATCATCAGAAGATCAGTAATTGGATTTTCTCTAAATCCTCACTAAGAGTCTCCGAGGATCGATAATCGATTCATTTTGTCCCGTGAATTACAAGCTGCAACACTGTTGTCCTGAAGTCTAACTTGATTAAGGATCCCATTAAGGAAATGTCAACGAAATCTTGCAGCTTCATTAAATGATTCATCCATTTGTGGGAATAATGCCAGAAAATAGCAAAAAAAAGTTTCACTGTCTAATGTCTTATTCACTTTAGCATCATGTGTGACAAAGAAAAGCATCACATTTTTGTATTTTTGGAGTCAAAACAGAAAAATAAATTAACAAAACATGAAGCTTTGTGACATTTCCATCTAATGTTTCATCATTTTGTCTAAAAAAAAGATAAAAATCCCGAGACAATCCATTTACCATCATATACGACAAAAAAGCATCAAATTTTTCAATTGAAGGAGTCAAATCAGCAAATATTTGACAGTGTTGTTTCAGTCTCAGTGATACCCAGTTTACCATCATGTCAGACAAAGAAAAGCATCAGATTTTTGTTTTTTAAGAGCCAAAATATCAAAATGAATGGTCAAAACATTACATTTTGCGACATTTCAAACTGTTTAAAAATTTTGTCTCATAAATGTCCAACAATACTTTTTTAAAAAGGACATTTTCTGGAGAAAAAAGTCCAAAAATAATCACGTTATTATTATATGTGACAAAGAAAAATGTTTATTTCGTTATTATACAAAATCCCAGAAAAAACAGCAAATGGTGCAAAGAACAACAAGTTGCAACACTGTTGTTCTGAAATAAAACTTGATTAAGAATCTCATTAAAATAAATGTCAACAAAATATTTCAGCTGTGTGAGATTTGCATAAAATGATTTATCATTTTGTGGGAATGCCAGAAATAATAAATTAATTTCACGATCTACTGTCTCATTCAGTTTAGCGTCATGTGTGACAAAGAAAAGCACTGAATTTTTCATTTCTAGCCGTTAAAACAGCAAATATTTGACATTTCTGCATCAGCTTTAACTGCTGATTACTTACTTACTTAACTCTATTTACTTTATTGATAATTAACAACAAAAAAGAAACTTTGTGAGATTAGATTAAAATAAATAAAAATAAAAATACATAAACGTATATGTATAACATGATAGTAGATATCTTGTTTTGTGGTGGAAAAAATCCAAAAATATTCACTTAGCTGTTATGTATGATGAGGAAAAGCTTTTTTTTTCCCGTCCAAAATGCCAGTAAACAGTAAATGCTGCCTGTTATGTTTCAGTGTACCACCACATATGATAAAGAAAAGCTTCAAATCTTCATATAATCATACATTCAACAGAAAAGAGGAATTATTTTTGGACAGCTGATGCAGATACAATCTCACAATGCAGTGTGATTTTAAAGTACCTTGATCTGCATGATCAAGTGATGCTGAAAGTCTCTTGACCTGAATTCAGTCCCAAAGATCAGGTTTCTCCATCTCCCCCTCTGACGAGTTCATCATCGTCTCTTAACAAACACTCCAAAGAAAAAGGTGTGAAATTATAATTAAGGAAAGAAATCAGTAACCTTTACTTCTGAAGCACTTTACGGAAAGTTTAGTCAAAAAGTCTGGAATTAAAGACAAATAACAGGCAAAGGGAAGGCACTGAATAACTAAAATTGCAATTAGAGGAAAACAACTACTAATTTTCTGCGCTTTTTCTCAATTCTATCAAACTCTTCTTGCAAATCTTGCAGTCTTTTGTAACCTTGAAACACTCCCGTGTCACATTCGTACATTGTTTCAGGCTTCCTTCACTGTGCACAAAACTCATCAAACATTCACTGGCAAAAATACCCCACGAAATACTGCATCAGCCGCAGCAGCACACGTGTTGTACACATGTTGAAATGCTTCTGTGTTCTGCTGTATGTCGGACAAAGAAAAAGAGCTTTAAAGATTCATCAGAGTGCAGAACTTGAACATGCCTTTTCCTGACATTATGCAAACCGAAGCTCTGCAGCGTCGTTTAAGTTGCAGAGAAAAGAAACAACCTGATCTTGAAGGCTTTTAACATTAATGAAGACACCTGAATTTGTCATGTTTCCTCTGAGCTGTCGCACTTGACAGATATTTATAGCTTTGCGTGCACCTTTTATCCGTTTGCTTTGTCTCCGACACGACGGCGTGACTTAATGAATTCATTGATCTGTCGTGTTTCCTCTGGGTGTCACCTTTGA
This sequence comes from Acanthochromis polyacanthus, assembly GCF_021347895.1. Lineage (NCBI taxonomy): Eukaryota > Metazoa > Chordata > Actinopteri > Pomacentridae > Acanthochromis > Acanthochromis polyacanthus. The sequence continues at coordinate 30,933,970 of NC_067127.1, read as the reverse complement.
CAGATTTGTTTGTTCTGATACTTTTTTGTACTTCTGTCTTTGTAAACTTAAGAGAAGCTCATGTTTCTGATATGGGCTGCATTTCAAATTAGTTTCTTTTTACTTCAAATATGTACTGTTGCATGCAGAATACAAACAATTGGGACAAATTACTTCGTTAATTGAGTTGTCTCTTGTCTCTGTACACTTAGCGGCTCGAGCTTGTTTCTACTAGTGCAAGACACTGTAATGTAACTATGCAGAGGATTGTGGGTAAAAATGGCCAGAAAAACATTTGCAAAATCTGACCAAATGTAATAAAACATCCAGGTATTTTCAATATTTTGCATTTGACATTTTACTCTTCCAATCTTTCAGGACATGAGACCTTTTTCTTGCATACAATATAAATGATATGTGATTTACCGTCCAACAGATTTGAAACTGTTCAACTCGAATGTCGGTCATTCACATGGTTTTGCCTGAATATTTGCCTCAAATCTTTGTCGACTTTGATTCTGATGAAGGCACAGTAGTGTTGAAATGTTGGTGTTGTGCACATTTAAAGGCTGTGGTTTCGTACATACAGTTGGGACATGCTAATTTGTCATAATATTGCATCTGAAACTTGGCTAAATGAGCTGTCATCTGAGCACTTCTGCCAGCTTAAGCTTGTTTACAGTTGCATGACGCACCGTGATGGTGGGCTAAAATGGCCGAAAGCACATGCTGTAAATTGCAGATGTAGAAGAACATCCAGGTATTTTCGATATGTTACATTGCATGTGAAATTTTTTTCATACGATATGGTACTTAAGTATGGATACTGGAGTGCATGCGTGTCATTATTCTGCCAAGGAATGTAGCAGAGTTATGTGACCATCAGCGTTAGTTTGTCTGCAACATTACTCAAAAACGGACGAAAGGATTTAGATAAAAATTTTCAGGGAACGTTAGAAATGACAAAAAGACCAAATGATTCGACTTTTGCAGTGAAGCGGCTTATAGTCTAGATTCTCAGATTTGTCAAACACTTCTGTATAGTATCACTGCGAGATAGGTGGAACCTTGACTACTAGTAAACACTACATCAGCTGCCTGCTGATGATCACATGATTGTGATCCTACTACAAATCGACTGCTGTGGACTTATCAGGACTTATCGGTTAGAAATGATACAAAAAACAATGTCCACTTTGATGTAGAATCAGTGTTTTTGCACCTTAAAAGAATAAATCTGTGTCCTTTTATACTCTGAAATCTTGCAAACTTTTAGCAGAGGAGCAGAATATTCAGCACATTTTTGGTAATTATCTTATTGTATCTAAATTTGTTGAAAGCCAAACCTGAACTGATTTGATAAGCTTCATATGACCCCGTAAAGCAGCACTAAGAAACAGTTGTTGCTGCAGCAGTGGCAGAAATAGTAGAGATGTGATAATAACCGCAGCAGCAGTGGAAGCATTGGTATGAGCAGTAGCAACGGCAGCGGTTTCAGCATTCACATTAGCAGCCAGTTTGTGATTCTAATCTCTGGCGTCAGAATGGAACTCGCAGGGATGCAGAGCCTATCCAGAGCTATCACCTGGAGAGTAATGAATTTCTCCACTACACAGCCAGATGGCCAGAGGACGGGACGAGGCCTGATACTTAGCGCCATTTATTTGGCGAAGCCTGGAGGTGTCCTGTGAATGCTATCAGAGCGGCGAGCAGGATGGAGTGGGGCGACTTTATGGGCCAGTCAGGGCTGACTGACACTCGGGCAGATTAGCGACGGTGTTGGGCCTATCTGCTCAGAGCAGGTGTGCTTAAAACGAGCCGCTGGAGTGCGTTTATGTGCGTGCACGGGAAGCAGGTAGTATCAGATTTCCATGATTAGCCCGTTGTTGACCACAGTGCTATCTTGACACACTGCCATTTTGTTTTTGTTTGGCCGTACAGTCGAAGCGCAGCGGTCTGTTCACACACATCTATCTGTGCCAGACCACGCCAGGCCAAGTATCTGCAATGCAGGGAGTGCCACATTAGTACTATTCTGCAGCAGAATGATGCTGCTACATATTAAAATTTGCAATTTTTTTTGATCAGACAGACAATATATGTTTCTAATAATGCATTAAAAATAGAAAATAAAGCTTGTTGATGTTATAAATTCTGGCAAAACTGAATTAATTTCTCGTTGTTTGGAAAAAAAATACCCATAAATGTATATAATGTTCAAAAAAAGTAACAGATTAAAAATGGAGCTGTTTTACATGTAAGAAATGTCAATTTCTATCGTTATTTATAGCGATTTTTAATCATATTTGGAATTGTGTAATATTTTATATTATCTAGCAGTTTTTATAACAATTTTCCAGTTTAGTTTTAAACTTTGCAGCTCTGCAAACTAGAGAACTTGAACAAAAATGGAAAACATCAGCTTTGTTGTCTTCACATTTCAGTAACTCAAAAATGTAAACTTCTGAAGTACAGTTTCCCTGTTTGTGCATCTCTGCTGCCAGGAGTCTGCACAGAAATCCAGATTCCCAGGTGCAAACATGCACAGATGTAAAGAAATGTGCAGATTCAGGCGTTAAATTTACTTCTTCTTCAAACTTTACCTCGCAGCTGGCAGAATATTCCCTCAAATTTTGTGTTTGGCTGCCGCACAAGACGCATTAAATCCAATCAAAGGAATCTGCGATGAGCCATTCAAAGCCATTTTTAAAGAGACACATCGCATCACAGGCTGGCGCTCTTATCTTAAAAAGAGCCTTGATATGGGTGCAGATGACTCGCCGGGTATGTATTGGACAGGTGCCGTAGAAGAGCTGAGGGTGAGCGGCAGAGACGAGAGGTTTTTTTGCTGTTATCTTTATTGGATCGTGCTGTGCAATAATGATATCCTCACACCTCCGCAGATCACAGCCAAGCTACAGGAACAGCAACGAGAAATTGAATTTGAGGATGAGCGTCGGTGTCACAGCGAGGCTGATGATAAGCTGTATGCACGGGATAGAAATTATACTCCAGAAAGAAAAAAAGTGCTGTTACTTAATTTCATTCGAGCGGCGTGTGTAAAAATGAACCAAAGTAAGTCCGCAAGAATGTAATCTGAACAGAAGAAGAAGCTGTAGTCTCGGTAGGATTAACTGGAGAAGGAAACAGTCGAACAAAATGACCCACAACAAACCCCAGCGGACATTCACAAAAAATATTAAGCTGCATAAATCCAGCAGCTGCATCGTCTTACACACAGAATTACCAGCACAGTCCTACAGTCATCTTCTTCTCTTATTTTTCCTGAATTCTAAAACAGTCCATTTAGCTGAATGAACGATCTGCAGACACAAAAACAACAGAAAGTTCCTCAGTGAATGTTAAAGTCACAGCTGGAGGCTCCACTCCGACTGTTTTAGCATTTAGCCACACGGAGTGTAGCAGAAAGGAAACAGAAAAACAGACAGAGCCCTTTTTTTCTCTACCTGGACAGGAAATGAAGGCAAGAAGTGATGTCATAAATCAGACACACCTGTGAGCAGCTAACAAAGGAAGCATGCAGGACAACAGCAGTTTTAGGAACAACTTTGCAGCTTTTGGTCAACTTTTCTTCAAAGCAAAGAGTAGTTTTTGAGCAAGAATCAGCTGGATGTGAAGAAGTTTCAGATCCACAAGAAACTGCTGGATGAGTCCCAGAAACAGGGCAAGATAAACCTGGTTAGATAAATCTGGTTGAGACAAGTCTCCTTTTGTCTCTCCAAATGTTCAAGCTTCAGGTTGGAAAAAAGCAGTTAATTTCACTGATGCTGGCCAAATATCCAGTTTTGCACTCTTAAAGCTGCTGTCCGGAGTTTGAATCGCAGCGTCTCCCAAAACACTGTTGGTCCCTCCCTCCCTCTGATTTCGCCCCTTTATTTGTGCACATGCGCAGTACATGAGAGGAGTGCCCGGAGTGCTGCAGCATCTTGCCTGTTTTGCTGTTTTCCACTCTTCTACATTTAGTACATTTAGTAAATAATAAAGGAATTACGTTAGAATGCTGTATTGAGTCTAACTTGTCCTAATACCAAAATAACATGAATCTGCTAGGACGAACGAGTAAAGTTTCAATATGTGATTACAGTCTGCGCGAATGGGCACAATTTATTACTGGACCGTGGACCAGTAAACAGTAATTTTTTTACTGGACCGAAACAGTTTTTACTGGACCGAATATTTTATGCATACCATACCATGGATTATGGTATGAAATAACCTACCATACTCTCATAGCAACAGCCAAATCTAACTCAGCATCCACCCTCTCTCATTATACACCTGGTAAATTACCATCTACATGCACTGTCACCATCACTACACCCTCCCACAGCATTCTACCATCCCACCATCAACCCTTGCATACCATAATCCATGAAATAATCTACCATACTCTCATAGCAACAGCCAAATCTAGCTCAGCATCCACCCTCTCTCATTATTCACCTGGTAAATTACCATCTACATGCACTGTCACCGTCACTACACCCTCCCACACCATTGTACCATACCACCATCCACTTTTACCATTGAATTACTCACCATACACGTCCAATTTGACCAGAAAAACAGCTCTCCGCTTCGTTTTGGCGCTACTTTCACACGCTCCTGCAGAAACTTGAATTTGTACTCAGGGATGGGAATTTTCCGCGGATCCGCGGATTTCATTTCAAGTTTGAACACTTTATTGTCGTTGATACTCCCGCGAGATGGTAACGACGTTAACGATAGCTTGCTAACGACGTTAACAAGCTGTCGTTCGATTGTAAACGGCCCAGCAATTGGAAGTCGCTGCGCCGCCGTCGCCGCACACATCAGCCCCTTCCCCCCACCCCCCGCCAACGACTTTCCGCTGGAATCAGAACTTGCTGATCCCATCCCTGTGTACTTGTAACCGGAAATCACTCTGTGCGCACCGGGAATCATGACGTGATCATGTGACATAACGTCACCATACAAAATTGCTCTCCCCCGATGTTGCATTATCCCTTGGTGATTCTCGGCGACTTTAGGGTGATTTACAGGAAAAAAATAACACCGGACATGAGACCGGTAATGTAGTAAGTTTTGGTACACAAATCGGATTTGACCGATGGTCCGACGTCATTGGCGCACACTGTGATTAAACTCGTGTATCCCTCTCGATGACGTTGTTTATCAAACTTAGTGCATTTACGCGTGTATATGTGTTACATTGTTTATTTATTTCTATCTAGAGTTCAGAATTGCATGACTCCTCTGACGAAGAGTATGTCCCAGACGCCCCAACATCTTCCTCCAGAGGTCGGGCATCTAAACGAAGCCGTCAGGCGGGCTATGGAGGCCGTGGTCGGGGAGCGACGCGAGCACCCCGAGCCAAAAAACGTCCTGCAGTCTCTTGGCCTGACAAGCCGTGGGATTGGTAACTTTTCTGGAAGTTGCTGATCCCTGATGCTCTCTCCTCCACAAGCAAAACAAATGTGCGCTCGGTTGCGTAGTGCGTAGCTCGCCCACCTCTGCATGGGCTTGCTTGCTGTGCGTGTAACCGTTGACTGACAGCATGACAAAGCTGAAGCTCGAACTTGATTGGTCGGCAGCGACCGGCGCTTTTTGGAATAACATGGGGGTCTATGAGAGGAAGGCGGAGCTCAAGAATAAATTTTCATATACTAACATTATATTATAGTATCGAACTAGACTAACACATTTAAGCTTTGTTAAACAATGATACATAAATTGAAAACAAACGGAAACTCCGGACACAAGCTTTAAACCATACCTAAAAGTGGTGAAGCTCTAGTCTGCAAGTTCTGTAACATGCGAGAGCAAACAAGTTGGTTCTAAAGGTTTCCAAGTTGCAAAACATCTCCACAACTAAGGTGTCTTTGGTTGTTAGCAAGCAAACGATGGCAGGCAACACCTGCTTTTGTGTAGACAGCATTTAGTAACAGGTATGGTTCTGTTTATTTAAGCCTAGAATGAACTTTTACAGTTATCTAACTTTATTGTACCTACTTGTGTGTTCAAATATGATGTCAACAGCTACTGTTACACATTGTAGCATAATCTATGCAGCTATTTTAAGTAACGTACACAACAGGGCTCACACTTTAAAGTCTGATATCTGTCTAATTAATCAGCTTTGCTCATTTACAAACCCACACCATCCAGTTTGCGTTAATAAGTGTCTCCTGGACTCGTCATCAAGCATGTCAATGTAAATATAAGACATAGTGACAGCCAAGCTGTTCATTTTCCTTATGAAGGAAAATTTGATTCATATTTGATTCATATTTGATTGTATGTGTTCAGAGTTGTTGTTGTTGCCGGTCTTTTTAACAAAAAAGTCCTTATTTTTGATCCTGGAAGCAAAGTGGTTAAGAGAGGAATATACTTAAACCTGATATAGCAGCATACATTTACCTTTTTAATGTTAGTAACTTGAGGATAACCAAAACTAAATAAATAAAAAAACAAATGGGAGCTGATTGGAATTTTTTTTTTTTAAATATTTTTTCATCTTTTGTCATCTATCTGATTAACCAGTTTTGCTCATTTGCAAACCTGCAGCATCCAGTTTGCACTATAACCGTTTCATGGAATCATCATCAAGCCTGTCAATGTAAATATAAGACATCCTGACAACCACAAGTTACCAGAATGCAGGTAGACTGAGTTTGACAGCTGGTACGTGTGCTTTTTGTGTCACCGCAATGATTCTGAGATCAAATTTCTCAACCTGAAATGACTTTCTTTCTTGGACCTTCCTTATTGCCATCAGATTAACCTCTGTTAGACTCACCAGCACCTCAAAAAATCCAGTGAAATGCACTAAAACAAACAAATTCAGTGAAATGATTTATTTCTACAACTGATATTGTAGAAAAGGCCCCAAAGTTCATTCATGTTCACACTATGTTACGTTTATTTCAAATAGCCTTTAAAGGGCAGGGCATTGCCCATTTGAAACGTGTGTGATGAGTGACGTCATGTGATTGTATGCTGCGTGATAGAGGAGTGAGTGATGCATGAGAGAGCAGCCGGCAGGTCAGACGTGGTTGTGCGTGCATGTAAAGTAAGTATTGTCTGAGTGATATATGTGATGTTGTGTCTAGCTAATGGTAGTGTCAGGTTCACTTTCTGTGTTTATTCACTGATTCGAACACTGTGCCTTCGTTAAGTTATGCTTGTAATTGGAAGAAGTGTATTTTCGCCGTCTGATGTTGGAGCGTCAAGTTGCTGCTGCGCTGAGCGCATCCGCGGTACTCCCGATTACACAATAAGAGTATGTCTCTGTATATATATATATATATATATATATATATATATATATATATATATATTAAGGATATTTTATTTTGAAAGGCCAAAGAGGAAATTGTTTGTTAATATATGCCGAATAGCGGCAGTATGTGTGTTCGACGATGATTGTGGATAAGTTTGTAGAGCTTTAGTTTACATTTCTGTTTCTTGTTTATGTATTTAGGTATGAACCATTAATATGTGTTCATTATTATTATTATTATTGTAGAAAACCACAACTACTACTAAAGTTCCAGTAAGTAAATGTGCCTTTTATTCATACTCTGGAGAAACCTGGCCTTAAAGCTGCTGTCTGGAGTTTGAATCGCAGCGTCTCCCAAAACACTGTTGGTCCCACCCTCCCTCTGATTTCGTCCCTTTATTTGTGCACGCGCGCAGTACCTGACAGGAGTGCCCGGAGTGCTGCAGCATCTTGCCTGTTTGGCTGTTTTCCCCTCTTCTACATTTAGTACATTTAGTAAATAATAAAGGAATTACGTTAGAATGCTGTATTGAGTCTAACTTGTCCTAATACCAAAATAACATGAATCTGCTAGGACGAACGAGTAAAGTTTCAATATGTGATTACACTCGTGTATCCCTCTCGATGACGTTGTTTATCAAACTTAGTGCATTTACGCGTGTATATGTGTTACATTGTTTATTTATTTCTATCTAGAGTTCAGAATTGCATGACTCCTCTGACGAAGAGTATGTCCCAGACGCCCCAACATCTTCCTCCAGAGGTCGGGCATCTAAACGAAGCCGTCAGGCGGGCTATGGAGGCCGTGGTCGGGGAGCGACGCGAGCACCCCGAGCCAAAAAACGTCCTGCAGTCTCTTGGCCTGACAAGCCGTGGGATTGGTAACTTTTCTGGAAGTTGCTGATCCCTGATGCTGTCTCCTCCACAAGCAAAACAAATGTGCGCGCGGTTGCGTAGTGCGTCGCCCACCTCTGCATGGGCTTGCTTGCAGTGCGCGTAACCGTTGATTGACAGCATGACAAAGCTGAAGCTTGAACTTGATTGGTCGGCAGCGACCGGCGCTTTTTGGAATAACATGGGGGTCTATGAGAGGAAGGCGGAGCTCAGGAATAAATTTTCATATCGTGTTATACTAACTTTATATTATAGTATCGAACTAGACTAACACATTTAAGCTTTGTTAAACAATGATACATAAATTGAAAACAAACGGAAACTCCGGACAGCAGCTTTAAGTGGTGATCTGGCCGACACTCCCTGTGTGAATCCGGTGATAACACAGAACCAGTGCTGAATCCAAGTCAGTTTAGAAAATCTCCCTTACAGATATTTATAAGTTATACATGATTAAGGACCTTTCGATTTTAATTTGAGCTTGTTTGTCCTGTTTCTCATTTTGAATTTAGATCAATTAGATTTAACTAGTCGTTGTTTTTGAGATATGCTTGTGTTTGTGTGTGATTTGAGTCTTATTTGTCCTGATTTACATAATGAACATGAAATAGTAGCTGTGTTTTTCTTCTGTCTCGTGTGGTTAGGAAGCATTCGATTTAAGCTATCCTTCTAATTTGTTTAGGAAATTATCTTTTAAAATGGCATCTGGAGAATAACCACTGTGATTTCTGACTACTTTTAAATATTAGAAGCGCTGCTGCACTACACCAGCTGTTCATGCATCATCATGGGTGTGTTTGATTTTAAGGGTAAATGCTAATCCTATTTTTTTTTTTTTTTTTTTTGCATTCTTGCACATTTTTTGTGCTGTTCCCAAACCTCACAGCCTGGTCCAGGTGTGAACACACCTTTCGACTCCCTGTCAGCGAATGCACAGATTTCATATCTTTACTTTTTGTCAGCTGATTGGCAGCTCTCTGACAGGAAACTCTGACTTCTGGCTTCTCCTCTGCTGATTTCCCCCATTTCTCACTCAGTTGTCATAATTTGAATCATATTTCTGTTTGTTTACTGCAAGAATGCATCATTACAACCAATAATAATCAATATAAGCATTGAAATGAGTAATTGTTGTTTCCTCGTGAAGCCAAACGCTTAAATCTAAACCTTACATACGATGTTATCTTGTCTCAGGGCTTTTTTCTAAAACCGAGCTTCTTTTTTTCTTAATACTGGGGATCAAACAGACTCAGTAACTCGCTCTGACAATTCTGGGATAATGGAAGCTGATAAAACACAGCGTAACTGTTGCACAAGTGTTAGCGAAAGCCGGTGAGTTGGCTCAGCAGTATCTCTAACGTCTTCAGAAGCCGCTGCACTTCTGGGAGCGTTGTTTCCTCAGAAGTGTGTCCGCCGTCCTTCACACACACTTCCTTCAGATGTATAAGACGAATATGTTGCATCACATATTTGCATTTGTTTGTCTTTGCTGGGAGGGAATAGAAATTGGTGCCCTTGTTTTGTAAAAAAAAAAAAAAAAAAAGACACTAAATTGTCGCTGACCCCGCTGTTTAAGTGCTCTGCTACAGATGGGAACATGGACAGAAAAAGATGCTGAAGCAGTGAGTGAAGAAAGAAGAAGGGATGAAACAAGATTGACTGGCAGAGAAGAAATATGTGTTTTCTGACCTTTCTTTACTGAGGGATTGTTTGCCGAGCATGCCTGTGGTGTGTTTGAAAAGTCTTTTTTGATTAGGGAGCCTCCAAACGTAGTGAAATGACCCAGAAGTATGTAACTGGCAGCTGTGATAAAAGCGTACAGAATCCTGTAAATGTGAAGCTTCGGGGTTTGTAGTTGTTCCTCTGTTCAGGCTGTAAACCCGGAGTCGTGCTCCATACAACTGTTCATTTCCCTCCACTGAATCTTACTACTAAAGATTCATATTTCATTTTATGAGTTTATAGTTGTTGTTGCTGCTGTTTTTAACAAAAAAAAACATATTTTTGATCCTTAAACCTGATATAACAGGACAAATGTATCTTTTTTTGGGTTAATTGATTGAGGATAAACAAACGCGAGTATAAATGGGAGATGATTGGAAGTATTTTTAGTATTTTCAACAGTCAAAAAAAACAGGTGCTGTTGCATCTGCTATTATAATATACTGATATTTCAAGGAATATCTGGAACAGATCTCACACTTACCAGCTTGTTATCTGTGTGATTAATCAATTTTGCTCATTTACAAACCCACACCATCCAGTTTGCACTAATAACCATCTCCTGAATTCATTATCAAGCTTGTCAATGTAATTATAAGACATCCTGACAACGAAAGTGTTCATTTCCCTCCAGTGAATCTTACTATTACAGGTGTGCATATGATTGTATGCATTTATAGTTGTTGCAGTTGTTTTAAACAGAAAAATCCTTATTTTTGAACTTGGAAGCAACTGAGTTGAAGAGGAAACCCTTTAAACCTGATATATTAGTACAAATGTACCTTTATTTAAGTTAGTTGATCGAGGATAACCAAGAAGTACAAAGTTTGGGGGTCATGCAGACAATTTTACATTTTCAATGAAAACTTACTCTTTGATTCATGTGGAAACACGATTACACAAGAGTTTTCTAATCATCAGCCTTTCAACATGATTAGCTAACACAATGTAGCATTAGAACACAGGAGTGATGGTTGCTGGAAATGTTCCTCTGTGTTCCTCTATGGAGATATTCCATTTAAAATCAGCCGTTTCCATCTGAATACTCATGTACCACGTCAACAATGTCTAGACTGTATTTTGATTAACTTAGTGTTGTCTTTGTTGGGAAAAAAAACTGCTTTTCTTTTAAAAATGAGCACATTTCTAAGTGACCCCAAACTTTTGAATGGTAGTGTAAGCTGTGCAAAAAATATATGGATAAACATAACTAGAAAAACATGTCTTAAAATACACACACACACACGCAGAAAAAGTATCAGCAGGAAACAGAAAAGTGCGCGATGTTCTTCAGAGAGACTTAAGAGACTCGCCGACCAGATTTATGAACGATATTCCTTATGAACACTTTTAGTCCGCTTTAAATGCCTGGCTGAAGACTTTTGTTAAGGATTCCAGAACGTGTACTGGTTCACGTGGTACCTAAAAGTCCATGTTCATGTGATACTAAAAATCAAAAATATAGGAAGGAGAGACACTATTAAGACCCTTAAAGATAATATGAAGGAAAATATGTCATAAAACATCCTGGAAGCCCATGTAAAAGGGCTAAAATACGTTTTTTTTTTTGCTCTGTTTTCATGAATCTTGGCCCAGTTTAGGGTATGTGGGCTGAATGTTCTACCTCAGATGACTCAGAATTCATGTTTGGGGTAAAGAATGAACCTCCTCTTGGATCATTCCTGACTTGATCAGTCTTGGAAGCTTCACGTTCTTCCACTAAAACCTGCAGTTTCTTCTGTGGGTGGTAGCTGCAGAACCACTGGGGATAATCATCACAATGAAGGATGGTAGACGGAGATTTTTGCAGACTTTGACGCTGCACTTCTTCTGTATATCCATGGAGAAATCACAAATAAGCACCTGGATGAAAGAGCACAAACATTCCTGGCTCATTAGAGTTCCTGCTTTCACCATGCTGCACTCCACACATATACAACAAGAGCAAAATTGCAATTTGTTTATATCAAATAAATACTCAGATTACACTCTAAATATCAGTTTGAACGTTAAAAATCGTAAAACTGCTGCTCTGACGAAACATTTAACCAGCAGAATGTCCTCAGCCATGAAGTAGTGACTGTAGGGATGAAGCAGCTTCAGCTTCTGTTCCATTTCTTCAACTATTTTCAAGTTTAAAAGACACTCTGCATGTGAAATAACCAGAGGCAGATATTCTGGATTCCAACCAAGTGTGAGAATCGGTATAATTTTAAAACAGGCCCACATAGTGTTTCCATCTCCCTCTAAAGCAGAGTGATTTTTCGGAACAGCGGCACTAAATAAATATTTCTACTGCAGTGTTTTCGAGGTACAGTACAGCGAAAATAATCCAAATACTGTCAAAAAGTCTTCAAGCGTTAAATAAATAAATGAGCTTGTGTGTTTTTAAATGCAAAGCATCAACATTCTCTGAAAAAATCTGCTTCAGAGACAATTTTCAAACCGCGAATTGAAATTTCCAATCAGATTTTGTATTATTTCTTTTTATTTTCATTCCCGGTTGTTGGTAGACTCATTTTGTGGAAAGTGAATGGGAAAACTCATGGAGCATGGACTCTGAAATGCCATCACAGCGAGCAATTTACCAAAGTTTGTAGCACACAAAGATGTTTCACGTTGGGTGATTTCAGATAAATCGTTTCCCTCCCAGAGAGAATTCTTCAGAGAAATTTCTGCAGAGTTCTGGTAATATTTTCAGTGGGAAGCTTATTTTTCCCAATAATGTTCTCTTTAAAGCTAGAATAATGTTTTCTGAAGACAATGTTAGCTCATTTACACACTAATATTGTTAAAATATTTTGCAGATGTTTCATTGCCTCAGCAACATTCTCAGAACACTGAGGGGAAAATATTCTTTTTTTTCTCTCCATATTTCACATCACAGCAACGTCTTTAAATAACTAACTGCCGTCTGAGGATTCATCAACATCCTTGAATGTTAATTTGAAACTTTGTGCCCCGACAACATCCTCCTAGTTGATTTTCATACACCTAAGAACATAATGAGAAACTTAAATATCCTTAAAATGTTCATTTAAAAATTAGACTGCAACTTTTTTGGCATTTCCACAGATTTCTGAAGGTTGTTTAATGTTGTTAAGATGTAATTTAAAGTGTTAAAATGTATTCTATAGTGTTAAGATCTATTTTATAGCATTACGATGCATTTTACAGTGTTAATGTTTTTTCAGTGTTAACATTTATTTTGACATATTTTATAGTGTTAAGGTGTATTTTAAGGCATTGCAATGTTTTATTTAGAATTAAGAGCTTGTTTATATTAAGACTTTATATAGCATGAAGATGTACTTTATAGTGTTGATACGTTTTTATGGCATTAAGATGTATGCTGCTGGAACACGGGAAACTTCCCTTGACATGGGCAGTAATAAAGGATTATCTTATTTTATAATGTAAAGATGGATTTTAGATAAATTAAGAGTTTTTGTAATGAGACATTTTTGTTATAGTGCCAAGACATTTATGTAGTGTATTTTATAGCATTTAGACACATTTTATGTGGTTAAAGGCATTATGGAGGATGTTTTTTTTTTTGTTTAATTTGTCTGATTCACGTAAAATGAATATACTGACCTTTAGTGGACTTTTATGTATGGTCTCTAAAAGAGTAAAACATTTAAAAAAATAACTGTGGACATGGCAGGACCTGAAAAACATCAGCCAATCAATGCGCTCGGACCGAGGCGTTTGGTTTGCTCCCTTTCCTGTCAATCAAAAATTTTCCGGCTCAGTCCTAGTTACATAGATTACGTACGCCTTGGACTTACGTGTTTTCTGTATGTGTTGCTTTGGTATAGCTTCGTAGTTAGCTGGCGACTTGTTTTGCTCATCTTTTTTTACATAATGGCAGATAAAGATCCAGGGGGACCCAGCAGTAAAAGACAACTTCACGAGTGCTACGCAAGTTTCTGGAGGGGGGCGTTTCTTCGTAAATGTTAAGAGGGGGGAGGTTAGAGGGGGATGAGGGAGAGGTTGTATGTGCGCATGCGCATGCTACGTTCAAAGTCGTAGGAAATTAAATCTCCTCTAATGCCTTTAAGGCATATTTTGTAGCATTACGATGTATATTATGATGTACTTTTTTTTTTTACCATGTTAAGATGTGTTTTAGCACGTTGCAGCCTTTTTTAGTGTTTAGAGCTTTTTTTAAAATATGCTTAAGATTTTTCATAGTATTTAGATGTATTCTATAGTGGTAATACTTTTATAGAATGTTAGGATGCATTTTATAATATTCTTGTGTTAAGACATATTTTATAGCATAAAGATGTATTTTACAGTGGTAAGACATATTTTACAGCTTTATGATGTATTTTATAGTGTTTTTGTAATGTTGAGACTTTTTTATAGTGCTGAGACATTTTTTATAGTGTTAAGATGTTTTTTTTGTAATGTTGAGACGTTTTTTTATATCATGAAGCTGTATTTTACAGTGGTAAGATATATTTTACAGCTTTATGATGTATTTTATAGTGTTAAGATGTATATTCTAATGTAAAGACACATTTTTTATGTAATATATCTTTTCTGTATGCAGCTTTTTTCAAAATATAACAGGTACAAGACAAATCAAACAGTTATGACACAAAAATATTAGAATTATGAATAATATCTTGTATAATATGTTTAATGGAAGCAGAGTGATGTATCACAGAACAAACAGACTTTAGAAAGTGAATTTCACTGCTAAATTTTGGAAATTATGAACAGTATATTATGAATGTAGCACCAAAATGTCAGTCATAATCAATCTGATATGACTGAATTAAATAAGAGCAGAAATAAATAGTGCCAAGTACAGTCTGAGAGTTTTACTTTGCTGGAAAGCTTCCTGCATTAGTTCCTAGAATGAACAGATTATTTTCAGATACATCCAAAGTGTTTCCTAGAAATGAGAAAGCACAAACAGAACTCTTTGGTTTTCATTTCTGGTACTTTTACCGCCAGAAGCAGCTCTTTTCTCTGTTAGTAAACCAGCAGCTGACTCACCTAACAACCCCTGTTTCTGTACCAGAAAACACAGTGTCCTTTTCGTGTTTGTAGCTTTTATTCTTCATTCCTGCTCTCAGGGTCGATCGATTTCTAGCAGAACTGAAGTAGCTGCCTGCCACAGACCGTAGCTAGCAGTTAGCATAGCTGCTTGCCTGCAGAAATGTCATCTAGGAAGGACGCTAATACATTAAACATAATAATGCTAATGCACACGTGCATGTAAAAGAAGAAACAGAGGAAGATTTTTCATTAATGCAACTTGTGTACTACTTCAGCATGCTTCTTCTGTGATCGCCTCATCAGTGTTTTGTTGATGAAATATGACTTGAACAGTGTTTTAAGCACATTTTGCTGAACTGGACTTTAATTAATTTCGAAAAGATCTGCAAAGCCAGCATAGGAAAGGAAAAAAAAAAGATGTGTGTTTTCTTTCTGAGACGTTCTCTTTTGTCTCGACTGCAGAAGCCTTCTCAATTTAGAAGACCAACTGCATTTTCTGCCCAGAGCATATTTAAAGATTAATTTATTCATATTCGCTGTAAAAAAATACAACAGCATAGGGGGGAAATTTAGCTATCAAAAGCCATTTTTCTTTAGTTTGTAGCTCCATTTAACTTGGATATGAAACAAAGGAAGGTATAATCATAGTCCAATATGACACGGATATGTAATTTCTACAATAGAAATTAATGTGAAACGGAGTCACAAATGAAATCTGAGAAAACGTCTTTGCAGAAGTCTATTATTTTATTAATGCAAACTGAGAGGAAGAATTTAAACTAAGTGTAGACTTTACTTTTGTCATGGTTTCTAAAATGGATAAGAAGCAGATGTGAGGAGCTGTAATATTCTGAAAGTGACCTCTGTTAGATTACGTTCAAATATTTGACCTGTTTATTAAAGTAAAACAGACCAGATTCCTGAAGGCTTTTATTGGAGGAAGTAAAAAAGATGTATTTGAGTGACTTATCACAGTGACGGAATGACAAAACAATTAACCTTTAACATGAAAATCGAGATTTAGTCCTCTGATATCTGAGCAGTTTCTGGGCATTTTATGCTCCTGTCACAATTTTCACTGCAATCTAAAGTCCTGCAGCTCATTGGAAATAGGACAACCATTAAGAAGGAGAGAGAACTCAGAAATGTCTTCTACGCTGTAGAGCAGTTAGAATGCTATAAAATCATGAAAAAAAAAACAGATTACTTTCATTGTACTAAAACATGGAAAAATACAGTTCATGTTGATTCCAGATTGTTTTTTTGTTTTTTTGTCTGAGCATTGTTACAATACTGGAATAAATAAACAAAGAATAGGACTCTTTATGCCATAAAGATTTTACTACTCCACCAAGGAATGCGGCAGAGTCATGTGATAATCGGCGTGTGTTTGTCTGTCTGTCTGTCTGTCTGTTCACAGCATTACTCAAAAACAGACCAATAGATTTGGATGAAATTTTTAGCTCAGGTCAAAAATGACACAAGGACCAAATTATTTGATTTTGGGATTATTGTGGCTTATAGCCTGGATCCATGGATTTGTTAAACATTTCTATATCTTTGGGAGATAGCGGCACGGCGTCACTGTAACTACGACAAGTGAACGCTATGTCCGCTGCCTGCTGGCGATCACATGACTGTGATCCTACTACAACTCTACCGCTGCGGACTTATCAGAACCTATAAGTCGGAAATGTCACAAGGAAATTGTGGGGGTGTTTCTGAATCCCATCAATTCCCGCCACCCACTACATATTTAGGTCATGCAATTCTGTATCCGTACATAACATACACATGGATAACATGCCTGTGCTTAGCGCAAGGTCATTTTTTTTATCAAAGATTTCATCCATCTGAAATCATACGACTGAGCAGCCTTGGCGGAGTATTGCGCTCTCTGAGTGCTTTTCTTGTTTAATGTTTTTTTCTTCTACAAGTGCTGACTCTTCTTGTGGAAACACTGCCCGCAGTTCAACTGAAAAGTTCTTGAATTTTGGTCATTTTATTTCTGATTGAAGTTGAGTCACAATTAGTTTCAAAGTTTCACCAAGAAGCCTGGATTTTTTTGTTTTTGTTTTTTAAAACAGTATGTTTGACAATCTTTTAAAAATCACACATTTAGAATCCACTGTTTTGGATGAAAAAGCTCAATTTTAAGCTTAGATTTGTCTAAGATTCCAGATGGAACAATACATCACAGACGAGCAGATTAAGAAATGTCAGAAAGTAGAAAATCCGATGAGTCTTTCTGTTTTTGCAGTTTCTGGCTCTGATAAATGATCCCTTTTTGGTGATTTTTAAAGACAACATGCTTTTAGAGAATAAAAGTTTCTTCTTCTTCTTTTCCTTTCGGCTTTTCCCTTCAGGAGTCGCCACAGTGAATCAATTGCCTCCATCTAACCCTGTCTGCTGCATCCTCTTCTCTCACACCAACTACCTTCATGTCCTCTTTAACCACATCCATAAACCTCCTCTTTGGTCTTCCTCTAGGCCTCCTGCCTGGCAGTGGGAAACTCAGCATCCTTCTACCAATATATTCACTGGAAGTCATACATTTGTATAGTATAATAATAGTTAAAAGTATACAACGGTGGTAGTACCCAATTTGCTCTTAACACTTTCGACTTAATAACACTCCAAGCAGCATTTCAGTCTGAAAACAACCAAATAGTCACCTTGCATTGAAATATCAACCGTCTTTTGAGATTTTTAGTTGTAAAAATCATAAGTTTCAAATTTGCAAGCCGTAATGTGCAATATTATGTTTGTGTTTTGGCAGGACACAAAACACAGGATTGAAGATGTGATTGAGACATTTTTTCTAACCTTAAACGTTTAAAATCTACAAAAAAAAAAATGCGTAGGCTCGACAAAACAATACTGTAACAGTTTGCATCAACATTTTTGAATTATAAAAACTTTAAATGAAATTCTGTTCAACCAACAAACTGATGTCAGTTCGTGGAATTTACTTTTCCTCTACAAGATCCTAAAGATGCTTTAAATTACAAGTCTTAACTGCCTTAAATTGTTCAAACATGTTAAGATGCAATAACACTTGAATTTAGTTTGAAATCAACTCACGGAGGAAGAAATTCGACTTTAAATTACACAAAACATTAAGTTCATACACCAAAATGATGTCAATGCAGCTCATCAGAACAAGGTTGTAGACTTAAATGGTTGATCTACATTAGTAAATTAGACTCCTTTTTCCTTTTTCTTTTGCAATCAGTATCCTGCTTTGCTCAAAACACACTTGGTGAAATCTGAAAACCCATTTTGTCGTCGAGAGAGGTTCTGCTTTCAGGTTGAAGTGTTGGAATTCATCCCGGGTTTTCCCTCGACTGATCTGGATTTACAAAACGGAAGAGCAATAATTAAATCATGAATACTGCATCAGCCGCTGCCGGTGGTGATTGGATTCATCCTCGTGGCATATTCGGATTCCTGAAAGACATCTGTGTCATTTTTCGAAGTTCAGAAAGGCCTCCGACTGACCTTTTTGTCATTAAATTCTTAACAGTGACATTAACGTCTGCGAACTCCATGCGAAGGTGGAAAAAAAAGAAAGGAAGGAGAGGTTTCGAGTGTTGCTATATCGATCGTCCTCCTGGCTGAGTAATTTGGACTGTTTTCTTCATCTGTGATTGACGCCTGCCTTCTGTGAGCAGCATTTCTAAACTTGCAGTGATATTTTCAGCAGACTCAAATGATTTTTTTCCCCTGTTTTCCCTTAAAAAAATAAATAAATAAATGATCCGAGTCTCAGAGTGAGCTGACAGGTGACGGGTTTTAAAGCCAAACAAGCCATGGCGCATTTTGACAACTCTGTCAACGCAAAACAAAGAGAGACGACGACAAACGGCGCCTCTGTCACTTATCGCCAGGACGAACAAAACAGCGCCGCGCAGTCCAAGCATGAAATCATGTCTGCAGGGACATCTTTTATGTTTTCACTAAATCTGGTTGTGCTGCAGCGCAAGAAGTGCAGCAGCGAGAGCTTTGAGGTCCTGGCCTTTTGTTGGAGCAGAATGTGTGGACGTAGCTGACTGTTAGGAGTTTCTTCTCCATTTCTTGTAGCTGTAGAACGAAGTGCCTTCTTTAAATTGAATTAAAATCTTGTTGTGAAGTGAAGCTTTATCAAGGGGCTGGCGCTTCAACATTCTTGTATTTTCATTATGTTAAGCTGAATCTGAAAATCCTGTGTTGCTGCAGCTATATCAAATTTCAACCTTGCATGCAGAAAATTTAAATAACTATGCAACATTTTCAAAACAAGAAAAGCATTCAGAGACACTCCTCCAAGGCTGCTCAGTCATATCATTTCCAACGGCTGAAATCTTTAATAAAAAATGACCTTTGGAGCATCGCTGTGTGTTATGCATGTGTACATTATGTATTGTTGTCATAGTTACAGTGATGCTTTGCCGCTATCTCACAATGATACAGAAATCTTTAAAAAATCGGTGGATCCATACTAAAAGCTGTCAAAATCTAATCACTTGGTCCTTATGTCATTTCTGACCTTCCCTGAAAATTTCACTCAAATCTGTCAGTCCATTTTTTAAGTAATGTTGCTGACAGACAGACAGACAGACAGACGCACACCAATCGTCACATAACTCTGCCGCATTCCTTGGCGGAATAATAAGTAACCATTCTTGGCATCTGATGTTTGGCTATGTGGTGGAGATTGTGGTTAGCTATTAAATATTTGTATTAAATGTAAGTAACTGGCTGCAGAAGATAATTTATTTTCATACATAAAATATGTATGGAGAATAAAGTGATTCTGTTCTATTCTATTCTATTCTATTCTATTCTATTCTATTCTATTCTTTTCTATTCTATTCTATTCTACATAAACACCAGTGATTTCAAATGATTCTGATTCCATTTTGTGAGTGAAAACATGCTCCAAAATTCTAATTTCAGTCTATCAGTCTACTGTAGGACCCTTAACACTTTTAAATAGCTTCTCTGCATGCAGCATGCTGCTAGCACATACTTCCCTCGCCATTATGTGGATTTGCTTAATGTAGGTACTGTTTTCTTGACAAAACATGACAGTTTTTGGTCTCATTAGAATTTCAAATTGTCAAAAGCATGCTTTTCTAACAAAAAAACTGTCAACTGTATGGATATTGAAAGTGCCTGAACGTGTATAATACTGGTAGAGGGCATACAGAATGACTCTGTCTTGTAACTCATCGGCTCCTATCAAACCTCTGTAGAGTTTACATTGTGTTTCTGGAGAAGGTGAGGGCTTCACTGTCCAGCTCAAGGTCATCGTAAGAGGAATAATTCCTCACTGGAGGGTTAGAGATGTCCTGAGTTTGCAAAGATTTTAGGCTCAAACTTGGCTAGACTAATCTTGGATATTACCAAGATATTACAGCAATGCTTTCAACAGGCTGAGAAGAGCATCACATGAGAAGTACAATCACTGGTTTCCCTGTAACAGTAGTCAGTTTTCAATGACAGAATCAGGAATTAAGTCGACAAATAACTGCTTACACAACCTTTAAAATTCTCTTAACGTGAATGCATTCCCACTTTACAGTCAGAATTCCGTTCAATCTCTATGCCCAAACTGAGTAGCCACTGGCTGTCAGCTTGAATATTTGTATACTCTGCCCCTTCACTACTTCCAGATGAACCAATAAGGATGAGCAGCTGCTTCTCAGTCCACCAGGTTTATTTGTTTTTCACTACAACTGCTTCCGCTAAACTCTAAAAATGTCTCAAAACTCAACAAATGTTCTGCTGTTGGCTGCGAGAGTGAACACAACATTCTTCATGCACTGACAGCATCTGAGGAAGTGACGGAAATACTGAGGAGAATCCTTGGTGTTAGCACACTGTGTAGCTAATGTGGCTGACATTGTCTTTGACGGTCAGAGCTCTGTATAAACTGTCACATTAAGGGACATGCAGAGATGATGTAAACTTTAATTTAAACCAGTAAACTAGGACTTGGAGGGTTACCGTGTTTTCATGTTTGCATCTGTTAGCTTCTCTCCTGCTCTCTGTGCTCAAACTGCATTATAATACGGCTGAACTATAATAAAGCTGCTCTTATTTATAGATGATTGTTTCTGTTGTCAGAAAGCAGAACGAGGCTGAAACAATGGCTGAAACTCATGCTGACCAGCGGTTGCTTCATTTGCAAGCTGCTGCTAGATTAACCAAAATGCTCATTTCATAACATCGTCCGACAAACTCATCAAAAGCAAGAATTAAAAACAACAACCGCGCTGCAAATTCAGAGATATTTACATGTGAAATGATCCTCAGAGAGAAAGCTGGAAGATAGACAGTCCTGCTGTCACACACTAATTCACAGATGCAGAGAGAGTCTTCTTCCTGAAGGGGGCGGGGCCAGCAGCACCTCAGCTACATTTAAAGCTACAGACACTACAGACCAGGAGTTATACGGTCATGGTGTAATGAAGCATCTTTGTCATGTTTTGAGCTGCATAATTAAAAGTCACATTGATTATTTTTGCTTAAAGGGACACAGAATGGGACCTATTAAAGTCCATCCTGCTGATGCCTCCATCAAACAAAACCTTGGTTTCATGCTCACTCAGTTCCTGACCAGCCTTCATCTTTGACATTGAAAACAGCCCCTCACCGGCTAATTACCAAAGGTTGTGGAAACTCCCCAGAGCCCGGCATGTCGTAGCTGAACCCTCAGTGACTCGTGGTGCTGATTAAGGGATCCGAGGTCACGTTTAAATACCTCAGCCTCCCCCTATTAATCTCCCTCTGTGTGCGGATTGAGAGATCTCCACTTCATTCGGATGTATCTCCCACACACCATTAAAGAGTTGCCTAATACAATGATCAGTACGTGGTGGAAATAACAGCATCCTGAGAGTAAAACCGATTCTTAGTCACCGGAGCGTAAAGTTCTGGCTCATCACTGTTCGTCTATAACAATAATAATAAAAAGAAAAAACACTGCCGAGGTTGGGCTAATGAGAGCCCTTAGCAGACTCATTTTTCATTTGTAAGCACAAAGGAAACAGTCAGCAGTCTGCTTGTGATATTAATAAGTACATTATCTGTGGAGCAGATCTGATTCCTCCCCAGAAAAACTCAACATTTATCTTTTATTTTCTTTCTGCGTTATCCTCAACGAGCAGCAAAACCCATCTTAATGCATTAATTAAATCGCTTTTTTTTCTCCGCCATTTTTACAGCTTCACATGCAACTTCATTTATTAATTTCAATTATAGGCTCATCCATTTAATGTAAGTTGATGCAGATCCCCTTCAGAAGCGTGCACCATCCGCCATCAGCCATGCATGTTGTGATAAATCACCGGGAGAAGTCGAGCTCTCCAACAGCACTACAGTGACCGCCAAGTATTAATCACAGCAGGACAGATTATTACCCGTCCTCCATCCATCTTTTTTTTTCTGGTGACATTGCAGAGCCTAAACAAACAATAGTGTGTTGGTATTATCCAACATGTGCAGCGCTCCTGTTGTGGTTTTCTGGGTGGAGCATGAGTAGCTGCAAAAACTGTTTTCCTGCAGCAATTTGAGTTGATACGCTGGTTTTATTAGCAGAGCTGTGATGTGAAAAGACTGTCACTACAAAAACTGTGCTGAAAAGAGAATGCACTACGTAAAAAAAAAAAAAAACCAAGATTGCACAGATTATTGTGAAGACTTTGACTTGCAACTACGATAAAATAATATAAATTTAATGAATATCGCTTTAAATGAATGGACTAACCCACACTGTTTATAAAAAAAACTGGAAAAAAGTACAAATCTGGGAACAATTGTGCCATAAAAATATAAAATATTACAACAAATATAGTAAGTAGTAATACTAACAACATGGTAAAATAACTATATATAATCATACATACATAAAATAACTATAATAATAATAATAACAACAACAACAACAACAACAGCAACAATAATTATTATTATTATTTTATACCATTTATGAAAATATACATTTTTGATGTACATTTAGTTTTTATTTATATCTTTTGAATATATTTTTTCATACAGTCAGTGTATACATTATAATACTTTTTTCTGCAAATGCCAGAAAAAATAAAATAATATAACAAACACAAATAACAATGTAAATAAAATGTCAAAATAACAACAAATCTCTTTCAAATAATGGTATTTGTATTTGATTCAATTATTAGTAAAAATTGATTGTGTTCATGTTGTAAAAGATCATTTTACTATTTCTAAAAATGCAGATTGATAATGTTTTGTGTAATTTTACTAAATATTACCTGTAATTTAACAAAGCAGGAGGGTCAAATAACATATTGATAAAATTATGATTTTAAATTTTGCAGAAAAAGAAAAAGTATCATTTTTGAAATATGTGGATATTAAAATATGTTTCTTTTTTTCATGCAGTTAACATGTAAATTAGTACTTTTTTCTGTCATTTTACTGGATAAAGTTTGTCATTTAAAGTAAAAGAGAGAACACATCAAAACAACCAAACAAAGAAACATTTTAATACTTTACCTGCAGCAATGTGGGTTGAAAAGTTGAAGTTTAAATACTTAACTTTTTTTTTAAAACTAGATATCACCAGGAATTTAACTAAACAAGGGAAATCAACATGTACACCCCCTGTCAAAAGTTTTGAGACAGGTTCTAATTTTTTGAATGAGAAAGTGTCGTAAAACTTTTGACGGGGGTGTAAATTGATATCTTTAAAAAAAATAATGATTATAAAATGTGCAATTTAACAAAACAAGGAAATCAAAAAAATATTAGTGAAATTATATTTTCTTTACTGATTTGAATACATTAAAAACTGTGTATTTTACAGTAAAATGTGGTCAAAGAAAAAAGTGCCATTTATGAAAGTACAGGTTTTATTTATATGTTTTTAAATATATATTTTTATGCACAATCAACATGTAAATTAGTACTTTTTTCTGTAATTTTACCACATGAAATCTGTAATTTAGCATGAGTTAAAGACAATACACAGCAAAACCAAGAACAAATAAATTAAAAAAATATGTATTAGGTGAGTTTTCCTGCAGCAGTTTGGGTTCAAACACTGATTTATTTCCCCATTCCTGAAGTGAAGATAATTGTGATGAAGCCAGAGGATGCACAGAATGTAAATCTGAGCATATATATGAATATTAATGGTTGATTTTGGACTCACAAGACTTTGTTTCTTTGTTCTGCAGCTTCTCCGACCGTCCCTCCGCTGCACTCGGAGCATTTTAAACCCTGTCATGAGAAGGACTTGGCCTACTGCCTGAACGGCGGTGAATGCTTTGTCATCGAGACGCTCAGCGGGCCTCACAAGCACTGCAAGTAAGTGATCGTATTCTTTAAATGCCTCCTCCTCTCTCCTCTCTGCTGCTTTGTTCCTCTGAAACCTGCTCTGGATCATCGTCTGCTTTCTATACGCTGCTTCTGATGAGACACTTTGGGTTAAACCCTCCATATTATTCACTTCTTGCACATGTACATTTTGTGAGCACATAGTCGACTGTACATGCCTTCTTCTTCTGTCGTTGGTACATGAATGCATTTGCTCAGTCATGCATTATATATTTTGTGTGCAGATTAGATTAGAATAGAACAGAAAAGATGTTTGGAACTCTGCTTTAAAAAGAGATTGCACCGTATAATAGAACAAGATTGCGCCGTTGTAAAAGGACAGATGATAGTAAAGAATTTACCACTGATAGAATATTACTGTAGATGGGGCTACCAAATCTTTTCTCTTCATCATATTTTTTAAAAAGGTGAAAATGACAGCAATGGTGCCTGAAAAAATATGTTTTAAAAAATGGAATCCTGTATACTGTGTATATTAATAATCTGCAAAACAATCACATTTTAGCTGATTTAAATACAGTTAAAATGTGCAATTTTCAACTCACAAACATACAGAAAGAACAAATTCTTCTTCAAAAATATAATAATAATCATAATTAATATTATTTTATTATAAAAATCATTATTATTATTAATAATAATAATAATAATAATAATATGTACAGCTTCTTTTAAATGTGTTTTTATTTAGTTTAACTCACCACAATGAAGATAATCAAATAACAGCATTTTTTTTGCTGATTAAAATACATTAAAACAATAATGTCACTTTTCAATTAAATCTGACAAATAAAATTTAAATGATTTGTCATGTAGATTTTTATTTCATTTTTTTACAGTTTGGGCCCCTGTTTTACGGTAACGTGTAAATTAATACTTTATTTCAATAATTAATTCTTTCTGCAATTTTACTTGGTGCCCTGTAATTGAATGAAACTGAGAAAATCTGTAAATTAGAGCTTTTGAAAAAGGATTTGGCTTTTTTCAAGTAATGGCAAAGCAATATTTTTTGCTGATTTAAATGCAGCAAAAAATATTTTTACATTCAAATATTTTACAGAAAAAGCTGCAATTTAAAAAACATATTAATTTTATTTTATTTTTTGACTGATTATTTTATGATTAACATAAATTAAGTCTTTATATAAAATGATTTATTAAAAAATACTTTACTTTTTTAGTCATTATTAAGTTGATAGTTTTACTACTTATTTTCTGCAAATTAACAAAACAATGAAAGTCTCTAAAATAACAGTGAATTGTAAAAAACAACAACAACAACAACAACAACATAACAATTATAGGCAGTTTTAATAAGTGTCTGTTTTTACAGTGCATCTTCCACAAATCTGCCAGATGTTGCTGAATGTTTCAGAATCCTCTTCTCATCTTTTGTTCTGTACATTCAGTTTCAACCAAAACTCCTGTAATTCCTGGACAGCAGCTAATTAACTCCTCCTGTGTTCCTCCATCACCTCCTTGTGGCCCAACGGCTGCACTGAGAGTGGCACGTTTTAATGATTTAACGTGCACAGCCGGATTGTTTGGAAGATACCGAGCACACAGATCAATAACTATAACTGCTGTGAATCCGAGCTGACAGCTGCCGTCCACCGCAAAGGAGCAGCCATAAAGTTTTTGGATCTTTCCATCAAGTCGATTTATGCTGCAGAGATGGATGGAGCTGGCAGCGGCTTCATTTGATTTACTTAATGGAAGGATTTTCTCATCTTTGTGTATCAGTATTGCAGTTTTCTGTGTGTGGGAGCTGTGGCTGTCCCAGATTTGAGACTAGAGCTCATGGGCACTTCTCCTTTTTACTAATTAAGTCCCAGAACAACTTCTTCCAAACCCTAACCTCGGGACTTCCACCCGACCTGCTTTTCAAAGAGCCTGTTTTGCCTCCCCAGGGCTACCAGTGCACATCCGTCTGCATGGGAGCGTGCATGGGAGAGTGCACGTGAGGATGATATTGGGTGTGTTTTAGTTAAATACTGAAAAAAAGACTCATCACACTGGAAATACGTGATAAAGCTGAACATGGGAGCAGGATACATGTGGACTTATGCAGTCACGACAAGATAAGTACGTAAATAAATAAATCTGCTCCAAAGAGAATGACTGTTTTAAAGAACAAGACTGCACAGACTGTTGTGAAGACTGAGTAGCAACTACACAAAAATGATAGAAATAACATGAAATAACTGATTAATCACTGGAAGAATATTGCTTTAAATATATGGACTAATTGTAAAAAAAAAAATGGTTCAAATCTGGCAGCAAATATGCCACAATATGAAATAATATAATAACAAACATAAAACTAATAATTAAAAAATAATAATAAAATAAACATTGTAAAATAACATTTTACTATTTGGATAAATGCTGGTTTTAAACTTTTTTTGTGATTTTTTTCTAGATACTACAGAGAATTTAACAAAACAAGGAATATATGTAGAACTACTGTTTAACAGATATTGTTTTATTTTTGTTATTTTTTTTAACCTGTAATTTAACAAGAAAAAAGGAAGGAAATCAAGTAGTGTCAAATATTAGGAAAATTAGATTTTTCTTGCTGATTTAAATACATTAAAAAATGATGATTTTTTTACAGTGAAATGTGCTATAAGAAAAAATACCATTAAAAAACACACAGATTTATGTTTTTTTCTACAGTTAACATGTAAATCAGTACTTGTTTCTGTAATTTTACCAGATAAAATCTGTAATTTAGCATCAATAAATGAACACAATAAAAATATGTTTAAAAAAACAATTGAATGCACTGTAGAAAATGACCAATGCAATTTTATTATCATAAAAGAAGAGTTTTAATTGTACCTATGTTAAAATACAAGAAAAAAAGAATTAATCACTGAAAAATATTGCTTAATAGATGGACTGACCTACCAAAACACTCATCCACACTGTTTAAAAAAAGAAAAAAATGAGAAAATATAAAATTTAAAATAATATAAAAACAAACATAATTAACGATAATATGGAAAACTGTTTGAAATAATAGCAAATTTATTTAAAGCATAAGAGCAAGAAAAACAATAAATGGAATAAATGTGAATGACACTTAAGACCATAAAGATAATAATATAGCATAATATAATTACAGTAAACAGAAGAAATAAATGTGTAAATATTAAATGAATAAATGCATAAATAAATAAACTGATGTCGAGATGAGTAGATAATTGAATAAAATAATAAAGAAATAAAACAAAGGTTAAAACTGGATAAAATGAACAATAACATAATATGATTTTTAAAATCAATAAAATTATAAAAATGCACAGCATAGAATAAAAGTAAGCCTAGAAAGTTTTAAAGAAATGCTTTCAAAGAAGACAATTAGTTCATAAAATCAGGAATCCCATCCCAACATTTTTGCATTTCCAGTGATCTTAGATTCTCCTCGCGGATGAAACTCAAAATATGAATTTATTTGACTTTTAGGGTCAGACTGCTTTTTGTTTTTGCAGTTTTTTTTGCAGAATTTTTTCCTAAAACCTGCATTTTTACTGACAAACTGTCAAAGAAATCCACGTTTTATAGAAGGTCAACAGGACTGCTTAAGTCGAGTGTCCCTTTTTAAAGTCGGCATCTTTAACCCTTATGCAGCTTTAACTCAAATCCTGTCAGAAGTCAAGAGAGTCCACAACAGCATCTTTCTGCTTTATTCAAGATGTAGTTGAAAGAGGAGAAGTGGAAGCAGCAGGATGAGAGACAAACCGGAGGTGTAGGAGGACGAGGAGTTGCCCTCCTCGTCCTCCTCCCCATCCCTGCTCACTTCTGTTGCCATGACGACATAATCTGTGGTCTTAAAAAAAGTGTTGAAGAGCGAAGGTTCACGATGTACGGCCTTGACGGCGCCGTCTGCGAATGTTAATACCGGCGTCGAGGTACGGAGGAGGGAAAGATGTGCATGGAGTTGATCTAATCGTGTGGAGCATCACACGGAGGATGTGGATCAGAAAATGAAGTAAAAACAGCAAGAATCCAGAAAAGGATGATCAGATAGAGTGCTTTATATATTAAAAGTACAAATTCTATGGCTGCAGATTCCTAAATGTGAAAATATTCCAGTTTATTTTGTCTTATGTGGCAGGAAGCTGAACAGAAAGTGAGTCTGATTGTAATTACTGATGGAAACGATGGTTTTATAAGTGATTTTACATCAAAGAGCAGCTTTTGAGAGTGCAGGTGTGGATGATGTTGGGGGTGTTTTAGCTAAATACTACAACAAAGACTTATTTAAATGAAAATATGAAAGAGTCATTACAAAAAATACTGTAGTCATATAATACTTTTGGTTGCTTGGGCACTATTTTGATGGCTGACTTGTTTGAATATCAATAATTATAGTATATAGTAGTGTAATGTTTAAGGTGCAAGGCAATAAATTGCCTCCCTTTCAGAAAAAGTATTTTTTAAACCCATGAGTGACATTAAAAATCTGGAAAAATCATTAAAAAGACATCAGTTATCAGTCAGGAACTGTAAAATCTGAAGAAAAAAAAAGATTTTCAACTTTCCAGGAGCTAATCATGTGTGACATGTCAAGAAACTTCTTCAGATCTAAGCTTCAAATCCTAATATTTCTTTAAAGACACTTTATTCTGTGTCTGATGTTAAAAAAATCTCCAAAAATATACTTTGAGCAATAAAAAGACTCTATAAAAACTGAAAAATTCTGTTATCTTTGATGCAATTGTGTAGCCAATAATGACTCAGCTGTGTTCAACAGTGATGTGCTGAAAATTCTGGGATTTTTTTAACCCAAACCAATTCATGAAGTTCTCACTCTGGAACTGATTTAATTCAGATAATCAGTCAATCAGACCCTATACAGGAGTGTTTAATAAATGGATTTGCTCCCTGTGAGAGACTACAGTTCTGAAAAAATCTTTTATATGACACCAGTTATCAACCAGAAACCGTAAAAAACGGAAAAGAATCATCAGATTTTTCACTTTCTCGGAACTAATCATGTGTGACATGTCAGGAAACTTCATCAGATCAAAGCTTCAAATCCTGATCTTTCTTTAAAGGCACTTTATTCTATGCGTCTCATGTTAAAAAATACACTTTTAGCAGTAAGATTTTGTAGAAATTGAAAAATTCTGCTATCTTCTATGCGATGGTGAAGCCAGTAATGATTCAGCTGTGTCCAACAGTCATGTGTTGAAAATTCTGGGATTTTTTTTTAACCCGAACCAATTCATAAAGTTCTTACTCTGTAAGTAACTAAACTCAGATAATCAGTCAATCAGACCCTTTATAGGAGTGTTTAATAAATGGATTTGAGACTAAATATTATTAAAATTCACATAAAAGACAAAACAAAAACGATGAATGTGCTTCAGTTGACATTAATTTATCCTCATCGACACAAGAATGACAAATTTCACCCCAGGCACAGATCAATGGGTGCTCTGATTCAGTTTGTGTTTACAACAAATTGAGACAAATCAGGTTGTAAAAGTGTGATCAATTGAGACATTTAATGGGGATGAATTGAGCCATTTTTTTCTTCTTTTTTGTGGTGTTATTTGTCACCGAATTAATCATTTTTATTCGCGAGATAGAACTTGATCCTTTTTGCAACGATTTTCTTCAAAGAGTCGTAACTCAAGCATCAAGCGGCTGTAAAACGAGGCAACGTCCCCCAGAGCCGCTGGGAGGAGACGGTTGTGTTTGTCAACCTTTACAGGATGGCTGCACACACACACACACACACACACACACACACACACACACACACACACACACACACACACACACACACACAATATCACTAACAGACACACACACAATCACACACTATCAGACACACACAATAAACACACTAACAGACACACAATCGCACACTAACAGACACAATAACAGATACACACTTAGACAGATACATATAAACACACAATCAGACACTAACAGACACACTAAGTACACACAGACACACAATTAAATACACTAACAGACACACTAACAAGCACTCACAGGCACACAATTAGATAAACTAACTGATACACAAACACACACACAATCAGACGCACTAACAGATAGACAGTTAGACAGATACACAACCAGACATATAAACAAACAATCAGACACTAACAAACACACAATTAGACACACTAAGAGACAAACAATCAGACACACACTCACACAATCAGGCACCGACACATTAACAGACACACAATCAGACACACATTCACACAATCAGGCACCGACACATTAACAGACACACAATCAAACACATTAATAAACACACAATCACACACACACACACACACACACACACAATCAGTCACATTAACAGACATACACTCAGACAAACATTTAGACACACTAAAAAATGCACTAACAGACACATAATCAGACACGCTAACAGACACACTAATAGACCGACACACAAACACACAATCAGACACATTAACAGACAAACAGTCAGACACACAATCAGACACACACTCACATAGTCAGGCACAGACACATTAACAGACACACAATCACACACACAAACAGACACATGAACCCTCCACAGAGCTCTGGGCACCTCGGTATCTGTTCCATCATTAGCGCTCAGCTAACCAGTAAATTAATCAGATAATATTTTCTGAACCTGGCGAGAGGCCAAACCGTCGGGTTCTAGATGTGATGCTGAGTTTGATTAATTACTTTCCAGCTTTGCATGATTCTCCCAGAAACAACAGAAACTCTGATTGGGTCGGTGTAATAATTTGTTCAAATCGTGTCTCGTGTCCGTATAGTTTTTCTTTACTTTCTGATTTCTTTCTGCAAATGCATTATCATAAATAATGTCTTTTACAGCAAAATACAGTTTGAAGAATCATGGACGTAATTATGTCAGCATTGTAAGGGAGCAGTAAATCTAGTTTTTTGACTTTCATTGACATTAGAATACCGGTTTAAATTTAAAGCTGCCTTCACCAAAGCAGAAAAGCAAAGAAACTGCAGCTCAAGTTCACTTTCTCAGTTCTCTCGTCTCTGCATCGAGCAGAAAAACAACCAGGCGGTTCAGTTTTACTTCTGCTGACATGGCTCTGTTTATTCATTCTGTCTTTTGGAAGTGCAATGAATTAGATTTTCTGGACAGTTAATTATTTATTTCCTGCTGGGAGTGTGACCGGGCGGCCCGGCTAGCTGAGCCCCGTCTCATCGAGAGGCTATTCCACGGCGACGCAAAGCCAATCTCACCTGGGGAGTGGAGGTGGGGGAGGGCTCGGAGGAGATCCCTGCAAAGCCCAGCGCCGATGAGGCCGGAGGTGGGCTGACAGAGGGCACAAACTGATATAGGACACAGAAAAACCCTGAAAAAGACGTCGGTTCTGACTCTACGGGAGGCCTCAGAGCCTTTTTCTGCGAGAAATGGTGAAAAATTCCTGTATGTCTTGTGCTGACAGTCCTCTGAAACAGGAATTGTGGTTAAAAGATGGCTGCTGTGAGTTGTTTGAGATCTTTTTCTAAACTAAATTGATAAGGATGATTCTCAAGGTTTTTGGTGAATAGAAAACACTGATTGTTCAAGTGGAGGACGGTGTCATGTTTTCAGTTTTTGCTGTATCTTTCCTTCTTTCTTCAGATCATTTTTCCTTGCCTCCTCATTCAGAGCTTCAACCATAAGAGTATATCAAGAGCTTTTCCACTGAGGTCCGTTCATTCAGCTCCACTTTCTCTTTTCTCTCTGAGTCCTTCATCAATATGTTGAGTTTTGCAGCTTCTCCACAATGTTTCCGTTACAGTGTCGTTCGGTTAATGTCTGTCAAAAGCATCAGTTTGAACAAAATATTATCTACCGGATAAAAGTAGCTGCTGCAAATTATTGAAGCTGTACAAAAAGCCAAAGTGAAGCTGCGACAAAGCAGGATAATGCTTTGAGATTAGTCCTAAAAAGAATACAATAATGTCATGAAACTGTCATGTCAAAAAGTTTTAGAGGGTAAATATAGTATTAAAGGTTAAATGTAGTGTTAAGAGGGTAAATCTAATGTGAGAAGGTAAATGTAATAATTGAGGATAAATGTAGTATTAGAGGGTAAATGTAGTGCTTTATGGTAAATGTAGTATTAGAGGGTAATGTAGTATTAAAGGGTAAATGTAGTATTAGAGGGTAAATGTAGTGTTTTATGGTAAATGTAGTATTAGAGGGTAAAAGTAGTGTTTTATGGTAAATGTAGTATTAGAGGGTAAATGTCGTATTAAAGGGTAAATGTAGTATTAGAGGGTAAATGTAGTATTAAAGGGTAAATGTAGTGTTTTATGGTAAATGTAGTATTAGAGGGTAAATGTAGTATTAGAGGGTAAATGTAGTATTAAAGGGTAAATCTAACATTAGAAAGTAAATGTAGAAATTGAGGGCAAATGTAGTATTATGGGGTAAATGTAGTGTTAAAGAGTAAATGTAGGATTAAAGGGTAAATGTAGTGTTAGAGGGTAAATGTAGATCAGCTGTAGTACCTGGTTGCTCCACCAAGTGGAGCATCTTACTGTAATATTCCTTAGAGACCAGAATAGAATATAGAATATTCTTTATTGTCATTATACAATGTATAATGAGACTGCAGTCCATGTTGGCAAGCAGAGAGCATTGTGGGGGTTTAGCTAGCAACGGGCACCATGACAAAGACTTCAGGGTCCATCAATTACTTCTGACCAGAGATTGTGTAATTAAGACGAACTGGGATCAACAAGAGTTGATCAACAGAGATCAACAGAGTTGCTGTATCAGAGTGTGCAGAAACAAAAAACAATGTAAAGTAAAATATACATCTACGTTTATAATAAGTAAGTTTCCCGCTGGAAACTGTAAAAACATGTCATTTACTCACTTTGAATTCCTGCGAACAAGCGAGGAGCAGAGACTTTGTGCAGCAGACAAACCTCTTCTTTCTGAAGTGTAATCCTTCCTCCCCTCCCTTCAATCCTCTTCATCCTCCCTCCGTCTCCCTAGACTCCGGTTCTTGTCTTTCCTGGTTGACCTGAGGTTTTTTTCCAAAGCGTTCAGCCACTGAACGGCAGCTCCGCTTGACTGTGGGCCTCACAGGTGCAAGGAGAAGCTGCACAGTGGAATATATAACACTGAGTTCCCTCCACATTCACAGTGACAAGCCAATTAACAAGAAGCGTGCGTAAAATTGAAGACGTAGCAGCAATAACACACATTCAAGCTGCAAGTAAACAAGGAGATCAAATGCATATGTAAAGAAAAAACATGCACCTGAAGCATTTAGAAATAAAGACCTTCAACAGATATTACTTATGATTATTCTGTATTATCTCCCCTATGCAAAGTGTATTTGTATGTTGTTTAGTTGTACAAAACTGGAAACCATCTGAGAAGGACAGGCATGAGGACGCATCCATCAGATTGTGATGAGCAACAATGCTGCACCAGATTAAATGCTTTATTTGGGAGGTTTTGAGATTCTCACAGAGCTGCTTTACTATTGTGCACAGTTTGCTTTCATCTGTAAGTAGATCCTCCATTTCCTTCGTGCAAAACCTTAGTGGGACAATACTGTCACACATTCAGAACTCAGGTATGTTTATTTTAGTCATTTTTCCAGTCTGTTGGAAACTGTTGGTTTGGTTTTTCCTGTTTTTTGCCCTGATACAACCCCAGTTATCAATGTTTAGCCTTTGTCCATCTGATCTGATACCATTTTCCTTCATAATAATGCATAAAGTACATTAAAATGATCAAAATCTACCCAATTGTTCTGCTTGACAGCTAACGACATTTGAAATGCATTGAGAAAAAAACTGAATTTCTGCTGCCTGTCTGTTCCTTAAAGCTGCTGTCCGGAGTTTCCGTTTGTTTTCAATTTATGTATCATTTTTTAACCAAGCTTAAATGTGTTAGTCTAGTTCGATACTATAATATAAAGTTAGTATAACGCGATATGAAAATTTATTCCTGAGCTCCGCCTTCCTCTCATAGACCCCCATGTTATTCCAAAAAGCGCCGGTCGCTGCCGACCAATCAAGTTCGAGCTTCAGCTTTGTCATGCTGTCAATCAACGGTTACGCGCACAGCAAGCAAGCCCATGCAGAGGTGGGCGAGCTACGCACTACACAACCGCGCGCACATTTGTTTTGCTTGTGGAGGAGAGAGCATCAGGGATCAGCAACTTCCAGAAAAGTTACCAATCCCACGGCTTGTCAGGCCAAGAGACTGCAGGACATTTTTTGGCTCGGGGTGCTCGCGTCGCTCCCCGACCACGGCCTCCATAGCCCGCCTGACGGCTTCGTTTAGATGCCCGACCTCTGGAGGAAGATGTTGGGGCGTCTGGGACATACTCTTCGTCAGAGGAGTCATGCAATTCTGAACTCTAGATAGAAATAAATAAACAATGTAACACATATACACGCGCAAATGCACTAAGTTTGATAAACAACGTCATCGAGAGGGATACACGAGTGTAATCACATATTGAAACTTTACTCGTTCGTCCTAGCAGATTCATGTTATTTTGGTATTAGGACAAGTTAGACTCAATACAGCATTCTAACGTAATTCCTTTATTATTTACTAAATGTACTAAATGTAGAAGAGGGGAAAACAGCAAAACAGGCAAGATGCTGCAGCACTCCGGGCACTTCTCTCATGTACTGCGCGCGTGCACAAATAAAGGGGCAAAATCAGACGGAGGGTGGGACCAACAGTGTTTTGGGAGACGCTGCGATTCAAACTCCGGACAGCAGCTTTAATGTTCTGTAGACGGAACCTTGTTGTGAAGCTCCAGTAGAACCAGCCTGTCCTCAAACCAAAAACGACCACATAGGTCATCTGTACACACCCGTATTAAGACCGAGTGTTACGTTTTGACTATGCGACCTCTGGCGGTTGAGTAAATATCGACACTCCGGTGTCGCAGGTGAAACTTCACCATGAACAAACTTTTATCTTAACACTATCCCTATCCCTTTCCCTCACCCTAACCCTAACCATAACTCTAAACCCGTGTTGGGAAAGTGAGGAAAAAGCTGTTTCTCGAATTAAATCCTGTAATGTGTTCCTTTTCCCCGTAGGGGCGCTAACGTAAATACACTCTCATGGGTCGTATTCCGGTGCACGTTACATACGACCGATGCAGTCGTATGAATTTGAATAGAACACTGTCTGAAATGTAGAGTTAGAGGGTAAATGTAGTGTTACAGGGTAGACGTAGTGTTGAAATATAAATATAGTATTAGAGGGCAAATGTAGTGTTGACTTTACATCAGTATGTAGCTGGAATAGATGCTGTGTTGTACAGTTGTACTTAAATGCTGCTGAAACAACAGTGAAGTCCAAATTTTCCCGACTGAATTCCAGATGTTTTTTGGAAGCCAATTTCCCAGATCAATGCTCGCTGGTTTCAAATTTCAACTTCAAACTCAACTCCCAAGTCCTTTTTCAATCATAGTCTGCCGGCAGGCCAAAGTAGTTGATCCCAGAGTTCACAAAGTCTCCTGAAACTGTGCTCGGGGCATTTGTAAGAACATTTTGTGCAACCACCCATGCAAAAAAAAAAAAAAAAAAAAGAAATCGCACATATGTGATTGTCATCCCAGGAGACCCTCCGACATTCCTGCAGTGAGCTCGGCAAAAGTCAAGCAGTATATGGAGGGTCACTGCCTCCTGTGCAATATTGTTTCTGACAGCAGGGGTTTAGCCTGACAGCAGAAAGCCTCTCGGATAAAGGTGTGTCAAATGCTCACCATATAGAATGCTAACGTTGGTGTGTATGTGTGTGTCCATAAAAAGAGCTGTGTCGAGGTGGGTCATTACAGGAAAGAACCTATACATTCATAAAACCATTTTTTATCCTGGCCACTCATCCTGTTTTGTTTTTTTCTCCTCCCTCTGTCTGCTGCCTCCTCTTCGTCGATTCCTCCAAACCCTCACCGCCATCTGTGCGATAATAATGGCTCACCAGTGGGAGTTCGAGTGGTGTCTCTCTGACAGTAATAAACAAGGCTGATGCCATGGCATGCTTTCGAGGTGGGAGAAAATTAAACAGATAAGAGACCACATATGTGGCTAGAAGGCACTGCTTTCGGCGAGCAAGTCCTCCAAGATGCCGAGAGGAGCTCGAAGAGCCCCGGAGAGGAAAGAAACAGAAGCTGGGCAGCAGCCAAGGGGGGGAGGACGACTGCTATAAAGCAGGAAACCGGCAGCGAGAGGGTTTTTTCTGGTGGTTGGGAGGAGATGAGTGTGAGCGGCGGTGGCCAAGCGTCAGTATGTCACTGTGTGCTGATTTAATTAGCACACAATGAAGGCTTGATGATCTCTTGGCAGCTCAATCATCGTGTTATATAAAAGGAACTTGGCGCTGAAGGAAACAGCCTCCGTGAAGCTGCGACAACAGTAGCTTCTAAAATCTAAATTCTCTTTAGGCAGTGACTCAATGATGACCCGAACCTACAGAGAATAATCGTATAGAATCGCTATTATCCAGCTTTAGCCTTTTAGCCTCTTGATTTTACAGCACATTAACTGTTTGGGTGAAACTCACTGCTCCCATTTAACTCAGGAAGCATCTGTTTTTAGACAACTCAGGTTAGATGAACACTACACAGCAGCATTTGTGTTGCTGGATGTTAAAATGGTCACATTTTTGTTGGCCAAATGTGACAAAAAGAAGCATAAAATCCCCAAAGTGTCTCTATTCAACTCTCAGATTGCACAAAGCTCTGTATATAGGTCATGTATCCCTTTTTAAATCAAAATCCACTGCAGTGCACGGGTTGCAGTTTACATATGAACATGTGAAGCCGCTGTTGAGCTGTGCGACATCCCTATGCACCAGTTTCAGATTTGGGCTTTAACCCTCTCAAGCCCAAAATCCACCAGGATGCCTAAAAGTCTTATCTTTAAAGAAAACCACAAATGAGACAATTTGTCATTAAAAAAGACATTGTAAAACAGTTCTAATTAATCAATTTTCAACTTTTCCACAGCCTTTGAACTTATGTCCAGTTCTATCAGGAACAATCAATTTAAAATGTGACATTTCATCAAAATCATTTTATTCTACACATTTCAGTTTAAAAATTCTGCAAGAAGGAGGTTTGAATAAACTGCAATGAAGCCATAAAACAGTCCAGTTTTCAGTTCAACAATGCAGCAAATATGGCAGCTAAATAAAATGTAAAGTAAAATATCTACAGTATGCACAGAAACCATTTTGTCCTTTATTGACAACCCCTGTGGACACTGAAGGGCAAGTTACCTTTAGAAATTTCCAAAAATATGGCATTTATCAGAGCCAGAACAAAAAGATGTGTAACGTGCATTTCTATCAGGGAAAATTGACCAAATCTGACCTGACTATTGTAATATTTCATCAAATTGCTTTATTCTACATGTCTCATTTAAAAAACTACCAAAAATATACAATTATAATTAACCAGATTCTGTGAAAAAGCCAAAAAAGTGTATTTTTTGTGCAACAGGTGTTCCTAACTGTCATGTGATTTAAAATGGAGGGATTTTTTTTGCAGAATTGAACTGAATTGAGGAGTGCGTTCTTACAGAGCAGATAAGTATGGAAACAAAATAAAAATGTCAAGTGAAATATCTACAGCATGACTGTTTTGCAAGTTGGTGATGCCTACCCAGATAGCAAACTATGGGTGAATCAATGCTGAATCTATGTTGAGACCTAACGTAGAAATTATACAGAAAGCGCAAGGTTGATAAAATGTTGAGTCAACGTTTGCTTACATAGCTTACATGTTTGCAAACATAGATTCAACATTAATTAAACATTGACCTGTCAAACATTTTAATTAAACCAAAATACAATGTAGATTCAATGGTATCTTTTATACACAAACTTTCAGTGTTGACAAAATGTTGTTGAATCAACGTTGATCCAACCATCAGTCTTCAACCGTAACCACAATTCAACCTTCTTAACCCTAATTCAACATTGATTTAACATCTTTTGCTATCTGGGTAAAGTGTGATTTATGGTTGAAAAGCAAACGTTGACTCAACATTTTATCAGCCTTGTGCTTTCTGTATAATTTCGACGTTAGGTCTCAACATAGATTCAACATTGATTCACCCATAGTTTGCTATCTGGGTATGGACACTGAAGACAAGTCACCTTATCAAAACCTCCAAAAGTATTCAATTTTTCAGAGCTAGAACAAACCAAAAAAACGTGTAATGTGCATTTGTGTTCCAAAGATTGACCAAATCCTACCTCAATAGCAGGATATTTAATTAAAATTGCTTTTTTCTAAGTGTCTCATTTAAAAATCTGCCAAAAATTAACCATTTTTATTAACTAGATTCTGTAAAAAAAAAAAAAAAAAAAGAATTCAGTGCAATCAAAAAGCTAATAGTGACTCAGCTGTGACCAACTTGCCTGGAAATCCAGACTGACTTTATTTATGTACTAATATAAATACAAATAAAGGCAGCCTGGCAACCTTGAAGTCCATGTAGTCCAACAACAATGGCATGCAGCCGAGAAAGCGTCGCGGTGAATGATTACTGCCGTTTTTGTCACAAAAATCTGCGAATAC
Source organism: Acanthochromis polyacanthus (assembly GCF_021347895.1). Lineage (NCBI taxonomy): Eukaryota > Metazoa > Chordata > Actinopteri > Pomacentridae > Acanthochromis > Acanthochromis polyacanthus. The sequence continues at coordinate 30,895,146 of NC_067127.1, read as the reverse complement.
ATGGGTACTCTCAAGTACACACTTATTTTTTGAAAGGCTACGCAACAAAGACTCCTCCGAACGATTAGCGGGTGTTAGGAATAACTTAGTTAATGTTTGTGTTTGGTTACGGGAGGTGCGCAGTGTTTAATGGGGTAATCCAGGCACTGAAGATGATGCAGCATTACTAAAGCCTCCCGTGCTATGATTGTCGTACCAAACTTTCCCGGGAGGGAAACGCGATTCAGTTCGCCCAATGCCAAACTGATTCTCCTGTATCTCCTAACATGGAGATAGGAGATTACATGGAGATTCAGTTTGGATTTTCCAAGCTAGTGACCAACAGTCATGTGATAAAAATTCTGGGAGTCTTCAACTGAACTGCAGGCAGTGTTTATATGCAGCAGATAGGAAACAAGTCTGTAAACATACTAAAAATATATATAAAGTAAAATATCTAGTACAGTATGTAAAGCCACAGTGTGTGTGTGTGTGTGTGTGTGTGTGTGTGTGTGTGTGTGTGTGTGTGTGTGTGTGTGTGTGTGTGTGTGTGTGTGTGTGTGTGTGTTTTGGGAAGCACTTATGGACAGTTAAGAAACAATGCACATGTCGATTCAGGCTTATTTCATTTTTTGTACAATAAAATAATCAATAGAATTCCCAAAACATATTTCTTGTTTTTCTTCAGAGTAGTCTCACTGTTGTGCTTTTTCCATCGAGGCTTTCGGAGTAAAAAATAGCCTTCAATGTGGAAAAATATGACAGGAGTAAAGAAAACACCCAGAACGCTTTGAGTTCATGGGGTTTAATTAATAATTGTACATTTCCTGTTTTGAACACAGTTGAAGCCGATTGTGTGTGACGTGTGTGGATTGTGTGTGTGCGCGTCTTCATGCAGAAGAAACTCTTGTAAACGTCTGATCTTTCTCTGATTGTGAGTTTTCTCAAGCTGTCCTCTCAACGCCCACTTCAGACGCTCGCCAACTTCTAAATTCTGATGATTCGCGCTGATGTCTTTGTTGGCTTTAATTAGCAAGATTTTACCAAGTCTAATTGTGCAATTGCATTAGCTCACTGGGCTCGGTCAACAGCAGACTGCATCCAATTAACTAACACACACATGGACTGTGTTTATGTGCGTGTTAAAGCACTGAATCTCATTACGTTTTACTGTAAATACACTCATTTGTGGATAAATGTGTCAGAGCTGTTGCTTGTTGTTGGACAGTTGCAGGTGCAGCAACAATTACGACGCGATTTTTACAGAAAATGACAGAAAAACGCAGGATCTGGATTTGCTCTGCAGGCAGAAAGCTTTAAATAACGTCAAATTCAACAGCATTATGAATAAGAGCACTTAGACAAATTACAATCATTAATCTCATTTCATTGTAAAAAGCCCTAACATCCATCCATCCATTCTCTACACACCGCTTTATCCTCACTAGGGTCGTGGGGGGTGCTGGAGCCTATCTCAGCTGACTCGGGCGAAGGCAGGGGACACCCTGGACAGGTCGCCAGTCTGTCACAGGGCTACATATACAGACAAACAATCACTCTCACATTCCACACCTACGGGCAATTTAGAGTATCAAATTACCCTCAGCATGTTTTTGGACTGTGGGAGGAAGCCGGAGTGCCCGGAGAAAACCCACACATGCACAGGGAGAACATGCAAAACTCCATGCAGAAAGATCCCAGGCCCACCCCGGGATTTGAACCAGGGATCTTCTTGCTGCAATGCGAAAGTGCTAATCACAAACCATTGTGCAGCCCCAAAATAAAGACTAACAGGGTGAAATACTGTTGGCAGGTTTTTTGTGTGTGTGTTTTTTCTGTTATTCTAATTGGCAGCAAAACTTCTTTTTTCGAACTTTTGCAAGAGTACATAATTTATAAATAGGCTTTAAATGGAATTCTGGGTCACGTTCTATGAAATATTGTAAGTGTTCTGCATTTTTAAATAAATATAGTGCACGGGTTGCAGTGTACATGTTAAGCCTCAAAAAACACACTACTGGGCTTAAAAAGCACCCAAATGACACGATTTCTCACAGAAAAATGCTGTTAAAACAGATGAATTGTATGATTTTCAACTTCTCAACAGTCCTTGAACTAATCCTTCCAAAACTACAATGAAGCTATGAAAGACTAACTTGACACTAACTTAACTGCTCCTATTTGTTTGAATTTGGTTGAACTGCAGGCAGTGTAAGGTTCAAATGTAAAATATGTATTGTATAGTAACACCTGAGGACACTGAAAGGCAAGTTATGTTTAGATAATCAAGGAATTACACCATTTATTAGAGCAAGAAACGATTAAAACAGGGAAAAAAAAATGTGTGACGTACACTTACATTCAGGAAATTGATCAAATGTAAGCTTGAAAATATTATATTGTTATATTTCATCAAAATCACTTTTCTACATGCTTCAGGCAACAAAAAAAAAGCTTTCAAAAACTACCATGAAGCTATGAGACACTCGTGTGTGGCATGTAATGTAAAATATCTGTATGTATGAGTCATTTTACAAGTTTAGTACGGTCTGTAGACACCAAAATGGAAGTTATTATAAGACGATTATCAAAAATACACGATTTATCAGAGCCAGAAATTTTAAAAACTTAAATAAATTTTGTGTAACATAAGCTTCACATTGTGATCACTTTATTCTATATGTCTCATTGAAAAATATAATCTAAAAAAAACGTTTTTCAAACCAGATTCTGTAATATATGTTGGTATACTTTATAAATAATAATTAAACTGATCTCTGGGTCCACAGTTCCATGAAATACTTCAGATGTTCTGCATCTCTGATTTAATTTGAACCAAAGCTCTGAGGGTTTTTGCAGGAAGTTGCTCCTCCGGTAGCCTGCTGGGCTTTAAATGGTTAATTCAAAGCGAGTAGTAAAGAAAATTTCACTTCTTGCTGAGCTTTTGAAGCGACTGACAGCCCGGATGTATTCCATTACATAAATCAGTGATACAAATCAGTGAGCAGGAATATGGGAGCACATTTATATTCCCACTCCCACACAGTCGGCTCACCTTTAGGAGGCTCAAGCATACCATCAGGCAGCACATTCGTCCTGTGTGTGTGTGTGTGTGTGTGTGTGTGTGTGTGGGGGGGGGGGGTCTTCTCTAAGTGTTTTTGGAGACAAAACACCAGTTCTAAATGTCTGACAGCCCATTGGTGAGGAAGCAGAAGAGGAACGTGGCGATGTGACGGTCGGGGTTATGTGAAGTTCCTGACACATCAAAGGTGAAGAATTTTGCAGTATTATCCTCCGTAATGATGCACAAACATACGCGAGATGCAAAGTGTACAGTAACAAGATGGCGAGAGGACGAGGAGTGAACAAGTACAATAATTTGGTGGTGTTCCTAATCAAGGCATCCCTTTCAAGTCAGCAGGTTTGATGTGTTAATGGTATGCAGATTTATGCAAATGAACTCTCCTTTTCCTTCCAAAACTCTGCCTGAGATTGGCCCCTCCTGCAGGATACAGAACTCTGGATTAAAAGGAGAAAAGGGCACGCAAGAAGAAGAAGCAGAAGAATTTGAAGAAGAAAATTTGGATGAAGGATTTGAAGGAAAAAGAACTGGAAGAATTTGAAGAAGAAGACTTTGAAGAAGGGCAAGAAGAACAAGAAGAAGGAGAATATTAAGAACAAGAAGGAGAAGAAGAAGAAGAGTTTGAAGAACATTGAGAAGAATTTGGAGGAGGAGGAGGAGAAGCAAAGAAGAAGAAGGAGAAGAAGAGTTTGAAGAAGAATAAGAAGAATCTGAAGAACAAGAGCAAGAAGAAATTGAAGAAGAATTTGAAGATCAAGAAAAAGAATCTGAAGAACGAGCAGAAGAAGAATTTGAAGAAGAAGAAAAAGATCAACAATAGGTAGAATTTGAAGAATATCAAGCAGAATAAGAATTTGGAGAAAAAGGAGAAGAAGAACAGTCTGAAGATGGAGAAGGAGAGTTTGAAGAAGAATTTGAAGAGCAAGAAGAAGAATTTGAAGAATGAGAATAAGTAGAATTTGAAGATCAGTGAGAAGAACAATTTGAAGAAGAAGAAGAACAACAACAACAACAAAAAGAGCAAGAATTTGAGAAAGTGGAAGAATTTGAAAAAGAAGGAAAATGAGGAAAGTTTCAGCCCGCCAACAAAGACACTGTTATTGACTATTTCTACCTTTGGGAGTCCTTTCCCATCAGCTGAACTCTGGCACTGCGGGGGATTTTTAGTGAATGTGTGAAGATTTATAGTGAAAAGCTAAAGAGTAAAATGTGTATTTACATAAAGTATTGCTGAGAGAGAGAGGGATGCAGATTGAAGCGACAGAGGGGAGAATAGAAAAGAGAGAAGCTGTGTCTGCAATATTAAGCAGCTCTGGAGTCCCAGCGCTACCTGGGAGCTACAGCAGCCTGCTGATGTGTGTTTTCACTGTAGTGCACTTCACTCTGAAATGGCAGCGCCGCCTGAAGCCCAGACATGTCTGTCTCCAGCGCCGGCTAACAAGAAGCAGCTCCTCCATCCGTCAGAAAACCGAGGCGTGATCGCATGCATGTAATCACACATGCAGCGTCATCACTGTGCAAAAGCTTCAGATTTGAAAGCCAAAAAACACACCACTGGTCTTAAAAAGCACCAAAATGACACCAGTTCTCATAGACAGATGCTGTAAATAATAGATAAATTGTTGTATTTTCAACTTCTCTGCAGCCTTTAAACAAATCCTGTGCAGTTCTGTTTGGGAAATTTAACTTAGAATAAGGTTGTTTCATCAAAATTACTTTTTCTGGGTTTAAAAATTCAGCAGAAAGGAGTTAGCAAAAAAACTGAAGTCAGGAAACAGCATTATGAGTAACAGCACTTAGACAAATTACAATCATTAATCCTGTTTCTTTGTAAAAAGCCTTCACCGCCTCAGCCAACTGCAAGTTTGCAAAAATAAAGACTGACTGGGTAAAATACTGTTTGGCAGTTTTTATTTATTTTTTAATCAAATTTAATTTTACTGATTTCATAAGCAGAGATTCAGCCTCGCTAGGCAGCAACAATATCTTTTGCAGGAGCACATGCTTTATAAACAAGCTTTAAATGGAATTCTGGGTCCGCAGTTCCACAAATTACTGCAAATATTCTGCATCTTTCAAATTAATATAGTGCACTGGTTGCAATGAACCAAAAAACACACTACTGGGCTTCAAAAGCACCAAAAGCATCCCATTTCTCATCCAAATTGTTGGATTTTCAGCTTCTCCACAGTTGTTGAACTAATCCTGTTCAGTTTATTCAGGAAATTCATCTTAAAATTAGATTATTTCATCAAAATCACCTTTTCTCAGTTCAAAAATTCTGTTAAAAGGAGTTACCAAATCCTACAAAGAAGCCAGGAAATGGATGTGACAAAAATCTGTTTATGATTCATTTGAACAGGGCTGTGTAGATAAGTGACAAGTAAAGAAACTAAATAAAAATGAGAAGGTAAAATAGCTGCACTGTCGAGTCTTCTTCAAAGTTGGCAAGTTAATATAAAAAAATCAACAAAAATACACCATTTATCAGAGCCAGAAGCTGCAAAAAATTGGAAAAAAAGATGTGTGACATAAATTTACGTTAAGGTAATTCATCAAATGTAAGCTCAGAATGGTGATATTTGATCAAAATCACTCTACATGCTTCAGTTAAAAATCTACTTTTTTTCTTTAAGAAATTACAATAACTATATAACATTAATTTGACAGAAATTCTTTTCCGATTCATTTGAATTTGGTTTACTGCAGGCTGTGTAGAGACGAGACAAGTACAGAAACAAAAAAAATGTAAGATGTCTGCATGAATGCGCCATTTTTCAAGTTTTGTAACATCTGTGGACACAGAAAGGAATCTCATTACATTTTTCTTTTTTTTACACAAGCATCACTGTATTCTGCATTCTTCTACTTTAAAAAATGGCAAACATGCAGCGTTCAACTACGCTTCCCAGACCTGTACAGATTAATCTAACACACAATCTGTACAAATAACAGCTCCCAAATGAACCTTTTTTCTCTCTTCATGGATATTTCATGATTTTTCTGTTCGGTTAAGAGCAGAATGTGGTCGGGGTCACTGTAACACTGACGCTCTGCTAATGGCCGCTTTGACATTCAACCAGAGGCCTTGTAATTGTCCTATTAGGGGCCTTTTTTCCCCAATTATTGAGAATTAAATCCCACCTGAAAAGCCAGAAATCACCTGGTGAAGCAGCGCTGTTCATTTTCAATCCACTCAACTTCAGGCATTTTTTTCCCCCCTTTTTTTTTTCCTCACTGTGACTTAATTTCTCACTGCAATCTAAAGTCCTACAGCTCTATGGAAACAGAACAACCATGAAGAAAGAGAGAGAACTTAAAAACTTCTCTGCATTGTGACACACTTATAATATCATACATCATAAAACAAACACATCAATGGTTACATTTTTTAAATTTATTTTGCATAGATTCAACAAAAACCTGGATTTAACATTTAAACTTGTTTTTTCCAAGTACATGCAAGTGTTTCCAGAACTGGGAAAAATGGTGATTCTTCATAATATAGAAAGTTCAGTTTAAAAAAATCGCAGAATATTTATCATGTGACTGTTGGTCACAGCTGAATCATTTCTACCTTTATAGTTGCAGTAAGGAGTGCAGAAGTTTTAGATTTTTACAGAATCTTGTTAAAAAAACTCACAATTTACCCATATTATCTTTTAACACTCTACTGATTCTGAAAACATTGTGGTTGGTTGTAATCCTTTGTTTTGCAAGAAAACCTTTTGTGGAGTAGAATAAGCATTGTTCTTTGTACTTTGAGTCCTCAAAATTGGAGTAAAAATCAATGCATTCCGAAATCTATTGCCTTTTTAAAACATGCTGGGTGTAATTCTGACTGCAGATCGCATCTGCACCCATAAATAAGCAGAAATATTACAAAAATAATCACTGAAACTCATAAAATGTGGGCGATGCTTTCAATAACATCTCTGCTCACAATGCAGTCAGAAATACTGGATTAAGCGTCTCAAATTTCCCCTCACGCTTCCATCAATGATACCTTCAGAGAACACAGTCACATTTTACTGAGTCAGATAAATAAATCTGAAATCATAAATTGCTGTTGTGCTGCATCTTGAGTCATGAAATCTGAATCAGAGAAAATGCTGGAATAAATAGTTTGAATTAATCAATAAATCAAGCAGATATTCCATGTCATTTCTATTAATAATGCGTTTCTTTTTTTATGTCAGATTTTATTGCGTACATGAATATGCATGTTGTTGCATGTTTGTGTGTGACACTGCGAGTGTGAACGCCAGCGTTGATGTGTGTATAAACACTTCTGGCTATAAAAAGATAATCACGAGCTGCAGAGATGTAGCCAATAAGGGAGCTGCTAGTTTTCTTTTTTTTGTGGGTGTTTGTGGCTGGCCAAGAGTGGAGGAGCTATTTCAGGGTTGCTGCCCCGCAATGCTTTGCTTCAGGCTGAGAATCGGACACAAAGGAGCTTTTTTTTTTTTGTTAAGTCTGGTTGGCCTTAAGAGGAGGAAGAAGGGAAGCCGTGATGGACCTCCAGCCGCCGGTGTGTCATCAGAGGAAACAAAAACGCATGAATGATCGAGGAGGCAAAAAGGAGGAAGTGTGCGCATCTTGTCACTTCAGTGATGCGAGCGGAAGACTGGAAGAAATTGTACCTCCAGAGAGAGTCAGAGTACAAAGCCGGCAGAGGAGGGCAAATGAAGTGCAGGAGATAATGGCAGCGATCCTGATGGATGCGACAAGCCACGGAGTCAAAGTCGAGCACTTTTCTTGTCACCGGGGCCTCAGCATGTCACACAAACACACATTTATATACGGTATATGTGCAAGCTGACATCCTCGGAGCTGTAAACATTCACTTCAGGAAAAGCAGAAACACTGGCACTGAAGTAAACGTGACGAAAAGGACATGTAACGGCTTAGAGAGATCACACTGAACCTTAACTCAACAAGCAAATCTCATTCCCTAGAAAGTCTTTTGTAAAGATGAAAAGCCCGAACGGGCTAAAATATCCCCAATTTCTAAAAATGCACCACTCCAGAGGGTCAGAGTTGGAGATGCAAGTGCAAAAATACATTTAAAAGCGGCATTAACACAACTGAAGTTAAACACTGGTCCACTTTATTAGGTAGACCTGTTCAATTGCTGCTAAGAGCCAATTGCTAATTAGCCAATCACATGGCTGCAACTCAATGCATTGAGGCATGTAGGCGTGGTCAAGACAACTTGCTGAAGTTCAAGCTGAGCATCAGAATGAGGAAGGAAGAGGATTTAAGTGACTTTGAACGTGACACGGCTGTTGTGCCAGATGGGCTGGTTTGAATATTTCAGAAACTGCTGATCTACTGGGATTTTCATGTACAACCATCTCTAGGGTTTACAGAGAATGGTCCAAAAAAGAGAAAATATCCAGTGAGGGGCAGTTGTGTAGACCAAAAAGCCTTGTTGATGTGAGAGGTCAGAGGAGAATGGGTAGACTGGTTGGAGACGATCGAAAGGCAACAGTAACTTAAAAAACCAAGCAATGCAGAATACCGTCTCTGAATACACAACATGTGGAATCTTGAAGAAGATGGGCTACAGCAGCAGAAGGCCACACCAGGTGCCACTGTTGTCTATTAAGAACAGGAAACTGAGGCTACAATTCACACAGGATCAACATAACTGGACAACAGAAGGAAAATGTTGCCTGGTCTGATGAGTCTCCAATACAGCTGCAACATTCAGATGGTCAGAATTTGGTGTAAATAACATGAAAGCATGGATCCAAAAAACTGGAGTTTGGAGTTTAAAAAAAAACAATAAAAGAAATTGAAAATTACAAAAAATTAGGACAAAAAACAACAAAATAAGATTGAAAATGACAAAAAAATTGATGAAAAACAACAAAAGGAGACTGAAAATGACAAAAAATAAAGATATTGAAAATGACAAAATAAGTAGACAAAAAACAACAGACATTGAAAATGACTAAAGAACTAGACAAAAAGCAACAAAAAGAGATTGAAAATGATCAAATAAATTAGACAAAAACAACATGAAAGCATGGAACCATCTAGCCTTGTGTATGAACGGTTCAGGCTGCTGGTGGTGTAATGGTGTGGGGGATATTTTCCTGGCACACTTTGGGCCCCTTAGTACCACCTGATCATTGTTTAAACTCCACAACCTACCTGAGTATTGCTGCTGACCATGTCCATCCCTTTATGACCACAGTGTACCATCTTCTGATGCTACTTCCAGGTCAAATCATCTTAAACTGGTTTCTTGAACATGACAATGAGTTCACTGTTCTCCAATGGCCTCCCCACAGTCACCAGACCTCATTTCAATAGAACCTTTGGGATGTGGTGGAACGGGAGATTGGCATCATGGATGTGCAGCCGATAAATCTGCAGCAACTCTGTGATGCTATCATGTCAAAATGGACCAAAATCTCTGAGGAATGTTTCTAACACTTTGTTGAAAGTTTGCCACCAAGAATCAAGGCAGTTCTGAAGGCAAAAAGAGCCCAACCTTTTATTAGCAAGGTGTACCTAATAAAGTGACTGGTGAGTGTAGACACTGAAACTCTTTAGGTCATTCGTATTCATGAAGTGACTCCAGTGATTTTGGGTTGCTGCCTCTAAAAACGACTCCAACACAAAGCAAAATGTATTATTTCCCCACAGTTGGTCTCCTCCGATTCTTTCGTCATCCGTCATCCATAATTGTTTTTTAATTTTAGCTCCCTCATTTTTTTGCCTCACATTGAGACACATTGAGTCACGGGACAATAGCGTCCATCAACTCCGCTTTCAGAAATTAACCAACTTTTGTCTCCACGCCGACATCTCGGAGTCGGAGCTGCTTCTTTTTTGTCAGTCGCTCAGTGTGAGTTCGCTGCAAAAGATCAAATTAACATGTAGTGAGGAAACTTTTGACAAGTCAGTAGTCTTGTATGTGTCTTTGTGAGCACGGAAGATGTTTGAAGTCACTTTATGGATGTTTTGCATCTCGGGTCTTGGCATTTTAAGTTTTTCATGCATCATTTAGTCCACATAGTCGTCCATTGTGATGGGATAATGTGTCAGTTTAACATTTACCAACAAAAAAACATCATGAGACAACTATGAGCTACTTTCAGGGAGTAATCCTGGGAAATATCCACATTTTTAGTCAATTATACAGTATGAATGTTAGCAGGCTAGGATTAGGGTCAAGAAGTCATTCATCTCTGCATAATTTAAAGCCAAATCACAACTAATACTTTCGGAAATGCTGCAGACCCCTTTATAGTTTGAATTTTATTGGTTGCATGTGATAATTTTCCAGGAGAAAGTAAAGATATCAGCTTACTACTGTTCCGACTTATACTCCATATCTTGTTGTCAAATCAAGGCAAAGAAATTTCTGTTTTCTCGCGAAATAAACAACCATCTTTCTGCTGAAATGGTGCTAAAATGCATTAAAACGCATTAGTGTGGATGTAGCCTGAATCAGTAGAGACTACAAGATAGATCACATTCAAAAGCAAAAAAATGTCTTGGGGAAAAAATGCAAAATGGATAACGCATTGACACAGCATTTGTACAGCAACTTGTCAAACCAGATTACAAATTGTCTCACAAACTGTATTATAATTAGTTTGCTTCCCAAAGCTCACAGTTGGGACATTTTAGTTGTTTTTTTCCCCCCTTCTTAACCAACTATAATGACTCTGAAGTGTTTAATTTATAGTTTGTACTTTAGCAATCAACATTTGTGATCATTTTAGCAGCAGCTGCACCAAACCACACTGCAAAATTGTGATTTTTTGCACTGCTGGTTAACATTTTAACTCTGGAGGATTCTCTTCATCATCAACGCAGGAGAATCAAAATTAGGATGTCAGAATGTTGCAACCATTTGAGGTAGACAGTCAAATATAACTAAAAGCTGCGTTAACATGACATTTTGTGTGTTTTATATCCTATGTTTCCCTCAGAAAAGGGGGAAAAGTACTATTTCCTGCATTAATCATCTGTACAAACCCATGATTGACAGATTTAGGGTTTCTACAGTCTGGTTCCCTGGATAAATATATGTTCTCTTTGAATAGTAAAAGAGGAAAAGCAAGCATATGCTCGCTGACTCCTCAAATGTGAAATTTTTATTATCACTTCGCTAAACAAACGTCCAGCTGGTTCCCACTGAGGCTTCATTAACCGCTCTTACACGCCCCGTCCTGATAGCAAATCGTGAATAATTCGTTGACGAAGGACAGTGGATTCATAAAACTTTTATTTCTCCAACGGAAAACCGCGCTTTGCATCGTGAAGCGGCGAGAACAAAAGAACTCCGAAAAGTCAGCTGTGAATACAACCTACATGCTCTGTTGTGCTGAGGGAACGAGGGGAGGCGCCGAAGAATTGAGTTTTACTACTACTGCTTTGTTGAAGGGGCCCAGCGCTGGGACTCGCTAATTACTAAATTTTCCATAAAGTTACTAAATATTAAGACCTTGCAACAGCTCTTTTTTATTTACTCTGTCTAAGCTCTTCTTCCCTGCAGAGCGTCGTGCTGAGAATTTTTGTTACTGCTGAAAGAAAATGACCTTTGGCTCGGTCTGCTTCTTTTCTCCTTCCAGGGGGAGACTTGTGCAACGTTTTTAGCACATCAATTGCAAAATACTCGAACCTAATCTTTTATTGTAGCTCCAGCGCAACCTCCGAACCCTCGGCACTCTTTATTTACTGCTATGAACTCCTCCGCTCACTTGTGCAGCCTCTCTGTCACACTCCAGAAGAGGCCTTACTTCTTCTACTTCTTTTTTTATTTTATTTTTTGTAAGTGACAAACAGACTGCAAGAGGAAAAGCTATAGAGTGTAGGAGTAGATCTGGTGAGGGCAGATTTACAGCATTTTTATGTCGACGTGTGCAGCTGAGCCTCTTGATTCAAGACACGGCAGCCGGCTAAAGCGCAAAGTGAAGGTTTTATTGAGGTCACAAAGTAACTTTACACTTCCTCTATTAGTGTAAGGCATGCCGGCTTATGGAGATACAAAGGGCAGATCGATGAGTGCTGCAGATGGAGCAGAAGTCAGTGGAATTAGCTCTGATATGTGTCATAAATCAGCCGATGGCGAGCGGCAAGCTAACTGGGGCGACCGCTAATGGCTCCCAGCGTGATCGTATAAACATCTGTTTGCTAAAATAATATTACGACACCACTGTTCAGCTGTGGGGATGTCAGGGTGGCAATTACGTTGAAAGAATATGGAGATGCAAAAAAAATAATTAATAAAATGTGACCTCATTATTTGCAACTCCTCTCTGTTTGTTTGTAACTTTCCCACATTCCTTATATCTTTTAATCATGCATACCTGCCCTATATATATATATATATATATATATATATATATATATATATATATATATATATATATATGCATATACAGTCGATAATAGCATATATTCTAACTTTTTAACACCATAAGCTGTAGAGATATAATTACACAACATCAAAACCTTGGGATTTGTGCCGCTGCCTGCTGCTTATAGTAAATTAAACCGCCAAATGAAATTCACGGCGATGCTTTTCTTTAACACGCTTTAATAAATACATAGAGGAATGTGTTCTTACATTTTAATTCAACTGCTGGAAATAGCTCGCCGGTTTTAATTGTTCTACCTAGTTTGGAGACACATTACTCATTTCCTGTGCACTTTGTCTAAGTTCTGGTTTGTTTATAGAAAAGTCTGACACAGTTGAGACCTGGGAATATTTGCGGGTACATATGTCCAGATTTAAGGATGGACTGTCTGCCATTCATAGTATAGGATACACTAGAGAGCAACAAAGACAGTGAATTCAAATCTAGAGAACTCAGATATGAAGAACAGAACCAGTGAAGCCATTTTTAGCTGGTTTACGTCCACTGTCGCACTGGCATCACAAAAGAAGAGCACAATTTGTAGCAGGATGCAAGACATGCACATTTTGCATAGTTTTCTCAATCAATTATCAGCATATCAACAATAATCAATACCACAAGTTGAGCACAGTAGACATCCACCTGAGCTGATGTGGCTGATTTAGTCAACGGACACATGATATGGGTGGTTTTGTCACCACTGGGATATGCTGATCCCAGATCATCTTAAATACATGAACTATAGTCAGAGGTTACTAAGCATCACAGAAGTCTTTGTCATCGTGCCCCTTTACAAGCTAATGCTCTCTGCTTGCCAATATGAAACTGTTATAGGAGTGATGATACGCGTCCATAGATGTATTTTACTGTTATTATACATGACTGGTTTAATATGTACTTCATAGTCCTACAATCAGCTTCTACCGATTAACAAGGACTAGATTTTAATCTCAACATGGCAACTTTTTGAAATTTTCACTGATATTACAAGAACCGTTCACCAACATGTGTTTCTGAAAACATTTTAAGTGAGAAATTAGCCATGCAGTTGTTAAACATGTCTTCATTTTAGATCAATAAAAAAGTTTTAAAGTTTTTTTGGGAGTCTCTGGATTTGCATAAAGCAGCTCAAACCTCAGTTTATACAAATTAGCAAATACGGAACAGGGAACATGATGCTGCTCTTTTGGAAAGCATCTCAACTCAACAAGAATGCATTGCCTGGCTGCTTACATGGACAATAAAGAAGAGGTTTTGAAGTGGATGTGTGCTATGGTTGGAGGTCATTAAGCATCACAGAAGTCTTTGTCATGGTGCCTGTTGCTAGCTAAATTCCCACACTGACATCATGTAGTGAATGTAGGTTTTCTCCATCTGTGGCGCTTGTGAGACCACAGTACATCCTACCCTCTAACACTATTTTTACCCCTGAACACTACATTTACCCTCGAACACTACATTTATTGTCAAATACTACATCTACCCTCTAATACTCCATTTACCTTCTGACATGACATTTACCCTCTGACACTACCTTTATCCTCATATACTTCATTTACCCTGTAACGCTACATTTAACAGTGCTAAAATCAAGACTTTTTTTAAAAAATGTATTATTTTTTTTAATTCTCACACTTGTGGACTGTGTATGTGTGGATGTAGTATTCGATTAACAGTTACACACGTGGACAAAAATGTTGGTACCCCTCAGTTAAAGAAGGGAAAAACCCACCAATTCTCACTGAAAATCACTTGAAAACTCACAAAAGTAACAATTAAATAAAAATTTATTGAAAATTAAATAATCAAAATCAGCCATCCACTTTTGAATTGTTGATTAACATAATTATTAAAAAAACAAAACTAATGAAATAGGGGCTGGACAAAATGATGTACCATAACTTAAATTTTGTTGCACAACCTTTTGAGGCAATCACTGCAATTAAACGATTTCTGTATTTGTCAATGAGCATTCTGCAGCTGTCAACAGGTATTTTGGCCCACTCCTCATGAGCAAACAGCTCCAGTGTCTCAGGTTTGATGGGTGTCTTCTCCAAATGGCATGTTTCAGCTCCTTCCACATATGTTCAATGGGGATTCAGATCTGGGCTCATAGAAGGCCACTTTAGAATAGTCCAACGCTTTCTCTCAGCCATTCTTGGGTGTTTTTGGCTGTGTGTTTGGATCGTTGTCCTGTTGGAAGACCCATGACCTGCGACTGAGACCAAGCTTTCTGACACTAGGCAGCACATTTCTCTCCAGAATGCCTTGATAGTCTTCAGATTTCATCGTACCTTGCACACTTTCAAGACACCCTGTGCCAGATGCAGCAAAGCAGCCCAAAACATTACTGAGCCTCCTCCATGTTTCACCGTAGGGACAGTGTTCTTTTCTTCGTATGCTTGGTTTTGAGTCTATGAACATAGAGTTGATGTGCCTTACCAAAAAGCTCCAGTTTGGTCTCATCTGTCCAAAGGACATTCTCCCAGAAGCTTGTGGCTTGTCAACATGCATTTTTGCAAATTCCAGTCTCGCTTTTTATGAGTTTTTTTCAGCAGTGGTGTCCTCCTTGGTCGTCTCCCATGAAGTCCACTTTGGCTCAAACAACGACGAATGTGCGATCTGACACTGATGTACCTTGGCCTTGGAGTTCACCTTTAATTCTTGGAGGTTGCTCTGGGCTCTTTGATACAATTCCAACGATCCGTCTCTTCAATTTGTCATCAATTTCCTCTTGCGGCCACGTCCAGGGAGGTTGGCTACTGTCCCGTGGGTCTTGAACTTCTGAATAATATGAGCCACTGTTGTCACAGGAACTTCAAGCTGTTTAGAGATGGTCTTATAGCCTTTACCTTTAAGATGTTTGTCTATATTTTTTTTCGGATGTCCTGGGACAATTCTCTCCTTCGCTTTCTGTTGTCCATGTTCAGTGTGGTACACACCTTTTCACCAAACAGCAGGGTGACTACTTGTCTCCCTTTAAATAGGCAGACTGACTGATTATGAGTTTGGAAACACTGTGATGTCAATTAAATGACAACCAACTGATTTAATTCATGTTCCACTCTGGGTCAATTAGTTTCAAATCTTATTATTAGAGGGTTACCATCATTTTGGGTCCAGGGGGCCTGTTCCATCTAGTTTGTTTTTTAAATAATTATGTTAATCAACAATTTCAAAAGTAATGGGGCTGTTTTTGATTATTAATTTTCAATAAATTTTTATTTAATTGTTACTGTTTGGTGAGTTTTCAATGAATTCCAGTGAGAATTGTGGGGTTTTCCCTTCTTTAACTGAGGGGTACCAAAATTTGTCCACGTGTGGTAATGTTTTTTGACAAGAGGGTTCCCGGGATAAAATAGTGCTCAGTGTGATAGAGTGTGTACTTTCAAGATGAGAGAAATGTTCTCATTTGATAGCGGGCTAATATCAAACTTCTGTGACAATAAAGCGGAGCTTACCTAGTCCATATGAAAGGTCAGTAAGGCACCTTTGCTGCAGGCCCCAGCAACGCAGTCGATTAGCATTGCTTAATAGCTGCTTTGCTAACTTTGAGGAGCTGCTTGCAAAATTATGCAAAACACGCAGCAAAAAGCAAGTTTACACAACTTGAAGCGAAACGCCTGGAGCAAGATCAGAGGCCTGACTGACTTCTCTGGCCCGTGAAAACACTGACGCAGAGAAAGTCTCCTCTGATTGAGTCAGGCCGCTATTTTCTGCCATAAATTCATCCTCTCCAGAGATCCTGATATGCCCAGATATTTGTGATCCAGGAGACTGTGCACAAAGTGCAACGGTTTCTATTAGACGGAATATTTAAATCAGGGATGAAAACGTCTGGAAAATAATTGTGCAGCTTTGAATCATGAATAGAGTCGTCACCGTCAACCAGCATCTTCATGTAGAACTGGATCAGCTTTATTAGTCCCACTGTGTGGACATTTGTAGAGTTAAAGCAGCAGTAAGAACGTAAAAATAAACAAAAATACACACAAGTACTGATTCTTCATATGTGGATTCCTCTGGATGTTGAAAACTTTAACATTAGACATATCAAAGTCTAATACTACTACAAGTGCTACTGATGTTTCACCAGATTTTATCCATATTGCATAATTCTGACCTAAGTAGAAAAACTGATATTGCGTGCCATATTGTATTTTTGTGGTGTTGTCACTGTAAGCAGCATTAACTGTAGTTTTGTGTATATTTTTTGTTGCTTTGTGCTTCAGGTTTTGTAGTTTTGGTCTCCTTTGTATCAGTTTATCTATGTGTCGTTTTTTTTCCCCGCCCAATTTTGTTAATTTTGTATCTCGTCTTGTTTGATTTGCATCTCATTTGTGTTGTTTTGTGTCTTCTGGTATTGTTTTGTGACTTGTTTCTGTCATTTTGTCTCATTTCCCTCGCTTTGTGTTTCAATTGTCTCTTTTTATGTCATTTTTTTTTCATTCTTTGTCACATTTGTTGTCTCGTTTCTCATGTTTTGTCTCAATTTGTGTCCTTTTGCCTCTTTTTTGTTTTATTGTTTAATTTTATTCGTTTTGTGCCATTTTATGTCTCATTTTATGTTTTGTGTGTCTCATTTCAGTCTTTTGTGTCGCATTTCTGTTGTTTTGTGTCTTGTTTATATAATTTTTTTGTCTTGTTTTGTTTTGTCGTGTGTATTGTGTTTCAATTAGTGTCCTTTTTCATCTTTCTTGTATGGCTTTGTGTCTCATTTTTGGTCTTGTTTGCATTGTTTTGTGTCTCTTCTTGTCGTTTTGCATATTTTATTTGTTTAGAGTCTAATTTCTGTGTATTGTCTCCTTTTGTGTCTCATTTCTGTCTTTTGTGTATCGTTGTGTCATTTTTTGTCTTGTTTGTTGTTTTTTTGTGTCCTCATTTTTGTTGTTTTGTGTCTCAATTTGTGTCATTTTTTTTCTTTTATGATTTTGTGTCTCATTTTTGTCATTTTGTGTAATTTTTGAGTCGTGTTGTTTTGTGTCTTTTTTGTCATTTGTGTGCAATTTTTTGTCCTTTTGTCTCTCTCTTTTTGACATGTTGTCATTTCCTGTCTTGTCTCTGTCATTCTGCATCTCATTTTTGTATTTTTTTTTGTTCTCATTCCTGTTTGTTTGCTTTGTGTCTTGTTTTTGTCATCTTATGTAGTTTGCATCATCTTGTCGTTTTATGTGTAACATTAAATGGTTGCACGTATCAGTGGTACTGCATGAGTGAAATTCCCGACAGAAGAAATAGTGATGGTGCACAGATGTTTTCTGTTTTAGCACAATTCTTCCATAAGTAGAAAACTAAATTTTTAATGTGCAAAATGTATCCACTTTTGAAAAAGAACCCAGCAGTTTGACAGGATTTGAAGCTCACCGATCACTCGTGTTGAAGCAAAGTCTTCTTTATTTGCGGATAATTTAATATTTATTGCAGTTCGTGTGCTGTTTCATGTAAAATGGGAAAACATGAGGACACAGCTGCCTTCTGGTGATCCCCATGAGGTTTATTATTTACATTAGGGTTCCTGCTTGTTCTTGGGATTCAGAAAAGCAAGAAAAACAAGGAAGTCTTAGGTTTATATTGAGTTTATGGTTCAGAGTTCAGCTGAGGTTCCAGTAAATGCATGAAATCATCCATCTGAGTTCAAACACTGGTTGTGACTCGATGCACGTCATTACAGCAACTCTGTCTTATTTCCCAGCTGCACAGAAAAGCGGCGATTTTCATGAATGAAGACGCCTCTGTACTATAAAGTTCATGTGCAGGGAATAAATGAAGAGGAAAACAAAGTCCTGTCAGCTGAGAAAAGCATTTGTATATGTTATGTATAGATTTCCTGATGTGGTATTTACAGCACATTGGTCACCACTCTGCAGAATAAAACCGGTTTCTGCTGCATGAAAACATCTAGAAGAGTCGGATTAAAGCCAAACGAGACGGGAGGTGCTCTTTGGTCTGAAACAGATGTTTAATGCTTCATATCCAGTTAAGGTTTAAGACAATTATCCACACTGAGAGACATTTAGAACCATTTATGGTTATTAAACACAATTTTCAATAATGGAAGAGCGATAGACAATCATCTGATGTCCAAGAATGTAGCAAAGCAACTGTTCCTCAGCTCCAATTCGAAAGACTCTGAGGAGCCACAACTCATTTAGCTTTTTTTTTTTCTCGATTTGTGATGTTTTGTTACCTTTTTTTGTCATTTTCTCTCTTGTTTATGTCATTTGTGTTGCTTTGGGTCTCATTTATGAAGTTTTTTCCTCAATTTTTGCTGTTATTTTGTCTAAATTATTGACTTTCTGTCTCAGTTTGTGTTATTTTGTCTCGTTTGTTGTTATTTTTGTCTAAACTTATAATTATTTTGTTATATGTGTCATTTTGTGTCTCATTTGTGCTTTTTCGTCTTACTTTATGTCTCCTCTTATCATTTTATGTCTCATTGGTGTTGTTTTTGTACACGTTGTGTCTTGTTTGTGTTGTTTTGTTTGTGTTGTGTGTTTTTTGTCATATTCCCTCATTTGTGTTTTATTGTTTTGTCTCTTCTTGCCTTTTTGTGTCTCATTTGTGTTGTTTTTGCACACGTTATGTCTTGTTTGTGTTGTTTTGTTTGTGTTATGTGTGTTTTGGTCATGTTACCTCATTTGTGTTGTTTTTGCACATGTTGTGTCTTGTTTGTGTTGTTTTGTTTGTGTTATGTGTGTTTTGGTCATGTTACCTCATTTGTGTTGTTTTTGCACACGTTGTGTCTTGTTTGTGTTGTTTTGTTTGTGTTATGTGTGTTTTGGTCGTATTACCTCATTTGTGTTGTATTGTTTTGTCTCTTCTTGCCTTTTTGTGTCTCATTTGTGTTGTTTTTGCACATGTTGTGTCTTGTTTGTGTTGTTTTGTTTGTGTTATGTGTGTTTTGGTCGTATTACCTTCATTTGTGTTGTATTGTTTTGTCTCTTCTTGCCTTTTTGTGTCTCATTTGTGTCTTTCTGTGTCTTGTTTTCTGTCTATTCTTGTATTTTTGTGTGTTGTTTGTATGGTTGTGTGTCTCATTGGTCCTATTTTGTGTCTCAAGTTATGTAGTTCTGTGTCTCATTCGTGTTGTTTTGCTCAGTTTATGTAGTTATATGTCTTGTTTGTCTTGTTTCCTCTGATTTTGTGCTGCCTTGTGTGTCGTTCTGTTGATTTGTGTCTCATTTTTCGTTTTGTGTCAAACATTGTATTTTTATTCACGCTGTCTGCTGGTAACTGTCATTCTTGTTTTGGACTTATTTTACACTTTTAAACTGTATTTTGGAAGCAAAAAAAGACATGAATGATAGATTTTGAATTGAATGTGATTATTTCAGTGAATCTTTTTACAATTTTCCCCACAGTTTCCTGCATATATTTAGAAATCTCCCTTTTCAGATGATGCTTTTAGTGCGTTTGTGTATTCTGCTCATTGCCTTCTTCACGACTAAAGAAAGAAAGAAAGAAAAAAGAAAGGCGTGTTTCCTTCTCTCCCTTTTTTAGACAACTAATCAACCGTTTTCCGAGTGTTCCCCTCGACACTAAATTTGACATGGAAAAGCAGATTAGCGGGAGCAGGAGGCATGACTGCAGCGACAGCACTGCTCCAATCCTTCCCTGACTTTCACACATTATCCCCCATCGTGTCGGAAAACAGGAAGCCAAAGAAAGAAGGTTGACAGGCTGGTCTCTTTAAGAAAAAAAACGAGAAATAAAAGCCTCTTACGGAGCCTGAGACCATGAAAGACTTAAATTACTATGAGAGCCTCTGTATCTGTGCTATGAAATTGAAGGAAATTAAGAGCGTAAGTTAAAAGGCTGCATGGTGGAGAGCAGGTCGGAGGCGGGAGACGAAGCTTGTGGTTCGGCCATGTTGTCATCGTGTTCGGGGTTCACACGTCTGAACAGGTGTTTGTGCAAGGGAAGGTGAGGGAGAAACGAGATTGACCGGCTGTGAAGGAGAGAAAACCAGAGAGAGAGTCAAGGTCAGGGAGTAATTAGGCTTTTTCTGTCAGAGCAGGGAAACTGTCAAGCCTTGGGGATGAAAAGTGATTATATGGGAGTATGAGAGTAATTGAATTCTGTTGCAGAAGCCGAGAGAAAGGATCGGAGCACAAGGAAAAGAAAAAAAGAAGACATGATATTGGTAGGAGCTACCAGTTGTCTTTCCATTACGTTGAACGGAAGCAGATGTCGAATCATGAAGCAGGTTTAGGATTTAAAGGCCTCAAAATTCCAAGAACCACATCCTAATTATTGCATTCAACCACGGTATTCATTTAAGTGTATGATTTAATCGGATTGGAGAGATTTGTTTGAGGTAAAACGTTGCATTTAATGGACACAAAAATGCAATAAAATCAAGTCTCAGTCATCTGCCGGCCATGTTGGATCAAAACAAGATCATAAGAAACACACAGAGGGCGTCTCCGGGCGAAAATACGTCTTTGCATGACACAGAGCACTTTTAATAAGTTTATTTTTAGCGGCGAATATAAGAGAAGCTGTGGAGGTTCCAGGGTGTGAAAAATCTCCAGAACTGGTGATTAACCACCAATGAACTGTTTGACTCTTTACAGTCCAGAAAAAGAATCTCATTACCAGTTTTTTATGTCTCGCTTGTGTTGTTTTATGTCTCAATTTGTGCTATTTTACATCTCATTTGTAGTATATTTTTATCTCTTTTGTGCCATTTGTTAGTTTTTTTTTGTCGTTTTATTTCAGATGTCATTTTACACCTTTGGCTGTGTTGTTTTGTTTTATGTGGTTTTATGTCCTGTTTTTTTACTTTCTTCTCTTTTTTGTCATTTTATCTCATTTGCATCATTTTGTGTCTCAGCTTGTATTGTTTTTTGTCGCATTTGTGTCCCTTTTTCAGTGTTTCTCGTCATTCTGTCTCAGTTGTGCCTTTTTGTGCATCTTATATGTTGTTCTGTGTCTCATTTTGTATTGCGTTATGTCTCATTTCCATCATTTTTTTGTTTGTTTTTTGATGTTATATCTCATTTGTGCCATTTTGTGTCATTTTGTGTCACAGTTTGTCTTGTTTTTTGTCTCATTTTCTCTTAATTGTGCCATCTTGTGCCGCTTGGGTATGTTTTATCTGTCATTTGCATCATTTTGTTTGTGTTTTTTGTTGCTTTATTTCAATTGTGCCTTGCTGTGCCTGTTATGTGCTGTTTTGTATCTCAATTTGTGTTGTTTCGTGTCACATATTGTGCCATTTTGTGCCTCATTTTGTTGATCTGTGTCTTTTCTTGGTGTCGCATTTGTGCTGTTTCGTGCCTGTTTTTTGCTGCTGTATCATCTTTGTGTCATCTTGTGTTGTTTTCTATCACTTCTTACCATTTTGTGTCATTCTGTGTCTCCATTTGTGTTGTTTTTCATCTCCTTTGCATCATTATAGTGTTTTCTTTATTTCGTTTGTGTCACTTTGTGTCTTGTCTGTGTTGCTTGTGTCACTGTGTGTCTCATTTGTGTTTTTTGGGGCTAAATTGCTGCTAGCAAAAACTCTTTTACTAACAAGAACTTGCTGTGTTGTTCTGTACTCAGATTTCACACACATTTGAAGATTTTCTTCATTTTGCAATCAGAACAATTCATCCAAAAACAAGAAAAACCAAACTGATGTTAGAAAATATAATAATATTACTAAGATCACAGAAAAAGGAGCAAAACAGGAATTGTCAGATAAAACTCTGAACGCTTGCTGGTCTTAAAACATAAAACACTACTTCGCTCCGTACAGTAATTGCCTCCTGTTATAGACCCTCGTTGCATGTATATCGCCTACAAGTACCCCATTCTTCTTGCTCCAATAAGACTTTTCTTTTCTTTGTTTTCATAGAGATGCACATTATCAGGAGGCGAACGTCCCTGGTGGCAGATTTACGGGGGTATTGGTAAAGGTTTTATAGGCCAGTTAATCGCAGCTCAGTCCATAGACTGTCTAAATGTGTAAATAAGACATTGATCCCTCCTCAGCGTGAACCCCTTCAATAAATATGACTAATGAATTAGTAATGAGAGGAAATAGGCTCAGAAAGAAGGAACACAAGGAGGCGAGGATGAATGGTGAGCGGTGGGAAGGTGAGGAAGGAAAAAAGACACAAACTGATAAATATTTTTCATTTTAAGCAGCAATATTCCCAACAATGTATGCAAATGATTCCCTTCCTTGTCCTCCTGTTCCTCCCCGTCCGACTCCGTTAGGAATTGAAGCTGATTATAGGAGTATAATTGAATCTCCCTGATATGCAAGGCATCCATTTCTGGTGCAGTGCAGCGATCGATAGAGCTAAGGCTAATTTAATATGCACTTTATCACCCTGCTCATGAAACGCTTTATCTCTGTCCGCGATTATACACTTTCTCCCCCTCACCGTCGCCCTCGTCCTCTCGTTTAGTCGTATAAAGTGTGCGTTTCTCCGCACGTGGGTGCTCATGCTCAGGATTCCCAACTTTTTGTGCTTGTTTTTTTTAGCTTCCTTGGATGCAAAAATAGCGTCCAGTGCGATGCAGTACTGCTAACTTCCTCTGGTGCCTCCTTCTGCTGCTTTTAAATTAAAATATTCTTTATGTACAAGACATCTGAGGCATCTTGCTTCCATGTCACTGCACCTTCTCCAAACTTATTTTATTAGTTTCATCTCCACATTGTAAATAAATTGACTCTTTATGGTCCAGAAAAAGAATCTCATTATCAGTGTTTTGCATCTCGACTGTCATTTTGTGTCTCGATTGTGTTGTTTGATGCCTCATTTGCATGTTTTTTTTGTCGTTTTAAGTAATTTATGCCATTTTACACCTTGTATGTATTGTTTTGTGTCTTGATTTATGTGGTTTTATGTCCTGTTTCTATAGCTTTTTGTCTTGTTTTTGTCATTATATCTCATTGATGTCATTTTGTGTCTCAATTCATTTTGTTTTTGTCTCATTTTTGGCCCATTTTCTGTGTTTTTTGACACAGTATCCAAATTGTACCTTTTTGTGCATCATATGTGTTGTTTTGTGTCTCACTTTGTGTCTCGTTTGCATTATCTTGTTTGTGTTTTGTGTCATTTTTTTCTCATTTCTGTCATTTCGTGTCTCAGTTTGTGTTGTTTTTTGTCTCATTTCTGTCCCGTTTTCTGTTTTCTGTCAATTTATGACAATTGTGCCTTTTTGTGCCTCCTATGTGTTATTTTGTGTGTCAATGTGTGTTGTTTTGTGTCTCATTGTGTTGTACTGTGTCTCATTTTGTCTTGATTTGTGTCTTTTCTTGTTGGCTGGTCCTCGTGCAGGATTTCCAACTGCGTGTTTTTACCTACCTTGGATGCAAAAATAGCGTCCAGTGCGATGCAGTACTGCTAACTTCCTCTGGTGCCTCCTTCTGCTGCTTTTAAATTAAAACATTCTTTATTTAAAAGACATTTGAAGCATCGTTTCTGCCTCCGTGTCACTGCACCTTATCCAAACTCACTTTATTAGTTTCATCTCCACGTTGTGAGCAAATCTGACAACTGTTGTTATCATTTTTTCTATTTGCCATTCTGTTTCCTCTTCCACACACTTATCTCACACCTTTTAAATTCTCATTATTCTGCCTTTCAGAAAGCCTTTTTGGCTTCTTTATTTGATGACTAACCCTCATTTCCATCTTTCCTTTTTATTAAATGTAACTGCAGCATTTTTCCGCAATCTCAAAGTGAATAGATTTTAAAAATAGCCAGTTTGTGTTACATCTTCCCTCTTTTAAGCATCTTTATCTGATCTCTGCTGCAGGCTGTAAGTGACTGTCACCACTTACGAGACTTTATTTCACTTTTTTGCTGCAACTGCCGGCTATTTTACATTCACATCAGCTGCTCAGGTGTAAAGATCAGGGACTGAAATGGACTTTTATATATTTCTGCTTTATGAGATATTACACAATGGAAAGTGAAGGAGAAAGGCGGCGGTGGACAGAGGTCACCGGCATTATTCAGTGTGACATGTACGAGGAAGTGCATAGCCATGAGAATCCCTGATGTGAAGAAGGTTTTGCAGACATGTAATTGAAAAATAAAATAAACATCTCTTGCAGGCTTTTATATTGTCACTAAACTACTGTTCATCAGCTGCTCATTTAAAACCTGCAGCTGACACACCCAAAAGCAGATAATTGACACAAAAGCATCAAATAAATACT
The DNA here is from genome assembly GCF_021347895.1 of Acanthochromis polyacanthus. NCBI lineage: Eukaryota > Metazoa > Chordata > Actinopteri > Pomacentridae > Acanthochromis > Acanthochromis polyacanthus. The sequence goes on along the minus strand of NC_067127.1, from coordinate 30,870,533 downwards.
GTACATGAAATTTGCAAGCTCTTTTTGTGAATCAGGTAGCTTCTATGGTTATTCTTTGAAACGCCAGGAGCTGCAGCAGGAGCAGAAACCGTTTGTTTCACGAGAGCTTGAAGGCATCACCAGGTTTTACAGAATCAGAATCCGGCCATTCCAAGGTGATCTACATAACCCTGAAACGTCGGCGGCTATGCATGACCTGCAGATTACGGCGGATTTATGATTTCATTTGAGCCGTCCAAGGTTGTTTGCAAAATAATGCCGCCACAATAAATTCCTCAAAAACCAATCTAAGCGGCGGTGCAACATACTTACCGAGCTGGCATTTGTGTGCATGCTAGCTGTTTTTAATGGATCATTTTTGCTATCTCCAACCCCTTATATAGACAATAACCTCCCACCAGCAGCAGCCTGAGATGCCCAGCCGACCCCATCCTCATCGTTGGCCACCCTGATAAGCCCTGGCCGGCCAATTGAGTTGACCCCGAGTTCTGAGGCTGCTGCAGAAGGCGTTTGATAGCTTCCAAAGAGGTCAATAAATCAACCTTCAGCTGACCGACCTGATGAGAGCCCTCATGGGGGTCACGGTTCACAGACTGCAAGGAGGCAAGGGGAAGAGTTTTTCACGTGGAGCTGCAGCATCGCACTAGCTTGGCCAATTAATGAGCTATAATTATCTTCAGAATCCGTCAGCACGTTCCACATCACACTCGTGAAGGTCCGACACGTCTTGAGCTGCTCACTGTGATGCGTCATCCCATGATTATTGACTTTCTTGGCAAATGAGCTCAGGCCAATCTCTGACAGATCAGCCTGAGCAGCCTCGGGGCAGCCGAGTTTGACAGGTTGAAGATCAAGGTCGCATTTCTTATTGCCAAACGGCGCTGGATTGACTGTTCTATGCGTGATTTTCATGTTTGAGTCTGTGCAGGGAGGTCTGAATCCATCATCGAAAAATCTTCCAGCTGCTGTGATGTTTATCATCACCCAGACACTTCATTCTAAAATTTGTAATAGCAAAGCAGTAGTCTGTCATTTTTCCCCTTTCTGTTTTCTAATTTCTGCCTCTAGGTGTAGAAGAGCATCTAAAACATTGCATTAATTTGGTGCTGTGTTTCACTTAAATGCCACTTTAACATTGACTCACATTTTTGCTCCATTTTATTTTAACTAATTTGGGATTCTAGATAAATATTTCACTCTGCAGCTCCTGTAAATGATTTCAGTGAGAAAGTATATCTGTGTTTGCAACCACCTACTATATTAGCAGTATACAGTATACAAAAAATACCTAAATTTGCAGTACAAAAAGTACCTGGGTGTTAATTCAGACAGAATGTCCACTACTTGCTGGGATTCATAACATTGTCAACGTTACATGACTATACAGACATTCACTACCACAACTGAATACTGCACTATTACAGGTAGAGGTATAATTACAGTGTAATTCATACAATCGTATAAATAAAACATATTTTCTTAAAGTTACACAGCTATTTAATTGGGGAGAATGGTAACAAAGCAGTGTGTGCATTTAAATAAAGATTAAAATGGCATCTGTCAGCAAGTTTGGTGAAAAGGCATCAAATTTAAAGTTCCATTCAGCTTTCAAAGCAACAAATATACCAGAGGAACCAACTTCAACTCATTGCAGTTAAAGTTATGCAAGCAAATCCTGCTGAATCTGGACCCTTCCCGTCATTCATCTTTGGAAAATCATCTAAATCCAAGATTTTTAGAGCACAGGACAATGCCTCATACTGCTTACTTACACTTTCCAAGACCAGAATCTAGCTGAAAATGCTACAGAATACTGCAAAATATGATGAATAAACAGTTCCACATTGCAAACTATAATAGAACACACTGTACAGTACATATTGCATGCTACAATAATCAGTAATATGTAGTAGGTGGTTTCAGACATAGATTAAGACTAAACCATATAGTATAGATGCAATAAAATCCAAAACATTACCTAAAACACGGTAAAAAAAACAAAAAAACAACCCCTTTATCAGTGCAGATTACAGAAGCTATGTTTTAATTGTTAATACAAAACATACGCGTTCGTGGAGCTCTAATCTCTGCTTTAAATATCGATCAATGTTGACCGGTAATCAGTAACTTGACGTCATGCAAAATCAGAGCCGTCAGGAGCAGCTAAAGTGAGACTGGTTGATGTTTGGAAAGTGGCAGTTTGAATGTCTGAATGTCAAGCTAACATCTATTCAATAATCGCTAACTATAGTTCGTCTGCAGTGTGAAATACACAAGATGTTAGTCTGACTGTTGCCGTCCAACGGTTTGATTTATGTGTCTCAGGCAGGCTTGAAAATATAAAGACTGACAAAAGCATGACTTAGACGTGATTGTCTCATCTGTATGATGACATTTACTTGCATGTTTTTCCGCTCCGGCTTTGCACTGCGAGCCGTGCAATCATCTGTAATTTGCTGTGTGTTGTGAGCTCGCCCTGATTTATGCAAACGTGAATGGAGGAAAGGATGTGATTGAGTTTTTATACATGTGTGAAAAGCCTCTGCGCGCACACACACATATAGAGAGAAAGAAGCAAAAGGCCATGTAACAGGACTCCTGCTGCGAAGGAGATTGGTCGAGCTCGGCTCCACTCTCGTCCAAACCTCCCCCGAGGATTTCGCCCCAGCTCCAGCACGCCGCATAACCTCACCCATAGACTGCTTTCCCCCCCAAAGGATAATGAATGCAACAATCATTTTTATTCAGTTTGACATGGAGTCATGGCTGAGGTTTGCAGATGTTGTCTCTCTGCCGGGGAGCACAACGGTTTGATGCTATCAGCGAGAGCGACGTCGGCCGTGGAAATGTTCGGCGTGGAAACGCGTGGTAACCTAATTGGTTACAGAGTTGAGAGTGAGTTTCTCTGAGAGGAGAGGAATGGATTTATGTAAAGAGATGCAAAGTGCCTCTGAATATTCATACGAGTTAATTGACTAGGGCTCTGACTGCAGCTGATGTCTGTAAAATGGCGTCGCAGAAACGTTTGAGCACTGACCATGTCTGCCCTGACAGCCCACCTCCCATCACACTCCAATGAAATAGAAAATTGGAACGCCGTTTCTGGGAATTCGGGGCATCCGAAAAGACCCGACCCTTGACTTTCTATCACATAAATTAGGCATATTTAATCAAAGTAGGTGCTGGGTCATGATAAATCAGAAAAGACAGCTTAGAGCAGTGAGCTGCACTTATTTATTTGCTTACAAACCATATTTCAGTCCTATTTATGGAGCTCTGTTGGGACATTTTCTGGAGAATTGATTGAAGCAGTCATGAATCAATATGGCAGTTCATCAGCCTGCTCAGACCATTTCATCTTTTGTACTCTTTCAGTTGTAAGTTCAAGTCTAAAGATTTAGCATTTTCACCCAACAATCTACACTGCAGGCCAAAAGTTTGGAAGTAACTTCAAGTTTCTGTTGACAATGTCACAATGTGTAAAAAATAATAAACCAGTATGGATTCTATGGATTCAGGGATGTTTTTCTTGCTTGATCAGACTTTGCTTTCATTGATCTGCACCATTTTCCTCAATTTACCTTTAGGTATACATTGATGTTACCAGGCATTTCTTAAATAAATCCTTAAAAAAGAAAAGAAGGGCTCAGTTTTAGGGCTGAAAAGATTTACAAAAGTCACGACTTCAGTGCAAAGGTATAAAACAAAACACATTTTGCATTTTTCACTTTAGCTCTTTGGCTTTTGAGAGTATACATACACAAATCCCAATAAATCTCAATTGTGTCCATATCTCTATAACTACCACAGAAATTGCTAGAAAGAAACAGCTGAGTAAAGAAACAAGAGTACAGATACAAATACCTAAAAATTATAGTTAAATGTATTGTGACTCTATAAAATAATCATGTTTACTTTATTGCAAAGTTAGCCGATGAAACTATGATTTTTTTGTACAAATTTGAACCTGCTTCCAAACTCTTCGCCTCTCGTGTACACTCAGAACTAGTGTTTTTAGAAAGTTTAGCTAAAATCAGAAAATGGCAATTTCTAGTTCACAAAAACATTCAGACTCTTCATCCAGTACTTCATAGAAACCCTTCTGTCACAACCCAGACTCCTCAAAATTTCATTGCGTCTAAACTGCGTTCTCATTGATGTTTTAAGAGTAACGTGTTTCCACCTTATTTATGTTTCTAATCAAGATGTTTCTCTCAATATTTATTTTATTGCTTTACCCTCCTTTTCTCAGAAAATGCACTAAAAGCTTCAGATGTGCAGTAAAAGGGTCATATTTTAACCCAAACCACGATATTTGTGGTTAAATTTAATCAAGCTTATAATGTGTAAAAGTGTCTTAAAAGCATGATTTTTGGATAGAATCCATGTGTGATTGATGCCTAAACTGAACCGGAATGTGAATGAAAACCGAAAGTAAACAACAACAGATAATCAAACTTTCTGAAAACGGTGATCCCTAGTCCATCGTGGGACGCTTGTCTTCCAGGTGAAAGTCAGGTTTCTGGTTCATGCATTTCCTGCAACATCACAGATGACCTTCATTTAGAGACTAAATTAGATTCTCTACAAAACGTAATAAAAACGCTGTTTAGTTTAATATAAATGGGATTTTGTTGAGACTAAATTGTCTGGTGGCAGTTAAAGTTTCCATTCTTCTTGCCTGGATTCTTGGGCTGGATTTATCCCATTCAAATCCATGTCAAAGTTCATTTGCTGGATGAAAAAATCTCTGTGGACTTTCATTTTCGGGTGTCTGTACAGATGTTCAATAGGGTTTACGTTTGGTTTTTGGTTCGGCCAGTCAAGGACGGTCAGTTCTAAAGCTTCTCTAGAGTTGTCTTGACTGTTTGCTTCAGGTCAGGAAAGTTGAATTGTTGCCCTTAGTTTTATACTTCCTTCAATTCTGTCCAGCCTCCCTGTCTCTGCCGCTGAGAAGCATCCCCTCTGGCATGATGCTACCACCACCATACATCACCGTAGGCCTAGCATTAGCCGATGATGCGCTGTGACTGCTGTTTGGCAGACTTAGTGTTGAGAGTTTTGCCCAAAGAGTTAAAGTTTAGTTGCATCAGATCAGACAATCTTTTCAGTCATGCCCTCAGAGTCCTTTAAATGTTTCACTCCGAGCGGGCTGTCAAATGTCTTTTACTCAAGAGTCTTCGTCTGTCCGGACTCATAAAGGCCTGATTGACGGAGCGCCGCTTAGACGTTCATTCTTCTGACAGGTTCTTTCGTCTCTACAGAGGACTTCTGAAGCTCCGATAGGGTTTTCGCGGTAGTGGTTATAAACTTCCTTCGTTTCACAGTTTTTGAGGCCAAATGTCTACTAACAGTTTGCTGAATTTCATAGCTCGGTGTTCTTCCTGAGATGCAGCGTGAGTTGTGTACAGGTTTCTAAACTCTATCAAGTCATTTCAGATTTCTGAAGGTGGATTTCAATAAGGTTTAGAATTGAAAGGACAAATAAAGTAAACAAGATGCAAATGTGTGGGATGACGTTGGAAAACATGCATCAAAAACAGGTTTTATAACAATTTGTTTACTTTAGCTTCCTACCTAATATGTCAAAGGAAGGCCGAAGATTATCAGCTTTGTGCACAGTTTGTCCATTGTGCAAAGAGATTCACAGGCAGGCTGGAGGAAATCATGCTATACAGTTCTTTAGGCCTTGAAAAGTCATTGTATATATGTACTGTAGAGCAAAAGCTTTTCAAGGTTGTGAATACCATTTATATACATGTTTAACTTGACTTGAATAACAGGTTTCTGAGAAAGTGGGAGACAATGCTTTAGCGTCCTTTAAAATAAGTGCTCTATTATTATGTTCAATGCTACTTTTTGTCCATTGGACTGAATTTGATTTAAAGACAAAAAAACATGATATTGATGGAAATATACGGTAGATTCAATTTGTAGGAAGCTGAGAGATGTAAATCATTATTAGAAGATTTCACGTGGCTTCTGTGTGCAGCAGTATTACAATATTTAAATTGGTAATGCCACATCTTGCCTGTCAGAGTCAGTATTCTTAATCATTTCTAAAGATTATATTGACATTTCCAATTTCTTTATTCTGCTTTTGGTTCCCAGAAAATGTCAGAATAGTGAAAATGATTCAACATTTGGTTAATTAAAATGGTATTGGTATTGGTATATGAGAAAAAAATCTTATTTATTTGAGTGAAAAGAATCATTGTTTAACAATACAAGGATTCCTCGTGGTTTTTAGCACACAGATTTAGTCTTATGTGATAAAAACAGGATCTGAGGATGTATTTGGGGGAGTTTGCTCTTCAAAGCTCAGAGGTTTGAATGTTTGCCAAGCCGATCACTGAGACTATTTCCTGATGAGATGCAATGATATTAACTCCAAGGGAGCAGTGGAGAAAAGAGAGACCATGTTAACAATACATTTGTTATAAAAAAATAAAGAAGAAAGGGAAAACTGCTGCTCTTATTTCCACACTCACTTTGAAAAATTGCAGAAAATAAATTCAAGGCACACAGCTTAAGAAATGTCCCTTTCCCCTGCTTTAAATATTCATTACCTCTTCGAGATTTTTTTTTTAGCTTCTCTTCTTCTTTTGTCTGATCAGAGGTTGCTCCCTGTCTTGAATTATGCAGCCGGGTTTGTCTGAAAGGAGAGAAGCATGAGGACAAAAGAAAAAAAAAGAAGGTGGTGCGGAAGAGACAAGGCAGATAGAGGTTAGAGACAGAAGTCAGCCAGGGAAACGTGATAAGCATGACCTCAGCGATCACATCCTTCATCCTCCCTGGAACCTTGAAACACTGGAAGACTACAGGAAACACCTGCAGCTTTCTCGTCTCCTCTGTGGGCTCGTGGGCCGGTGGAGAAGGAGGTGACCAGCAATGCTTGACGATTATCCTCCCAGGAACCCGCCGCCGTCTGCAGCTTATCCAGACAAACAGAAAACGGCTGCTGAAGTGTGTTTACCTGCGATGCTGGTGATTTAAGAGTTTAACCTCATTCTGAGCCAGTCTGGACAGCCGAAAAGCGATGACATTCAGGAGGCAGAAAACAGCTTTGAGGGACTAAACAGAACTATTTCAGAAAGTACGGGTATCATAAGATGTCTGAGAAGGAGTGCAAACCAAATTTTAGGAGGTTGCACGATGCGTTCAAAGTCGGTAGAAAGCCTGGACTAGAAATAAATCAGACAAAACCGGCTGACTGGTTTGAAAGACAACATTCAGCAAAAGGACACCTTTTATCTAAGCCAGAAACTGTAAAAACAGAATCATACTACTGTCGACTATCTGTGGCGAGCAATTCCATCAAGATAATTAACCAAATCTGAGCTTACAATGGAGATGTTTCATTAAAATTGCTTTATTCAACATGTCTCAATTTTAAAAAATCCCCCAAAACTGAGTGTTTGCCATAACAAGATTCTCTAAAAATAAAAAAATAAATAAAAATCTGCATTCTGTTGCACAAATGCAACCAACAGTTGCAAGGAAAAAAAATCCGATACTTTTCGGCTGAACTGCAAGTTGTGTACAATAGATGCATATGAAGGAGCAGCATTTTGTCTGTGTTGGTACCTCCCAGCTAATTATGCAGAAAGGCTTTAATACAAATTATATTTAAAAATCACTTGTACAGTTGTCAAAAATGGAAAAATTAACTGTAGAGACCTAAAGTGTTTGTTGTTCCAGGCTGTAAACGTGTTTAATTCTGTTGTGAAGCTGTACATTTTAACATGGGGCTCTGTTACGATTAACTCTCTTTTTGGAGGTGATTACTAATGGTCCTCACAGGAACCCGTCACCGTCTGCAGCTTATCCAGACAGACAGATAACGGCTGCTGAAGTGTGTTTACCTGCGATGTTGGTGATTTAAGAGTTTAACCTCATTCTGAGCAGTCTGGACAGCTAAAAGGGATGACATTCAGGAGGCAGAAAACAGCTTTGAGGGACTAAACAGAAATATTTCAGAAAGGATGGGTATCATAAGATGTCTGGGAAACCAAATTTTAGCAGATAGCATGCTGCGCTCAAAGTCAGTGGAAAGACTAGACTAGACATAAATCAGACAAATCTGGCTGACTGGTTTGAAAGACAACAATCACCAAAAGGACACCATTTATCAAAGCCAGAAACTGTGAAAACAGAATCATACGACTGTCAACTATCTGTGACGTGCAATTTCTTTAAAAAAAATTCAAAAAAATCACCAAAAATTTAATGATTGCTTGAACAACGTTCTCTAAAAGCTAAATAATTCTGCATTCTTTTGCTCAGTCATAAAGCGAGTACTCACTCTGCTGCAACTAACAGCTGCATGCAAACAATTCTGAGAGTTTTGAGCTGAACTGCAGGCTGTATATACTATCTATGCATATTTATCTCAGTGTTGTTAGCACCTTGCTAATTATGGATAACATTAAGCCTTAATACAAATTACATAAAAATACCCCTTTGCACTTGTCATAAATGGAGAAAATAGCTGTAGAGACCAAAAGTGTTTATTGTACCAGGCTGTAACTGTGTGTTTTTCTGCTGTGAAGTTGGTCATTTTAACACTGGAGTCTATTGGGATTAACTCGCTTTTGGAATCAGCATCAAGTGTCCCTTCAAGGAGTTGCAGTCTTTAGTATATTTTTGTTGACTTTATTTATCAGCCTCGGAATTTGCTGCGTGATATATGACTGCACTTTATGAGCGTACAGGGGAAAGGGAGGCTTCTAGAGAAAATCTAAACAGAAAGGAATGTTCTTTAGACTAGAGAACAACAAAATTTGATATTTTTAATGCCCAGACAATAGCCAAAGTAGAAGCCATCTGAAATTTTTGGACAAGAGATGCTAGCAAGAAGAGTAAACATGATTTATGCACTTTTGTCTTCAATCTGCCATTTTTCCACCACTGGAATTCTGTTTTCCTGACCTTAACAATGATCAGATTCTTTCATGGACCTTTGTTAAGTAGTGTACAATGGCTAATAAGAATTGTTTGGGGATTTTGGTGAATACTTTATTGTCTAATACATTGAGTCTGTATCATTCTATAAAATCTAAAGCCAGTTGAATGCACCAGGCTAAATCAGTATTTCATGTGTTGGGAGGTCAGTGAGCTGTGCATGCTCACCAAGAGGGGAAGAGAAAATACAACAGTGTGGAGAGCAGAAAAAAAGATCAACAACGTAATAACAAACTGGCTGCTAATCTACACTGCACAGTTCAAAATCTCTTCCCAGCTAAACTAAGATCACAATCACTGATGCTGTGCAATTGTGTCACAACACATGCTCTTTTCAGCGTATGAGAGTCCAAGTATCGGCTCACAAAGCTGAATTTAACTCTCTTGTGGCTGATTTCCTACCCGACACCGCAGAGAAAAACCTTTTAACTGCCCCCCAACCCGCTCACATGGCCACACACATCCGCCGCCACGATGACACAATGCCACAAAGTCGAAGACACATGCGCACACTGCTAAGCCTGTGTGTTTCCCCCAGCATTAAATGGGACTTAGTACACAGAATAATGGTGTCCTGGCTTCTTAGACAAGACTAATCCACTTTCATGCCATGGCACTCTGACGTGTCAAGCCTTGTTCGCCGTCCCTGCCTCATTAATTAATACAAACATCAATTAATCTCCTTATTAATGATTCATGGACTCTATATGCTAATTCGTTTCTGCCGTGTCAGAAAATCCTCGCAGCCAGAGTCAATGCGTAGAGATTACACACCATTTGTGCTCTTAAGTGGTGCGTTTTGTCATATCATGAGCTTCGAGCACCTTTTACGTGCAGCGTTAGTGCTCCGCTGTGTGTGATTTAGTTGCTATGTTCGCGACATGTTCCCGCGTAAAAGCATTACTTGCAGAGACACTGTGGCTCTCAAGCACATAATGGGAAGATCATGTTTACCGTAGGAGCAGCCTGCAAAATATTTATATCCTCAACAATAGGTCTCTATAATAGGCTCCCAAGACAATAAAGCAAATGCAAAATTGCACATCTTCTGTGCATAAATCCCCGTGTTTACCAGAAAACAGCAGGCTGTCCCTCAACAATTCCCCCGATACAGTTTGCTGGAACACTTTCTTTAGGTGAAGTTTAAAAACGGTGAAGTATTTGCAAGAAAAAAATGACACTTGCAGATAATAATCATGCCCCTGTGTCATCTTTCTCTCTATATGTCGATGCAGAAAAACAAGATTCAAGTAAAGATCATAAAGAATAACATCTGGTATTCATATTTTTAGAGCTCTGGAGTTTCTTTCCTTTCATGTTCCTTGTTTTAAATTCTTACTTTAGCTGCTCAAATTGTCATTCTCTGATATTTCCAGTCATAAGATTTTCATAACTACAGCCCCTTTGTACTCTCTCTGACCGAAACAGCAAGGCAGACTTACTGAACTCTTGATTTCATTGCAGTGTTTTTTTTTTCTTTCCTTATGATTCATCCAGTTCATTTAACCTTAATCACTGGTGTTTTTTTAGAATGGTAAATTGTTATTTGAATAAGCCTCCCCAGTTGCCTAGTTACTACTCTTACAGCTGACCTGTTAACTGTAACCAGGCAGATGATGGTAATCTACATGTTGACTGGTGTATAGTAACAGGGCGTAGGATTAAGAGGCATCTAGCGGTGAAGTTGCAGCCTGCAACCAGCTGAACTCCCAGCTCTGCTCTCTGATCCAACTGACTGCAACCTTAAATCCCAGCAGAGCACTAGCAGTAGGAGAACCTACCATCACCGCAGCTTCTTCAGGAAAATGCAAAAATGCACATCTGTAGATATAAAGAACTTCATCTCAGCTAATGAACACACAAAAATTCACAGCTACAGATGACGATATGCTAATGACAATGTAATTAATATATTACTCAAGATTTCAGTAATAGATCCTCCTATATCCTTGTGTTTACTTGGAGATTAATAATTTGATTTGCATCCAATCTGAATTTAACAAGCCATGTCACGACTGTCATGACAGTTTAAATGTACTCTGATTCCTTTCCTCTTATGTTGCACACAAACAGAATGAAAAGGATTTAAAGTAAGAATGTCTGATTTTATCCAAGACACTTAATATTTGTTATACTACCATGCTAATACCATATTCCAATCTGATGCTATTTTCTTGGACAGTATACCCCACAGGTACATTAAATCTGATAAAATAAATCCAGTGTATCTGCTTGACAACTGAATAGCTCTACAATGTATGAAGAAAAAGTCTAAATGTAACATTAGTGGTTAAATGTAGTTTAAGAGGGTAAATGTAGCTTTGGGGGGAGAATGTAGTGCTAGAGGATAAAAGCAGTATTAGAGAGTAAATGTAGTTTTAGAGGGTAAATGTAGAATAGAACTTTATTTGTCATTGCAACAAGTACAACAAAATTACAAATTACTGATGGCAGGAGCTGCCATGCAAGGTGCTAACCACGCCCCATCAGGAGCAATTAGGGGTAAGGTGGCTTGATCAGAGACACCTCGACATGAGCACAATGGGCCAGAGATCAAACCGCAACCCTCTGGTTGCGAGACGGCCACTCTACCCACTGAGCTATGTATGTATGTAGTGTTTTGAAAGTAAATGTAGTGTTAGAGGGTAAATGTCGCATTAGAGGGTAAATGTAGTATTAGAGGGTAAATCTAATATTTAAGGGTAGGATGTACTGAGGCTCCACAAGCTTTAACAGACATAAAAAAAACCTGTATTTACTACATGATAATAGTAAATGTATTGAAGATTAGCTGTAGTACCTAGTTGTTTCACCAGGTGAAGCATTTTCCTGTTTAACACTGTAGAGAGCAGAGGAGGCATCACTCAAGCTAGAGGCACTTTATGTTGGCAGGCAGAGAGCATTGTGGGGGTTTAGCAACAACAGGCACCATGACAAAGACTTAATGAACTCTGACTGGAGCTCATGCTTTTAAGGTAAACTGGGGTTTCTCCATCACAGTGTCTGTTTTTTGTTTTTTTTGCTTCTATGATGTATTCATTGACTAAAACAGCATTATTGTCACAGGATAAATGTCCACTGTGTTGAATGTTTGTTATTAATTAATTGATGATTGTTTAATAATGTTGTTGATTAATAATTAAGAAAATTTGCACCCCTACTGTCCTGGCACAAACTGTGCTTTCACTTTACAGCACCCTTGTGACAGCAGACATAAACAAAGGATCTGTTAGTTTAGTTTCAAAAACAGTCAGTTAAATAAATGCCTTGATCAGTGCCTAATTGTTTATATGCTTTATTAGCAACATCGTGGGGGAATATGAACCTGGAATAAATTAAAGAACATTTGTAAGTGTTGTGTAACAGAACAGCAAAGTCCCTCAGTGTCTCTCTCTTTTGTCTTTTTTCTTTTTTTGTTTTGTGATGCTAATCATTTTCCTTCAGGCTACCTCCCATCTTCCTGCACACTAACCAGATTATTACACACATCATGTAAAATTTGGGAAATGGGGTTAGTAGGAACTATGTAACCACTTTAATTAAACAATTAGGTGATCTCGTTATTCACAGTAATCACTGGTGTGTACATGTTCATGCGTCTCGTATCTCTAAAAAGTGTCCATGTATCACACATGTATTGACTTTCTTTTACAAAGGCTTTTGTTAATTCATCATTTAAATATGTACACAGACCCCGCCAGAGCAGCCAAAGGGAAAAAAGCTCACACATGACATGAGTTTGTCCTGGCTGACTCCTGGTATGTTGGATTACTGTGAAACTGGAGGTCCTGACATTAGTGACTAAAGTCAATATGTATTAATTTGCACATGAAACGTCCATCGACATGCACCGTGAATGCATTTAAGCAGGCATCGGTTGTAGAGCCACAGAATCATTACTGCTGCATTATTATCATTATCATCTATATTACTTCAGAAAGTCAGCTGTCCCATGTCAATTTGTCATGGGCCATTGGTGGCACTGACTTGAATGAATCACATGGAGGACTGTTGAAATAATGAGTAGAGCATATCAGATGTGACTCATGTGATCAGTGTGCAACAGTGTGGTTGTGATGACACTGTGCTGGGTTGTCATATAGCATTAGTGCTTTCTGTAGCTGAATCTGTGTAGCGACAGATTGTGCAGGTTTTAACTGTGAGTCGCTGTCCCTGGTGCTGAATTCAGCTGAACAGACCTGCTGCTGCCTGTGATGCTGAGCTAAATAGGAAGCTATCAGCAAGAAGCCTCCTCCCAGGGACTGGAGGTGAGCAGGTTAGCGTGTAATCTTGACATCAAGATTTTTCATCCCATCTGCAAACAGCCAACGGCAGTTTCTGGTGCCCGTAACGGTGACATTTATTCAACCTTAACCTTCATCTTATGTATATTTCTTTACATGAACTTAAACAACTGTAGATGTGGCAGAGCAGCAGACACTCATATGAATCCTTTTTGGAACAGTGATATTGGTTGATAATTGAGCTGCTAAACCCCACACAGTTTTTAGGTGTTTTCTGACACATTTTTCTGTCATATTTTTACTCACTGTAGTCTCATTTTTCACTCCAATATAAAGTCCAGCCACAAACATGATGAGAAGTAGAGAGATCTCAAAAATGTCTTCTGTGCTGTATGACACAATTATGATGCCATATGTCATTAAAGAAAGAAAAATTAAAGTTGAATCTAAAAGAAGAACATTTGTCATTTGTCATTTGTCAAAAATACGGTGACACAATTATCACTTCACAGTTGTGAAAAGGAACAGTATAATAAAACATATTTGCAACAAACAGTCACATAACAAATATTCTAGGACTTCATGGATGAATCATTTATCAGAGCCAGAAACCAGACACATTTTTAAATGAGATCCAAACATATCAAATGAAGCTCATTTTTGCTTAACTGTCATAATTTTAAGCTTAGATATGGTTATTTTCCAAGTCTTTATATTGACTTTTTATGCATCACGCTAAATTCTAGAAATTTACTCCACTTTCATTCTTTACAGATGTTTTAAAACATCTGTCCTCTCTAAGATGTTTCGTTTTAGTCCCTAGATTTGATTAATTCTCTCAACCGAATCGCACGTCCCACATGATTATATCGGAGAACACCTGAAAGTTGAAAATCTGGTGATTCGGTCTGTTTTTTCCAAACGGTGTCCTTCTGCTGATCTTTCTATAAAGCTAACTTGCTTTTCACAGTGGGTAGAGCCACTGCAACCAACCTGTTCTGTCATGTAGCTAACTTACATTTATCAAAGAGTTTCTACAAGATTTGTTTGTCTGCAGGAAAATCAGGAATCCCATTTTCAAAGGCCTGCTTTATAGGTCATAGAAAATATAAAAGCATATCAAAAAAGCATCATCAACAGGAGGCATATAACTGTTTACGGCACAGAGAGACGTATTGTAGATTTAGCAGCGAGCGGAAGAAAGAGAAGCCCTCTAATTTGTCGAGTAGGATGCGACAGATGCAGGAATTTGACCCGGTTAATTGGAGTTGGCACATTCGGGATTGTTACGCAATATGCGATTGACACACTAACTGAAAGGAAGGAAAACAGGAGCTCATGTGCACTACAGTACAGATGACACACATTATGTGGCAGAAGCCTGGAAGTAAACAGGAGATTCAGGTTTGGATGTCACCAAATCCCCTGAGGGATGCTGCTCTGCATGTTTTCAGGAGATTACCAAGCACACACACACACACACACACACATGCATACATGTGCGTCCATGCATTCGAACAGATAAGTGTCTTTCACGGCTTCTGGTAGTGGCACGCTGTGACAGGAGCAGGAGAAAGTTTGCAGCTTTTCTTTTTTGACATTTGCACGCAAACAACCATGACACTCGTAGCATACAAGGCCTTGTGGTTGTATGCTTTAATCCCTCCTCTCCTGAGAGAAATTACAGACGTCATGAGCACATGAGGGCACACACGGTGGATTTTAATGATTTGCATCTCTGTTACATGATCTCCTTAGCAGTGTCATGTGATACCCGCTTGATCATCCCATTGGCTGAGGATGTTTGGCATCCCGGGGCCTGAGCAGTGAAGTCCTTTAATATTTCTCATCTGTGTGACAGGATAAGGGATAAAGCCACTGGCAAACATGTTCCTCTCTGTGGATGATATGAGTTGGAGCCAGTGACATGTGTGATTTATATTTGTAGTATCAATGCATTTGTGATGTGATAATGGGATAAAGCTGATAATATTTAGGTAAGGTGGTGTAGGCATCACTGCATAATATGATAAGGCTCGTGATATGTAAGATAGTGGTTTTGGTATATGATGTTGCTTGTTTCTTTGAGACCGAGCAGATTTATTCTCAAAGACATGCATATGAAATGTCAATCCCTTGAGGCTGGAAAAGCACAACATAGCTGGATGTTGTGTTATATTATAATATGCAACATCCTGTGCATTATGAATATTTTCTGCTTTTAATTTTTTGTCTACATATACAGAAATCTGTGCAACATCAGTGTTTTTCTACTTATACAATAACCCTGTGAGTATCCTTGTTTTCCACATTCAGAGGGATCTGAGCAATTTCCTCATGTAGAAGAATCTGTACAATATCAACAGTACTTATGTATTATATATCATTACTTATTTTTCTACTGATATCTACAGTCTCTGTCACTGCTGCAGTACTGTACATGTCCCCACTATGGGATTAACAAAGGCTTATCTTATCTTGTGTTCATATAATGAGTATAATATGACACTAAAGAATGATTAAAATGACTTTATAGCAACAATATAAACCATTGTATTGCTCTGTATTCAGTATTAATGCAGATACTTTACTGACTGTGGGGGGATAAATTAAGAATCCTAAAAAAAAAAAAAAACAGAGCATTGACAAACCTTAGAGACAAATCCTTTACAAAAAGTTAATGCAAAACTTAAACATCTGAAGGGAGATGTTGCTGCACTTGCTGTACATGTATTTGGTGGCCTTTTATTGTCTACTGCGTGTGGATATTTTGGAGGGAATGATGGGATGGATCACGTACAGTTATTTTATGAATTCAATCCATGATTGTTTGCTCCTTCTGCTGTTTGCCATAGTTTTATGGTGTGTATTTATACATTAATATAAAGAATAATTGCAGCTAAAATGAAATAAGCTCCTCTAGTCTGAATCGCCAAAATAATTTGTTTCAAAAGCTACATTTAGTACACAGGATAGAAACTGTCCTCAAGGCAAATTGTTGTTATCCATCTGTTTCCTGCAGGCTAGTACAGCAACACAGGGACCACAGTTTACCTCTGTGAGAATAAAACATTTTCAGGCAAGAAAAATAAAAGTCCAAAATTATCTCAGGGCACTATTGGAAGTACAACAATAAGAGCAAAAACCAGTTGGTTGTTTGCTTCACAAATGGTTGTTTCATCTGCAAGTCAAAGGCCCTAAACCCTCCTTTTGATCTCCAGCCCTCAGCCTGATAGCTAAGAGCACAATTTCAGCATAAGTCTCAGAGAGGCAGCTCTTGAACATTTGTCCATATAAATAATATACTATGTCTCCTTTCTGAGCCAGTGTGCCCAGAGGCATTTAGCTTTGGGATCAGCACAGTTCATCAATGGAGATGGGAAGATTTAAGAAATATGGGGCATTTGGGAAAACAAGCTGTGAGCCTTCAGAACATTTTCTTGGTGAATATAAAATAGTGCCTAGTGTTTCTCACCCCTAACATGTTCTTAAACCTCCCGACGAATGACTCGAAGAGCAAAACATGCTTCGTTCCATCCTCAAAGCCATAGCCACTTACCACATTATTTATCGAGAAGAAAGAAAAAACTTTCCTTCCTTCTGGTGTCTGGTTCCAAATGAGAGAATTTTCTTGCTGTTTTGTTTTCCTCTCATATCATTTCTACAAGTCTGTGGGTTCGTTACCTTGAAAACTGAGGAATTTTAATGACTAAATGCCTTTTATTGTTGTTTTACAGCCTTAAAATGAAACAAGTGATGATAAAAATGTTTTTTCTATTTCTTCAGTCGAGCAGTCTGTTCATTTGCACTTTTAAGCAGAGGAAATAAAATGCACATCACATGTTTAAACACAGGGCAGTGAGAAGAGGGTGTTTTTCCTGCTAAATTGTTAAATCACAGCGTTTGTTACAGAAACAAGAAACAAAAACAATTAGGTTCAAATTACATGTATTTTCTTGTTTCACACAACCAAGTCTCCCTTTTTAGGATGTTTATAGACATGGCTCTCTAATTACACTTGAGGCTACATCTGAATTAAATGCCAGAGCATTTATAGTCTCTGCTTTTTTATGCAAAACAGCCAACACATCAGAGATGATGTGTGACGGTCCTGTAGTGCCAAGGTGAATATCTTTGAATGTAAATAGTGCATGGTTGAATAATTCATGAATTCCTCGGCCTTTGTGTCATTATTGCACCTGGAAATATTCCAGTTTTACAATGCTATTTCATATAGCATCACATACAACACAAATATCACAGTTCTCCAGCACATCGTATCTTTGTTGTTCAGCGAAGTTACTGATGCCAGTGTTAGGCATTAGGAAGCCAAAGCTCACAGCGGTCTTTGGATGAATCATATTTGTGACATTTAAAATAACCCTGCAGACTAAGCACATACATCACTGTACATAACTCGGCTTCTGCATTTGCTGGCACTAGTGTCAGAAATACATTTTAAGACCTCAAATAGAAGTGGAGAAAATTCTGCCACCTCATCTGTGGACTGAATTACAGTGGAACATTTTCTCTTGTGTAAAACACACAAGAGAAAATGTTCATTTTTTTCCTTTGAAAAGACACAGACAAAAAGAGGATTTCTTTTCATTCTGCAAGGGAAAAAGTAGCAGATATACATATAAATGTGTTTTACTAATGTAGTAAAACGCACACAAGAGGCTGCGCTTCACAAATATAAGTTAAAGTCACTTTGAATGGGTGTGGCAGGAAAAAGCAAAAGAATTTGAATTTAAAGACTATATACAAAACTTTAACCTACAATCAAGGGGAACTTACTGGATTCCCACAGCTCTAAAACCCCAGATAGCATGGACTGATATTTGCACAGCAGAGTGGATGTACAGGCAGACGTTCAAATCAGCATTCGGTCTTTATTGAGGGAAGAATTGTTCACAATCTTTTATGTGACATTGTTATATTATTAAATTACTTTAAATTGAATGCAATAAAGATGCTCATCAGACCACAACACACTGTGGCTGAAGCATGATTCAAAACATTAAAGGATTTGCAATTACAAATGGAGCTATGAAGTGCAAAGTACAAAATCACATCATGGGAGGTCCAATTTGAATTTCACGCTTCTCTCATTTCAGCAAAGGCAGAGTAATACAGCAAAATGTGAGGCCCCCTAATGAACAATGAAGAACAAAGACTTCTCTGGTATAGTGCAATATTTAAAAACACATATTCAAACTATTTTGTGAACATATTGAAATGCAGATACACTAAATGAAGTAGTGTATCCTGATGCTGTAGTTCTTGATGAGGCTATGGCATGAGTAACCAAGTCAAACAAGCCAATAAGGAATTTGTAATAAAAGCTAATTTATACACAAAAAAGAGAATTGCTAGATCAACTTAAATTAACTGCTTTAATTAGTAACACACAACTGAATTATGTTTACTATAATTAAGTTAACAACTAATATTAAGTATTTAGATCCTTTTATTCCTCTCAAATTAATGCTTTGCATTGTTGAAACTTTTTTGGAAAGAAAGTCAATTGTAAGTTTCCAGTTTTTGCTTTAACATGATTTTGCCATTTCCATTCTATTCACTTATTTACTCTGTAATCCTTCTCACAGAAAACAGAGATTGAGATGCAGTGAAAAAAGGTCTGATGAAATGTGATCATCACAACTCCAGACCCACAATGCTAATGCTAATTTTCAT
The DNA here is from genome assembly GCF_021347895.1 of Acanthochromis polyacanthus. Taxonomy (NCBI): domain Eukaryota; kingdom Metazoa; phylum Chordata; class Actinopteri; family Pomacentridae; genus Acanthochromis; species Acanthochromis polyacanthus. The sequence goes on along the minus strand of NC_067127.1, from coordinate 30,851,628 downwards.
TATTTTGCTATAATCAGACTACCAATTTAAAGGGACAGAAGTGTATTTTCAAGTTAGATGACAAATCCCACAAAATTAAGCTTCCATCACCAAAGCAGGAACACAATCATGATTATTTCACAGCAGGACTTGACTTCAACTACAGTTTAAATTCACTTATTATAGTATAAGTAGATGGAATGACTTTCAGAATAGTTGCATAAAAGGGTCAGATGCGCAAATGTTTTAAACTTTAGAGCTACATTAGTCCCAGTTCACTTCGTGTAAACACATACAGCCTCCATTGCTCTGTTTGAAAGGTTGATCAGGGTTGCTGGTCCCTGTTTGGCTTCTTGTTTTGTAACTGAAAAAATTATATTTGTAATTGTGTTACTGAAAAATATCCAAAAAGAAAATAATAATCTATTTTTATATTGATTTTATTCAAAATGAGCAGAAATAGGGATGCACTATGTACCTAAATACACCTCTTTTGGTGATGTGTGTGTATGCGTGCACGTACATGTGCATGTTTAGGTGTAATTTGTGGACCCTAGACCCCGATAAAGGAAAAGCCTCCACACTATTGACCAGCAGACGCTTTTCCAATGTGTCACATCTTTCAACACACATTCACAGTCAAACATACACAAACACAAGTTCATGCACAAAGTGAGGGTGGGTACACGGTTCCTATGGCAACCATGTGAAGGTTGCCAGGGAGTTTAACTGCACTGTAGAGATGGGCGAGATAGAGAAGAAAGGAAGGATGAGAGGAGAAAGAATACATACATACATACATAGATACATACATATATATTATATGCAAATAAACTCTTTATGTGTATATATACACACACACACACACACACACACACACACACACACTGCTCCCCGAAGACCTTGTATTTCTCAAACCAAGAAAGCAAAACAACAGATAGAGCAAAGACAAGAGTGAAGCAAAAGCACCAATAAATCAAGCCAGTCTACGCTGTTGGTGTGGGAGGAGGGGGAAAAAGCAAAAAAATAAAAAATAAACAAACTGAAAAATAAGGGAAGCTATTTATTTCAAGGCCCACTGCCTGATTGTGGAAACTAGTGAATTGAAAAGCCATTAGACATTAAAACACCAAGGAGAGGTTGAATGGACCAATTACTGTGGGCCTTTACCACTCGGTGCCACTGAACGTACTGTAACCTTGATGCATGCATTAGCAGGAGCCACTTCAGTGAAGATGTACAATATGTTTGACTCCTGTTTGTATATGCAAGGTGAGGTCTGTTGTCCAGAAGAATAGCACTATGAAACCTTGGATAAATAAACCTCTGAGGGACACACATACACTCAACAAACATATAGACGCAACACTTTTGTTTTTGCTCCCATTTTTTATGAGATAAACTCAAAGATCTAAAACTTTTTCCACATACACAATATCACCATTTCTCTCAAATATTGTTCACAAATCTGTCTAAATCTGTGATAGTGAGCACTTCTCCTTTGCTGAGATAATCCATCCCACCTCACAGGTGTGCCATATCAAGATGCTGATTAGACTCCATGATCAGTGCACAGGTGTGCCTTAGACTGCCCACAATAAAAGGACACTCTGAAAGGTGCAGTTTTATCCCAGCACAATGCCACAGATGTGGCAAGATTTGAGGGAGCGTGCAATTGGCATGCTGACAGCAGGAATGTCAACCAGAGCTGTTGCTGGTGTATTGAATGTTCATTTCTCTACCATAAGCCGTCTCCAAAGGTGTTTCAGAGAATTTGGCAGTACATCCAACCAGCCTCACAACCACAGACCACGTGTAACCACACCAGCCCAGGACCTCCACATCCAGCATGTTCACCTCTAAGATGGTCTGAGACCAGCAACTCTGACAGCTGCTAGAACAATCGGTTTGCATAACCAAAGAATTTCTGCACAAACTGTCAGAAACCGTCTCAGGGAAGCTCATCTGCATGCTCGTCGTCCTCATCGGGGTCTCCACCTGACTCCAGTTCGTCGTCGTAACTGACTTGAGTGGGCAAATGCTCACATTTGATGGCGTCTGGCACATTGGAGAGGTGTTCTCTTCACGGATGAATCCCGGTTTACACTGTTCAGGGCAGATGGCAGACAGCGTGTGTGGCGTCGTGTGGGTGAGCGGTTTTCTGATGTCAGTGTTGTGGATGGAGTGGCCCATGGTGGCGGTGGGGTTATGGTATGGGCAGGCATCTGTTATGGATGAAGAACACAGGTGCATTTTATTGATGGCATTTTGAATGCACAGAGATACTGTGACGAGATCCTGAGGCCCATTGTTGTGCCATACATCCAAGAACATCACCCCATGTTGCAGCAGGATAATGCACGGCCCCATGTTCAAAACAAAACTACAACTTTCAGAGTGGCCTTTTATTGTGGGCAGTCTAAGGCACACCTGTGCACAAATCATGGTGTCTAATCAGTGTTGCGTTTATGTTTTTGTTGAGTGTACATTCACAGCAGTGTTCTTTGAACAGATTCACAAATACAACTACTGAACACTATCTAAATAATAATGTTTCAGATTACATAATAAATCCCACATTTCATGCAGCCACCCATTTAACGTCTCAAAAAAATGGCAAATCTGAAATCTATCTGTGTTTGATGAACTTCCATGTTTTCTCTGATGCAGTTAGTTGTTGTGGTTCCCTTATACAAATAAATAAAAATGCAACTGAGAAGCTTTTACGAACTGCTGCATGAAAAAAAAGCAAAATTAACAATAAACTTGAATAGATTTCCCTCAAATGCAGCACTGCTAAGAAATGGAAATGAACGGTTTTAAAGATGACCAAGCCTGCTATTGCCATCAATTTAGATTTAATTTGTGACAAATGGTAAATGGTAAATGGTCTGTATTTATATAGCGCTTTTACTATACCTGCAAGGTACCCAAAGCGCTTTACATGATACATCACATTCACCCATTCACACAAGCTCTGGTATAAATTTGATTTCAACCTTTGAACCCTTTGTGACATTTTCACTCACTGTGGACTCATTTCTTCCTGCAATATAAAGTCCTCCATCTCTATGGAAACAGAAGAACCATGAAGAAGAAACAATAACTCAGAAATGTTCTTTTTGCATTATGGTTCTAGTTATAATGCCATAAATCATGACGAATAAAAGTTATATTTCCATAAATCCTAAAATAAAAGTTGAGTTTATTTCACTACTTATTTTACAAAAACACAAAAAAAACTATACAAAACAGGAGTCAACATGTAAATGGTCAGATTTTTACAAAATGAAATCATTAAAAAATGCTTAACTGAGTCGTGGAATGAAGTGATTTGGATTAAATATTATTTTAAGGTTTTTAATTTGGTTCAGTTTTGCAATGGAACGGCACTTCACACGATTAATTTGGGAATCGTTGGAAAGTTGAAAACATGCTGATTTTTTCTGGTGTTTCCAGCTCCAAAAAATTGTATTTTTTTATTTCTTTTAAAAAGATAATCACCCTATTTTGTTTGTTGTTTTTTTTAACAGAATCTGACAGTTTAATTTGAAGAATTTTTAAATGTGATGTGTAGATTAAACTGATTTTGATGAAATATCAGGACTTTCAGCTGAGATTTGTGTAGGGTGTCTGACAGAACTGCACATTGTGGATCACAAATCCAACAATCCGTTTAGTTTTCACAGTTTCTGGTTTCTTATAAATGGTGCTATTTTGGATATTTTTAAAAACATGACATATTTTTCAAGCCTGCTGGTGTTTTTTGTGGTTTAGACAGTCAAGTAGATGTTTTTGCAGGAATATCTAAGTGTATATTTTGCTTTAGAGTAGCTTTTCTGTCTTTACTCTTGTGCATAAACTGGCAGTGTAGATTTGGTTAGGTTTCTTGGCAGAACTGCTCGTTGAAAAGAAAACATATCTTTCAAACCTGCTAGTTGATTTTATGGTTGGTTTAGAGTTAAATACATGTTTTTGCATTACATTTTTTGGCTTTAGATTAGCTTAACAGCTCTCCTGGCAGAACTACAATTCTACAATTTCATTTAGCAGACGCTTTTGTCCAAAGCGACGTACAACACAAGCAAGAATTCAGACATAAGGAGAAACCTTTAGTAAGTGCAAAAAGTGCTTCAAGTGTGATTGGTCAAAGGTGTAGCCATCAAGTTGCAGAAGAATTGCCCCCCCCCACCCCTTTTCATTTCAACTTCGTCAGCGCTAAATAAGTGCTGGGTTTTGGACCACCTGACTTATTCTACCCCTAAGGTGGAGTCAGATTAAGTGCCTCGGTGTTCTCTGAACAATTGAGTCTTCAATTGTCTCTTAAAAGTAGAAAGGGACTCAGCAGAATGCACAGAGTTTGGTAGATTGTTCCACCATTTGGGAACAACAGAGAAGAGTCTGGTTAGAGATTTCGAGCCGTGCTGGGCTGGAAGCACCAGGCGTCTCTCACATGCAGAGCGAAGTGGGCGTGAAGGGGAGTAGACCTGGATCAGGGAATCCAGGTAGGCTGGGGCCGTTCTTGTAAATGTTTTGTAAGCCAGGAGGAGAGTTTTGAATTTGATTCTGGCTGCAACTGGAAGCCAGTGAAGGGAGATGAACAGGGGAGTGACATGAGCTCTTTTGGGCTGGTTGAAGACCAGACGTAAATGATAAATGGTTGTATTTATATAGCGCTTTTATCCAAAGCGCTTTACATGATGTCACATTTACCCATTCACACACTGATGGTGGAAGCTGCCATGCATGGTGCTAACCACGACCCATCAGGAGCAATAAGGGGTTCGGTGTCTTGCTCAGGGACACCTCGACATGAGCACGATGGGCCGAGGATCGAACCGGCAACCTTTGAGTTACAAGACGGCCACTCTACCCACTGAGCCATGCAGACGTGCTGCTGCATGCTGGATCATCTGAAGAGGTTTGACTGTTCATGCAGGGAGACCTGCCGGAAGAGAGTTGCAGTAGTCAAGGCGTGACATCACAAGAGCCTGAACCAGAAGTTGTGTGGCCTGTTGGGTCAGGAAGGGTCTGATCTTCCTGATGTTTTAGAGGGCATAACGACAAGATCGAGAAACTGAGGCCACGTGAACCTTAAAGGTCAGCTGGTCATCAATCATGACACCCAGGTTTCTACTAATCACAAATCCAACAATAAGCAGTTTTTACAGTTGTAGATGTTGTCATTTTGACAATTTGTGAAAAGATAACGAACCTTTCACACTTCCCAATGGGTTTTGGAGGTTCGAGGGGTCAAATAAATGTTGTTGAAGGAACATTTTTGAGTATACTTCCCTTCAGAGTAGCTTTTCTGTCTTTGGAGTAACAGGCAGCTTAGCTAGCTGCATTTTCAGAAAAACTTCTTGAACAATGGCACACACACACACACACACACATACACACACACACACACACACACACACACACAGCATGTCGGCCAGTTAGCACTCGGAGTGTAACGAGCGAGGGAGCCTCTGTAGTGCTTGGCAGTTCCAGATTTGGTATTTTGAACTCGTGTGTGTCTTCCTGCATGTTTGTGTGTGCTTGTATGAGGGCTTAGTGTAGATGCTGTCTCGCCCCGTGGCTAGCCTCCCTCTGTCGCTTCCACGCCAAACCTCCCAGCAGCTGGCGGCTCGTCCTCGTCGTCCAAATCCCCCCTCAGCACTCACTCTGATCCACGTTCTGTCCTCTCTCTCTCTCTCTCTCTCTCTCTTCCTCTACTCCCTCATTCTGTCAAAACCAGCCCTTCTACTTCTATTTGCCTGGACGCCTATGATATCTTTGGCGCCCAGTCGTTTAATTCAGTTATATATGTACAAACCATGTGTGTAGCCGTGCATGCAAGTGTGATCATGCATGTGTGGAAGAGGATGGCAGAGGGCCCGGAGCCCCGGTCTGCCCATTAAGTTGATCAGGGAGTGGAAGCATGGTTATGGGGCTGTAATATGGGCTCTGAACAGCTCTGATAAAACAGCTTCCTCCCCACAAGTCCTCGCTCTCGCCCTCCCCCTCTCACACAGCCTCTGCACATTTGAAAACCTACACGCCATCTCCAGTGTTTTCCTCCTGACCTTGATGCTAAGTAAGATTGCTCTTTGTGGGAATTCTTCGCTCCGCAGTTGCTCGAGTTAATTGCGCAGCTTCTGTCTTACTTACTGGGAAATTTATGTAATCAAGTTGCAACAGAAGCTCGCCCACTGAGGCCCACCGTACACAGTCGCCCTTTGTCTTTGCACTCATAGCACCATCTCACAGTGGAGATCCAAGCTTCTTGTTCAGGACGTGAAACTTTTTATTTAACCCTCCGAACCCCAAGCAGATATTATTTATTTATTTATTTGGTGTTTCTTTGCTCTTGACACGTTTTAATTCACTGTAGCATCATTTTTCATTGCAATATAAAGTCCTGCACCTCGACAGAAACAGAACAACCATGTGGAGTATGGCTGATATTGTACTACTTTCTACTAAGTCAGAAATGTCTTCTGTGCCGTATGACACGGTACAGTGACAGAAATCATGAAAAAGAAACAGTGAATGTTGAATTTATTTGACTATTTTACAGGTGTAAAAAATGTTGCCTTTACATACTGTAGTTTTTTTTTACTTCGTTTAAATAGTTGCCTAGTATCTGCTCTGTATATCTGTTTCTATTTTTTTCCACACACAACACAGATTCAATCATTTTTCATGTAAAACTTTCATTTTAATCCTCTGAACCCCTTGCAGTTTTCTGGGGGTGTTTCTTTGCTCCTGACACATATTAACTCTCTGTTGCATCCTTTTTCACTACAATATGAGGTCCTGCACCTCTACAGAAACAGGACAACCATGTGCAGTATGGTGTAGTTATAATGCCATCAATCCAAAAAAAAGTCAAGTTTCTATGATTACTTTTTACCAAAACATGACAAACAATTGGCGTCAACATGTAAATGGTAACTCAACATACTTGAGATATTTTACTACTTTCTACTAACTCAGAAATAGAAAAGTAAATGCAATATGACTGTAAAATAAATAGTCAACACATATTTTTTTCTTTTTTATGTTTTCTGTCATTATAACTGAGTTATAAATTGTTGCTTGCATATGCTACAGATATTTTACTTGTATCTACACTGTGCAAACACTGCCTGCAGTTCAGCTGAAAAGTTTGACTTTTTGTCTCATGACTGTTGGTCACAGCTGAATTTCTGTTTGTACAGTATCTGGCTTAAGTAAACAGTTTTTGATTGAGCTATGTTAAATAATAAAACACGATTTAAAGCAAAATTGTAATTGTGATGTGTTAAAAGTCCCTCAGAAAGTTCAGAATCTGATGAATTTTGTTGTTTTAAAAGTTTCTGACTCTAAATTTGGTGGTATATTGTAAAGTAACCCTAGCCTCGCCGCGCTAGACAACCCACGGCAACAAATTTAATTCTCTGCCAGGGTGGGTCTAGTTACCCTCCATAAGGCTCGAGGTTGGATGCTCCTAAAACTGGTCGGACGAATCACCATGAAGTGTAGAGTCAGAAGGCGGGCGTAACTAAGTGACGACAGAGGCGCGACGATTCTGACAGAAACAACCGGCGCACAATAAACAGTTATCTTTCGACTCGGCTTTGGCCACAGCCCTTAAAGATCTGAAGCTAAAATTCAACTTGAAAGATAAACAAAGGACGGCACTGAAGTGTTTCATTGAGAAGAAAGACGTATTTGGACTTATGCCGATGGGATATGGCAAATCCTTAATATACCAGTTGGCTCCGCTGGTTGGGAAGCTAACGGGACTTAGCCACAATCTGGCGCTCTAGGAACTACGTCAGCCTATTCGTTGCGCTGATTGGTTGTATACCTACCCAATTGCTGCAGAGTGATTTGAAAGACAACCTTTTAGCCCGCCTCCCTCCCTGTCAAGCGTTCCTAGACCCTTGTGTCTTAAGAGCTGGGTCTAGCGCGGCTAGGCTAAAGTAACCCAACAGAAGGTTTAAAAAAAAAGTGCACATTTTTTTGTTATTTGCAGAATCTTGTCAGTGCAAATGATTTGTATTGAGCAAATGTTTTCAATCAAATCGATCTTAATTTAAGCTTTAATTTGTCTCAGTTTTCCAGTAGAATGACACATCTCACATGACTGGTTCACGGATTGTCGGAAAGTTTGGCAATTCTTTCGGTTTTCCATTTTCCATTTTCTGGCTGTAATAAATGGTGTAATTTTGGTGTTAACGCGCCTTTCAAACCAGCTTTGACGTTCAGAGAGTTATTTACAAGTGTTCTTGTATCATAAAGTGATTCAAGTTGGAGGATTTTATGTTGTAGTGACGGCTGTCTCCATTCTTGCCTCTCCAAATACGCATGTTTTTGGCAGTCAGTAGTATTATCACATCTTTGCCAACTGGACAACTTGCAGCGTTTTACTTCTTATTAAGAGTTTGCCAGTTCAGAAACAAGCAAGAACTTGTCCTGTTTTGTTTGATGCATGTTACCAAAGCATTGTGTCTAACATGTTATGGTAACTACTGGAAATGTGATTGAAATTTAAATTTACTATCACTTTACAACCGTCTATTAATAACAAAATGCTATAAAAGTATAGGAATAAATGGGCCATGATTTATCACAGGAGGAAAATGAATGTGTTTTTTGACAAGAGATGGAGAACTGGTGCTCATTAGTTGATGAAGTGTTACTTCTTCTTTTTGGGTGATTCTAAACTGACTGCATTTTAAGTTGGATCCAATTATCCTTGGAGATATTAGGGTCCAGTTGGCCTCGAATACTTTACAAATCAAGTCAGATTTAATTTTGTTTAATATTCACTCTTCTATTAGGCAAGTTTGCATGACTAAAATATATTAAGCGGATCAATGTTTTACTTTCCTTACCAGCTAGTTGTTGGCTAATTTGGTGCTTGGCAGGCCAGGATGTTTGCTGCCAATGGAGTAAAAGTGCGTAATTTCAAGCCATACAGTTAAGGGAGTTAGCTAAAAGAGGCTAAAAAATGCTCAACTAAGCAGCAGAACTGTGAATTTGCTGCAGATTTGTCATTGAGAGTTAATATTTATGTTATACAAAGAAAGTTAGTGTTTTCTTTGAGTAATACATTTGTATGTGAAAGATATATGGTGTACACCCCCTGTCAAAAGTTTTAGGACACTTTCTCATTCAAATAAAGTAGAACCTGTCCTACAACTTTTGACAGGGGGTGTATTTCATCATATGGATGTGATCAGGGCAGGACTCTGATCATACATGTAAAGTTTCAGGCAGATTGGAGCATGTTCAGGGCATTTACACAGCATTTGAAATTTCATGGTGAAGGATCAAAATTCCAGAGGCTGCCACGGACACCCCCTTTGACTTTGGAAAAAGATTTTAATAACTTTGGATCATTAAGGCCTCCTGTATGTACTGGCTGAATTTTAGGTGAATTGGAGTTTTCCCATAGGAGGAGTTCGCTCTAGAAAAAGAATGAGAAATGGACAAAATCTGACATTCAACGCATAATAGCTCACTTCCTGTTGGGTTTGGAACATGGCTGTCACTGACTTTTTGTTCAGCCTGATGTGCTGCATATGTGTACCAAATCTGGTAGATACACCCCCCTGTCAAAAGTTGTAGGACAGGCTCTACTTTATTTGAATGAGAAAGTGTCCTAAAACTTTTGACAGGGGGTGTATAATTTGAAGAAATGTCAATTATTTTTTAGTTTTGGGAAAGGCAGTTTACTTTTGTGGGTTCTGTCAACTTGAAATTACACTTTGTACCTTTAAACTTGTATTTGAATTTCAAAAAATGTGCAAAAATCAGGTTTAGCATTAGGTTTGTTCTGCTGCAACTCAACCACCATTTTCTCCAAGTAGCATTACAAAGAATGAGTCTATTTTTATTGTGTAACTGATTTTTTTAACTTTATTTATTTTATGTTATTCTTTTTTTTTTTTTACCATTTATTTACTTCAGTCTTTATTTGTTTACGATTACTACTTTTATTGTCTTTTTTAGGACTGTGTGTATGGTTTTATACAGTATTTTTCTTTATTCTTCTTGTTATTTCCCTTACTTGGATGTGGCGTTTTATTTTATTATTCTATCTGGTGTTGATGCTAATTTATTTTGAGCATCTTTCACCATGTTTGGCCTCATATTGTTCATTGTTCTCTCTGAATATCCTTCTTTACTTTTTTCCTCTCTGTGAAGCACTTTGTGAACTATGCTTTTGAAAAATGCTATATATTTTTAAATTATTGTTGTTATTATTATATTTTAGCAAGTTAGCTTTCTTTAAAATTAAGTTGCACCAAAGCTCATTTGAGAGGATGATTTAACTACATCTAACTTGAACAGGAGACATTAATGTTACTTGATTAAATTAATTCATTTCCATGTTACTCACTGAAGCAGCTCCTCTAAGTTTACTGCAGATTCAGTTCTTTGGGAACCACGTTGGCATTCTGTTCTCCATGTATGACCTTGGAGTTTGCATCGTGTCTGCATGTGTTTGTGTGTTTTCTGAGCGTGTTCTTCAGTCTGCCGGAGATGAGCCTGGGATAAGATCTGCTCATTTATTATTCAATTAAAGATCGCCGAGGTCACAGTAGATCATTAGCCATGGAGGTTATTCCAGAGGAGAGCGAAGCGCAAATACAAACAGAGCGACAGAAACAGGAAGGTAAAGACAAGAAAAGAAAGGGAGCCAATGCATCGATCGGGTGACTGATTTCTTGTTTCATCGTTTTGTCTGCTCCCATTTTGAAGCTGCAACTCGTAATTACAATATTACGCCGTGTCTCCTCCTAAAACATGCTGATTGGCTTTGTTGATGACTTTTTCTCATTAAACCAGAGACACTGGGAGAGCTCTGTTGGGAGCGCATCAGAGGGGTTTGTGGTGCAATTTCAGTAGAGGGCTTAAATGATCTATGCTCTACGAACAGATTGGGAAGAGCTCTCTAAGACAGAAATAACCTCGGCTCAGCAATAACAACAGCTCAGGCTCACAATATTTCTTGCTGCACATCCAGCAGCGTAATAAAATCAGGAGAATTTCCAGAGCCACAGCCTTTGGACAGCAACAACAACAGAAACGTTAATAGTCTCATGTGCTATTGATTATTTTGGGCCATCAGATGTTGAGTATGGAGAGAGATACGTAATGAAACGGTATTTGCACACCTGCAGTGTACAGCAGATGTGCCTTCGTAGAGGTGAAGAGTGGGAGGGCCAGCTTCAGTTTCCATGGTAACAGTTATGGTGTTATAGGTGCCTGAAACATATGTCTGTCATTCCTGGCGAGCTCGTTAGAGGGTTTAAACCCAAAAGGTAGGAAGAGCCGTCCCTCCAAGAGTGACAATGTAGACAAAAGTAACTTATAATCCAATCCAAAAATCCAATATCTGTGTAATAGAAGTGACACTGCTGTAAATTCTCAAATAAAGGCTGAGGTTTATATTCCAACTGACAAGGGAACCGGGATTGTGTTTGAGATGGGTTAGAGACAACACATCTCAAATAAAACAAAACAAATTGTACCTCCAAGTACATGTTGGCATATTTTAAATCTTGCTTTCAGCCATCGAAAAGAAGTTAGAAATGTTCATTTTTTAATTATATCAGCTTGATTTCAGTATTTTTGTTAAAAAGAGAAACTCGGAAAGCAAATGTTGGCTAACGTTACCTAAACGTTTGTAGTATTTGTATTTTAATCTAATGTGCAATGTATGTTTTAGGGATACTTCTCATTTAATGTTCTGATAAGTTCTAATAAAGGATGTAAAGAAAACGTTGAGTCTAATGTTCAAAGAATGTTTTAAGGATATTTCTCATGTCAAATAATGTTCCTTTGACGTTAAAAGTTAATGTTCCTGAAAAGAGACATTCAGATGATGTTTGAAAGATTTTGACAGATTATGTTTAATGATAACCTTCAGGCAATGTTTTCAAGACATTATCAAGCCCTCACAGGACAGAATGTTTCCATTATTTGAGGTGCAGTTTTGTTAGGAAAAACATTTTAGTCTAATGTTCTAAAAATGTTTGAGGATATTTCTCATTTTGAATAATGTTCCTTTGAAGTTAGATGTTAATGTTCCTGAAAAGAACATTCAGACAATGTTTGAAGGATTTTGACAGATTATGTTTAATGATAAGAAAAGATTCTTAAACCAACATTCAGGCAATGTTTTCAAGATGTTTTCGAGGCCTCACATAGGCCTCAGTGTTTTAATTATTTGAGGTGCAGTTTTGTAAAAAAACAAACAAAACAACGTTTTATTTTATTGTTCAAAGAATGTTTTAGGGATACTGCTCATTTAAATTAATGTTCCGAGAAGTTCTAATGAACTTCTAATAAACCCTAACCCTTCAAAAAGATGCCTCAAGGATATTTGTCATTTGAAATAATGTTCCATGGGGTTAGAAGTTAATGTCCCTGAAAAGAACGTTCAGACGATGTTTGGAGGATGTTGTCGGATTATGTTTCAACAAAAGATTCTTAAACCAATGTTCAGGCAATGTTTTCAAGACATTATCAAAGCCTCACATAACAGAATGTTTTTATTATTTGGGGTGCAGATACGTTCTTTTCAAATAAGCTGCTGGATGAAACATAAAATCCCAGCTAGCAGGAAATGTCTCCATAACATTCGCTAACAATACCTACAGGTCTGAATTAGCTTTTAAAGAAAAATGTTTTAGCCTGTTCAAAGAATGCTTTAAAATATTTCTCATTTCAAATACCATTCCTGATGTTCGGAGGACATTGTCAGATTTTGCTACATGATAACATGAGAAGAATGTTTTCAAAGCAACATTCAAAAAATGTTTTTAAGATGTTGTCAAGGCCATAGATGACAGAAAGTCTTAATGTAAAGTGTAGCTTTGATCTTTTCAAATAAGCTGCAGTCTGAACGCAGGGAAAGTTCCTGCACTGTCGGCCAACATTACCTCCAAGTTTTAAAAACATTTTCAAGAAAATGTTTGAGACTAACATTCACAGAATGTTTTAAGGATATTTCTCATTTTAAATAATGCTCCTTTGAGGTTAAAAGTTGGCTAAAACACAATGTTTTAATTGGAACAATCAGAGAATAGTAACAAAAGAAGAAAGGTCTCAACCCAACAATTCAAAAATGTCTTGATGACAGATTCATAAAACGTTCTTCTAATGTAATATGTGTTTACGAAGGTGGAACATTTTGCCTGCAATGTTCTGTTGACGTTTTGTAGATGTTGTTGAATAAACACATTAGAAAAGTTCTTCCTTAAAACTTCCTGAAAATAGCAGCACAGGGTTGACATTCTCATTTGGCAAACATTTCAAGAAGAACATTTTAAGAGTGTCTTTAAAGAAGTTTACTCTGTCTTTAGGAACAACATTCTAGGCACTAAAAAAACTAGCTTGCTAGAACTTTGTAGAACATTGCAGAACTTTGTAAGACAGTTTGTAGAATTAAATTCCAGCTGGGTTGCTGTTATTTTTGTGACATTTGATACACTACTATTCTTTAATTCTGAATGTTTACAACAGAGATAGCTGAATCAAACTGATCTTACAAATGCATCATACTCATTTAACCACCTAAGTTACTGTATTAAATCAATAATAACATGAATACATCACCTGTTTTGATGCTGCATTTTAACTAAATGACCAAATTACCTGCTAAATAACAGCTAGGAGGATTATTCATCGAAGAAAATGTGCAAATTGCAAAAGCTCTGCTACCTAATTACTTGTTGCCTCTGCATGAGTTCTGAGTTCTTAACATGAATGTCGACTCTGTAGCTGGGGCAGAATCTCACACGTAAATCATTCAGAGGTCTTTGCGAGCCGATCTGCAGTGAAATTAACAGTTTGTGAATCAAAGATATAAATGTGTGTGTGTCGGATATTGTTTCTGAAGATATGACAGACTTGGCAACGCCGTCCAGGTGGGAACTAAAAAAAATCCGTGTTGGCCTCGATGTGTGGCTTACAGACGGGATGAATCAGAAATGATACTTAGGTTTGAGCGGAGGAGTTCTGTGTAATTATGTGTCTGGCGAGGTTAAGAGTCACCGAAAAGAAAGACAAAGACACCGTTGTGTTCGGGGAGGTGGGATGGATTTGGTGGTTCTGCGGGAAAAAAACTGTCACGCTGCTCTAACCTCCGAGAACGTGGTGACGCAGAAAGATTGGTGTGAAAATTCTTAATGAAGCTTCTGATTGCAACCAACATGCCGCTGCAAAGTCTGTGTTCACTCCACGGAATAATAATCAGCACTTTAGCTTTGTGCATTATCACACTTTGCTCATGTTCTTCGATAAACACAGAGCTTCTCAGATACTGTATCTGGAAAATAAAACATGATGATTTTCCTGCACTCAGAAGCGTTCTGAGAAAGTTCTGCAAAGTTCTACCTATCGTTTCAGCTCAAGGTTTTCTTTAAGCTCCCAAAATGTTCTTCTTAAGGCGGGATAACGACAGACATTCTAGAAATGTTTGGGGATAACATTGCTGGACTGTTAAGCCCTAACTTTGTCAAGACACTAAGAGTGTTCCTCCTTTTTTGACATTTAACACTGAAACACTGAAGGAACTTTTTATCGATACTATAAAGTGTTTCCTTAAGATATCTCCAAAACACACTTTGAACATTACAACCAGAATGTTCCACCTTTGTTAATGTATCACATTCCAAGAACATTTTACGAAAAAATGTTTTATCATTTGAGTTGTCAATTAGATAATGTCTTATAGACGAACGAGAAATGGAAAAATGTTCCACTTTGACTGTATCACATTACAGGAATGTTACAAAATGATCTCCAATCATTCTCTATACACCGCTTTATCCTCACGAGGGTCACGGGGGGTGCTGTAGCCTTAGGATCTTTATTTTTAAAATGATGAAAATATTATTTTAAAGTTGGTTTGAGAATGTTCTTCCTTTGTTATTGTTGAACAATACTATAATGTGTTCTCTCAACAAAATCTCCAAAGCATCCTCAGAGCATTGCAGGCAGAATGTTCCACCTTTTTTATTATATCATAGCACAGGAACATTTCATAAAGATGTCTCAAGAACATCTGGAACATTCTGAATATCACATTAGGAACTTCCTTCCTTTGTTATCACTGTCGAAACATCTCATAGAAGAACGTCATATGATGTGTTCTGTATGAGGTGTTCGACTTTTAATACAGGAACATTGCGAATCGTTCTCTGTTAAAACATTTTGCCATCTGAGGCCTCGATAACATCTGGAAAAGATTACTGAATGTTTATTTGAGAACGTTCTACATTTGCTACCACAGAACACTGTGAGAATGTTTTGTAGAAGAACTTTTCATAAAGTGTCACCTTGAGAACATTGACAAAACATCCTCAGAACACTGCAGGAAGAATGTTTCACCTTTGTTAATATATCACACCAAAGAAAGGTTTTAAGAACGTCCTGTCATCTGAGGTCACCTGAACATACATTTTCAGTGTTGCATTGAGAACATCCTTGCTTCATGATTACTGCAAATATGTCTTATAGAAGAACGTTCTACATTTTGGTCCCTCAAGAAAAACGTAAAATGTTCTACCTTTAATGCATGATCAGGCTCGTTATCAGGCTTCTGCTGAGCTTGATGATAAGCTGATCATTTGAATCAGGTGTGTTGGAAGAGGGAAACATCTAAAACATGCAGGATAGTGGCCCTCCAGGAACGGAGTTTGACACCCCTTGTTTTAATGTATCACAATAGAAAAAAGTTCTGAAATGTTCTGTATAAACAAAACATTCTGTCATCTGAGACCTTGATGACGTGGAAAAGATTACTGAATGTTTGAGAGCTTGAGGACGACATTTGTTATCATGGAACACAGTAAAAATGTTTTATAGAAGAACGTTCAATAAAATGTCACCTGAAGAACATTCATGAAACGTCCTCGGAGCATTGCAGGCCGCATGTTCCAGCTTTGTTAACATATCACATCACATGAACATTTAGTAAAGAACATTCTGTCGTTTGAGGTCTCAATAACATCTGGAGCATTGTGAATGTTGCATTGACAATGTCCTTTCTTTGTTATCATTACGAAAATGTCTTATCAAAGAACGTTCAATAATGTGCTCCCTCATGAAAATGGCAAAATGTTCCTCCTTTTAATGTATACAATAGAGAGAAGTTCCGAAACATTATGTGTAAACAAAATATATTGTCATCTGAGGCCGTGATAACATCTGGAAAACATTACTTGAATATCGGTTTGTTCTACCTTTGTTATCATGGAACAATGTGAGAATGTTTTACAGAAGAACATTCTGTGATGTGTTCTCTCAACATCCTTAAAACATCCTCAGAATATTTCATGCAGAATGTTCTACGTTTGTTATTATATCACATTACAAAAACGTCTTCTAAAAATCTTCTGCGACTTCTATAATGTCTGGAAAACATGTTTTCAATGTTGATCTGAGAATGTTCCCCCTTTGTCTTCATGGAACATAATCTGAGTTCCTGACAACATCCTCTGAATGTTAACGGTAAAACGCTATAGCAGCATTCCTGGAAAAGAAAATATTCATTAAAGTTTCTTTGAACATTTGACTGAAGCATTTTCTTGTTGGTATTGTTATCCAACCTTGTGGGAACTTTCCCCACCAGCTGGGACTCTACACCAGAGTATCGGGTTCTCTTTACCTCAGATTGAACTTCTTGAACTTTATTTCACTTCACACTACAGACGAATCGGGTCAAACCCTCCGCGATTCAACTCATGTTAGTTTTAATACCTAAAAACGAACTGGCGCTAACACTCTCTCAATTAAAACCATTATTTTCTCATCGCTAATGAACGTTAGCATCCTCCTGAGCTTAAGAACACCTTCACATGACATCGGTGTTGATAAGCAGCCCAATTACCGGTGGACCGGGTCAGGAGTTGATTCGAGCATCGAGAAATTTAACAGAGAAAATCCTCTTTAAGCCTGAGCTGGCAGATGCTGAAGTAATGACTGTAGTGCTCCTGCCAAAGGGATAATTAAACCTGAAGACGATGTGGAACCAGAACTGTGTCCTCGTGTTCAATCCGGTGATACTGAGGGAGCAGATACTGCTATTGTGGATGGTTATCGTGTAAACTGGACCAGAACCGCTCTGTCGGCTCCACTAGGGAATGCCACTTAATGCCAGTCACTCAGGAGAAGCACAGCCGGTGAACCTTGTTCCATCTTTCATCTGTCTTTGTACACATGTAAAGGAACACGATCCGTCTAACTGCCATGAATCATATCATAGCCTTTCACTAGACTCTACCGCACAGTATTTCTGTATTCCACAACACCAGGCCTTTTTATTTCCAACCTTTCTGTAACAGAGAAGCTAATTTTCTCTGCCAGAATACTTTACCCGGCCGCCACGCAGCCCTGGCACCCCTCCACCAAACCGTCCCTATTATATTAGAATATCCCCCCATGCGTGCCACAATAACACATTTACAACCAATGAGTGTGGGCGTTCTGCCCTAAATCAGCCGTGACTTGCTTTTCAAAGGGTCATAAATGGCTGTGGATGTTTCACAAACAGCCCACAGAAGCTGCACATCAACACAAGCCCAGTGTTTAGTGTGCAGTCGTGACGCCACCAAAGTCCGGAATAATGCACCTTTACTGTCATGGTAACTTTAGCAAAGCAGCATCCGTGGATGGCTCATAATGGGCGTGTGCGTTCGCATGTGGGCGGGCGAATGTTCAGCTTAATGACAGATTCATCTCTTCATATTCTCACTGTTTGTCGCTGTCACTGAAATAACTTAAAATTACATGTCTGTCTAACAGAGGAACTTGGGGTCACATTCAACAAAACACTGATGCTCCAAGGAAATTGTCACAGAATGCTGGAGCTTTTTAAATGTGTATAAGTTGGTGTTTTAGACACTTCTACAGGGAACAGGAGCAACAGCTGAGGAGACAGAATGACGCTAATACATGAAAACATTTTGAGATAACTCAGGAAGATGGTATTTCACATTTAGAGATGCATAGTAAGACATTCTGTAAATAATGCCAAGCTCCAATGATGTTTCCTAAACACTAAGAGTAACTTCTTGTCATTCAGTTTAGCTGAAAAGAGCAATATCACTAAAGATTTCAGGACTAAATGAGGGGGTGAGAAGCAAAGTGATCTAACCCACATAAAAAATCCAAACTGAGTTTTATATAATGTCTTTAATTCTGTATTTTATGGTCTATATTTTGGTGGCAAAGTGGTCCAACCCACAACCCAAATATAGTTTTAAATGTCAGACCATTCCTGAAAAGACAAAACTTTGATCCAATTGTTCCCAAAAACTAAGAAAGTGAGTTAAATCACTCTCCTTCCAAACCCTTCAAATGAATTTTAAAGTTTTCAGAACTTCAAAAAAGAAGTACAATCAATCTAGACTTGATTTTAAAAAATTTGCGTGAAAAAATGGAAAACTGTAATTGTTCTACTATCAGAGACTATAAGAACAATGCAGTGCTAAATATCCTTCACTGGAGACACTGATTATCAGTTTGGGTATTTGTAAATTGATTTTTATGCACATTTCCGATAGAATAAATACATTTAAACATGCACTACTTTGTCTCCGATATATGGCTGCATCCTAGATTGCAACCATTGTCTTTTTACTTTGATATACCGTACAACTGCATTTTCAAACTACGTACTGTTTCATTCAGTTTGTGTACAATTGTGACATACAAATTCATCGTAATGTTTTGATTCAAATTTTGTCTTTTGTCTGTGCAAAATAATTTGTCGTCTGTTAACTCTTGGCAACTAAAATTATTTTGTAGTCAGACGCAGACTTGCAAAAAACAGCCAGATATAGTAAGAAAAACCTCATACTTTTTGTATACTGTGCACTAAGATGTTTTTCTAGCATGTTTTATAGATGGGTAGTTTGGTAATTTCATGCATTCCAGCAAAGCCATAACCAAATCTGATTGGTCAAAAGTAAGAGCCATTAAACACTGAAGCCTAATGATTAAAAGTTCTCTTCTTGTCAAATATGCAAAACATAGCTAGATTATGGTAGTTGGAACTGTGTTTTTCTGAATATTAACACCAAAATATTCATGTACACTACTGTTCAAAAGTTTGGGGTCACCCAGACAATTCCATGTTTTCCATGAAAACTCTTTTATTCATGTGCTAACATAATTGCACAAGGGTTTTCTAATCATCAGTTAGCCTTTCTACACCATTAGCTAACACAATGTAGCATTAGAACACAGGAGTGATGGTTGCTGGAAATGTTCCTCTGTACCCCTATGGAGATATTCCATTAAAAATCAGCTGTTTCCAGCTAGAATAGTCATTTATCACATTAAGAATGTCTAGACTGGATTGCCGATTCATTTCATGTTATCTTCATTGAAAAAAATGCTTTTCTTTCAAAAATAAGGACATTTCTAAGTGAACCCTAACTTTTGAACGGTAGTGTATATTGATTCTAAATACAGGTTATCAGTCTCCTTGACTATTAATAAGTGCTATATGCTATTGTTGTTGGACTTCAATAAAACCATACCAGTCAACTTGATCTTTCACCAAATCTAAAAAGCCAGATTCTTAGTTTTGGGGGAATTTTTCGCCTTCGAATGTTGGTTAAGAAGCATATTTCAGGAGAAAACTGTCGGCTGGAAATAGCTGTTTTGACAGGAGATAAATTAGTCTGAATCACTGAATGTAGGATGTGGGGTTCAGCCTGCCATTTCCCTTTCACTCTCTGTGTGTTTGCTTCTCTGTGGGAACAACAAAAAGCTTCCTACCACACTGAAACTTTCAAGCCTTGCTGAGAATTTGGATCATGCATGAGGCAGCTGTGCCTGTTTTTTCAATAGATTATCGATTTTAATAACAGCTCTCGTCTCTCTGCATGAAAACGTTCTATGAAAATTGTCATTATTTTGAGGAAACACCAAAGATGCGATCTTTGCTAAGCTCCGTCCACTGTGGTATAAGCGCTGATGATCTTGAGGTGCATCCAGACATTTATGTTGCACAGAATGAGCTCAGTAAACAGGAAACAGAATGTTACCCTTTGTTTTCTGGTGTGTGTTGACAAATCTGAGGTATGAGGGCAGCAGGAATGTTTGGAGGTACACATGTGGCCCGACTTTTATTCAGCAGGAGATCAGGTTTACTCCAGCACTTCCATGTTTTTCCAAGTCCGTTGCTGCCAGAGCCGATGCAGTCGCCTCTGTCCAGCAGTGAACTGTAAAGGGAAGAACTTTCCAGGGAAATTTAAACCTCCTATTGCCTTCAAATTTCCCAACATCTTTTATCCTTGGGCTCAATTTGACTCCAGCAATTTAAGCTTCCAGAAAATTATTATTATTAAAATTGATGCCCAAGTTTATGTGTCAAGTACTTTATGTCTTTTTGTTGACTATCTAAGTAGCCCCTTCAATAAAACAACCCCCACCCACTCCCCTTATGCATCCAGAAAACCAGAAATTTGCAGATCACAATAAAATCTTGGAGAGAGATATCTTTTTGGTGTTTTAATGGCTTTATATTACTTCAAAGTATATATATTTTTTCTCTATTACATGTAATGAAAAACACTTCCTGTTATCAAGTATAGTAACATGTATCATGCTTGGGGTCTATTTGACCCCAGGAAAAAGGAACACAATCTCAAAAAGTTTCGGGCACTAAAGTTATTTGAAGATTATAAAATTGCATGTTATAGTGACCTCAGTATCATCCACAACAACCAAAACTAAATTGTGTAAAATGTTGATATTTCTAATGTCAAACTGACCCAAAGAACACTGATGTGTACAGCATGTACACAGGACATTGAAAACACATATATAAAACATACCCTGTCCCTATTAAATTAGGAAAAGTAATTAAATATGAAGAAAGAAAGATGTCAATCATTTATTTAAAGACGTTAAGCATCAAATGTTGTCAAATTGACCCTAAGGATAATAGGAGGATTAAGATCCATGCTTTTTTCAACTTTACTACAGAAAAAAGGGTGTTGACTTTTCTCGAAAAAGGAGCTGACAAGTGCAGACTGTGGCTGTCCGACCAAACACTTGGGAGGAACTTTATCTGTGAAAATTCTCCACTGCTGCCGTCTAAACTCTTCCTGCAGTATTTTCTGCTCCGTCCATCTGTACGTCCGTCTTTCCAGAGCCGATGAAAAATTTCCGTCGAGGAAAGTAAAGCCTGAGCTCTAGCAGAAGGTCAGTTGTGTTTGGCTCCAGACGTTGTCTTATCTGTGTGAGACAAAAGGACACCTCTGGTTATGGATTCCTCTCACAGCCCTCCATGGGCCGAGGCTCACATCTGGCAGGTGCTTGTTTATGAGAGCAGTTAACACTGGATCAGGGAGGCTTTATAGCAAAACACACACACACACACACACACACACACACACACACACACACACACACACACACACACACCAGCATCAAGCCCTGTGTTTGGAATTGCTTGTCTTCCTTTTTAGATTTTAGGCCTGTAATCTGTAAGCAACTAATACGAGCTCTCCAGGAATTTGTTTTCTGAGATCATCAGACTCAGAATAAGTTTGCGCAAATGTAGGCATGAAATACGCTATTTTAGGATAAATGCCAGTCAGCAGTAAAACAAAAAACTACAGACATACAGTCATGAATTAACCCTCAGACAACCAGTTGCTGGCAGGTTTGAAAAGCAAAAATCGCCCAAATTAGACCATTTATTAGAGCAAGAATCATCTGATTTGCTATTTTTCAACAGTCCCTAAACTAATCACGTCTTACATGCCATTCTGTTTGGAAACTTATCAGATCTGTATTTAAAATCATATAATTTTAATATTTCATCAAAGTCACTTTATGCTACATGTCTCCTTTAAAAATTCACCAAAAATAGATTCTCAGCGTTAACCAGATTCTGTAAAAAAAAAAAAACCAAACAAAAAAAAACCTTTCCTTAGTGCAACCATGAAGCCAGTAATGAGCTGTATCCAACAATCGTATAATAAAAATTCAGGGACTTTTCAGTTGAACAGCAGTCAGTGTTTACAGAGCAGAGACGAGACAAGTATGGAGACTAATTAAAGATGGAGGTAGTGGCATATCTCCAGTATGAGAAGTCACCATTTTTCTAAAAAAAAATAATGGTAAGGCTAATTTCGAGTTTTCTTAATTTTTCAGATTTTTTGGTTAGATATTTGACATTTCATCTCCGTTATACAGGAAACATTGTTTGTGGTTGTTCTGTTTCTATAGCGGTGCAGGACTTTGTAGTGCAGTGAAAAATGAGCTACAGTGAGAAAACGTGACAGGAGGCAAAAAGAAAACACCCTGAAACTGCTTGAATTGTCTCAGTAAGTATTTAGCTCCTTGGCATAGATTGTTCAAGTTTGTGGATCTGTTCTGGAGGGACAAGCTCTGTTCTTTCGATGAGTTGGTGTTTTGATGTTGGTGGTGAAGTGCATCATTGTTCGAAAACCTCCTGTCGGTTTCAGATCTTTCACTTCAAACTATTCAATGATTCTCCAAGTCTTAAGGATGTGGGCCAGTGTTTATTTCTTCTTCCTGCTTTATTTTAGTTTGTCTCCATGATCAAACGAAGGTTCACTAGAGTCCAGGTGACATAAATTCGTCAGTTTTTTGTTTAATTTGATTCAAAAAGGCACTCTTTCATACAATCTATCTTCATTTTAAAAAGTAGAAAATAGAAAAAATGCTTGAAATATGTTACTTTGCATGTAATGAGTACTGCATAAAATATATAAAAGTTTTACTGCCTTCAGTAACTGATGAAGAAAAATTAACTTTTTCACCGAGATTCCAATTTTTTGAGAGGCACTTAAACGTGTCTGTAGCTTCTTGTGTCACTGTTCAAGTAAAAGGTTTGTATTGTTCCTTCAGTTTGACATCTGTAACTGAGAAATATTCTGTGATAAGATTAGATTAGAAGTTATTCCATTTTTATGACTGGAAAATGGCCACTTGGAGTGTTGAGAAATAAATCTTACTCTTTAAGGCTCCTGTAAGTTATTTCTTTTTGTAAAAATGGTGTTCAGGGTTTTGTTTTGTGTTGCCAGTCAATAATCCACAAGATTATTCGGAGCGTTTTGCATGCAGCTGGATGTCATTTTAATAGAATGTGATCCAGATGAAGGTCAAGTGAGATAAAAGCTCTCTTCACTTGCACAGAGATGACAACGGGTTTACTGGGAAATAATGTGACCTATAAACAATCCCAGTGCAACCACAAAAACACCCAGTGACACACACACGCACTGGGAGCTGCTCATCCCTGACTGTGAAACTGGGTTGATGGGGGGCAGCCGATCTCCGATGGCTCACGGCGAGCTGACAGGCTCATTACAGCGGAGTTAGAGTGGAGACCTTGGTGTGACAGACCCAAAGTCATCACGGCTCCTCCAGCTCCCACCGTACAGCCCGACCAGCTCAGACATCACGCCACAACCGTGTTCGTCCAGATCACAGATCCCCCGGAGCCTGTTTGGACTCCACCAACATGTTTCTGAGCAACTGAAATGCATCTGAATGCCTGACAAGGAGCTAATTCTAGTCCGGCAATAGTTTTCCCAAATGAACCTCCGCTGTGGTCGAGTTTCTGCTCTCTATATTCTCTGACACAGAAAACACAGTTTAGAACAAAACAAGGGGTAAAAACTGACAAGTAGAGAGTACTACAAAGTAAGATTAGTGGGTTAGTGAGATATATTGAGCCTAAAACTGGAATTTCCAGTGTCCAAAAGGTGGCTTTCTTTGTCGCACTGCTCTGGAGGAGGTTATGTCTGGAGTTATAGATTTAAATCAGCTGAAAGAAGTGAGAAATGTTTGCCAGGTTTTATCTGCAAATCTATTGAGCTGTAAGTTAATAATTCCACTAAATGGAGCTGTGCAGCTACAGCAGCAATCTATAAACAATGTGTTGCAACGAGAACTTACATGCGTTCAGTTTGAGAGACAGAATGCATAAACATGTTTTTATACTTGGTCCTGATTCACTGCAAACACAGTTTTACACTGTTGTACCGCAGCGAATAGGACTGGTTACTCTACTGGAATATTCAATAAATAACATTAATTTCACTTTGATTTGGCCAAAAGCTAAAATTATTTCCACATATCCTTCAATATGGGACAGTGTCAGACCTAAATGTGCTTCAGAATCAGTTTAAATATACGAAGCGTAAAAAGTTACAGCTGAAAGTTAGAAACGACACGGAAAATCACTGAGTGGTTAAATAAATATCTTTACTTGCATCATTTGCAGTTACAGTGATGTTTTGGGGTTTTCTTAAACCATTTTTACCATATTTTTTATGATTATTTATCAAACCTTTCCATTGTGACAACTTCTTCCTAAAATAGGCGGCACACAGTTGGGCCATTTTGTGCCAAAAAACAGTCACGTTACAAATGTGTTTGTGAGGTCCGACGCATTGTGAAATTTTCATTAAACGTCTAAACTAGCCGTCGTTGAACTAAAACGAGGACAGATTCAACAGCTTATGTCTCTCTTTAAATGCTTTCCGAAATACTTTTCGCTTAAGTGTTTTCATAATAAGAGCGAAAGTTTGCGACTGCGCTGCCACGTTGGTCTGACATTTCTGCACTGAGTGCGTTCAGTGCATCTTTTTTGCAGCCGGAAAACAGACTTTAAGTTCTTTTCTGCCACCTGCCAGGTTGGAGTGTGGATCAGTGTCACCGTTGTGCCAGAAATTAGGGAACTGAGAATGGTGCAATAAAATGCGATATTTTCTCTGTAATTAATCAGTCGTAATTAATGTGTACAAGCCCCAGCACTAATATTGGTATATATATATATATATATATATATATATATATTATTGTTTAATTTCTTCCTCTTACCTGAAGCAGGCGGCACACAATTGATCCACTTTGTTCAAAAAAGTCACATGTAAATTATTTGTATTTTGAATATCACATGTTACTGTAACCACCTGGCGATTAAAGGGGAACTTCATTTTTTTTAACCTGGGGTCTGTTTTCATGTCATTTCATACATGTGAGTGATGGAGGAATGAATTTTCGACATAGCTCCAGTATTTAGCCAGGCAGGCAGCTTCGCAGCTCAGCTAGCGAAAAGTATGGGGCAGCTGGCCCCCCCGCGTCAAAGTCCGCCCTAACGTGCTTTTTTCCCCACACTGACCGGCTCGGATAGTCTCAACGAGTGTCCCACAACATACTAGAGATGAGAAGTGAACAAAAATCTCCACATTACTTGGCGATCGCTATTTGTTGTGGTCTGTATTCAAATCTTGGGACGCTAGAAAGCAAATCTCGTTCTGAAATCGTGCGATAGCTCGCGCTATCACCGGTGGGGGAAACAGCTGTTTGCCTCAGGTGAAGAGAGACGAGTGGAGCGATTTTGTGTCGGATTACCGAAGTCGAAGTGCATCAACTGGAGTTTCAGGGTCCATTTGTAAAACGTTTAGCCACAACTTTAGCGTT
The DNA here is from genome assembly GCF_021347895.1 of Acanthochromis polyacanthus. Taxonomy (NCBI): domain Eukaryota; kingdom Metazoa; phylum Chordata; class Actinopteri; family Pomacentridae; genus Acanthochromis; species Acanthochromis polyacanthus. The sequence goes on along the minus strand of NC_067127.1, from coordinate 30,826,179 downwards.
TCCTTCTCCGAGTACGGTAGTCTGTGAAAGCTGCGCGAAGTGTAGCGCACCATTCTGTTGCCACAACTCGGAAATGCGCACTGACGACCCATTAGTTTTACCAGGTTTAGAAAAAACTAACTGTTCTGTAATCCGACACAAAATCGCTCCACTCCTTTTCATTCATCTTTTCATGCAATTCAGAACATGCATCCAAATATAGAAGCAATAAAATTGTTTAACATTTAAACAGGCTGATTTTTCTAGTCTGTAGCTGATAACTTAACATCTATCATGCAGTTTGACCAGCTGAAGGGTTTGTTCTACTTTCTGCAGCCGTCTTGGTCTCATTTCGTCTGACTTGCAGCAAGAATCAGGAAGGAGTGTGTTTGTGTGAACAACGAACGACGTGATTTCTCATTTCTGCCCCAGTTTCTGTCAGACGACCTCGGTTCAGTGAAAAAGGAGAAAGACGTATCCAGGAAACGTGGCTTCTATTAACATAGTGCATTGTTGTGTGATTGACTGGCAAGGTGCTGGAGATCATGGAGGCTGACTATCACTGCAGGGATTAGCCATAAATCCTTTTCATGACTCCAAACCACACAGCACTCGCTTTAAATCTTTCTCTCTCACGAGCTCCTCTCGATTCGTTTCCTTTTATGCCCGACTTTCTTCACTCAGAGCCGAGGGCGCGCCAGCAAAATAGACTGCATTCTAATTGCCAATGTAATGATGCAGTCCACTCATCTCACCTGCCTAATTAATACTACAGCTGCCACCCTGCTCTCTCCTCGCCTTCACTTCCATCCACACATGCACAGAATTACAGATTCACGTCACGTATCGTCTCCGTATGAGCTCAGTCTGACTGTAAAACTGGTCTGTCGGCCTGAAGTGAGCTGAGAGACGACTGGAGGGAAGCATGAAAACACGAATACAAACAAGATTTACACAGTTACATGGTAAAATGTCCAAAAACTCTACACATAAATCCATTCTGAGTACATTAACTGATAGTGTTTGCATTAAAGATGCAGTCTGCGCGGATCAAAAGCAGATCTTTAATGCTACCTTAGAGTTAGCAAACAACATGTAAAACATGGAATAAAAATGGTTCCATGGATGTGTAAGCTGATCCAATCAAGCTTTTGAGTTTATTACCTATTATTGATGAATATGTAGCAGACAACTGTAAAAGCAAAGGTTTTTTTTTCGAAAATTTGGAAGACCAAATGTCCTCCAATTCTGAAATGACCTTTGGAGGAAAATCCAAAAACCTTTAATATCAAAAATGCATGTTATATATTAGGGGAAAATGTGATAATCTGCAGATGATGTAAGATTTCATATGCTATATCTGGCTTAGATTAATGAACTGAGAGCTTAAAATTTCAACACAGAATGCTTCTGTTTTATTTAAATTACATTTAGAAGACATTAGAAATGACATTTATGAGCATACATGAATAAAAAAGGAGTGTGTATATGTGTGTGTGTGTGTGTGTGTGTGTGTGTGTGTGTGTGTGTGTGTGTGTGTGTGTGTGTGTGTGTGTGCGTGTGCGTGTGTGTGTGTTTGTACTGTACAGGATGATTTATTGGTGTATTAGCTGAAACTTACACTGTGCGTCTTCCTGCATGACCATGTCTCAGCAGCTGCTCGAGCATTTATCAACATCTCCAAGAAAATCATACGTAAACGGAGAACCATCGACTAGCAAGTAGCACACAGCAGGATGATTTGTGTTTCCTCCAGTCCAGCAGAAGATCCAGAATCAGTTTTATTTAGTGTTTAGTTCACAAAGTCAACATAGAAGAATAAAAAACAGAGCAAGTGTTATGTGGTAATAAATAAAAAAATTAATTATATATATATATATATATATATATAATATATATACATATATATAATATATATATGAAAGGAATATTTGTGAAATTAAACTTTAAATTTATTTTTATTTAGTCACATATTTCTAAAGTTATTTTACCTTAAAATGTAGATTTTTGTGTATTTAAAAAAAATGTAAAATAATAAAGGAAGTTTCAGTAATAATAATAAATAGCATTTAAAAATCCTCCAAAACACAGATTTATTTCTATTTTCCTAACATCCCACAAATTTATGTAGAATTACAAAACTAATTCTACATATTTTTTAAACTGTCATTAACTTTGTCCAATTTAAAAAAAATTTGTTGACAACATTATACTTGAATTTAACTGTTTAGTCTTTTAAATATAAAGTATTTGTGAAATACAGAGCTAATATTTTTTTTCACTGTCATTTATTTTGTCTAATTGAAAAAGAATAGGTTTACAGTATTGAACAAAACAGTTTAATATTAAATAAAAGATGAAATATTTGTGAAATTAAAATTGCCAGTAGTCACAGATTCAATAAATCAATGACGTTTTACATTAAAATTCCAAAATAGTGATTTTATTAATATTTTTGTGTATGTTGGAAATGTGTGTTAAATAACAAAAAAAGAAGATTCAGTAAAAATCCTCCCCATAAAATCTAGATTTCTTTTTCTTACATATGACAAACTCTGTCAGATTTTCCCTGTTTTGTTAAATGACACAAAATAACTAAAATACAAATAACACTTACAGATGATATCTAGTAAAATTGCAGAAAAAAACATTAAATTCAAATGAAAAACAACAAAAATCTATCTACAAATTGTGGTTCATTCTTTTATTCTTTAAGAGTGTGTGACCATGAATCACAGATATTCCTTTTATTTTCATCATGTTCACACCTTGAGTATTCCAGTGTTTATTAATATGTTTTTCTGACTCTCTTGCTCTTTCACCATTTTGTGACCAAATGTTTTTTCACAGTGTAGTGGAGCTTTTCTGAGACTAAAAGGACCAAACAGCGACCTACAGTCCAGCGACTTTCTGTCAATAAACCTTCTCAAAGTCTGTATTTGACAAAAACACTGTCAGCAAACGGCAGCAGTCGGTTTGATGCGGTTCAGGTCTTTTTAGGTCGCAGAAAGCTGCCGGTTTCTGGTCCTGCGGCTCAGCGGAAGTCTTGTGTAAACGTCTTCTCCTGTAATGTAGTAATTATTTCCTCTCGCCTCTGAAGAATGCTGTTAACAACAGATTTTTATTGATTTATTTTTTATTTTTTTTTGGAGGGTAGGTTGACTTTTTGCTTTTTTTGCTGCAGCTATTTTCTTCCACTTACTGTCCTCTTTATTGTCTGCAGCCCCTTGTTGTGCAGCATATTGAAGCTCAGGAGTGAAAACGACGAGGATGAAAGGCCTCATTCTGCTCTTCATCGTTACGAGAGCCTGCACTTAAACCTCATTCAGGGCTTCAATTGACCACGTTTTCTTTCTTGTTCTTTTGCAATTATGATGAGTTGACACGAGTCGTTGTGTTCACATAATTCGAAATCTCCGATCCAATGTGAAGGCCAGAAAGAATCCACACTGGAAAAAAAAAAACAACTATTGTCTATACGGTAAAATTCTGGCAGCTGTGGTTGCCTCTACCGGAAAATTGCAGTAAAATATTTTCTTCATTTACCACAATGAAATGTATCAACATTGTTGATTTTGTTTTCGAAATATGTTTAAAAAGTTACAACCTTTAAAACAATTTAGTTTTACTTGAAAATTCACATGAAAATACAATTTAAAATAAAGTGTGTTTGACCTATTATGAATATTACAGCATTTTTCTATTAGCAGCACAACAGACAGAGACAGAAAAGTACATCAGTTTGACTGGTAACAAACTGCTACTGCAACTATTAGGGCGTGTGTCTGTTGTCAGTACATACATTTAACTGTGAAAACTGGTGTTCTTTTCAAGAAATTTGTGCAAAAATTACAGTTTTGATGTTTTGCATATTGCAGCATTTTTCCATTAAAAAACTGTGCAAGAGCAGTAAAATATCTTCTTTTCAAGAGAAAAAAACCTAAATAAAATGTTTTTCTCCCTGATTAACTAAATCACTTAACGCGATTCAGTGTTATGTAAACTGGATCAAACTGTTTTAGAGTTTACAGATTTTTACTGTCACGGTTTGACAGTTTTTCACCGTCAAATTTACAACACATTTTTTTTACAGTGCAGATGACTCCTGACTCCTCGACAGAAGCTTTTGCATAAAACATGGACTCCGTTTTATTCTCCTCAGGATAGTTTCATTAATGACAGACTGAATTACTGTAAAACTGCTTTAAATTGCTTCTTCGGATTTGTCCAGAGCACAGTTGTGAGCATTCGGTGCCCTGCGTGAATTAACTATTCATCCCAGGTAGAAACATTTCAACATGTAGAATTTAAAAAAAAACCTCCACGATTGATCATAAACGTGTCGTCCGAAACATCCAACCTGTCTAAAGACCCCACAGTGCAACATTTCCCCACCGCTAGAAATGGAAATTACAGCCCTTTGCAGTTATTTTTGCATAATAATGATAATTCAGTTGAAATAAGATCAGATAAAATAAGGTTTTATTAATCCCGCAGCAGGAACATTTGCAGTTACAGCAGCAGAGGGGATTCTGTAAAAACGTGGCATCCCAAATCTGATTTTACTGCAGGAATGCTAAGACGTAACATGTTAGACATCACAGGTGAAAAATCATAGGAAATCTGCACATTGTTAACATAAATATCCAACTATTAGTGCATGATTTTACAGGAAAAACATATATTTTCTACAGTGTAGGCATCATATCTGATCACCAGATATGCAATTCTATGAAAAAACAATCAATATCTCCATGTGATTTCCTCAGAATCAGATGGTATTTTATTTACCTGCAGTAACTTTAGTATATTTAATGAGTCCATGCAGAGTTTGACCTTCATTCTATGAACATTTTCAGAATTACAGGACATTGAAGTACATAAAGTGGTCGCAATTTCAATTTTGAATGAAATTTTGCTGATCATTTCTGAGCCTCATAACTTCACATGAAATGTTCAGGTCTGAAAAACACATTTGAGTTCTCATAAAAACTAACGTAAACGTAAAGTTTTCAACTACTAACGCCTTTGTACGCATTGACAACTCCTTTTACGCATGGACAAATCTTATTGCATGTACAAATTTTACATTTTCAGACGACTTTTGAAGATTCCGGTGCGCATTGACAAATCTCAGTTCACATAGACAAATTCTTTTACACATGGACAAATCTCACTTCGGACACATGGATTGAAATACAGACAGACAACTCTCAATTCACATTGACAAATAGTTTAGCTACAATAATACCCGCATACAAAATCCCTAAAGAAATGTTCAAAATGACATAACAGTGTAGTAAAGTTACACAAAAATTATTCAAAATATGCTAATAATAGTTCAGAAATGGTCAACCATGACAAAAATGTGGTTCAGAATAGTAAAAATTACCAAAAAAATTTTCAAAATCACTTTTTAGCTGCACTCAAATATGTTTTTTCCAGAATTAAACATTTGATTTGTCTCTCTGCTGCACTAAATGATTCAGTATTACTGAATAATTGTTGAAAATGACTCAGACATGGTCAAAAGAAGGCCTGTAACTAAAAATACTCCCACTAGAAGGTAAAATTCTGCATGGCTTTGTTAAATGTGCTGATGTTCTGTGTGTAGAACATCATCTGATTCAGAAGAAGGTTGATGGAAGATGTGAGCATTAAATTCACTAAATCCTGCTTTAATTCCAGAGTCTCAGTGAGTTTGGGTTAAAGAAGGGTCACACGTCAAACTTAAAAACGCTGAATTCCTTAAATATTGGATTTTTGCAGTTCATAGCTCCAACAATAGAATCATTCGGCTTCGTTAAACACCTCCGATTCCTCCCCTCACTGCCGAGGATCAGACTGACAGATTTATCAAAGAGTTCAGTCGGAGGGCAGCGGCAGAAAACACCAAAGGTCATCACTTTAGGCTCCCATGAATGCAAATCCCATCTTCCTCCGTCTGCTGCTGCGAAGTTTCCTTTTGTGATCATCCATTATCTGATACCACAGTCGGCAGAATAAACGTCCTTGTGCTCGATATTATCCTAATCTGTCTTCAGAATGGCTCGCTTGCTTTGCTTATCAACTTTCTGCTGATTTATATCGAACTTGTTTGCGGGAAACAAAAGGTTTCGGTCCTCAGAGACGTGTCGTGTATTGGAAGCCATCAGCAGAAATAATCACCTGTCACCTCTGACAGCTCGGCAGCTTTTTTTCTGGGGTAATAATTGTTTCTATCGTGATTGTGACATCTATCTCTCAGCTTTGGGGGAACTCTTTAAGTCCTAAATCATCACTGTGGGTAATAATCCTCTAAAAACTGGTAATGCTCCTGATATAATCCCTCCCTGCCTCAGGTAGAGTTTTGATGAAATTGAAATTCTTCCACATCACCTGCAGGTAAAGGAGCTTTATACAGTCTGACATATGATAAGATGTAAAGAAAAATTCAGATTTTATGAATAATCATGCAGCCGAACATTTTTGGTGCCTCTCTCCTGAGGCTGAGTTGCATAAATACAACCACAAGTTGGAAAAACTGAGATAAAACAGAACATATTGTATATAATTATAGTATTTTGTATCATTTTTTTTTTATCCAATTATGTAAGTTACTCTTAGGTAATTACTTAACCCCAATATTTATGAATTAAAGAAGTGAACAGAAACCAACAAAATGGGTTTAAAATAGATTTCCAGAAGACAAATTGCATTTTAAATACCATCAAATAAATAAATATGTGTAACAATCAAGTAAAGTCATATTTTATATAATTTTTGCAGAGTTTTTTTTATCTTAATATGTAAATTACTCTGGTAGGATCGCATCATAAATAACACTACACGGGCTTAACCCCGATTTTTTTAACGAGTTAATTCATAAAGTAAAGGAGTTTCATAAGGTTCCGTCGTATGAGTAAAATATAAAAATATTGTTCGATTTTACACTTAATATGTGTGATAATCAGGTAAAGTCATATTTTGTATCATTTTTGCAGGGTTTTCTATCAAATTAAATTTCTCATATAGCATCACATCCTAAATAATACTACGGGATCTTCACCCCAATATGTAAATGAGTGAAGTTAATTTATAAAGTAAAGGAGCTTTGTATGGGTCCATCATGTGGAGAAAATCTAAGAACGTTGAAGGATTTTATTATTTTTCATGCATTTGAACATTTTTTGTGCTGCTTTACTAAGACCAAGTTAAAAACTGGACAAAAACCATTAGAAAAAAAAATGACATAGATGCATTTCTGAAAGACAAATTACAGTTTAAGCGCTCGCTGATTCTTCCCCAGGATTTACCTACACGTGACGCTGCATCCCTCTGACAGGAAGCGTCGTTTGCCAGGTGAAACGTTACAGCAAGCTCTTTGTCTCGGCAGCATTTGCTTTTGCTGTTTCCTCTGTTCCACATGGCCCGGTTCTCCCTCTCTCTAAAAATAATTGCCTCGCAGTGTGCTGCATGCAACCGGCTCCTCGCTAGTTATGAAGTTTTGAATGCAGCTGGTCGAGCGCTGGAGTGCTTCGGGTCAGAAATAATCACAAAATGAATCCTGTATCTTGTTGCTGCTTTTTTGGTGGTGTTATTTGCAGACTGGAGGGTACCCGGCTGCAGACAAACATTAAAATCTGCACTTTGACATTTGATTTGGGCTAATTTGGCTAATTGATAATGAGTAGCATTAGCGAACACTTGAAGTCTAGTGATAAAATTGCTGTTTTTCGTCAACAGAAATGTGATTTGCCTTACTTTAAATTTGTCTATATGATACTAGAATACATAAAAACACATTAGCTCAAAGTGGACATCATTAGGCGACACAGAAGTCTTTGTCATGGTGCCCATTGCTAGCTAAACTCCCATAATGCCCTTTTCTTCCCAATTCTTCTGTCTGTAGTTTGATTGACTGGTTTTCTTCTGTATCTCACAGTAATGCACAAACTCTGTCCAAGTTGATTCCAGTTTGTCTTAACCATGTGAGCTTTGGTCGATGGTGATTAATCATCCCTAGAGTCTTTGTCACGGTGCCCGTTGCTAGCTAAACTCCCACAATGCTCTCTGCTTGCCAACATGAGCTGTCTATAGATTGATTGACTAGTTTCTTCAATATGTCACTATGATACAGGAATTCTGTTCTAGTTGATCTCAGTTTGTCTTAAACTCATGAACTCTGGTAGGAGATCATTAATGGTCGCTGGAGTCTTTGTCAGGGTGCCCTGCTGCTAGCTAATCCCCCACAATGCTCTCTGGTTACCAACATGAACTGCTTGTAGTCTGAGTGACCCCTCCTCTGGGCTCTACAGTATTAAATAGCAAGAGGCTCCACCTGGTGGAACAACTAGGTACTACAGCTGATCTATGATATACAGTAGTTACTGACATCATGTAGAGAATACAGGTTTTGGGTTAGGGTTAGATTGGAAGCAAATAAACTTGAAGTTATAACTTAAAGCTTATTATAAAATCTACAAACTAATCACAGATTATCTACACAGAAAACAAACTGAATTCCTATTTTTTCTGTCTCAAAACATTCTTTAATCATCAATATCACTGTAAATCAATATGTTGAGTAAACATACTGTAACTGAGCATCTTTGGACACATTTAAATGTTTTCTGTCGGATTTCTTTCTAATCTAACACCGTCTGTCTCTGGAGTAGCACTCTCTGTATTTCCTGTGAGCTTCACCACATTGTTCCAGTCACAAAATTACATTTTACATGCATAAGAATTTAAATCCCAGCGTCAACATTTGGGAGATGAAGTGGCTGCCAGTTTCTAGAAGGTTATAACTTCAAATTCCTCTGTGAAGTATTATCCTTTCCAAAAAGTGTCCTCTAACAGGATCAGTGATGCAAAATATCTCCAAAGGGACAAAAAATTATCAAAAACAGAAGGAAAAAAGGCCAAGTTTAATTATCTGATCACCCTGACGGACTTTTCTGCAGCTTAATTTTTGTCCAAAGGTCGAAGCTTTCATGTCATTCCTCAACACAAACAGCATGAAGCCTCCTCGGGCGTTTCTGCTGTATTTTCTGAAATGAAGACGTGATAAAAGTGCCACCCCACTGGAACCTTATTTAACCGAGTCCACGGTTTTCTTTTGTTTCCACCGCCAAAGGGCACGGCGGTGTCTGAGACCGAAAACAAATAAAAGTGAGAGCCGAAACACTCATTATCTCAAATCAGGAGGAAAGGGCAAAGATATTACAGTTTACAGCAAAGTCACAGTAAACATTCTGTTTCTGAGGGCCGGAGTTTGGCAGCATTAGTCCGTAATAAGGAACACAAATTGTTCTGAAAGTATCTTAATGATGTCATACACAACACAGTCAAAGGTTTGTGGACGGAAAACTCTGATGTTGAAGCCTCGCTGAAGAATTCTTCTACACATAAACTGCATTTTCAGTCACATTTTCTCCCAGGTTAAGTTTATTTGTGATGTATTTCTTATCCTTGCAGATTTATGTATGTGTTTTATATCTTTAAAAATGTCTTTACCATTTATTTTAGAACTTTATTGTCACTCCTTTTCAGAATCTTAATCGTATATTGCTTGTGATGGGACTTGTCAGCCTGATAGCCGGGAAAAAGTTGTGAAATCATCATATTTGATACCAAAATAGGATATTCTTCCAAACCAAACAAGCAAAACTGTGGTTCTAGATTTATGTTTCCATCTCCAGGCAGATTTCTCGGCTCTTTAAACTGAACATGTTTCCTCCAGCGGTACGTTCTTCCGTTTTGAGAAGAAAATACATTTCTTTCAAACTCAGAATGCAGTTTTTAGCTGTACAGAAATGTAATTTATTGTGAGACAGGGTGGCTGTCTAACTTCTATGTAGCATTTAAATAAATTCACTTTGTGTTGGACTGAACTGCAGTCAAGGCTCTGGACAAAACAGTGAAGACCTTCAGCATCAAACTTTAGAGACTCTATGAGGTAAAATGTGAAATACGCTGAAAAACTGGCAGCAAGTGTGACAGAAAAGTATGTGTAAAAATAGAAAGTTACAAAGCTGTAAAAACAGCGAATATCATGACAAATATCAATAAAATAATAATATTTCTAGCTGAATGAAATACAGTAAAGCTGGTTGCAAATTGTAAAAGAAGAAGTTCCTATTTTTAGAAATACAGATTCTTTATGGGGACATTTTTGCCAATTTTTATAATATTTTATTTTAATATTTGTTTTTTTTTATTTTTCTACATAACATGTAAATATTTTTTTCTATGATTTGACTAGATGTTATCTGCAATTTAAAAAAATAGGGAAACCCTTAAAATACATTTTAAATGTCTATAAAATACAAAAAAACTTTTTTCATCTCTTAATATTTGTCATTTTTCTTTCAAATAACTGCAAATGTTTGTATTTTTTCAAAAATTCATAAAATTCACTTTATGAAAATATAAAATTTTGATCTGCACATTACAAACAGTTTCTTTTTTATTTGTTTGGTTTTTGACAGTCAGCATATAAATAAATCAAATATAAAAGATATCTGTAATTTATCAGGGAAAATCTGTAAAATATCGTTTTTACAATGCTAAATTACAACAACTTGTATTTACTATGTCTCAGTCTTCAATATATTTATTTTTTCCGTAAAACAACAGCAAATATCTGTATTTTTTGCTGTTGTTGCTGTTTTAAATACAAAAATGTTATAGTCAATGTTATAAAAGAACAAATTACCTTTTTTTTAAAAAAAAAAATCCAAATTACTCTTATAGGCATTATTAACAGTTTGCTACTGTTTTCTCTCTCAAATTTACATGTAAATAAATATATATTTCAGTGATTTATTTCTTTTTATTAGATTAGCTGTAATTTAACAGAATAGGAAAAATGTGCAAAATACAGCTTGAAAATCTGTAAAATATAAAAATTATTACCATTTTGAAAAATAAAAATGAATGCTATTTTTATTTAAAATAGCAGTAACAAAATGAAATATAATACTTTAATATAAATACTGTTTTCAGTGCTTTTTATAGATTAGCTCAAATTTACCAAAACAGGAAAATGTGCAAAATGTTGATTACAAATCTGTAAAATTAAAAAAAATTACATTTTAAAAAACAATAACATTTTATTTTTTCTTTAAGATAGCAGCAATAAAATGAAATAAATATTTTTACAGTGATTTTTTTAGATTAGTTATACTTTACCAAAACAGAAAAAGTATGCAAAACACAGCTTAAATATCTGTAAAATAAAAATAACCATTACCATTTTTCAGTCTTTAATTTTTTTTAAATTTTTCAAACAGCATGAATAAAGTAAACAAAATAAATAAACATATTTTTCAGTGATTTTTTTTTTTACTTCAGCAGTGATTTAACAAAACATGGAAAATATGGAAAATACAGTTAAAAATCTGTAAAATACAAAATCATTACCATTTTTCCGTCTTTAATATATGTAATTTTTATTTCAAACAGCTACATTTACTTATCTGAGTCCTCTTACAGCAATTTTGCCAGCCATTATGTGTAATTTAATCTGCAAAATAAGAGTAAAAATGACAGTCAGAAAACATTTTTTGATGCAGTATGTATGTCGTCCTCTTATCAATACTTGTTGTAAATATCTGTTGACTCAGTATAGGTTGCTGCTGCTGCTGGAGGCTGACAGGAGGCAGAAACTTGTTGCTCAATGCAGATAACAGATAACTTGATTGATGTAAATACCTCAAACATCCAGATGCAATACAAAGATTCTCCTGCAATCCTGCCGACAGAACAAACCATCTAATCAGAGTGGCTTAGAGGGAGGGAATTATTATGCACGGAGATAAGTGGTCTAAGTGATAAAATATCAATATTTCTAAAAAGAAAGTCAAAAGGAGTCAGCGGGAAATGGAGAGAGAGGGCAGAATGAAGAAGAGATAAGGGTGTTATCTCGCCTTTAATGGTATTTCTGGCTCCTATCAAGATTTCCACATTTACAGAGGAAAGTGTTTAATGAGAGCGACGATGATCATCTGCAGCAGAATAAAATATCACTTGGGTGAACTGAGTTGCTTTGAAGTTTGGGACTCTGTTGTGTACTTCTTTCTGCATGCATTCTTCACGCTGCAGATTGGGTTGGAAAATGGTTATATTTTGGCCAAAAGTGCTCCAAAAAATCCCCTCTGCTGGGCTGAAATTCTGCTTTTGGTGAGAAAAGTTTGCATTTGCATGAACCTTGCAAACAGCTACCTGTGGTGCCAAAGAAACTGCTCCTATGGCTTTAGAGATGTGCAAACTCAAGATAAACTGCAGAAAAGTGTGAAGACGCTGGTGAATTTTCCTTGAAAATCGTCTTCACACAAGCGGTTGACGGCAAGATCTAAAAGTTCAATGGCAAATTTCCATTCACTGATAACATCCAGCGGATCAGAAGGTGGCTGTTTTTGTGCATAATTGAGGCATATCATGCTTTAATTACATTCCCCTACAGTGATTCTCATTTACTTTGTGATAAGGATCAGTCGCGCTGGTTTTACACACAGCAGAGAATATTTTAAAGAAGAGGTGGAGGAGCTAAAGGACAGAAAGAGAGTCAGCATGTGAAGTGGTTTTTTGAGGAAAATAAAAGGAGCGATATCAGGAAAAGTTTTGGTTTTAATTTCGAGATCAGTGAAGAGAAAGGGCTTTGAATTATTGAGGAGCTTCCCACCTCGGGTTGAAAGAGATTTGAGGTGAAGCTTCATGTGGTGATTTTTAACAGCTTGTAAGAGAGATGCAGCTTTATTTAGGAACAAGAGAAGATCAGGAATCCAACAAGTAGAAGGAAAAGAAATGTAAAAGATGGCTCCCAACTTGGTGGAAAACTTAAATTGTTGAATCCTGCCTGAAAAATTTGAAGAGAAGAATCATAAAACACAATGATTTTCAACTTTCCAGTGATCCTTGAATTACCTGCAATATTCAGTTCTGTTAGTAAATGTTTCATGAAAATCTGTCAATTTTATTTGTCTCATTTTGAACGTTTTAACATTCTAATAGTCCTAAATATAATCATCTGTGGCATCCATTTCTGTTAGAAATGTAACGAAAATAACCGTAACCGGTCTTACTTAAACATTTGCACAAAAACAAGGTGTTTACATTAACCAGAATCTGTATAAAACAAAAAATTCTGCATTTCGTGACACAACTGTCAACTCATCATTGACTCAGCTGTGACCAACAGCCATGTGGATAAAATTCAGGGACTATTCAGCTGAACTGCAGGCAGATCCCCAAACCCAATGACCAGTTTGAAATACGTGTTAGTTTTTAAAAATCATTTGTGAGAACACAACAAATCACCACATTTTCAACTTCTCTGTGGTTTCTGTGTGACATTTACTTCTGTTATTAAACTAAATCTAAGTTTAAAATCACAATATTTCATCAGAAACACTTCTTTCTACATGCCTCATTTGAAAAATAGCCAAAAACAGTGTTTACATTGACCAGAACCATGAACTCATGATTGACACGGCTGTGATCAACAGCACTGTGACAAAAAAATCAGGAACTTTTCAGCTGTACTGCAGGTCAGAGCTAGCCTAGCCGCGCTAGACCCATGTTCTGAAGGCCCAAGGGTGTAGGGCCGCTCCACAGGGAGGAAGGCGGGCTAAAAGGTTGTCTTTCAAATCACTCTGCAGCAATTGGGTAGGTATACAACCAATCAGCGCAACGAATAGGCTGACGTAGTTCCTAGAACGCCAGCGGATTGTGGCTAAGTCCCATTAGCTTCCCAACCAGCGGAGCCAACTGGTATATTAAGGATTTGCCATATCCCGTCGGCATAAGTCCAAATACGTCTTTCTTCTCAATGAAACACTTCAGTGCCGTCCTTTGTTTATCTTTCAAGTTGAATTTTAGCTTCAAATCTTTAAGGGCTGTGGCCAAAGCCGAGTCAAAAGATAACTGTTTATTGTGCGCCGGTTGTTTCTGTCAGAATCGTCACGCCTCTGTCGTCACTTAGTTATGCCCGCCTTCTGACTCTACACTTCATGGTGATTGGTCCGGCCAGTTTTAGGAGAATCCAACCTCGAGCCTTATGGAGGGTAACTAGACCCACCCTGGCAGAGAATTAAATTCGTTGCCGTGGGTTGTCTAGCGCGGCTAGGCTAGGTCAGAGCAAGAGTAAGAGCAGAAATCCATCCCCTAGTCCAAAACAAAAAAACAAAAACAAAAAAACTGTGACCGTTTGAAAAGCATGGTGGGTTGTAAAAATTGCAAAAAAAAAAAAAAAAAAGGCTCCATTTCTCAGAACAGTAAATTCAAAAAACAGAATGAAAAACTGTCACTGCTGTTACTAAACTAAATCGAAGCTTAAATCACAATATTTCATCAAAAACACTTTATTCTATGTGCCTCATTTTAAAAACATTTCAAGAATAATTAGCTGTGTTTGGTACACTCAGGTAGATAAGCATTAATTTAAGAACAAGAGATGTTTAGAAATCAGATACAACTAAACAGAAAAGAAATGAGACAAATGACTGCAAACTTAGTAGGAAATTGAAATGGTTGAATGTGACTGGATAAATTTAAGAAGGAGCACAATAATGGGTCAGTTCTGAAGGTTTGGATTCCTAGTTGTTCTGAAATAAATGGGTTTTATTTTCCCAAGGTGCCTCATAAGTTAACAGAAGTTCACAGTGTCCTGGGATAAAGCTTTTTAATTTCCTTGCAAAATAAAACCTTCTTCACCTTCCAGCTTGACTCAAAAAGCCGATTTAGTTTTGATTTTAACACCACAGAGGCCATTCAGAAATGAAAGTTGAATTCGATTAAACTGCAGTCATACCTGAACACAGCAGCCTCATGGACATTATATCTGGTTTATTTCACAGAAAGCTCCAAGAAGTCCTTTCATCTTGATTTAATTTTGGGCTTACGGTGATTTCATACCTGACCTTTTAGCCGCAGTCCCTGTTTGGTAACATTTAATGATCATTAGTATGAAGGGTGCAATTTTTTATTTTCACCTTCTGATCCAGAAAACCTGCAGGTGGGTTTAAAAGTCATGTTATCTTTTTAAGAGGTCAACAAAATACACTATTTATTACAAATAGAAACAATAAAAACAAACAATCAAAAGATTTTCAACATTCCCACGGTCCTTGAACTACACGTCCCTGACAAACAAAATCTAAGATTAAAATTGTGATATTCATCTTCATAAGAAAAATATACAAAATTAAATTGTCATATCTGTCAGTTCAAGATTGATAAACCTTGTACAGGGGGTCCTAGGCTTATATTGGAATTCCGTTCCTACGGCCCGATGTAAGTCAGTTTTTAAGTAAGTAAATAAGTCAGAACTTCACAATATTGGTCAGTCCTTTGGAAAGAAAGTCACTGGTACTCATAACTTTGAAAGTTATGAGTACCAGTGACTTTCATACATGTATGAGTCATTTTACAGGAAGTCAACAGAATATGTTGCACTGTATTTACAACTTGAGCGTTTTATTATATCTACTTTTATTTCCATGGAGATGGCTTTCCTTTTCTTCGAAGCACTGCCATCAGAAGAGTCTGACTTACACTTGGGCAAATGAAGGGCAAAAAGTTAGCAAATGTAGCACAATCCAAAGTGGTGAAACGACAAAACGCTGTAGGTCGAGGACGACGTAAACCGAGGACCCCCTGTTTTCATCGAATATAGTATTTGTTATATAGTTTTTATAATATTTGTTTTGTTTTACATGGACTGAAAATAAAGTGCCAAAAACTGCAGTTCCTCAAATGTCCACAGGTGAATCTAAAAGTGAGTCAATTCCCAGCGCACTCCATGTTAAAATATCCAAGCGTGCAGAAGAAGTTCCCATATTTACAGCCTGGTGCAAAAATACACTTTTGGTCTATCGATAATTTAACTGTATAAGTGGGGATTTTTTACATAGCTCAAAGAATTGGATCAGCAACGGCAAAATAGCTGTTAGTGTAGATTTCCTGGCTTGGAAACACCTTTTGATTTTCAGGACAGTTTGGTTTCTTTCCTTAAACTGTCTGTTCTATGATCCAATGAGATAATAAGGAGATAAATGCTGGTAGAGAGCATCCTGAAGGACTGCGGTCTCTCAGACATACATGTGTATAACTGGGTGTTTTCTTCTGGGTGAAATGCAAACATTCAAAGTCCTGCATGCATCCAAATACATGGACAACAACAATCCACACACAGTTTCACCGCCTGGCTGCCTGCTTCTCATACAGCATCAGGCTGAGACACCCCAGATGCATTTCAATCACCTCGTCTGGGAAAGAAAAAAAAGAGAGAACAGAGTCCCCTTGATACCCGGCAAAGCTAGATTTTCATTTCAATTTTCTGTCCCATCACGACAGAGGCAGGAATGAATGGAAGCACACGCGGCTGAGCGATATGTAATGTCATTAAAGGAGAAAAGTAATCATCTCAGGCCTCTTTTGAAGTGCAGCCTGTCAATTGTATTTGGTTGTCTGCAGGTCTGATTAAACAAACCAAGCAGAAAGTTGCCATTAGAGCCGAGCAGACATAGTGGATCACATTAGGATTTGATACATCAAACGATGCGACTCCACTGAGTATCTGGAGGTTTTTAAACCGTCATTATGCTGCTTTAAAACCTAATTACAAATAACACAATGAAAGAATATCCGTTTCTGTTTGTCACACGTAATTAAAGCGTTTTTTTTCTTTCACTTTTACGTCCAAAACTTGGTGAGGAATTCTCTAAACACCTCATTGATTGGAACCTTTTTGGTAAATGAACTTTCTGTGGCTGGTTAATTGACTTTCTTCATGTCTGGCTGTGTATGTTTACTCTCAGCGCTATAAAACCTGCTGAGCTTCATTTGTGAACTATTTGCAGCACAGAGACAAATTTCACCTCATTCATCACGTTGCATGTTTAGAAGAAACTTAATGGATCAATTTCTGCACATGCAGTGACTGATGTGGTTTATTTTTACAAGTTGTTGGACAATTACAAAGTTTAGAAGAATGTTTAAACCACTAAATACCAAAACACAGTGACTGGTTTAAAAGGCGTGTTAGGTTTTTAAATCATTTTTCAGAGCAAAAAAACCCACAAAAACAGGAATAATCAACAGGTTTTCAACTTAAAATGATCATGTGTTAGGAAACAGGCTTAAAATAGAACTTTTCTCATCAAAATTACTTTATTCTACTTGTCTGGTTTTTAAAACAGTTGCCAAAAATTAAGCTTTTGCATGAACAAGATTCTGTAAAAATGAAAAATCCTGCATCTTCTGTGGAAACCATGACAACATTAGTGACTCAGCTCAATCACATGACAAACATTCAAGAACTTTTCAACTGAACTGCAAGCAATGTTACTTTTCGCCCCCTAAACACCAAATCATGATGACTGGTTTGAAAGGCATGTTAGTTTTTTTTCAATTATCAATATGGCTCTGTTGTTCAGAGCAACAAACTATAAAAACAGAAATAATGAGCAGATTGTCAACTTTCTAAAGGTCCTTGATGTAGTCATCTGTGACATTCACTTCTCTTAGGAAATGTCACCAAATTTAAACCTAAAATTGCGATACTTAATAAAATCACTTTGTTCTTCTTGTCTCAGTTAAAAAAAAATGCTAAAAAAATAATAATTGTTTGCATTGACCAGATTCTGTAAAAAAGACAAATTATGGAAACAGCTCAGCGATGACCAACAGTCACATGACAAGAATTCAGAACCTTTTCAGTGTTCACTCAGAGCAGATCCAGCTCTGTTTGGACAATGTACCCAAATCTAAGGTGAGAATTGTAATATTTCATCAAAATTACTTAATTTACTTCTCATTTTTAAAAATGCCAAAAATGAAGTGTTTACACTAACCAGGTTCTAGAAAATACAAAATCCACATCTTTTGTTGAAACCGTGAATCTATTCATGGCTCAGCTGTGATTAAGAGATTAAGAGCTACCTTTTTTTTTTATTTTTTTCCAGTTCAGTGAGAATTGGTAAAAATGCTGCACACATTGAATCCCGGTTTGTTCAACTTTTGCAAAATAAATATTCAAAGAAACTTTTGTTTTGTTAACATTAATGTCATGCTGCACAGACTGGTTCTCTCTTCTTTTTCACGGTGGTTCTATTTCCATAGAGGTGCAGGATTTTATACTGCAATGACGAATGAAGAAAAATGTGCAAAAAAGCAAGAAACAACTCAGAAACTATCAGACTTCAGAGGGAAAATTTGCAAGATATGTACAAACAGGTGTAATCCAAACATTTCGGAGCTTTCAGACTAAGACAGAGCTGCCTGAACCCTTTCAACTGAACATTTGTGTCTTTTCTTGGTGAATTTTCCCTCCTGAAGCCTGCCCTGAGCAGACTGTTTGCAGGTAAGGCTCCAGCCGTGACAGGAACAACACTTTCCTTCAGCTATTTGCTGTTATTTGTTGGGCAGTTTACTGGAAGTGTATCGGCCAAATGAATTTCACGGCAGGAAAATGGTCCACAATGTGAAGATCACTGAGCCAACCTGTCTCAGTCTGACCAATGCACTGTGGCATATTTTCCTTTAATAGACCATTGAGCCTCGCGATACTGTGGACCTGCACTGTATTAAATTGGTCCAAATGGCCACCCTGCCAAGGAGAGAGAAGCAGTTATTTGGATCTCTAATGCTTCTTTTGATGTTTGACACCACAAATCGCCTCATTAATTTATTTGTATCACATCTTTAGTATCTGAGGAGGGAAGTGATCTATGTTTTCTGTCTGCCGCCGCCGCAGGAGGAGCTCAACAGAAACGAGGTTGCAGAGGAGAACATTTCAAAAATCTGTCTTCATTTGCCATTTTGTTGAGTTTCTCTCTGGACTGGACGGGAAAAAAAACTATAAATATCATCTTTGTGCAGAACTTTAGAGGACAAAATAAAGACACACAACATGAGAATGAACCCACCTGTTCCATCCATCCATTCTCTATACACCGCTTTATCCTCACTAGGGTCATGGGGGGTGCTGGAGTCTATCCCAGCTGACTCAGGCAAAGGCAGGGGACACCCTGGACAGGTCGCCAGTCTGTCGCAGGGCTTGAACCCACCTGTTGATTTTTAAGGTCCTTCCTACAATGTAAATTTTCCCACTGTGGGATTAATAAAGATTTTATCTATCTATCTATCTATCTATCTATCTATCTATCTATCTATCTATCTATCTATCTATCTATCTATCTATCTATCTATCTATCTATCTCATGTTTGTCTGTTTTTAGGCCAAATTAACATATCCTAAATATGTAATTGTTACTAAAGCAGAAGAAGGTAGATGTTTGAACCAAAGAGTTCACTAAGTTTTCAAAAAGTACCTTTAAAGTTAAAAATTGCAGCATTTAAATCCCTGAAGCTTCCCTTCAGAATCTAAACATTACTACCCAGGATTTGGGCATAATATACTGTATCATTATGCTTGATGAAAAATATATAAATTTAAAATTCTGCTTGCAAAAGCTTGCAAAAGTGCAAAAAGTCTTTAAAAAGTCCTTGCAGGGACTCAATAAAAAAAGATTCTTACACAAGTAATTTTCCAAAAATAAAAAATAGGACATTTTAAGCTTAATAATTATGTAAAAATGTATTTGTGAAAGCTTGCAAAATGCACAAAGTCTACAAAAACTCATTAAAGAAAGTTGACAATTTTTTTCCCAACAGTATATTAATTAAGACATTTTTAAAAGTTAACAATGGGAAAGCTGCATCAAGAGAAGTGGATGTTATATATTTACATCAATTTTGTCCCAGTTTGACCAGAGTTTGGAAGGGAAAATGAGATTCTTCCCCAAGTTTTTTTGTATTATACATAAAATTTATCCATTGTTCTATGTTCTTCTCTGCTTTCCATGCCATGTCAAAATATTATTCAAGAAATAGGCCTGTAAAAGTGTCATATCTGTCAGCTTTGTGGTTACTTACAGAAAGTTATATACTTACTTTTACCAGTTCAAGAGTGACAAAA
This sequence comes from Acanthochromis polyacanthus, assembly GCF_021347895.1. NCBI lineage: Eukaryota > Metazoa > Chordata > Actinopteri > Pomacentridae > Acanthochromis > Acanthochromis polyacanthus. The sequence continues at coordinate 30,806,237 of NC_067127.1, read as the reverse complement.
TTATGTGCCAAAAACTGCAGTTCCACAAATGTCCAGTAGAGCCGGATCTGAAAGGGAGTCAATCCTCACAGAGCTCCACGGTGAAATGTCCAGCTTTACAGCAGAAATAAACACATTTACAGCCTGGTGCAATAGCTCACCTGTTTAAACTGTGTCAAGGCTTAAAATTATGCATTATAAATGAGATGGTGTTGGATCATAGGAGTCTCTACCTTTTAGTTCATGTTTGAATTTGCTAGGAGCTGCTCAATTAGATTTTTTAACTGTGTATTTAATGATAGAAACTATAATTTAAGCTATTATCTATGCTTATAGAGGTTATACACTGCCAAAAACACTTTTAACATTTTTATTGTCCAAACTTCTGTAGCTTTTCAAAATGTCTCTCCTTTAAAAAAAAAAAAAGTGTCAAAAGCTGCAGTTACTCAGATGTTCACTAGAGGCTGATCCAAAAGCAAGTCACTCACCACTGAGCTCCATGTAAAATGTAGAATTATACACCAGAAGTAGACATATTCACAGCCTTTTACATAAACAATTTGGGTTTTTAGAACTAATTTAACTGTACAAGGGTTGAATTTGTACATTTGAATTTGTAAAAATTGTATTAAGGCTTTAAATTCTGCATAAAATGACAGTCTCCACCTCTTTACTGCTTTACTGCACATTTGATGTGCATACAAATGTGCATTTTTGTTCACAAGTGCAGGTTTTCCCTCTTGTTTCTGCAGAAATTCATCATCCTGCAGGCGCCATGTTTCTATTTACCTTCTGCTCTGCTTTGTGCATCCATGAGCTGCTCGCCTTTACTCGCTTGCACGCTTCCTCTTCCTGTTTTAATTAATGACTCTGGTGCTAATTAGAAGCCATGCAACTTCTTCGATCCCCTCCGAACGCCTCCCATCCGTTCTTAGATTCTCTCCTCAGAGAAACACTCCAGAGTGTTTATGATCTCTGCTGGGAACCGACCGGGCAAACAAAAAGCAGAGTTGGTGGGACAAAAACGCCACAAACTGCAGGGCTGGAGATGCAATCAAGCAGGATATTACAGCTGTTTGGAGGCGCTCGTGGCCAAACAACAAGGCGGCGGTGCAACTGTGCGTAATTGTGTTGCCTCCGAGTGTTTTCATTTTTGCCTTCCATGTCCACAGCTCCCCCTAATGAGTGCCAGGCTCTGTCACCGTGCTCAGCCTCGGTTCTTTTAATTACCTTTGTCTGGTGCTGCAGAGGTTGTCTGCTGTCAGCGTTTAGTCAGCTCAGGTCACAGTGGCATCCATAGATGTTAAATGGCCGCATATTTAGCACAGAAAGGAAGTGCATGTGTGTTTAAAGCAACCTGCTGGGTTTCATCTTAAATTTAAGGATCTGATTTAGTCAGTCTTTGCACTATTTTCCACTAAAATTCCTGGAGTCTGGCTGTGAGAGCATCCAAACCGACCTCTACCAGAGTGTAGAGACACAGTTCAGATCGTGCCTCTGAAACAAAGCGACTGTACTTGTTTTGTTTTTGCTCTGCTGCTCCCACACAACACATATTTGCGACACCAGAAGCTGAGAACAACAAAGTTTTACAGGAGAAGCTGCAGCGTTGACACCTTGACAAACGAGGAGATTTCTGAGGCATCCTGGTTGATGTGATCATTATGTCTGTCAGGGAAGTGATGAATGTGACAGTCTCCATGCGACATGTATAGGAGGAGAAACATCACGTTGTTTGTTCAAAATACACTCAGGTTACTATGACAATCAGTGTTTGGTATTATGGAAATCTGACTTGTCTACAATATAAGGAGAATAAAATGTCAACTGTGGCTTTTAAGAATCGAGAGTGACTATTGCCCACTCTGTTTTTTTAATATTAGTAATAATATTTGGAGTAAATCTGCAGAATCTTTAGTTCACTATAGGCATCATAGTGACTGAAAAGAAAAAAATATAACAAAAATGTAAAATATGACAAAGTGTGTAGTAAAATGACTGAAAACTAAAACAAAATTCATTTTTTCAAAAATCATATAATTTTTCTAACCTTAGTTTTACATGAGATCACATGTTTTATCATTATGTTTATAAATCCTGTGTAAAAACTGTGAAGTTACCAGAAATATTGAATATTATTTGTATACAATGATAAATAGAATTGTACATACTGAGACACTGTAAAACAAAAAATCCACCCGATTGTTAGTTGTTGTTTTGTTTTTTTTGCAGTTTCCCAATTCATTCAATTACAGATAACAATTTGTAGCTGTATTTTGGCAGAATATCATTACTTACAGATATTAAGCACCAATTAAAAAAGAACCTTGTGTTTATACAATGTATAGAGAGATTGGAGACATTCAGTGTCATAAATACATTTTGTTGCCTTTTACATGTATTTTTAGATCGAACAGCAACCATTAAAGTTTAAAAATAAAGAAATTCAGTGCCAAAAGCTGCAATTCCTCACATGTCCACTAGAGGCTGGTTCCAACCCCCATAGACTGCCATGTTGAAATGTCCAACTTTACATCAGAAATAAACACGTTTACAGTGTGGTATAAAAGCAATTTTGGTCTCTTTAGCTAATTTCCACATTAATAATAAATGTACAGGTGCTGAATTTAGAAATAAAAACAATTTTATGGTATGAAGGCTTAAAGTTATGCAAAGTAAGTGGCCACTTTCAATGACAGATGGATGCCAACGTATTACAGTCTCTATCACTTAGCACAATTTAGAAACTTATTGGTGACCTCATGGAGTGTTCATCCATCATTATCTGTGGTTTGTACTCAGCATTGCAGTGTTTCTTATCACCTTCTATCTTGCCATATTTGCCTCTTTTCCATCCAAAGTGCTTTATACCCGATCAAGTGCAACTTTCTCCTTTCCTACCGTAGTTGGTGTCGTAATTGAAAATCACTCACTGCAGATGAAAAACTAAACAAAAAAAGTTTCTATGATCATTCTGCAGCTCAATCTTTGACATTTTCTTGTAATACTGAGCTCCGTGCCATGTTTAGTCCGGGGGTTCGTCGTGGATGTTTTCTCGGTTTCGTTAGGTTGTGTAATTTTGCCCTGCTGTCAACCTGTCAGATCACATTCAGATCCATTCCAGAATCACTGAAGCCACTGGAGTTCAGCCGAAAACTGAGACTTTGCTAAACAGAGCAGTGGAGAAAGCAACCGAATGATTGAGGTCAGACTTTGAGAGGATCCTCAAACTTCTTCTGCTCCTGAGGTTTGGACTTTATTTGCACGTACGAATTTTTCTCCAGAGGGTCCAAGAAAAGCAGAGTGGCGAGCAAAAGGTACAAATGGCCAGAGGCAAAGATTGCTATCCAATCCAGCCGAGGCACCCAATTAGGCTTTCCACCGCCAACCAGAACTTTAGCCTCGCCGCTATCTTCCAGCTACACTCCCATATGTTGATAAGGACATATTTATTGAGCTGAAATTAATTAAAAACACATCCTTGCACCGCGCCGCCTTTTCCTGGAACATTTTGTGAAGGGCAGCCGAGCACAATTCAGAATTCATTAGCTGCTTAATGATCATCGGCCGACCGCTGCTAATGTGCCAATCAAATTTCGACAGTTTAGATTTCTGGAAAAGTCTGAAGACTGTCAAGAAAACGTGGACGGCGTCTCTGGTTCATTTGGGTTAAACAGTTCTCACATCAGCCTCGACTGTACATCTGTGTTTTTATTCAAGATTTCCTGACCAAGGAAGGAACCCAAAACTCATTTCAGAGAAATGTCATTTGCTCTTCCTTAATGGAGAATGGACGCTGCTTTTCTGCTTGTTGTGATTTTAGCTTGAAAAGACGGATGTTTTCGTTGAGGAAATTCATTCCTGGTGCAGGTTTCTGCCTCGAAAGACCACCTCTGCTTGGCTTAATTTGCAACTTTTGTGCAGAGGTTTTGTCTTAAATCACAGGGAGGCGGTTTGTGTTGCATTTGCATCAGTTGCTGTGGCATTTGTGTCACAGCAGCGACTAATTATTTCTGTCTCTACCTCCACCAGGTGTCGAGAAGGCTACCAGGGGATCCGATGCGACCAGTTCCTGCCCAAGACCGACTCCATCCTCTCCGATCCAAGTAATACTCCATTTTTTTATTCACTTCTATGCAAAAAGCATCCATTCTAGCACCTAAAAACCTAATTTAAACATCTAAAACAAGGCATAAACATGAAAAAACTACTTTATTGCAGCATTCTGATGAGATTCAGCTGCATGAACGTGAACTTTAAGCGTATTGATCCGGATTAATAAACCAAAGATGTAAATGTTCACCACCTCACACTGGTATTTCTCGTGCATGTTCTTGCAACTAACAGTTACTTACAGAAGTACTTCCACAGCTAAAAACTCCCCTTGTGCATGTATAATCTTTCTTTAAAGTGCTCCTGCAGCAGCTATGCTCTTCCTGCTGGACATTAAATTTTATTTGTGCTCTAAAAACTAAACTTCCTCAGTGCATTGCGTGAACAGATGCACATTAAGGAGACGTAGATGTTTCAGAGGGTTTTAATGCAGGTTTCTGATCTTTAGCAGCTAGTTCCACTAATTGTGTCCACCTCCGTCCCAGGCAAGCGTCGGTCTGCGATTAGAAAAGCAGCAGGTCTCAGAATGGAAGCCGATGCTGTTACATGCTTTGATGAGCGCAGTGAAAAAGGCTGCTGCAAAGTAGGAAAATAAGGATTTCTTAACAGATTTGACTGAGTTTCTTAATGCAAAGCAAAGGAGTATGCTGCAAAAATCTGTCAACAAAGAGTCTTCTGTCAAGCTTTTTTTTTTGGGGGGGGGGGGGTAAATAACAGTCATTTATGGATTCTTAGTGCTTCGATTTGAGCTGGTCTTTCTGTTGTTGTTCCTCTTTCTATTGTCAGTCCTTTGATCTGAAGAATCTGCTGCAAAACTGTACAAAATATATTATCCCAAAAAATCTTAAATCAAGTTTTGTCGTTTAGTAACAATAATTTATGGATTCTCAGTGCTTTTGTTTCTTCTGTTGTTGCTCCTTCTTCTTGTCTGTATTTCTTATTTGTAGACAAGGAATGTGCTACAAAATTCAGCAAAAAATAGATTTTTCCAAACAATCTTCAGTCAGGTTTTTATTTCATGTTTAAGTGTCAATTATTTGTGGATTCTGAGTCCTTCAATTTGAGGAATATTCTGCATAATTCTGAAAAAAAAAAATCTGATTTCCAAAGAATATTAAGCTGAGTTCTGCTGTTCTTGAAAGTAACAAGAATTTCTGGATTCTCGGTGCTTCAGTCTGAGCTGTTCTTTCTCCTGTCGTTGCTCTTTGTCATAACTTACCCTCCTGTTACCTTTTTCCATTTTCCTCTCAAACATCCTCTCCTACTAATGTCACTTCTCCCATTTCTTTATCTCCTCAACACATGGTCGTCTCAATGTCACATAGTGGAGGGAAGAACACAAATTGCAAGGAACTGGCTATCTGTGCCGTATTAATTTCACTGCTGCTCTTAGCTCATTTTAAATAAATCCAACCTTGTCACTGGACCGCTAATGTTGTTGCTCCATAAAAGCTTATCTGTGACTTTTCTACTAACGGCCTGTAATAGTAGCATTTACAATAAAAGGACTTTTACTTGCTGTCCAATGTCGAATAAAAAAATAAAAGAAAAAACTCCGCCAAGCTCATATTCAAATTTAAATTCCCCATTATGAATATGAAATTTTCTACTTGATTGCAAAGGAGAATGGGCCATAAACGAGAGGCGTAGATTGGACGTGGCAACAACAGTGCTATCGCTCGCTATTTGTTAATATCCTTTACTTTCCAGATCATTAATTAAGTCTCTGTAATGAGGTTTTTAATTCCAAGCAAGTATTAGGGTAATTGTCCTTGTTAGAACAACTGTGGTGCTCAGCCAAGTGACACCCGTCGCATTGTTTGTACACCAACCTGCTGACCTGAGAGCTGACGGCTGCTGGCGTCCTCGGCAATGAAGCAATTTGTCAGATGTCAGACGGAAACAGTTTGCTGTTGCTGCATCTGTTGATCGGAGCGAAAAACACGCGTTAGAAGTGTCACTGATGGGTTATTACGAGTCTAATCTGCACGGTTTCACAGTTCACAGCTGCATTAAAGGGCTATTAGGTAGGTTGTTATTATAAATTTGCAAAAGAGCTAATAGAAAAAGTTAGAGGACTATTCCAGTAACTTAATAAGATAAGAGGCCCTCCTTAACATGTGTATACAGTGTTCTTATAATAATAATATAAAATAATATGATAACAATAATAAAATGAAAATAACAGTAATAACAATAATAATAATATCTTTCAATGCTATTATTATTATTTATAGTTGTTGCAGTAGTAGTATGTACACTACGGGTCAAAAGTTTGGACACATCGTCTCATCCAGTGGTTTTTACTTAATTATTTTATATATTGTAGATTAATACTGAAGACATCAAAACTATAAACCAATATTTATGGAATTATGTTGTAAACAAATAAGTGTTCATCTTCAGTATTAATCTACAATGTAAAAAATAATAAGTAAATGAAAACCATTGAAAGTGTATCCGAATTTTTTACTGGTAGCGTATATTATTATGTATATATTATTAAATATAATGATAAAAAGAATCTTAATATTTGTGCACAAGAAATACAGTTAAACGCTAAAAAACAGAACATCACTACATCATGAAAGACTAAAACTGTGTTATTTAATTCTAAAATCTTGAAAAAGAAAGAAATAATTTACTGTAAACTATTATAATTTAATGAAGTCAAGAAGCATTTAGAACATTTACGTACACACATATATATTTGCATTTGTATTTATATATTTTTATTGAGATTTTAACATTTTTATATTGCTTTAACTGTAACTGCAACATAAACATAGATAAAATTCATTTTGAATGGACATTTTTCCATTCATTTAAAAAAATATTATTTTTAAAAAATTAATGGATATTCATTCATATGACTCTAATGTAAACGGTAAAGAAAAAGATGACACATCTATCAACTCTGTTAAAGCAAATAAAAATCTAGAAAACAAAACACAGAGATTGATTTTGAACTGAAAAATGTTTCCTCAGAACAGTAAAATGATTTAAATTTTTGTAGTCAAAATCACTTTAATCGAAGAAAAGAATTGAAATACCATCTTACTCTGGTTGACTATTAATTAAAATTAATCTAAAAAAGGTCAAATGATAGATCTGTCTTTTTGCTGATAACATGCAGAAATTTCGCATTTATCTCCAGTTCAATGTGTTAAATGTACGATTATATGGAGATAAAAGTTAACAGAAACAACTTTCTAAACTCCTTTTCTGCTCCAGAGATGACTAAGCTGTGAAATAAACCGTTGTATATAACATGCATTCAGATGCAGCATCATGATTAAACTGAGGAAGATGCTGAACAGCTTTAAGTGGCTGTGAGGAGGCGTACGTCTGGCTGCTGGGAACTCAGGTCGTTTACATACATGTCCCCTGAGGGCAGTGTTTCATAAAAACACTGAGCTTTTTTACAGGCTAAAGCTGCAGCTCTGGTTTGTTTCCTGTGTTTTCTGAAACCTGAGCTGATTCTAACTGCAGGCTGAAGAGAGAAAAAAAAGAAGCCACAACTTAACCTCAGATTGGTTTTCTCACCTCATTCAGTCACCAATTATCAGTCTATTAATCTGTGTGAGTCTTTCAGGTGAATTTCCATATAAATTGGGAGTTTGTAAGTCTTTTGTGTGAAATGAGGGACTTGGAAAAGTCGAGTGAAGGAAAAAAGGACTGGGAAAAAAAGATTTTAGCTTCCTAAACCCTTAAGAATGGACAAATCTTCCCCCACAAGTCAGAGTTTGGTATTTTATTTTGAAAATTTGACTTGAACTGGAACAGAAATGATCCATAACACATAAAGAAATTATTTTGCTATTATTATTTTTTGTATAAAAAAACTAATAAATGACAGTAAAATTAGAGGAATATTCAAGTATTTAATTGTAGTTTGATGAACAATGGTTAATTTCTACTAAAATGCATATATTTCTATTGAATTTCAATTTAGTAGGTGCACAAGGACTGTAACTAAATGGCAATTATAACAGACTACAACTTTGATATTTAAAAAAAAAACCCTTAAAAAGGAGAAGTCTTCCCTCATGAGTCATTTTGATCCAAACAAACTCAATAGTCAAATATTGTCATTTTATTTTGAAAATCAAACTTTAACTGCAATACAAATTAACTATACCACATACAGAAATTATTTTCGATGGTTTTTCCTGGTATTATTTTTGCAAAAAAAAATATGTATAAGATGGTAAATTCAAAGGAATATTCCAGTAATTCAGTCATTTTGATCCAAACAAATTTAGCACAGTCAGATTTTGACATTTTATTTTGAAATTCTGTCTTTGGGACATAGTTATTATTTAAACAGTGTCATTAGTCTGTTAATCTGTGGGACTCTTTAAGGTGAATTTCCATATAAATTGGGAGTTTCTAAGTCATTTATGTGCAATAAGTGACTTGGAGAAGTGGAGTAAAGTAAGAGAGGACTGGAATCAAAACGATTTTAGCTTCCTGTCTGTTTCATCTTCAGCTCATCCCTTCATTCATCTCCATCCTTGGTTCATTTTATAATGGAATCGATCGGCTCCTGTCTCTTTATTTTCTCTGCTGCAGAACACAATGTGAGTTTCTTTTCTCAGTAACATTTTCTTTCTTTTCTTTCTGTTTTTTTCCCCACTTCGCCCTGCTTCACAAAGTTGGTAAGTGCAAATCTGGACAAGAAGAGAGTCGGCAGATTGTGGCCTTTCCTCTTCTTTCCTCGCCCCCCCCCTTCAGTCAGATAATCTCGTCTGCTCGCCACTAATCAAACCCTCCTAATTTCCCGAGTTACCTTTGTGTCTGGTGTTGACATCCCCTCCTCCAGTATTTCCCTCCAGACCTCAGGCCCTCGCAACCCCCATCTGTCCGCTGCTAACCTCCTTCCGTGCCATCCTTCCCTCAACACCCATCTCGTCCAAACTCCATCTCCCGGTGCTAAGTGTGGCGGGCCTCGGGTGGACCGAGGTTTGAAAAGGTTCAGCAGCAGGGCAGGTGGACGCTGCCAAGGAACTCTGGCAGGAGGAGGGAGGTCGGATCAGAGTGGAAGCGTCTTGTGAGGATGGATATCGCGGCGTTTCAGGGTCCCAGAGGACGAACTGAGAGCCACGACTCCAGAACAGAACATAAGAGAGGCAGGAAAGCAAACAATCCTGAAACTTAAACAACTCAGAAGAGCTTTCTTTAAAAAAAAAAAAAAACCTGGCAGGAAAAACTGCACAACACCGATGAATAATAGATGAATAATGAAACACCAGACGAGGTTATATAAAGGTTTGGACAGACAAATTCAACAAGATGAAAGAAATACTGACGTAGTAGCAGGTTGTTATCTTCGTGAGATTTATCCATGATGTTTTTCATTGAACTGGATCCGCGAAATCAACCAATTTTGCGTGGCCTTGCAATTTTGTCCAATCACTGCAACTTTCCTGCAATTTTGGCCCACCTCCCGTGAGTTCCACCAATCATACCAGCTCCCAGTGCAAACGTAATGCACGTACATCACCAAATTCACTTCCTTGTTTATGGTTTGAGGATGCAGACGTGCGATACTAAAGTCTGTCATTTACCAAAAAAAAATGATTGCTGAAGACCGTGAAAAACAATTAATTCCTTAATGTTCTTCACCAAAGCGGCGCTAAACTGTTTTACACCCATGCAATATTGTGGTGGAATACAAAAAACAAAAAAAGAAAAAAAAATCATCGATTGATAAACGCTTTTTTAAAAAACATGAAACATATTAGAACGGCTGAAATGAGCGGACAACAGACCAGACAAATCACCATGATAGAAATTGTTACATCCAGATCTGTTAGAGCACTGGAAGAATGAAGGTAAATTACATTAATTACTCCACCAAAGAACACGGCGGAGTTATGTGGCGATCAGCGTGTGTGAATCCTTCCTCTGTTAGCAACATTACTCAAAAACGGACTCAGGAATTTGAATAAAATTTTCAGGGTCGGTCAGAAATGGCACAAGGACCAAGTGATTAGACTTCAGCAGTGATGTGGCTAAAAGTTTGGATCCACGGATTTGTTAAGGATTTCCCATTGAGGTAGCGACAGGGCATCTGATAACAGCACGGTAACCATGGCAACAAGTGAACGCTACCTCAGCGGCCTGCTGACGATCACATGATTGCGATCCTACTGCACATCCACCACTATGGACAAATGGGAAAGGATACAAGGAACAGTTGATTAAATTGTGGCAGTGTTTGTGAGTCCCATCAATTCCCATACATATTTACGTCACACGATTAAGTACGTACACATGTATAACACGCCTGTGATCAGCGCAAGGTCAGGTAATGAACAGTCTTGGTGGAGTACTGCGCTCTCTCAGTGCTGTTCTTGTTAATTGACGTGACAAGAAGCGAGTGCGTGTGTGTGAACACGTGTTTGCCAAGAAGTGAAATGAACTTTTGGAGCCACTGACAGATAGGTTCAAATGTGAATCATTCAATCGTAAATTATCATTTTGTGCCGCAAATCTACCAACCAAAACCAGTATTTTGGTGGCTGCTGCTAATGTCCCACCATAGTGTGCCAGCTTTTGTGGAAATGGTTTGGAACGTTAAATAATTGATTTCGGAATAAATATTGTCAAATAAAGTGTTGAAACATGTTCTACAAGCTGGAAAAAATGCAGCTTTTTAGCAATTGTCACTGTCTCCCGCAATTTCATCACAGCAAATAAGCTTAAAACACTGCAACTTTTATTGCAATTTTTTAGAAAAGCTGCCACGAAATCAGCCATTTTCAGTCACAACAATCTGGAAAAACGCCCGTAACATCCTGGAGGGACTGACTAATGGTGCTGGAAAGCTCATTGATGATTAGAAAATCCTTGTGCAATTATGTTAGCACATAAATAAGTGTGAATTTTCATGAAATTTCCTGGGTGACTCCAAACTTTTGAACACTAGTGTATTTTAAAAGCTTCCGAGAATCATTGTGAACATTTTGAAGACTTCCTGGTTCTTGGAGCGCTAACAGGTTCCTCGATGAAGCTGTTCTGGGTGTAAAACCTTCAGAATGGAACAGATGATCGACACTCGGGTTCCACTCAACTCGCTGATGTACGATTTGCTCTGAAAATGTCGGCGAAGCTCAACGGCGCACTTGTCACCCAACTTGTTGGACGGATGAGATCAGAGATTTATTTAGGGTTTCCTCCCGAATCTGTCAAAGAGCAACAAAGCCTTTTTGTTGTCATCCGAACATACAGTGTGTCAAATCCTTTCAGCGCTCAAGAAATTGAGTTCAAACTGCTTTTTGCTGTTGACGCGGCTTTTGTTGTTCAGACTGAGAAGGTTGCTGATTGGCACTACCCATTCTGAGGAACTTCCACAGCATAATGCAGTATTCAGGAGCTGACTCGCTTCTAATGTATTCTCTTTGAATAGCGTTCCCTCTCTCTTCTGCCTCACCTCAGCCTCTTTCTTCACCGCTTTCATCATCTCCTCTCCCGCAATCGTCGCCTTGGCCGCGTGGAAACACATTCGGAATCATCACATTCGACACACACAGAGATCTAAATCAGATTTAATTCCTGCTATCTTTATGAGATCTGATTTCATGCTCTGCAGGTTCGTGCGCATCGAATAGCGTCGCGGTTAAGTCCAATTTCCAGTGGAATACAAGCCGCCGTTTCACATCCAAGATGTGCTTTAAATTTTTATGATGATCCGCCTGTTGAGGTGGCTGGAGATGGCTTCAATATCACCGAAGTCAATGCTCTTTATTCGCAATTGTGCGAAAGAATACAAAAGGAACATTACTGCAAAGAGAGGCGGTTTGAATTAAATGTCCCCAAGTGAAAACAAGAGTGTCAGAGGTGATGCTCTGCACACGTCCCTGACCCGTGACAGACATAGCAATCGATAAATCATCTGACATTTGTTCACGAAGAGTCATAACTCATAAACACGATGTGGGCGTTTCAGAAAAGTGCAGTCAATAAGAGCCAGAAGCTGAAATGGAGTGTTTACGTTGCAGCACTTGAAAGTGTGTGCTCAGAAGTGTTCAGTAGTATCCGAGGAGGTGATACCTTGTACCGATGTTGAATTTGTCGAGAAGCTAAACATTCACAACATAAAGAGCTAAAGAGTTCTTAAACCAGCTGCCCTTTGGTTCGGTTCTTTAAAGTGATGCTGGTGAAGCAGAATCAAGTTTAAAACTTTCCATCTTTGGTGCTAGCCAGATGTTTTTTCAGACAACACCGATTAATAGGATTTCTTCAGGTTATGAGAAAGTTCTGCAAACTAATGTTTTCAGCCGTAAGTTTACTTTTAAGTAGTATTAAAGGTATGATAGTTGAAAATGTAACAGCTGTTTCGAGATAACGTTTATTAGACCAACATGATCCAACGTTCTGAAAACTCAGAGACTGTGGAACATTATGTTAACATTTTATAGATTCTACAGTTTGCCTCCTCAACAACATAACAAAAAAAATCAGAACATTGCAGAATGAATGAATGTGGAGACATTTTATAGAAGAGCACTCTTTAATGTGTTCCCTCTAATTATCCTCAGAACATTGTGGCAGCATGTTCCAACTTTGTTAATATATCACGTTACATGAGCGTTTTACAAAACTCATCTGAGGCCTTGATAACATCTGGGAAACATGTTTTGAATGTTTGTTTGAGGATGTTAAACATTAACATTAAAAAATTATATTAACATCACTGGAAATAAAAGCATTCTTAAAATGTGCTATGAACATTTGAGGATGTTCTCGAGAGAACCCATTATAGACTGTATAAAATGTTTCAACAGTTTTTCACAATATTTTGAGAATGTTAGAGAAAAACTGTAAGTGGAACATTGTGGGAACTAAAAGAAATCTTCCATCTGAAAGTATCAGTAGAACTCAGCAGAACTTTCTCAGAATGTTTTTTGAAATATCAAAAATTGTAGCAGGGATTTAGCATTTTTGCGTAGCTTATTACCAATTAATCAAACATGAGGACAAGATACAGCAAACAATGTTTTTCCCAGCAGGGGGCGATCACACAGGCCCAATGGGAAATCAGTAATACCAATTTTATAATATTTAGTAAACAATAGGAGTGTAACGAAATGGTCAACTCACGAAACAATACGAAATATGAAACAGGGCTCATGATACGGAATACTCACGATATGAAATAAAGATTAAAGAAAATCCCCAACAGTAGCATAAAGTATGCAAAAATCTCATTTTCTTTATTTTCTACCTTATGCAGACATACAACAAATAGTGCTGCATCAGTACAAAATAAATGCTCTTTGAAAAAAAATTGTTGTTTTTTTCCCCTTATTTAGACTACAGTGCAAATACAAACATAAAATCTCAATAAAAAAGTGCTTTGTTGTTGAAACAATCAGGATAACTACATTCTTGAATGAAAAGGAAAACAAATAGCAGTCCTAGGAGCTGCAGTCTAGACCTACGAATGTCTGAACTGTGAACTAGTTGTACTCGCCGCAGTATTCGACGAACTGTAGCGGCATATTTTGCACACGGTTTTTGTTTTATCCGCAATCTTCTCACCGTTCTCTCGTCGTTTACATAGGAAGCTAAAATAGGTCCACACAACCGATTTATTTGACCAAGGAGCATCAGCTAATTCCTCAACCTAATCTTCCTCTGTTTTGGAGCGAGTGTTTTGCTACAGTAGGCGAGGAGGGTGAAAAATCATCAGTCTCAGTGGTGTGCAGCGCTAACCTTGCCAGCAAGTTGATTTCTCGCGATATTTGTGAGTTCACAAATCTCTCAAGAAACCATCTTGCTCCACTCCCACCTTCACTTTTCGTACAGCACCAAGTTGGTTCGGGCCAATCACGCAGCAGTATTCGTGTGTGGGGCGGGATAATGGGCGGGATATCCGGATGTGACGACGTCACCAAGCGTCAGTAGATCAAAACAAACATGGCAACGGAGGACAACGATCGTGTAGATGCTGCTATTAAGTCAGTTTTAGCTGAATCTCCTATCGCTTCTTTGAAGGAAGAACAACGAGAGACGCTTTGCGCATTTCTGGATGGTAAAGATGTTTGTGCTTTTTTACCTACGGGTTTTGGTAAGAGTTTAATCTACCAATTGGCTCCGCTCGTTGTGAAGATCCTGCGATTGGCTAAAAACAAACCTGTCAGAGGCGGGACATACTGTTGCATTGTCCAATCCGTGCCTCTTTCCTCCGAATGGATTTACATGGAGCGGTCCCAGATTGATATTGTGGAGTACTATCAAGTACTACACAATTATTAATCTGGCTATTGCCAGGTTAGCGCAGCGCCCCTTCCATCCATCCATCCATCCATTCTCTATACACCACTTTATCCTCACTAAAGTCGCGGGGGGTGCTGGAGCCTATCTCAGCTGACTCGGGCGAAGGCAAGGAACACCCTGGACAGGTCGCCAGTCTGTCACAGGGCTAAATATACAGACAAACAATCACACTCACATTCACACCTACAGGCAGTTTAGAGTTATCAATTAACCTCAGCATATTTTTGGACTGTTGAAGGAAGCCGGAGTGCCCGGAGAAAACCCACGCATGCACAGGGAGAACATGCAAACTCCATGCAGAAAGATCCCAGGCCCAGGCCGGGATTTGAACCGGGGATCTTCTTGCTGCAAGGCGAAAGTGTTAACCACTACTCCACTGTGCAGCCTGCGGCACCCCTTCACGTTTTTTATTTCGTGTTTTTATTTCGTGTGTCTTTGAATTTTATTTTGTCATTTTTTATTTCGCGAAATTTCGCGGCATGAAATTTCGTTACACCCCTTGTAAACAAGGCTAATAATAGCAAGTGGGATCATTAACTGGGTGCTTGTGTCCATTTGTTTACATTTTTGCATTTCGGGAACATGCTTCCCATACTTTAACACAACATTTAGAAGTAAAAAGTAGAATCTCAAGAAGCATCAAACTTACTGCTCAAAGTCATCAAGACGAAGCTGTTCCAACCTACCAGAATGTTTCGTTAGGACACTAAAGATGTCGGAGTCTGAGCTAAAGATGAGAAAGTTCCTTTAATAATCACCAACAGCTAACTGAATCCCGGATCAGGATTTAGCTTTTTGTACTTTGTAATATCAGGAGCAATACTGAAGCTCCGCCGCCGAGGCTCCAAATTCTTTTATTTTAATTGGCAAGTGTCTGGGTGAAGGAAGAGGCAGCATCCAGACTACCCATTAAAAACAACAGAAGAAGAAGTCTGGCTGACAGCAGGTCTCTTTGAAACCACATGAAACGGTTCCAACTCACACATTTGTAGTGTTTCCATCTCTCCTCTCGTTGTGCGTCTGTTTGGGTTTGCATGGGAGAAGCTGCACCACATTACAATGAGTAACACACTCCTAGAGGTTCTGTTTCAGAATCTTTTGTGCTCCCATAATCTGGTAGCAAATACACATGAACAGAACACATGCAAATATTCTTTTTTTAGTTCCTAGAATGTTTTTCTGGAAGGTAGGGCAACTAACACGTTCTAATAAATAGCACTGTAAGACCATTACACTTCAACATTGTTAAAACTTGTTACACTGAGAATGTTCTTCCTTAATTGTCATGTAATGCTGTCGAACATTGTGAGAATATTTTATAGCTTTTTATTGTGTGTTGCCTTGACATCCCTAAAACATCCCCAGAACCTTTCAAAAAGAATGTTTCACTTTTGGTAATATATCCCAATGTAAGAAAGTCTTATAAAGAACGTTCCCTCTTTCGGGTTATTGATAACACAGGGAAATCATTTTCCAAACGTTGCATTGAGAGCATTCTTCCTTTGTTGTCATTGTGAAAATGTTTTATAGAGCAATGTTCTATATTGTGTTCCATCAACAATTTGATTTATTTTTATTTCGCAAAAAAAATGACAAAATAAAATTCAAAGACGCACGAAATAAAAACACGAAATAAAAAACGCGAAGAGGCACCGCGCACCACTGAGACTGATGATTTTTTACCCTCCTCACCTACCGTAGCAAAACACTCGCTTCAAAACGGAGGAAGATGAGGTTGAGGAATTAAGGGATGCTCCTTGGTCAAATAAATCGGTTGTGGCTTCCTATGTAAACAACAAGAGAACTGTGAGAAGATTGCGGATAAAACAAATATGCCGCTACAGTTTGCTGTATACTGCGTTCTACAAAAGAACGTTCTATAATTTGTCCATTAACAACATCCTAGAACATTGCATCTACATAAATGAAAACATTAATAAATCGTCAAATACGGTAGAAAGAAATACAAAACAATAGCTTTCACTTCTTAAATGTTGAGACCATCAGGCCTGAAACATGTAATATTATTTTTCTAAGAATTCTCACATCTAAAACCAGAAGTTTTTGTGCTGTTAAATATGAAATCAGTCCAATGTTTATCTACAAGATGCAAGAGTTGAAAGTTCATTTGCATTTTTTTTCTTTTTTAATCTGATCATATTGAGTTTTTCATCAACCATAAAAACTACCGAAGAAACCTTCAAAATCAGGCCTAAAATTCAAAACTTCAACAAAAAGAAAAGTTTCTGTAACATGTCATGTAGTTAAACCCAATTAGCTGTTAGATTAGATCAAAGTTTGGAGGTTCTCATCATTATTTGAAGCAGAAAACCAGTGTTGTTTTTGTTACCACTGTCTGCTGAGAGCAGCTGAGGACAATGTTGCACAGAAATCTAATCGGCATTCATCATACAGCGATCGCTGCTGATCGACTCTACATAAAACTGGCTTGTCTCAAACTTATTCTCTTTGTATTTACAAGGACGATACTGGGTCTGCCAGAATCTGCAGCCACCAAAGTTTGGTCATAGATTCCACACCATTATCATGAATCACAGGAATAAGCCAACATCTGTGAGACGACCGGAGCAGCTTTTCTAATTCTCTGATCAGAGCAGGATCGCATTCCTCATCTTTCGGTTCATTTTCTCCAGTTTCACCTGCTTACTGAGGAAATAGAAAGACGGTTCAGGTAAAATATCCTTAGAAGTTGGTGATAAATTCTCTGGAAAAGTCAGCCAGGTTCCACAAACTCTCTGACGGAGTCATTTCCTGCAGTGAAAGAAAATATATAGGAGTTTTGCCAGATATTGAACATACTTTAGTCTTCCACATGTGAAGTGACTACATGTAACTTTGAAAAGTGTTCTGGAGCATCTGTACGTTCTACAAAGTCATTTAAGGGATTCTAACCACTTCACTAAATGCATGATTGCAAGACAAAAAGTCCAATTTTACTATTATTTTAAGCTGCAAACATTGTTTTTGATGAGTTTGGTGATGTAATAATGTTGGTATTTGCATCAACTTAATCTTATGTGTAATTTAAACTCAAATTTCCATGTCATTTAAAGCTAAATTAAAGTTGATACAATTCAATGAAATTACCCAAAATAGAAAAAAAACTAAATTAAGGGATTCCTACCACATCACTAAATGCATAATTGCAAGAAATTACCCTAATAACTTGTGTTGACAGTATTTAAGTACATAATACTTAGAAATACTAGCTGAAATAACTTCTTTTTATGAGTAAATTTCCAAAAGTCAACATAGTTTGTTGTCTTAACATAATTTTAGGAAGTTCTAAAAACTTCAGCAACTTTTTTTAGCCCAAACATATTTTTAGAACAAATTTGAAATTGCATTCAATAATTTGTCAAGTTTATTTTATCATTTTAGTAGTTAAATACACTAAACAAATTCATTTTAACTACTGAAGAAATACAAGTTTGAAGAACTTAAATTTTGAGCAATCAACTAAAACATTATCCTATCAATCATTAAGTAAGTTTTTAAAAATCTTGAAGTCATCTGAGCTGTTATGGAGGAAAAAAGAAGAAACTAGAAAAGCACTCGGAGAGTGCATACCTCCGCCATGCCGTTTGTCTGTCCGTCTGTGTGTGTGTGTGTGTGTGTGTGTGTGTGTGTGTGTGTGTGTGTGTGTGTGTGTGTGTGTGTGTGTGTGTGTGTGTGTGTGTGTGTGTGTGTCTGTTTGTCTGTTAACAGCATAACTCAAAAAGTCATGGACGGATTTTCACCATCTCTCAATTGTCCTTCGACCTTCAAAAAATTCCAGGATCCAGACGGTGATTCGGATCACCTCCAAAATCTAATCGATTCTTACTCTTGCCCTTCCGGACATCCTGTAAAAATTTGGTGAAAATCTGCCCTTGACTTTTTGAGTTATGCTGTTAACAGACACACACACACACACACACACACACACACGACGGACAGACAAACAGACTCCGGTGATTACATAACCTCCTGGCGGAGGTAATAAACAGTCAATTCACCAACCTAAAAACTTGTGTTCATAACTATGGTGAAAAAGGACATAACACTTTCTTTCAGAGTAAAAGAAAAAATCCTTCAAAATGATGTGGAAATACTTATTGGAACAGCTCAATGTTTTACAGTAATTGACACAAAGCTTGTATTTATCTTATTTGTTATTACATTTTTTGTTTTCATCTATCAGTGTGTGCACAGGAAATGCAAAAATAAAATAGAAACATAAAATATAAATGTAAAGATCAATTCGTACGACAAAATTAAACAGTATATAATACTAAAAGAGGCAATAGAGGAGAGCAATTTGCAAGATCAATCTCTAAAATTAAAATAAATATGAAATATTGGGACCATAAGTGCCATAAGTAAGTTCTGAATTGAAAATACATTGGCGAGAAAAAGGTTGTAAACCTTTTGGAATTTCGTAGTTTTCTGCTTTAATTTGTCATAAAATGTGGTGTGTAGGATGACCCTGGTGGTGAAGAAGATGAAGAGGGCAAAGCCAGAGCAGAGGACCAAATGGTGGAATTTGAAAAAGGAAGAGTGTTGTATGACTTTCAGGAAAGAGTTGAGGCAGGCTTTGGATGGTCAGGAGGTGCTTCCAGATGACTGGACAACTACAGCAAATGTGATCAGGGAGACAGGTCAGAGAGTACTTGGTGTGTCATCTGGAAGGAAAGGAGATAAGGAGACTTGGTGGTGGAATGACGAGGTGCAGGAGTGGATCCAGAGAAAGAGGTTAGCTAAGAAGAAGTGGGACACTGAGAGGACTGAAGAGAGTAGACAGAAGTACAGGGAGATGCAGCGTAAGGTGAAAGTAGAGGTGGCAAAGGCCAAACAAGGGCTTACGATGACTTGTATGCTAGGTTGGACTTGTATGCTAGTTTGCAACTACAGAGGAATAAAACTGATGAGCCACACGATGAAGATATGGGAAAGAGTAGTTGAAGCTAGACTAAGGGCAGAGGTGAACATCTGTGAGCAGCAGTATGGTTTCATGTCAAGAAAGAGAACAACAGATGCAATATTTGCTTTGAGGATGTTGATAGAGAAGTACAGATAAGGTCAGAAGGAGCTGCATTGTGTCTTTGTAGATCTGGAGAAAGTTATGACAGAGTGCCCAGAGAGGAACTGTGGTTTTGTATGAGGAAGTCTGGAGTGGCAGAGAAGTATGTTAGAGTGGTGCAGGACATGTATGAGGACTGTAAGACAGTGGTGAGGTGTGCGGTAGGTGTGACAGAGGAGTTCAAGGTGGAGGTGGGACGACACCAGGGATCAGCTCTGAGCCCCTTCTTGTTTGCTATGGTGATGGACAGTATGACAGACGAGGTTAGACAGGAGTCTCCATGGACTATGATGTTTGCAGATGACATTGTGATCTGTAGTGAGAGCAGGGAAGAAGTGGAGGAGAAGCTAGAGGCGTGGAGGTTTGCCCTGGAAAGGAGAGGAATGAAGGTTAGCCGCAGCAAGACGGAGTATCTGTGTGTGAATGAGAGGGACCCAAGTGGAAGAGTGAGGTTACAGGGAGAAGAGATCAAGAAGGTGGAGGATTTTAAGTACTTAGGGTCAACAGTCCAGAGCAATGGAGAGTGTGGAAAAGAGGTGAAGAAGCGTGTACAGGCAGGCTGCAACGGCTGGAGAAAAGTGTCAGGTGTGATGTGTGATAGAAGAGTTTCAGCTAAAATGAAACAAAACTGTGGTGAGACCAGCCATGTTGTTTGGTCTGGAGACAGTGTCCCTGAGGAAAAGACAGGAGGCAGAGCTGGAGGTAGCAGAACTGAAGATGCTGAGGTTCTCTTTGGGAGTGACCAGGATGGATAGGATCAGGAATGAGTACATCAGAGGGACAGCACATGTTAGAGGCTTTGGAGATAAAGTCAGAGAGGCCAGACTGAGATGGTTCGGACATGTCCAGAGGAGAGAGAGTGAATATATTGGTAGAAGGATGCTGAGTTTCCCAAGGCTAGGCAGGAGGCCTAGAGGAAAACCAAAGAGGAGGTTTATGAATGTGGTTAAAGAGGACATGAAGGTAGATGGTGGGAGAGAAGAGGATGCAGCAGACAGGGTTAGATGGAGGCAATTGATTCGCTGTGGCGATCCCTGAAGAGAAAAGCTGAAAGGAAAAGAAGAAGTGATCTTATCTTCATCTAATAAAAGGGTATTAACAAATTTAATGTGCCTGAAATAATAACACTGAAAAGTCCTGATCTTTCATGTTTTCATTGATCATGAAAAACTCATAGTGCAAGTGGATAAAGTATGTGAACTCTTGAATTAATGACCTCAAAAAATGTAATTGGAGTCAGGCTTTAGCATACCTGGAGTTTAGGCACATTATATTTTGTCAATACCCTTGACTTAGATGAAATCTGAGCCCATTTTCTGACAAATTAATGCAGAAACCCATGAAATTCCAAAAAGGCTCTTGTGCTTTTCTTGCCACTGTACCTTTGAGTAATCCCCCTCAATTCATTGTAGCTGCTTGGGTGAATTTGCAAAGTTTTGTGTTATTTTTTTGTATGCAGACTGGACAAAGTTTCCATTCTCTGAGTTTCAAGTGTCATTTCCAGTCTTAACTTCCAGGTTCCAGCTGCTCTGCGGGGCGTTAGCCACTAATGTCGGTCACACGTATGTGCAGAGGTTAATTAGCTGCAGGTGTGTCTCATCGACCACCTGGGCCAATCCTGGCTCGCTAACATCTCCAACAATGAGATCCATTCACAGAGTTATCACAGAACAGGAGCATCATCTATTGCTGTGGGCTGCAGCTGCTGAAGGTGGAGAGGAAACTCATTCCTGCTGTATTTCCACATCATTAGACGCATTTAATGGATTGAATTTGCACAGAATTGCAGCCCTGAAAGTATCGGATTAGTACTAGAGTCTACAGTCTGATCAGAGTTAATCACATGGCTTCATAGCATCGTCAATAACTGCTGCATCTCTGCCTTTTACTCCCCTCAGAATCCATCCGTCTCTCTTTAGATCACATGAAGCATTATCATCCTCTCAGATTATATTCCTGAATTCGCTGTTAAATGCAGAGTTGACTGCTGAAGCTCTAATGGAGGCTGATTGCTGAGGCCACTTTACTTTCTGTCCATCTATTGCTGCAGACGGAAAACAATCAATTGGTTCTGTTTTCTTTTATCAGTCATCCTGTTTTTCCACATTCAGATCCTGATAGATTTGGAATTAACACGATAGAACGTTGTATTTTCACAAAGACAGAAAAGAAGGATATTCTCAGTGCAACATCTGGAAAATAACATCTGGGAAATGATTACCGGATATTATCCAGACCTCAGATGACAGAAATTTTTCTAGCACTCCTGTATTGTGATTTATTAAAGGTGGAACATAGAGATGTTTTGTCAAACGAACACAAGATGGAATGTTCTTCTCTAAAGCATTTCCATTATGATAATAAACATCAGATGGTCTCAATGCAACATTCAGGAAATGTTTTCAAGATGTTACTGAGATGTCAGATGACAGAACGTACTTTATAATAACGAAGGTGGAACATTCTGGCTACAATGTTGTGGTTATGTTGTTGAAGGAACATATCGTCGAATGTTTAATGTTTGCACAATGATAACTAGACCAGTCCTCAGTAGATGGCAGAACCACGCCCAGATATTTGAACGGACACACACACATACATACTTACCCAGCCAGCCAGATACCAAAACGAATGCAGTAACCCCGCTGACGTGTACGTCAGGCGTGGTTAATGATGCAATATGCAAGAAATGTGCTAAGTGACCCCTGTGACCTTGACCTTGATCTGCTGACCTCTAACTCAACAACTGAGCAGGGGACCTTAGACCGATCTTCAGTGCCAAGTTTGATTATCCTGACTTCAGCACTTGCAGAGATATCTGAATGGACATACACACATGCATACTTACCCAGCCAGCCAGATACCGAAGCGAATGCAGTAACCCTGCTGATGTGTACGTCAGGCGTGGTTAACAAACACATTCCTTAACTGTGATATATTAACAACTATGGAGTGTTCTGGCTGCAATGTTCTGAAAATGTTTTTTGGATGTTGTATAGAATCTATAAAACGTTCCCACAATGATACAAAAGATGTTCTCAGTGCAACATTTGGAAAATGCTTTCCAGTTGTTATCGAGACTTCAGATTACTGTTTTTTAGCACTGAATATTAAAAATAATAACTTGGCTCCATTTTCTCTTATCAATCATCCTGGACTTTGCATCTTGTTAGCTGGTTCGCTAAAGTGTCAGTTCATTAATAACTAGTCGAAAGAGACTCACAGTAATTCTTCTGCCTTATCACACAGTGTTCACTTTCTGTCTATCTGTCTGTTTTTTCTGTTTTGTTCATTTCTCTGCTGATTAAACCTGCTGTCCCCTGTTTCATTTATTTATCAGGAAGTAGTAAAACTCTAATCTGAGTTCGTCCCTGCAGAAACACGACCAATTAGTTCCTGAACTCTGACACTCAAGTCAGTTCCCCTAAATACATCCAACTTTACCTCATTCTTGCATTTTCAAATGAAAAGAAAATGAGTATTGATGGAAAAATATTACTGATTCAAGAAGGGAGGACAGGAAAAATGCAACGAAAATGCAGATTCACGGTTCTGTTTTCGTTTAGAAATCCTTTAATCAATAATCTCGATTATGATTCAGATATTTCATAATTCTTTGTATAAAGGATTTAATCTGACATTTCAGCCTCCATGTGACTGAATGGAATCGACACGACAGGAAACGCATGTTCCTTCATTTGTTCAGGCTTTCAGTGAGACACAAAATACCAATATCGCTGTCATTTCCACCTCCTACGTTGTCATTAATTTGGGTTGTTTTGACTTGAATATTTTCCAAACTAAAAGAAGGTACAGAACCTCTAAAAACAGCAGAAATTTCTGAGCATATTAACAAGTCAGCATGTTTTTCTGAACTGTGATATGACCAAAACAAGTTCTGTTTCGACAAAACATTTCATGATCTAGCAGTACAATAATTAAGATATAATCACCAAAATAATGGAGTTAGGGTGCAGTAGAGGTGATTTTTTGGTCTAAAATGAACACTTTTATGCTTAAATGTGAGTTACATTGGCCCATGCTGTCTCCTAGAAGTCACTTATTAATAAACAGAATATAAAATACAGCCACAATATTAATATTACCTGTTTAATAATGTGCTAGTCCCACTTGCGTGACAAAAAAAAAAACAAAAAACACACCAGCAGATCCTGCTGCACAGTGGAACCTCTGTGGATCATTTAATTTTTCATTTTATTGTTTATTTTTTGCAGGAGCAGCACACAATTAAAAGTAATTACAGCAGAGTTAGCAGCTAGCGGTTAATTTACAACAAAAAGCAACCACAGTCAACCTAAAAGTCCAGCAGTATGAGATGATAAATAGAATCAGCGAATGAAATAAACTCTGCAAAGCCTCCTGAGCCTCTGGGATCTGTTAGGAGGGAGTTTCTTCTTCTTCTTCTTCTTCTTCTTCTTCTTCTTCTTCTTCTTCTTCTTCTTCTTCTTCTTCTTCACAGCTTTAGGGAGCAGATTGACCAAAAGCTGCATTTCTGAACTGCAGTCACCTCTAAAAGATGCTCCAGTCCTCCTGGTGATGCAGCGATGACGATCTGTGGACTTTTTAACTCCTGTTTTTAGAGTTTGTTTGCAGAGTGAGAGCAGTCACAGTGACCAGGTTGTAAAGCAGCGAGGCAGATGGGAAAAGGCTTTGCGGCAGACGGAGACAACTGGTGCAAAAAACTTTTAAAATTATTCAACTTAAAATTAATGTTGCTGTTGATCCAACTGACTAGTTAGTTGACAGACAGGTTTGTTTCAGTTACAGTGCCACAAGTGTCACAGGTTTGACAACTTCAATAAGAAAAGCACTCAGAGAGCGTAGTTCTCCGCTAAGGCTGTTCATTCACCATATGTCATTGTCAGAAATGCAGCATTTGTTTATTAGTTATTGATGATCAGAAATCATGACACCGTAGAATGAGGCCAGATTTGTAATGTTCCTGTAATGTGATGTATTAAAGGTGTAACATTTTTTGCATTTTTGCTGAGGAACACCTTATAGAACACTCTTCTAGACAGTGATGACAGAAGAATGTTGTTCTCAAGTCAATGCTCACAAAACATTTTCCAAGATGTTAAGACGTCAGATGACAGAACGTTCTTTATAAGACGGTCCTATACTGGGATTTATTACCAAAGGTGGAACATTCTGAATGCAATGTTCTTTAGGATGTTGTTTAGGGAACATATTACTGAATGTTCTTTTATTAAACATTTCCACAATGACACAAAGGAAGGGTGTTCTCAATACAATGTTTGGATGACATTTTCAAAATGATATAAAGACCTCAGATGACAGAATGTTCTCCATAAAACGTTCCTGTACTGCGACTCTTTCAACAAAGGGAGAACATTTTGGCTGTTCTGAGCATGTTTTGGGGATATTCTTGAGGAAACCTGTTATAGAACCCATACAATGCCCCCACCATGTTCTAGAGTGACAACAAATCAAGAACATTCTCAATACAACATTGAGTTTTGAGAACACTGGAACAGTCTAACGAAGTTGTCACCAAACATTTTCAGAATGTGTTCAGTTGCCGTACCTTTAAGATGAACCTTTTGGGAACGAAAAGAAAACTTCCTACTGAAAACGTAAATGGAAGTTTGCAGAACTTTCTCAGAACAAAACACATTTGCGTTTGTGCTTTCAGTTTGTGTGTAACTGCAGCCAGATTACTTTAATACAACAGAAACTCGTGAATTTTGTTACTGATCTTAAAATATCACAGGTTCTTGCATTTTTCTGAACATTTTCAGAACAGCAATCACAGAGTGTTGAAGTGCAGAACTTCAGTCTGATCCACATCCAGCCTCTCTGAGCTAAACGATCGCGGCTACTTGCCTCAGATGCAGGTGGAGAACGTCCTAACGGCCAGCAGACCACAGCGACGAAACAGTTGGACGAGAATGGCAGCAAATGAAATGACTCCAAATGGCTTTTTAATGCTCCTCTCCTGAAGCTTTAGCGGCCGACAGCCGAGTGGAGCGACATTTTCCGTCACCGGGAGATTCCTTCTCTCTTTCTCTTCTCGCTCATTGATTCATATTTGCTCTTTAAATTTAACGATTCATCAGCTGCATGAATTATCGTTCCCATTGTACGTCACAGAACTTTCTTAAATTATGCACTAAGCAGATTACATTGCCTGTTAAAGAGAGAATAAAACATTAAAACCTTTAAATAATTAAAACAATACCACAGCTTTTTATTGATTCTGATAAATAAATAAATCGAGGCACTGCTGCTTTTTTCTGTTATTTGATTGATTATCATGAGCTGATAAACAGTGTCTGAAATTTTGTACATGTGTTGGTAAAAAATGATTTAAAATGTCCAAATTAGGGACCAAAGGGTGCTGAAACAGTAATAACATTAGAATATAGCTGATTTGGACCCAAGGTAGTTCATTTTTAACCTCATAGAAACATTATTTGACAGTAGAAATTCCCATTAAAACCTTCTTTGAAAATTATAGTTAAATGTTTTCTTTAAAATATTATCAGAACTAGTAGGTAATGTTAGTAGGTGTTTAATGAAAACTTTCATGCAACCCGTGCACAATTGTGACATGCCGCTTTTTCTTTCTTTGGGTTTTAATACACACCCAGGGATGCAAATCAAGAATAAACAGGCGACGAAACAGAAGACAGAACAGAAACAGGAAAATGGAGAAAGCCAGTGACAGATAAAATAAAGACAGTAGTGCAGTACAATATTTTTTTAATATATCTGCATGTTTTTCAAAAGATAGACTTTTTTGTTGTAAACGTAGTTGTTACTAATGGCAATAAGTGTATAGGTCTGTAATCATCATTGTCACCACTAACACCTGTTTTATTTAAGCCAAACAGCTGCTGTGAAAAACATCTGATATTGCATCTTCACTGTCATGTCCACTGGATTTCAGGAACCTTAAAAACTAGAAAAACACTCAGAGCGCAGTACTTCACCAAGACTGGTCATTCCCGCATATGCTATTGTCAGAAATGCCACATTATTTTTTTAATGCTGCATTAGTTTATTAGTTGTTGATGATCAGAAATCAGGGCACCGTAGAATGTGGCCATTTAATATATATGTACCCACAAACAAAATGACCTTGCGCTGAGGACGTGTGTGTTACTGAATTGTGTGAGCTAAATATGTAGAGTGTGGCAGAAATTGATGTGACTCGGAAACACCCCCACAATTTAACCCTTACAAGGCCATGTTTCTGGAGAAGTACATATACTAAAACCACCTAATCCATAAAATATCGATCAAGTCTTGCGAGGTCGCATTGTCGTAGACGTTCACCATATTGAATTTCAGCCGGTACGCGGTCCCGATAAGAGCTTCGTAATTGCAGCTTTGTTATAACGGCTCATACGGCTTTATCGTTTGAAATAAGCAAATTTGGGGCCAATGTTTATATCTTACCAAACATACGGGTGTGTGCATATTTTATGTTAATTAGCAATCATAAGCAAGTCACACGTGTTGAGCCGAGAATGTTCGGTTTCCGCTGTGTGTACGAGTAAGCGGGAACTGAGTATACTCGGTCCCGGCTTTTTAAGGGTTAATCAGTTGTTCCTTGTATCATTTCCAGCGAATGAGTTCCCAATTAGTCTGCAGTGGTGGATTTGTAGTAGGATCACATATGTGATTGTCAGCAGGCAGCTGACGCAGTGTTCACTTGTCACAGTTACAGTGATGCTGTACTGCAATCTCGCAATGACACAGAAATCTTCAACAAATCCGTGGATCCAGACTATAAGCCACATCACTGCCAAAATATAATCACTTGGTCCTTGTGTCATTTCTGACCTTCCCTGAAAATTTCATCCAAATTTCATCCATGTTCCTTGGCGAAGTAACAAGGACAAGATATAAAATCAATATGTTTTACAAACTTTACAAAGCTGCTGTTACCTGTGATTTTGTCCATCATATTTTCGTGTTCGGTTGTTGCAGCATGAGCTGAAAAAAAGTGTCTGGGTATAAAATGTTGATGTGCAAAGCAGAAATTTCATAGATTTGTTTGTAAAATATGGTTTAAAATGTCTAAATAAGAGCTCAAAAGGTGCAAAAATAGTAATAATGTTAGAATAAAGTCGATTTAGACTCCAGATCAGGACTCCGGAGAGAGAAAAAGGTTTGTTGACTAAATGCAGATTTGTCGGACGTTTTCTTCTTGCAAGGACACGGTTGAAGTTGCGTTAAAAGTGAAATCAGACAGAATTCTGACTATAAACACATGAATGCCAACATCTAATCACTTGGTCCTTGTGTCATTTCTGACCTTCCCTGAAAATTTCATCCAAATCAATCAGTCAGTTTTTGACTGAGGTTGCAAACAGAGGCAGGCACACAAACCAATGCGATCCTCACAGGACTCCGCTGCGTTCCTTGGCGGAGTAATAAAAACAGGAACTAAATAAGTCTGAGCTGAGAACCTTAAAGAAGCATCTTTCTGATTCTGGTTCTGTTCAGTCAAACGTCCTCCTCTCGTTCTCTTCGCTTGACTGAATTCATCACCACCCCGGAAGTTTCCTCCCCGTGGGCTTAGCCTGAATGAATATGAGTTTCTGGATGTATTGAGATTTGCTGCTCGGCTCTCATGGTCACCTCGACGTGGCTCCTGTCCATAACCTGGAGTCATTAAAGTACCCAGAACAAGAGAACCGAACAAGGATCAGCACTCGGGTCGTGTGGCCACATTAAACTGCTCTGCGATAGAAGAACTCCTTTATAGCAGCCTGAAGTAAAAATAACTCCACTTATCCCCAGATTACCTCTCTGTGCTCCATCTTCATCGCAAAACTGCAAACTGGTGACAACAGTGAACCAGTGAGCACTGTACAAATCAGCTAAAACACCATGAAAAAGCTGAAATCAAACATTAAAGCGATGCAGCTACATACAATGAATCAGCTACAGGGGATAAAGGATTGATGTTTCAGTCGTGTTTAGTAAAAATTCTGTTAATATTCTGCACACATGATGTTTGACAGATTCAAAGCAAAATGAAACTTTAAATTTCTGCTGTTGCATCACTTTAGGGCAGTGGAGACGTTTATATTTGGATTCTTGGTCAATTTTAAATAACTTCAGTACATACAAGAATGAATTTACTAAAGTTTGCTAGCAGTTGATGTCCATCCATCCATCCATCCATCCATCCTCTATACACCGCTTTATCCTCACTAGGGTCACGGGGGGTGCTGGAGCCTATCCCAGCTGACTCGGGCAAAGGCAGGGGACACCCTGGACAGGTCGCCACTCTGTCACAGGGCTACATATACAGACGAACAATCACACTCACATTCACACCTACAGACAATTTAGAGTAATCAATTCACCTCAGCATATTTTTGGACTGTGGGAGGAAGCCGGAGTACCCGGAGAAAACCCACGCATGCACAGGGAGAACATGCAAACTCCATGCAGAAAGATCCCAGGCCCAGGTCAGGATTTGAACCGGGGATCTTCTTGCTGCAAGGCAAAAGTGCTAACCACCACCCCACTGTGCAGCCCTAAATTATACATATCTTGTGAAAACTCACAAAAAACAATAATTCACATGCTGATTTTAAAAAAAGAAGAAAAGCTGTAAAATCGATGTTTTTCAAATGTTAGTGCATTCTTTCTCAAGCTTTGACCATCAAATTTCACTGTTTGTTGCTGTAGTTAAATAAGAAGGAAATAAGTTGTTCTTTTAGAAATGTTTGTCATTATTTGAAAGAAAAAATATGTATATTAAGGATTGAAAAATAGCATATTAAAAAAGCTAAACTGATATTTTACAGATTTGTTAAATTACTTATCATTTTGTTGTAAAATCACAGAATAAAAGCAGTATCAATTTGTCCAAGTATGGACTGTTTAAAAATACATACATGCATGCATACATACATAAATGTGTGTCATGTCCCCATCAAAAATCTGTATATTATAATTAAGCAAATTTACTGTATTTAATTAGCTAAAAACTCTAATATTTTCCTTTTTTTTTACCCTTTTTGCAGTCTTTGAACCTTACAGTATTCAGTATACAGCTCCGTTTTTTTTTTTTTGGCATGTTTGCTCCCAGGTTTTTATTTATTTTCCCAGGGTTTTGGTTGCTCTGATGCTAAAGGACACCTTGTTTGTTGTACCTCTGAGACGTCTTTGACAGAAATGCAGTTTTTGCTGACTCTCCATCTGAGCTTCTTCTCTCGTCCGATGGATCAGCAGATCTGAAACTGTCGGATCTGTTATTTTTCTGCCGTCTGGGTTTTATTCTCGGTAATGAAACAGAGCGGATGGACGGGATGTAAGAGGAGGGATGACAGTCAAGACTGGATGCGACTTCAGAACACGACACGAGCTGCTGAATCACAGGTTCATCTTGGACTAAAACCCTCCTCATCATTTACCAGAAGTCCGCAAACTCTCCTCTGACATGCAACTGCCTCCTCATCCTCCTCTTTTAGTTCACTCTTCTTACTCATCCATCCTTAAAGTTTGCCTCCTGCTAGTTTCCAGAAGCATCAGAGGTTCATTAACTGACCTTCAGCTTCATCAGTTTCACTCGTTTATTCCGGCAAACATCATTTAATCAGACAATAAAGTGCACCTCTTACTTAATGCATGGTCACTAAAGATAAATGTCCTAATTTATGGATTTGGACAAATATTTCAAGCTGCAAACATAATTTCAAAGGGTCAGCTTGGCATAACAGTGTTAATAATTACATCAGCTTCATACTGAGTGTGATTTTAACTCAACTTTTTAGATTCAAGTTGATATAACTTCATGAAATTGCTTTCAGTCTTTTTTCTGTTGATTAATTGCATTACCGCAAGATAAAAAAAAAATACAATTTATGGATTTAGACAAACCTTTTCAGTTGTGAGAAATTGAGTATTTAACACTTTTTTAAAATAACATGGAAATACTAGTTTTTAACAACCTAATTTTCATGAATAATCGGTTGATGCTACCAGTCATTAGCTTTGACTTTGGATTCAAGGCTGAACAAGAAGCTTTAGCAGATACAGTGAGTGTCGTCATGAGGACATTAACGCCTGAAGGCCAGACAGGAAGTTATTTTGCCGTTGATGCGACCCTGAACGTGACTGACAGACCGCCGTGGGTGTGACCTCGCTGAATCACAACGTGTCACCGACTGTTTGCATCTTCGTTTATCCGCCTGTTGATCAGCAGATGATGCACAGTGGTCAGAACAGATTGGACCAATTAGCTCGATGCTACATAAAGCAGCTCTGTCCAAATCCAAATGTTCAGAATCTGGAGCAAACAACACTGTTGGACATTTTCTAATATGTTCTGTGTAATTAACAACTCGTATTTGAGACAAAAAACACAAACGCAGCACTTTACAGAAAGCTTTTTTGTGATAACCTCTAATGAAACTATGTATCTAAACATGCAGGAGAATTCACCCTAAAAAATAACGTTCTGAATCAACAATAACAGTGAAAATTAATGCAACACTCTTAAGTGATAACTAATGAAATTATGCTAAGTTAGTAGAATTAGTCTCTCCTCTACAAATGAAGGTATTTTTTATTACCGCTAATTTAATAATATGTTTTTGAGCTGATTATTCATGAAAATTTAGTTGTTTCAAGCTGTATTTCCACTTTATTCTAAAGCAATTTTTCAGTTTTATGTGCTTAGTTTTATAACTATGAACATAAGTTTATAAGTTGGCAAAATTGAACAAAATGAATGTTGAGAAAATTCCCTTTTTAAGCTAGTTTTATGAAATTACTTCAACTTAAATTTTGTGTTAAATCAAGTAATGCAGCAATTTGAGTTTTAATTACCCATAATTACACATGTAAATATTTGTTTAAAGATAAGACTAGAGATAACAATACTAATAGTCAATAAATGATAGTAAAAACAATAAAATGAACAATAAAATATAATTTAAAAAAGAGTAAAATAGAATAAAATCAACAAATAAAATTAAAATGCGGGGAGAAAGCATTAAAACAAGACTGGAAATAATAATAATAGCAAATAAAAATAGTATAAGAGAAACAAGTGAATAATAAAGGTAATCAAATGAAAAATAATTAGAGCTAGAATGATTATTATTACTTTTATCAACATTATTGTAGTAATAGTAAATAAATAAAAAATAAATAGATAGATAAAGAGTAAAAGAAAATAAAATCTACAAATAATATAAATAAAAAGTAAATATAAATTAGAGGGTAAAACTCTAAAGAATATGTTAAAAAAATTTAATACTAATATCATTATCGTCATAAGCAAATACAGAAAATAAACAGATAAATAGATAATGAGTGAAAGATAATAAATGTAGTATGTAATGAATATAGAGGGGGGATAAAACCATGAAGATGAGGCTGTAAATAAATACAATAAACACATAAAGAGTGAGTAAATTATGAGTAAAAGAGGATACTAAGAAAATGTTACCCCCACTTCATTTTTTTTAATTTGAGTTTAAATTAAACAAAATATTGAGTTGATGGAACATTTTGGCCAAAAAACCCATGAAAATGATGTGAAAACTATTGTGTACTTTACAAGTTTCATCCTGCAACCATGTGTTTAAGTGACAGAAACAGTACTTTAGTCTGTACACAACATTTCTTTCCTCTTCAAATGTATTTCCAATTCAGCTGCATTAAACTCAGAGCCTTGTAAAAACGTCACTAATGCAGAATCTGTACTTGTGCTGCACCGAAAAGCAATTTGAGAGGGAAAAAAATAAAGATTTCAACCCAAAAACTGCAATAAAAAAGCAAAGTAGACTCTAATGTTTGGACCGCGGCGTCTCGTTTTGAGTCACTTTGCTTTAATGCTGCGCTCAGAGCGTGAAAAAAAGAATCTGAGGGAGGTCAGCGTTGAATGGAGGTTAAGACATGCAATTTCTTCAGCTAAACACGAGAACTGAGGAGCTGCTGTGTTTGTGTTTGTAGCCTCTAATGGAACCACCGCCCACCTCCATCATGTGAAGCAAAACATGTGGGCAGATGTGATCATAATGAAGTGAAATTAAAACTAAAAGACTTCGACACAGTCTGACTTTACAGTATGCCAGCACACAAACCTACACAAAGCTTACATCAGCTCAGCAGCAGGATCTAAACTCTCTTTTTTTTTCTTTGAACTATTTTCCCCCCTCTTCCGTTCTTCTGTTAGATGTTTTCGTGAATGTGAGAAAACATTTGCATGCACACATTTTTTAAAGGAGTGTGACGGTGCAAAGAACTAACACTGAATCTGCAAATTTTTCCTGAAGTGTGGTGAAAAATGTCTATTTTAATGCACTGATGAAGGGAAGCTTCCACATTAAAGTTGGTGCACAAAGAGTAAAAGACAAGGACTGAAAATTAAAAATGAGGCAGAAAATAGCAAAGAAATAAAGAGGATGATGGAGTGATGTAGAGAAAGTAATTAAGAAAAAGTTCTTTGGAAAGTGGAATAAAAATTTTTTTAAAAAAAGGTTAAAACTATAAAAACGGCTAGAAATAATTTTTAAAATCATACTAAGAGTAAATAAGTACAATAAACAAGTAAATAAAGGAGAATAAAATTAACAAAAATAAAGAAAATTTAAATTAAATTAAAAGACAAATGAATAATTTATGAAAATGGTAACAATAATAAAATAAATGACAGAGTAAAGCCAAAAAGACATAGCTATTATTATTATTATTATTAATAATAATTATTATTATTATTTGCAATAAGAAGAAGAAGAATCAATATTGTTATGAAAAAATAAGCAAAGGATAATCAAATTAAAAATGGCATAATTTAAAAGGTACATAATAAAATAAAATAAATGAACTAAAACAAATTAATTTAAGTGTAAACTTTTAATGTAAAGGCAAAATGATGATAATAATAGCAATAATAATAATAATAATAATAATAAACACTAAGTAAGCAAATAAAACAGAATAAAATTATCAAATAAAATATTACAAAACAAAACAAAATTTAAAATTAGAGGGTGAAACCATAAAGACAAAACTAGAAATAACAACAACAACAACAACAACAATAATAGTTTATTATTATAGTAAATTAAAATGCTACTGCTAAATAATGACGACAATAATGATAGATAATTAAGATAAAAAAATAAGTATAGAAATAAAGGAGAATGACATTAACAAATGAAATAAAATGAACTGAAAAATACAAAAATATACAAAACTTAAAAAGTTCTGCAAAGCTTTTGTTTCATTTTAATTTATGTTAGCTTTTGGCACATTATACTACACTGAGGAGTTTGTAGGCTGCATTTGTCGTTGTCATTCAGTGCACTGAAGGTTTCTGCTCATCATGTTCCCAGTTTGCTACTGCAGGTTCAATTGGCTCGTTGTAACAGTCCAACCTGCTCTGTGCACCGTGCGTTTGGTGTTTTATGTCGCTGTGCACTGCCTTGCTTTCTGATTATTGATTTGTTGCACCAGATTCCTTCATTATTCTTTATTTCTGCCTCATTAGAAAGGGTTAAGATGCCAGTGCAGCACTCTCCAGCTGCTCTGTTCTGTTCGGTTTCTGCAGGAAACCAGGCTTCATGTCAACCTCCAACTATACAATAAATGTGTTGTTAAATCAAAACAGTGAGCTAAAGGCGTTTTTTTTAAAAAAAAAAAAGCTCAGCAGAGCAGCGGTTTTTGGTGCTAATTCGTGTTACATAACTGGTGCACCGTGAAGTCTGTTAGTGGCTTTATTTCCCGTAGTGTTTACTCTGAGTGGGTTTTAAGTAGTAAAGTAAGCCGTGAGTAGATCATCCTCGCGGGCCTGTTGTTTGCATCGGCTCTGATTTATGGATGCAGAGCAGATGAAAGACTTTCTGTCAGGTTAGAAGATACAGATACCTTGTTGTCATGGTAACTGCTCTGGGCAAAAACAAAAAAATGAGAGGGGGGGGGATGCAGAGGGAGAAGAGAACAAATGATGAAACGATGAAACAGGTCAGTGAAAGATGACATTCAAATCCAACAATGACTGGCATCCGGCAGATAGATTGTTTGGGGATTTTTGGGCCCATTTTTCTGCTCCGAGCTCACAGACGTTAATCTGTCAGGCGGCAGGAAGCTTCCGGATGGATGTGCGACCTGAAAAAACACAGTCAGAGAGCAATTTGAAAAGCATTTTCTGGCCCTTCTCAACATGAAAGTGACCCATCCTCCTGCAGGTCTAGCAGATTTTGATAATTGCTGGATTTATTTACATCATGTTTACACGTGGAGGCAGCCGGGATTAGCTGCAGGGTGGGCAAAGGTCGGAATCTATCCCAAGAAACATAAGCAAGATAAGGGAAAGCATAATCAGCAAACCAAAACACAACACACTGCCTCGCTATCTAACGTAAACAGCAGAAAACAAGGTCAGATTTAATGGCAAAAAGCAACCAGACAAACTGCTGAACCCCAGCAGAGCGTCTGAACAGTGAAGCTAAAGGCGGAGACGCTGCAGATCAGCTGAGTCACCAGCTGCAGCTTCACCTCAGCTCTTTATGTTGAGGATCATCTGGGGGCCAATCAGGGACGAGCATTTCCACCAATCCAGTTAACAGACGCTCACACCTGATGCACACCGTTCATATAGTCCACACTGGAGGAGAAAACAGGCTGCTGTCACAACAAAACCACTTTTGTAGATGCTAAAAATGGTGTACTTCATGAGAATTTTACAGATCACTATGATTTTCTTGTAAAATTCTTCACATAATGGGAAATAATAACAGTTGCTTTAGTTATATAGCACCTTTTAAAACTGGAGTTTACAAAGAGAAAAACTAGAGAAGCAAAATAAATAAATAAAAGAGAATAAATCCCCTAATAAAATTTAAATATAAATTGAGAGGGGAAAATCATAAAGACAAGGCTAGAAGTAAGAACAATAATAATAAATAAATAAAACATAAATTGCAAATGAATTAGGGATAAATGAGAACATAAAGAAAAAAATAGTATTATTATTAAAAAATGATTTAGACCATAAAAAATTATTCTAAGCAGCTTAACTTATTACAGCTTTGGGGAGGCGTTTACTGTGATGCTACCTTCCATTAATATTATTATTATGATGCATTTGCTGCATTTCCTTTTCTTTCCCTCCTCAAAGAGCTCTGATCCCAGCAGGTTCATGCACCTGAAAAAATCAAGTAAACAACAAAACATAGTGTAACTCTGAGCTACAGAGTCCCAGAGAGAGAGACTCAGACTTTGTGTTGCATCACATGATGGTGTGACTTCTTCACTTTGGATTCCATCAAGGCTGAACGGTGGACAACACTTAGTTTCCTTCCTCTCCTTCACAGCCACCATCTGTCAAAATACCAATTTATTTACCGTCTCCAAAGAGAGCTGGGCGCTAATTGGAAATAGCATGTAGCTTCTTCTGTGTTCTGCACACATAGAGAGTGAAGCTATCAGTCAGTGGGAGATGTGATGGTGATGCAAGCGCTCCCTCATGCCCATCTGCACAATAATTCCATTTTTATCTGACAGACGGAAGTGATACACCCTAAAGTTTGGTGCTGAAACATCGTGTGTAGTGAACACAAACAACACAGGAGGAATTTATTTACTTTGTTGCTTAATCAGCTGCACATGACAAATTGGAGCAGAAATGCTTGCAAACAATAACACAAAATAACACAAAAATAACACAAACGTATAAGGCAAAAGTGCAGTTACTTAAACTATATGAAGAGATCAAGCATTGAGTTTTCAATGATTCTTTTGCAAGTTATGCTAAAGAATCATAAATGTCATTGTAAAAAAATTAGAGGGTAAAACCACAAAGACAACGGTTGGAGCAATAACATCAACAGTAAATAACTGTTACAAAAACAAGTAAATAAAAAGAGAAGAATACAATTAACAAATAAAATACAAAATTAAAGTCAAAAAGGGGTAAAGACAATAAAATTAATGAATAAAAATAAAATTAGACATTAAAATCATAAAAACAAGACTAGTACTAGCAATAGTAATAATCTATAATAATAATAATAATAATAATAAGAAGAAGAAGAAGAACAAGAATAGCAAAATAATATAATAAAAATGGGTAAATAAATAGGAGAGTACAATTAACAAGTAAAATAACATAGAAAATTTAAATCAAAAAGGATTAAAAGCGAATAAAATTCACAAATAAATTAAAATAAAATTAGACGGTAAAACTAAGAAAAATGCTAGATGTAAAAAAATAATAATTAAAGCTCCAATGCTCAGAGAGTGATGCTACCTAAAATAATAAATCAAAAACAAAAGTGGTAAATTAATGTAATAAAAATAAGTACATAAATAAAGAAAAGTACAGTTAACAAATAAAATAAAGTAAAATTATAGGATAAAGCTAAAAAAAAGACTAGATGTAATGATAATAATAATAATAATAATAATAATAACAGTAATAATAACAACAATAATAATAATAATAATAATATAATAAGTAAATAAATAAATAAAGGAGAATGAAATTAACTGAATATAAGATAGTAATGCATTTTTGTTTGTTTTTAATTTTCAAAAGTACAAAAAAAATATTTTATGTTTGGCTCGACATTAATGGGATCTCAGTTAGTCACAAACTAAACTAGCTTTCTCAATAAATACTTCATAAAAATCTATTGTGTTATCATGTGAAATGTTCTTGGGTATGTTTCCAACAAGTTACAGAACAACCTTACTTTGATTAAACATTATTTTCAAGTTTTTATCCAGAAAAGTTGAATTTCCTACTACCTGCAGCACAATACTGGTCAAATTTCAGTTAAATTATTTTCTTTTATGTACAATCCAGTTATTACCTGAATTCATATCTTAATTCATCCACTTCTGCAGCAGGTTTTTTTGTCATTTGATGACTAGCGAGGAGAACCTGTAAAGTAGATGCTCCTGCAGAACATCAGTTCAAGGCAGAGTCACAGAAACCAGCTTTATAATCGATTGTGTTCCTGACTGTCAGACATCAGAGCTTCTAATCTGCATTCATCACAGCATCATTAGCAACTCTGAAAGGATTCAATTTGTCTCTTTTGATTTAAAAGGCCACCATCTCTTTCGATAAAACATGAATACATCTGGAATGTTTTCTAACACAGCAAGGCTCCATTCAGGGTCGCTGCTTTAGTAACAGGAGAATAAACTTCCTGGCTATAGTTGGAGATAAAAAGGACTGTTTTCTGCACTTTTTTCTCAGCGTGGGTGTAGTTCATGCCTGGTCCCGTCCTGTCCTTCATCAGCTGTGTCGAATTTCTGGATAAAACCCTCTGCTAAGTTATGCAGTAGTTTCATTTTATTGTCAGTGGAGTTCTGTACGCCAGTGGAAGTCAGATAATCTGTCCTCCACGGTGAGCGTCTCTCCAGAGGTGGAACCACATCTCCATATGTGTTTCCACAGGGAGGGGAAGCAGGGCGACACGCTGCAGACTCCCCACCACTCCCAGCAGGAGTTTCTTACAACATGCTGCAGACGTTTGTTTAGCTGTTGTCCTATTGGGATGTGATTTGTTTCCCCAGAAGGCTACATGTTAAAATGATTAGACATTTGAAGGACATTTCAGAGATCAACTTTGACGGCCTGAACCAGAATAAATTCTACATTTAGATATTTTTAATCATCTTGAACAGACTCTTCGTGCTATATTAGTCAGGTCAAACTTCATGATTAGTGATGCTGGAATTTACCTTACTGTTTGTATTCGTTGGGTTATGTTCCATATAGTTATAATACAGTAGGGTCTTAGCCTTATTATTACATTAGTCAGGTAATTCTCCGTAATTAATAGCACTGTACAGTTTATGCTGCTGCCCTCTTGGCCAGGTCTCTCTTGTAAAGGAGATCTTTGATCTCAATGGGACTAACCTGGTTAAATAAATGCTAAATAAATAAACAGTCTCAGCCTCAGTATGATCAGGTGAAGTAATATTTGACATCATTTTTAAATAAAATTATAATCTAATCTAATCTAAGATAACATAAGATAATAGTTTATTATTGTTATTATTATTATTATTGTTATTGTTAATAATAAGTAGTAGTAGTAGTAGTTCTATTATTATTATCATTATATTTTACATACAATATACAATTTGAGGAGATATATACAAGTTTTGTATATATTGTAATATTATATTATATAACACTATCATTATCATTAATCATTCAATTTTTCACAATAAATAAATAAATAATAGTTATTATTATTATTGCTACTATTATTGTCAAAAATGACTTCGACTGACTAATCAAAAAATACTAATTGACAATTAGCTGATTAGTCATTGCAGCTCTACTCAAGTTATAAAGTGAAACTCGGCATTCAGATGGAGGTTTAGAATGTTAAAAAGAGAACAAATAACAGCAAGACATGCATGAAAAGCTCGACAATGTGTAATTACTCTCACTGTCAGAAGGGGGAGACAAAAACTCCAACTGCAGCTTTATGGTTGAAATATCATATTTACTTCATTTTCAGCTTCATATTTACTTTTAAATCAGCCAATTATTACACAGAGTAAAATATACTGAATCATTTCCTCGTTTTCAGTTGCCGTTTTTTATTCTGAACGCAAATAACCTCATTCTAAGAGGAATTAAACTCAAATTTTTACAGTCAGATCAACCTAGCAAATCAACCTTTCGTGGTCAGAAAATAACCACCCTCTTTGGATTCAGGTGTCTCTGGAGGAATCAGTCGACCATCCGGTGCTTCAGGTTCTTCGGATTCTGTCTAACATGTGACAGTGGTGGGATCCGTCCATCTTAAGCGGTTTACAGCAGCAGCAGTGCATACATCTTTGGTATGGGAGGGTCCAATGGGAGCCAGACCTCATATCCTGACAGTGCTGCTGCTGATATATACTCCACCCGGCGAGCTATACGGAAAATGAAATCCCAAACCTTGGCAGCTTTAGTGCGAGGCTCCACTCATTGAGCTCCATGGGAAATTGAGTTTCTGAGTCTGGTGGAAGCCACGGCGCTTATAGCTCAACCCAAAGGGGCTGAAACACTGCAGGGTTTCAGAGAGGAGATCTTTTTTTTGCACTCGGCGAGGTCAGGAAAAGCTAAAAATAAACACATGCACATTTTG
Source organism: Acanthochromis polyacanthus (assembly GCF_021347895.1). Classification (NCBI taxonomy): domain Eukaryota; kingdom Metazoa; phylum Chordata; class Actinopteri; family Pomacentridae; genus Acanthochromis; species Acanthochromis polyacanthus. The sequence goes on along the minus strand of NC_067127.1, from coordinate 30,766,652 downwards.
AATAAAACAATTAAGATTTGAGCTGTTCCGGAAGCATCCGTCGTACCTTTTATCTCGTCCATCTTCAACCTCTTCTGTGGTGGTTTTTTTTTTTTTTTTTTTGAAGGCAGAAAGGTCTCCAGGTCAGTGGCAAAGTGAAAAATGATCCGCTTACATCCGAGCTAACATCGGCCGATAAGATTGGGGGCAGATTGGACGGAGCTTTTCGCATTAGAACGACCGGCTCGCCCACTCCGAGCCACTCAGGAGATAAAGTCGCCGTGGCAGACATCAGCACTGTGATTACTTCCTACCGGTGGCTGAAGAAGCTGCTGCTGTCATCCACACCGCTGCTTTTTAACTCCACTGTTTGCTTGTTTTCTCAGTGAAACCAGACATGGATTTCTTTTAGGAGATGATAAGAAATTCTAAAAGCAAAAAGGTCACAAATTGCCTCAAAGTAAACACGAAGAAGGACGGTTTACGTTGCTTCTTTTCAGCTAAACCTGGAAAACTGCAACAAAAATTGGAGAAATTGGGGCTTTTTATGTCAAAGATGCGACTCGTTTATGGGGCCAAAATGTACGTAAAATGTGCACGTTTCTACTATTCAGACAGTGATAATGCAAGATGTGTGTTGGTGCAGACTCTTCTTCTTCTCACTGCATCTATGCCTCAAAGAATAAACCAAATATAAACCAACAATCTCCGGTTACATTCAGAGAGTTTCATAAAGTAGTTGCTTGTTTTCCTGCGATAATTTCGGTTCGTGTTCGGGGATTGTAAAAACAGTGGAAGCAAAATGTCTGAAGTCAAGGTTGAATCTTACTGTTTTAAACAAAATAAAACATTATCTGTGACCTTAATCAAGAGCTGTGGCCGCATAAACGCAAGGACAAAAACTGAATATTGCTGTCACAAAATGACATTTTACTGCAGGATCAGAGAGAAATCCAATCACTGAGAGATTCAATATCACATCTTTGTGTCAGAAACATTCATTAAGAACAATTTCTATTCATGCTCATAGCAAAACGAGAATCGGGTCGCAGTTTCCTTGAACATATATTCAAACTTGCTTTCCCTGCAGTTTTGTTACACAAGCTGTAATTTCTGAGACAAACACAAAACTACAGTTTTAATCTTAAAATATTACAACTAAATAAAGAAAAATGTTTAAAAATTTAAATGTCTGACTCAAGTTTGTTGCTTAAATTCTCAGGTTTTGTGATTTATTTTTTGCGATTTGTTTTGATTTGACTCCCAAAATCAGCAAATAGTTCCATATCTGTCATCAGACTTTGATTTAAATCCTACAGACCATAGGCGTCAGTTTAGGGGGGGACGGTGGGGACGTGTCCCCCCCACTTTTTGTCAGAGGTCATTTTGTCTCCAACACATTCAAATTCTTCACATGTAAGCCGTTGTAAACCCAGTTATTTTCAGTAGTATAGAAAATTCCGACGCTCCTGAACGCACCATCCGCACTCCGCCGAGAGTTGCACAGACACGCAGCACACCTCCGTGAGGTTAAAAAAATAAAAATAAAAATTGCGCAGATGCTAAATTTGCGCCTGTGCCAAGTGGAAGCTCCGACCAGAGGCGTGCAGGGGCAAAATTTCGGCCCGGGAGAATTAGTACTATAGCGGCCCACAGACCCCTCTACTAGCATGTACCGATAGCTCTACAGGTTGAGCCTCCGCCTTTGGTGCGGTGGTTGTGAGTTTGAGCCCAGCTTGTGGCATTTTGCCGCCGTTCTTCGACATTTTCTCAAAGTGCTGTGGTCTCCATCCCCCCCACTTTTAAAAACAAACTAACGCCCTTGCTACAGACTCTTGATGTGTGAAATGTGGGAGATTGTCTGAAAATTTTCACATGAAACAGCTCCAGTATTCAGAGAGTGGTGCTGCCTTTAAAAAATGAGTGTTTAAGTGTTTCGGGTTGAAGTTTGGTTTAGGTGAAGATGAGGATGATTGATAGCCTAGCCGCGTTAGACAACCCACGGCAACGAATTTAATTCTCTGCCAGGGTGTGTCTAGTTACCCTCGGTAAGCCTCGCGTTTGAATGCTCCTAAAACTGGCTGGACCAATCACCATGAAGTGTAGAGTCAGAAGGCGGGCGTAACTAAGTGACGACAGAGGCGCGATGATTCTGACAGAAACAACCGGAAACAGCTAGCCTAGCTGCTCTAGACAAATTTAATTCTCTGCCAGGGTCGACAACAAAAACGACAACAGTCGTTGAGCTCCATTAGCACCGACTCTGAATAATCTTTCTGTTAACATGTCTGTAATATACTTGAGCTTCACCCATTGACTGTATAAATCAGGCTTCACCGAACTCCCGCATCCTCTGATTTCCAGCGCTCTAGGAACTACGTCAGCCTATTCGTTGCGCTGATCGGTTGTATACCTACCCAATTGCTGCAGAGTGATTTGAAAGACAACCTTTTAGCCCGCCTCCCTCCCTGTCGAGAGTTCCTAGACCCTTGTGTCTTCAGACCTGGGTCTAGCGCGGCTAGGCTAGATGATTGACTTTTAGGCAAACATTTTGGTGAATGTTAGGGAGATTGTGAAAAGCGTAGAAATGGGTTGAAGCAAAACAACAACTTTCTGAAAATATAGTCTACTTATAATGCATTAAACAAAATAACAGCCTTCCTGTGACATTAATTAAGTTCTGAAAGCAAATAAACTGTGTTTAAAAAGCTGCATGTTGCTGTACTGCAGGGTTAGAAAATAACATACAGAATAATTTTCAGTGTCTCATAATGAATGTTTCTCATTCCTCGTTATGAATTCTGTCAAATCATGAAAAATCATTTCTTTATGAAGCGATGCTGACTGAGGAAAATGTGTTCAACGTCTTTTACTAAGAACTTTTCATCACTGCCTTCATTGCATCAGATATAATCCAGTCACATTTTCCTTCTTTTGCTCAAGTTGTGCAATTTAATTGCATGTTTTACATTCGAGAAGACAAAGACAAAACGACAACTTAAATTGAAGAAAGATTTAAACCTCTGAACTAAGCTTATCACTTAAGATCTCACTTTATTTGATTAATGTTTGATCCAATCTGACTAAAAACAGCAGTAAGCAGCTTCTTAGCTGTCAGATAATGTTGATTTGGATGTTATGAATTCTGTGAAACATGTGAAGCAACCTCAGTGTTTATAGTGTAATGCAGATTTAACAGGGTCCTTTATTAAAAGAATTCCTTATCTTGGTAAATCATGAAAAGTTATCTGGTTGCACTTTCCTTGAAAATAGATTGGCAGCTGGAATTTACTTGCATGAGACTTAATTTCTAGCAGAGAAAGACAAAATTACAGTTTCAGACTTTGTGGCTTTCTTAAGGACAAATTTAAAGGTTTGACTCAGGATTGCTCCTTAAAATCTCAGTTAATGTAATAAATGTACTGAATAAAGTGATTCTATTCTATTCTAAATCTTGTTCAAATGATCTAGTACTGCTGTATAGCATCTACTTTTCTTGGAAATATCTTTGCAAAATTAAATGTCATTTCTATCAAGTGTGAGGGCAAGGACGCTTTTCTTGTTTTAGAAATTTCAAGGAGATGAAAACTAAACTTCAGTTTGTAGACTTTGAGGCAGATTTAAACTTGTGATTCAGAATTGTCACTTAAAATCTCAGTTAATCTGATTAATCTTTGTAAATTGATCTGATTTTTAAAAATTTTTGTGTCCTTTTAATATAGTCCACAATGGAGAGAGAGAGACAGGAAACATGGGGGAAAGACATGCTGTAAATGGCATGGGTTGGACTCGAGCCCATGACCGCTGCGTTGGGACTGTAGCCCCTGTTTATGAGTTGCCTGGACAACCTGTTGAGCTACATGGGTACCCAAACTGATCTGATTTTGACCCACAACTTTGAACAAACAGCTTCATAACTGTCATTCAAATGCTCTGAATTCTGTGTGTAATGATGTTGAACAGCTCCAGTGTTCATAATGTGACACTGACTGAGAAAATAAAGTGCAGGTTAAGCCTCAGTTTGAGTCAGCAAACACATCATGATCCCTGATACTCCAACATGCGCCTCATGTGTTTGTCATCTAACATCACTAATGAGTGTTTTCTGCCTCCCTGTGACCAGAAATAAACCACAGATGCAGCAGCTTGTATTAAAGATCTGTATTCTCAATAACTGTTTTCTTTTTTGTCTCCACAGACCACTTGGGCATCGAGTTTATGGGTAAGGAAGCCTTTTTTTTTTATTATGAGTCACGCCTATAATTAGCAGCTTTACATTCAGAACATGTATCATTCATAATCACATATTATAGCTTTTGACATGAAAACAGAACAACTGAACAAAAAAAAAACATCACAGTGCATGAATTTTCATTTACATATCCAGCAGCATCACTGCAGCAGTGTTTTTATCTCTGAGCACACATGTGTGTTTATGTGTCTGCAGCGTTATGCTTCTCTCTGTCTTTCTTTCTTGCACTATCTCTTTCTTTTCTCTCACAATTGCTTATGAAGTGTCCCTTCAGAATACCAATGTGCTGCAGTCTCCTTGGAAACAGTGAGAACAGAGAGGCGGGCAGGCGCAGCGAGGGAGTTTTTCTGGGGGTTTTATTGTTTTTTTGTGATGTTGGCACCATTATCAAATGCTCTCCTCATTAGTACGTGTGTGTGTGTGTGTGTGTGTGTGTGTGTGTGTGTGTGTGTGTGTGTGTGTGTGTGTGTGTGTGTGTGTGTGAGTGTGTGAGAGAGATTCTCCACTGATTATGTGTCAGATGCCGGCCGTTCTGCCAGGATCCTCTCCCTGGTTCTTGGCTCTGCTGTCGGGTATCACAGCTCAGGAGCGCTAGTTAACCACATGGAGGCTTGTTGTTAACTGTTTTTTTCCCTCTCGGCCGGCGTAATTTGGGCCTTTTCCACTACAGAAGGGTCAGAAAGGCAGAAACGTCAGCCAGGAAAGCGTCCTCTTCTTTGTCTGATATCACAGCTGGAAGTTTGGAGTTCTTAGAAACATTCCTAGTCATTGTTTCAGCTGGAAGTGTTGTTATTTCTTTGCGTTTTTGTTCCCAGAATGATCCTAGTAAGCAGAAAACTGGCTACCATAACCTGCAAGTTCTAATAAGGTGTAAAGAATATATTTTATAACTCTGTAAAGGACATTTTTAGACCTCACCAGAACTTTACAGAACTTTCTCAGCAGATTTTGTAATTAAAAAATCAGTCTACAAGACTTTCGACTGCTCTTTGAAGCACTTCTTACAATGTCTAAGTGTCCTAGTCATGTTTCCAGCGGGAAATTTTGTTGATTTGTTGTTCCCAGAATAATCCCAGCAGGCAGAAAACCACCTAGCATGACCTACAAGATCTAATAAGGCTGCAAAGAATATGTTTTATAATGAATGGTCTATATTCTTTAAGGAATATTTTCCTACTTTTAAAGAAAGCACCATAAGACCTAAAAAAAAAAAAGAAAGTCTTTTTATTAACATTACTAGAATTTTAGAACAAAGAAATTCAGCTTGGATTTTAACAATATTTGGTGATAACATCATTAGATAGTGATCTGCTAATGTTCTCAAAACTTCTCACACTGAGAAAGTTCTTCCTTTATTATCGTGTAACATGTGGAATGTTGTGGGATCATTTTTTAGATTCTATGTTGTCTTCCCTACACCCTCAAAACATCCTCAGAACTTTACAGGCATCCACCTTTTTTTTCACAGGAACATCTTATAAAGAACGTTTCTCAATGACACCCTTGAAACACTGTCTAAATGTTGCATTTAGAACGTCCTTTCTTTCTGTTATTGCGATAACGTTTTCTAGAGGAGCGTGCTATAATGTGTACCCTCAACAACATCAGCAGAACATTGCGAGGGAGAATGCTTCACCTTTGGTAATATATCATGTTAAAAGAACATGTTTTAAAGAAGTCATCTGAAAATCTAGAAGCACTTTTAGAATGTAGGTTTGAGAATGTTCCTTCTTTGTTTTTATGGAACGTAGTCTGGCAACATCCTGTAAATGCTGACAATAAACTATTACATTAACGTTTTGGAAACATTATTAGAAATGAAAGTGTTCTTAAAAGGTTCTTTGAACATTTAATGATAACATTATTAGGTAATGTTATCCAATGTTCCCTGCAAGCTGAGATGCTTTTTTGAAAAGAACAAAACTGCTCCTCAAAATTCAACAGAAAATCTCAGTGAAACATCATTTCAATTTGGAAACAGAACTCTGACTGACTGACGTTCTCCTTCTCTGTTCTTGTTGAGGTCTAATATTTTACCGGCCTGATGTTTTTCTGCTTCTTAAGTGGTCAAACTGAGCAGAATGAGATGAAATGAAAACTTTTGCGCCTCAGTTTCGCTCCTAAAAGACAATTAAATGACGTAAATGTCACAGTTTGTATCGCTGCCTTCAACATAATGTAAAACAAACGAACTCAGCTTGGTTGGTCTTTGATAAACTGCCTCCTTCCAGCACCAACTCACCTTTAAACTCTTCAGATGGAAATAGAAAATCAACATGACTTCAAATCTGGACCCCAGAACGGCCGCTGTAGCACTTTGCTCTCACATTGATTTACTACCAGGTGGAGCGTCTTCCAGTCAGAGCTCAGTGATCTCTGATGGAAAGGAAATATTGATGCCCACACGACTGACTGACTGACTGGATTCACTGCCATATAAAAAATGCATTAAGCAGAATTCAGGATCCAAGAGTTGCTGAATATATTCTGTGTTTTATGAAGCTTTGGGTGGCTGAAAGATCTCAACCTTCTTCTTTAATTTCAACCCCAGAAACTGCTGGACGGGGCCAGTTCATCTCCATGAATCATGCATCGTTATGAAAGATAACCCAGATGGGATTAGACTAAATGTTTTCTGTAAAAAGAGATATCAAACTGCTGGGGATATTTCTCTGATCATATAAATACATTTACTCTATGTTTCTTTTTCTTTTCTTTTTTTTTTTGCTGCTGCTGCTGCTGCCCCTCAAACCTCCTAATTAAATGTTGAATATATGATTTTATTGGGCATGAATGGTCTAAAAATGTCTTTGGAGAACTTTAAAGAGAACAGTGTTTAAAATAAAAAACACTGAAGCAATGAAAACATTGCCAGAACGTCTTTAAAATCCAAAAATTCTAGCTGGGAAGAGACAAACCCAAGGGGCTGTTCCCAAAACACTTGCTAACTATATATATAAATATATAAGTTCTACTAAGAATTTAAAGAAAATGTTTTCATCTAATCTTCAAAGAACATTTTATGAATATTTATTATAGCAAAGTAATAATGTTCCTAACTAAGATACAAACTGCAATGTTCACAGAATGAAAAGAAAAATGTTCTCTAACCAGTTCTCAGGATGTTCTCAAGTCTTCTGATGATGGAACATCTTTTTAATGGATTCTTGTATTTTAATATATTTACAAAGGTAGAAGCTCCTGTTTTTGTTTTAAACATTGTTAGAATGTCTTTAGAAGAACATTCTGGAAACGTCCTGCTAAAAACATCATGAGAACTTTGTAGAACGTTTAAAGAGAACTTTGATGAAACTAAAAAGAACGCTTTTTGCTGAAACCATCACTAGATCTTTGCAGAAGTTGCTCAAAACGGTTTTCAATCAAAAAACTTCTAGCTGGGATGTTCCTGAAATGTTTTTAGCAGGAAGCTTTTTTCATAGAATGTTATTGTTAAAAAGTTGGAAAATATTCTTTAAAACCATTATAAGGTCTTTTTGGAATGTTTTCCCAACATTAAGCTCTAATGTTCCTAGAGGTTCTTTTTGTTCTTTCTAATCCCATCATATTAATACATTTGCTCCAGTTCTTTCTGCTGCTGCAGCCTCTTTAAAGCTCTATTTTAAATGTTAAACATATTTCTGACTTAAGTGAGATCTAACGTTCACACAAAAGAGTGACAGATCTCTGCAGAACCCTCATTGTTGTTTTATTCTTAAAAGAGCGCAGGCTTCCTTTAAAGACGTCTAACTACAGAACCAGTCACTATAAATGGTCACTTTGTAGACTTTGAGTGTCTCTGAGACTGAAACTATCAGCATGAGGATGTCGGGTTCTTCCAAAATAATGATGCACCATCAGCTGCTGTTCAAAGAGACGCTTGAGAGGAGAACGTCATTAAACTCTATTATCCAAAGCTACAATTTCAGGCCTTTAAACTGCAGCACTGTCGCTTCGTCCGCCGGGTAAAGTGTAGATTCAGTCACTTTTATCAATAATAATCAATAAGAGTGTGTGACATTTATAGCAGATGTGTGTGTTTTCCTTCAGTTTAAAGCCTCAGAGCGTGGGAGGTTCTTACTTATCTGCTCGAAACAAAGCCGGGGAAGACGCTGGCAGCGCTGGAGACGTCCTCAGCAAAGGAACTGTGGCAGCACAACAATGTTGCAGAGGCAGAAAAAAACCTCTTGCTGAATATAAATGGGAAAAACCTGCAAGATAGCTGCGTGGAAAAGATCATCTGTCACTGCCAAGTTTGCATAGTCTCAGCAGGTTTCCAGAAAAAAAAGGAAAAAAGAAGCTTTAGTTCATTTGACTGCAAATGCAGAGGACGGGCAGAAAGAGAACAGTTCTGCTGAGATTTACTTTGACAATGCAGAGGCAGGGAACGTGCCCACAACATTGGTTAACAGGTTCTAGTATGGTTTAAAGAAATAAGCAAATAATAATTAAATCAAATAATTTTCCAATTAGAGTAAAAGCCAACTATGACACAAACTTACTGGAACATTCAGAGAATGTTTTCAGATTTTTTTCCCTGATGACAAAGGAAGAACATTTTGAAATATTCAAAAAATGTTTTCCAGATTTTATTGAGGCCTCAGAAGACAGAATGTTAGTTATAAAACGTTCCTTTAACGTGACATATGAACAAAAGTGGAACATTTTGACTGTAATGTTCTGAGGATGTTTTGAGAATGTTATTGAGGGAAACACATCAGAGAATGTTCTTCTTTCTTCAATAATGAGTGAAACATTTAGTTTTCCAGATGACAGAACCTTTTTTAATTTGCACGGTTTTACGTTCCTGTAATGTGAACGAATGAACGAGACGTCAGATCACAGAACATTCCTTATAAGACATTTCCACAATAATGCAAAGGAAACAACACATTCTCAGTAAAACATTTGGAAAATGTTTTCCAGATATAATCGAGGCCTCAGATGACAGAACGTTCTTTAATTCTCACTGTTTTATAACGTTATTTAATGTCATACATAAAAGGAGGAAATGTATCGTAGAACCTTCCTCCACAACGACCACAAACAAATGTTGTTCTCAAAAGAAAGATGTTTTCCAGATGTTACTGAGACATCAGATGACAGAATGTTTCTGTTTTGTGATGTACTAACAAAGGCTGTAAGATTTTGAGGATGTTTTGTGGATGTTGTCGAAGGAACACATTATGGAAACGTTACCAAAATGTTCCATGGTGATGCACAATAACAGAGGAAGAATGTTCTGTGTAGCACATTTTGAGAACATTAGAGGAGAACAATCAGCATTTTTGGAACATCCTTTGTCCTCATACCTTTAAAAAGAAAGCTCTATCATTCCACTGAAAACACTCGTAGAACTTTTGCCTAAGATGTTTTTTTAATAAAGAACATTTTATAACGTTCCTGTATTGTGAAATATCTGCCTTTTTGTTGAGACATTCTAAAACGTTCTCCCATACTACAGTTCTCAATGCCATGTTCAGACAACACTTTCAAGATGTTAGTGAGACCTCAGATGACAGAACGTTCTTAATAAGACGTTCCTGTACTGTGATATATCAACAAAGGTGGAACATTGTGGCTGCAATGTTCTGAGGGTGTTCTGGGGGTGTTGTTGAGGAACACAATGTAGAATCTATAAAGCCTTCCTACAATGTTCCGCAATGCTTTTTGTCTACCAAGTTTTGAGAACGGTCTAACATTGTCACCACAAAACATTTTTAGAACATCTTCAGTTCTCTTATGTTGAAGAAGCAAGTTCTTTCATTCCACTGACAGCATTCGAACTTTTGTCACCGAAGGTTTCTGGAACCCACTGTTCTTTAAAGGTTTTGGACATATGTTGAGGTAGCACATTATAGAACGTTCTTCTAGAACATGATCACAAAGTTACATGATAACAAAAGATAATGTTGCATGTTTTCAATGCAACATTAAGCAAATAATTTAGAACATTTTAAGAATATCTTTCAAGAACTTTATCCTCCATTTCAGACTAACTTCCTACTAACTCAGACAAAAAAATTCCCAATGAAGATGTCAATAGAACTTGGATGAACTTTCTGAGAACGTTAGAAAACAGAAAGATTCCAGATGTGATGTTCTGCACAGTAGAAGTACCCTTTGTGTGTGTGTGTGTGTGTGTGTGTGTGTGTGTGTGTGTGTGTGTGTGTGTGTGTGTGTGTGTGTGTGTGTGTGTGTGTGTGTGTGTGTGTGTTCTTGTACTTGCTACATGGCGAGTACCATTTTCTGCATTTAACTATCAAAGTGAGGACATTTTTACAAAGTGAGGACATTCTGGCCGGTCCTCACTTTGAAAAAGCCATTTTTGAGGGTGAAGACTTGTTTTTAGAGAACAGGTATGAATTGAGGTTTGGTTAGGGTTAGGGTAAGGATTAGGGTTAGGCGATCAGTTGTGATGGTTAAGGTTAGGGTAAGGCTCCAGGAAATGCATTACGCTTATGGATGTCCTCACTAAGATAGAAGTACAAACATGTGTGTGTGTGTGTGTGTGTGTGTGTGTGTGTGTGTGTGTGTGTGTGTGTGTGTGTGTGTGTGTGTGTGTGTGTGTGTGTGTGTGTGTGTGTGTGTGTTCTTGTACTTGCTACATGGTGAGTACCATTTTCTGCATTTAACTATCAAAGTGAGGACATTTTTACAAAGTGAGGACATTTTGGCCGGTCCTCACTTTGAAAAAGCCATTTTTGAGGGTGAAGACTTGTTTTTAGAGAACAGGTATGAATTGAGGTTTGGTTAGGGTTAGGGTAAGGATTAAGTTTAGGCAATCAGTTGTGATGGTTAAGGTTAGGGTAAGGCTCTAGGAAATGCATTACACCTATGGATGTCCTCACTAAGATAGAAGTACAAACATGTGTGTGTGTGTGTGTGTGTGTGTGTGTGTGTGTGTGTGTGTGTTCTTGTACTTGCTACATTGTGAGAACCATTTTCTGCATTTAACTATCAAAGTGAGGACATTTTTACAAAGTGAGGACATTTTGGCCGGTCCTCACTTTGAAACAACCATGTTTGAGGGTGAAGACTTGTTTTTAGAGAACAGGTATGAATTGAGGTTTGGTTAGGGTTAGGGTAAGGATTAGGGTTAGGCGATCAGTTGTGATGGTTAAGGTTAGGGTAAGGCTCTAGGAAATGCATTACGCCTATGGATGTCCTCACTAAGATAGAAGTACAAACATGTGTGTGTGTGTGTGTGTGTGTGTGTGTGTGTGTGTTTTTAGCATTTGTGATTTAGATTTGCAGTTTTTGGTCAAAACAAAGTGAAGGAACTTTGATTAGAACTTTGAAGAATAAAGACATAAAGATATAAAATTTTAATTTTTTGTCAAGAATCAACAACAGGTGGGACACAATCGTGAAGTGGAACAAAATTTATTGGATATTTTAAACTTTTTTAACAAATAAAAACCTGAAAAGTGGGGTGTGCAATATTATTCGACCCCCTTGCATTAATACTTTGTAGCGCCACCTTTTGCTGCAATTACAGCTGCAAGTCGCTTGGGGTATGTCTCTATCAGTTTTGCACATCGAGAGACTGAAATTCTTCCTTGCAAAACAGCTCGAGCTCAGTGAGGTTGGATGGAGAGTGTTTGTGAACAGCAGTCTTCAGCTCTGCCCACAGATTCTCGATTGGATTCAGGTCTGGACTTTGACTTGGCCATTCTAACACCTGGATACGTTTATTTGTGAACCATTCCATTGTAGATTTGGCTTTATGTTTTGGATCATTGTCCTGTTGGAAGATAAATCTCCGTCCCAGTCTCAGGTCTTTTGCAGACTCCAACAGGTTTTCTTCCAGAATGCTCCTGTATTTGGCTCCATTCATCTTCCCATCAATTTTAACCATCTTCCCTGTCCCTGCTGAAGAAAAGCAGGCCCAAACCATGAGGCTGGCACCACCATGTTTGACAGTGGGGATGGTGTGTTCAGGGTGATGAGCTGTGTTGCTTTTACGCCAAACGTATCGTTTTGCATTGTGGCCAAAAAGTTTGATTTTGGTTTCATCTGACCAGAGCACCTTCTTCCACATGTTTGGTGTGTCTCCCAGGTGGCTTGTGGCAAACTTCAAACCAGACTTTTTATGGATATCTTTGAGAAATGGCTTTCTTCTTGCCACTCTTCCATAAAGGCCAGATTTGTGCAGTGTACGACTGATTGTTGTCCTATGGACAGACTCTCCCACCTCAGCTGTAGATCTCTGCAGTTCATCCAGAGTGATCATGGGCCTCTTGGCTGCATCTCTGATCAGTCTTCTCCTTGTTGGAGGTGAAAGTTTAGAGGGACGGCCGGGTCTTGGTAGATTTGCAGTGGTCTGATACTCCTTCCATTTCAATATGATTGCTTGCACAGTGCTCCTTGAGATGTTTAAAGCTTGGGAAATCTTTTTGTATCCAAATCCGGCTTTAAACTTCTCCACAACAGTATCTCGGACCTGCCTGGTGTGTTCCTTGGTCTTCATGATGCTCTCTGCACTTTAAACAGAACCCTGAGACTATCAATGAGCAGGTGCATTTATACGGAGACTTGATTACACACAGGTGGATTCTATTTATCATCATCAGTCATTTAGGACAACACTGGATCATTCAGAGATCCTCACTGAACTTCTGGAGTGAGTTTGCTGCACTGAAAGTAAAGGGGCCGAATAATATTGCACGCCCCGCTTTTTAGTTTTTTTATTTGTTAAAAAAGTATAAAATATCCAATAAATTTCATTCCACTTCACGATTGTGTCCCACTTGTTGTTGATTCTTGACAAAAAAATTAGAATTTTATATCTTTATGTTTGAAGCCTGAAATGTGGCGAAAGGTTGAAAAGTTCAAGGGGGCCGAATACTTTCACAAGGCACTGTAAGTCCTTCAGATTTACAGTTTTTGTTCAAAGTGACCTAAATGAGTTTCTGCATCGCATCTGAGCTTTAAGAAACTAGAGCAGCTTCATCACTGGAGAACGTTAAACTGCATTATTTATAAATCACGCAGAGAACAAAGTGACACGGGTTGAACTCTGTACTGTAAAAATTTAATGGCAAGATTAAAAATCAGGTGCGTCAGGACAAGTGCTCGGATGTCGACATAAAAAGTGAGAGCTGAGAGGTTGGAAAGGCCTCATGTTCCTCATGCTGCATACAAACAAGCTGCATTCTATCATCAGTCTGACCCACACTGGAAACCAGAACTGGTTCTGACTGATTCCACACCAAGAGAGAATAGATAGAAAGCAGCAGCAGCAGCAGCAGCAGCGATAACAACATCTGCAGTGAGTAGATTCAGTCTGTAAGTGGTGAATAAAGCCATCCCAGTAATAGAGCGAAGCGGCGTGACCAGCAGAGAGCGTGCTCACTCGTGCACGGCCGACCTGCATAAATAAAGGTTTTATCTGCCATCAGCGCTGGGAGCTACTGGCACATGAAAATTCAAATGTTCGGGGCCATGAAGCTGCAGAATCCCGCTGATCTCTTCCTGCACTTGTGTCATTTTCTCCCGTCAGTCTCAGCTGATCTCAGAATATAAAGACAGAAATTATTATACAGCATAAAGCTGCTGTCAGAATCCACACCCCAGACTGTTGCACTTAGCAGAGATAAGTTGGATGTTTGAGGGTAAATACTGATCAACTCTGCAAAAGAATGTGCTTTTTATTTAACCATTACTGCATATAAATGAAAAAATTAGACATCTTCAGCTCTGTACATCCTGAAAATGGGGAAAAAAAGAAACAAAATGCAGATAATTTACAACATAATGACTATAAATCATGATACCTGCACGATAAAATATTTTCATTGTTGTTTTTACAGACATTTAGAGTTTTTGTAACATTACATTACAATAATGCTTATTTTCTAACAAAATAATACAATTTTGAGTATTAATTTAATAAAACAAAACAGAATAATATAGCTGTTGTGACTCCATAGTTTTCTATGTAAAAAATAAAAAGTATTCAAAAAAATATTTAAAAATCCCCAAAACAACATTTAGAACACAGTACAGTGACAGTAATTTAGATTTTCTTTATTTTTCTTATAGAAATATGTACATTGGCAGACATACTTTATATTTTCATATGAGTTAATTTTTGTTCTTAAATTTTTATTAATATTGATATTTTTTGTATTCTTTAATAACAATAACAGAAACAATTTTTATTTTATTATTATTGTAGTTATAACTTTATAACAAAACTACAGTTTTGAGTGTTAATTTAAGAAAACACAGAATAAAGCTGTTTTTCATTTAAAAAAAGAAGAATACAAAAATAAAGGGAAATAATATTTTTGAAATATCACATACAGAACATTTAGAATACAGTAAAGTGACATTAATTTACATTTTATTTATTTTTCTTCTATAAGTACAGTGGGTACGGAAAATATTCAGACCACTTGAAATTTTTCTCTCTGTGTCATTGCAGCCATTTGCCAAAATCAAAAAAGTTGATTTTATTTCTCATTAATGTACACTCAGCACCCCAACGTGACAGAAAAAAACAGAAATGTAGAAATTTTTGCAAATAATGAAAAACTGAAATATCACATGGTCAGAAGTATTCAGACCCTTTGCAGCGACATTCATATTTAACTCACATGCTGTCCATTTCTTCTGATCCTCCTCGAGATGGTTCTGCTTCTTTATTGGAGTCCAGCTGTTTTTAATTAAACTGATTGGACTTGATTAGGAAAGGCACACACCTGTCTATATAAGACCTTACAGCTCACAGTGCATGTCAGAGCAAATGAGAATCATGAGGTGGAAGGAACTGCCCAAGGAGCTCAGAGACAGAATTGTGGCAAGGCACAGATCTGGCCAAGGTTACAAAAGAATCTCTGCAGCACTCAAGGTTCCTAAGAGCACAGTGGCCTCCATAATCCTCAAATGGAAGAAGTTTGGGACGACCACAACTCTTCCTAGACCTGGCCACCCAGCCAAACTGAGCAATGGTGGGAGAAGGGCCTTGGTGAGAGAAGTAAAGAAGAACCCAAAGATCACTGTGGCTGAGCTCCAGAGATGCAGTCGGGAGATAGGAGAAAGTTCCACAAAGTCAACTATCACTGCAGCCCTTCACCAGTCAGGGCTTTATGGCAGAGTGGCCCGATGGAAGCCTCTCCTCAGTACAAGACACATGAAAGCCTGCATAGAGTTTGCCAAAAAACACATGAAGGACTCCCAGACTATGAGAAATAAGATTCTCTGGTCTGATGAGACCAAGATTTAACTTTTTGGTGTTAATTCTAAGCGGTATGTGTGGAGAAAAGCAGGCACTGCTCATCACCTGCTCAATACAATCCCTACAGTGAAACATGGTGGTGGGAGCATCATGTTGTGGGGGTGTTTTTCAGCTGCAGGGACAGGATGACTGGTTGCAATTGAAGGAAGGATGAATGCGGCCAAGTACAGAGATATCCTGGAGGAAAACCTCTTCCAGAGTGCTCAGGACCTCAGACTGGGCCCTTTGATAGACAATTTATATTTTTATATATTTTATGTATTTCTATTATTGCTATTATTATTTTTTATTACATAGTTTTTATATTATTATAAACATTGTTATTATATTATTATAAACATTGTTATTATATTATTAATAATAATAATTTCATTTTTATTCTTAAATTATTATTTTTTTCTATTATTATTATTATTATTATATTTCATAGATAGATGTAATATTTTTTAGAGAAAAATAGCATGATATTGATGTTATTTAAATAACAACAGCAGTGAAATTGTGCATTTTATAAAGTAATGTTCTTAGCAAAAATGCATAATTCTACTTAAATTGAGCCATGAGAATTTAGAGAAAATATACAGGGGAACATTTTTAATTCTAAAAATTAATCACTATAAAGTTATGTATATTAATTTACTGTAATATTATTAATTTACTTTTTTTACACTGCAAGTATAAGATTTCAGGTAGAAAATCATCTGAAATATTTTTATTTTTTTATTTTTGTATTAATCTAAATAACTGATATTTACTGCCTTTACTTGAATACATTTAAATGTGATTACAGCTAAATGATTGATTCAGTGCATATTTAACTATCAGCCCTTGAACTTGTGTAAATAGACTTCTGAAATAAAAACTAAACCAGTTTTAATTTATGTCCAGCTGTGCATCAGGCTGCTGACATTTGAAGCATTTTTCAGGCTGCAGATTAAACAGATTTTGTGATATTCTCATGCGATCGACTAAAAGTTTGTCATCAATCACCGTCATTCTGCTGCTCTGTGCCAACGTTGAACCAAATCCAAGTTGCTGCCACTGAACATTAGACTCCACCGGTGTCAAACCAGAGGCCACAGTTCAGATGGTAATTGTACAAATGCAACACGATTGAATAAACCCCCACCTAATATCTGGAACAGACCTCCTGACGCGTCCATATGTCCGAAAAATTAGAGAAAACTGACTCAGAAAGCTGCCGCTGCTCAGAGGAAAACATCACGTATTCTAAAACTGGAAAATAAAAAGTGAGCTGCGAGAGCCGAGAACAGAATTATTCTCCAAGTTTGAGGGTTGAGATTACAGACTAATGTGCATGTTGGACTGATGCCAGAGAGTTGAGATGTCAGGAACCTCGGCAGGAAGTTCTAAAGCTCCTCACCAGGATCCAGAAGCAGCGGGACGAAGACACTCGCTGTCAGAGAGCATCCATCAACAGCTGTGGGATTCTCAAGAATAATCACTCTGTTATTTTGAAACTAAATACTGCACGTTCAGTGACAACATTCTTAGACGTTCTCAAATTTTGGTACATTGTGAACATTTGTCTTTTGCATTCATGTAGCACTGTGGGAACATTTTATATCGATTCTATCGTGGGTTCTCTCAACAACGTCTTCAGAACATTGCTGTCAGAATGTTCCACCTTTGTTAATACATCGCATTACAGGAACGTCTTACAAAGCATCATGTGGTAAATGTTTTTTAAATGTTGGTTTGAAAATGTTCTTCCATTGTCATAATAGAACATAGTGAAAATGTTTTGTCAAAGAACGTTCTATAATGTGTTTCCCAAAACATCCTCAGAACATTCCAGGAAAATGTTCCACTATTTTAGAGCGATATATTGAATATATTGGAACATTATTGGAAATGAAAATATTCTTTAAAGAGCTTGAAGGTAATGATAACCAATGTTGTGGAAACGTTAGCTATGGGTTCCCTATAAAGTTAATTTTTTAATGTCAGCAGTCAGAAGATGTCAGGAACACAGATATGTTCTATGATGGCAATGGAAGAACGTTCTCAAACCAACATCAAGAAAATGTTTATAAGATTTTTGTCGAGGGCTCTGATCATTTAAAAAAAAAAAAAAGTTTCTGTAATGTAGTATATTAACAAAGGTAGAACATTCTACCTGTAGTGTTCTGAAGATGCTTGGGGAATGTTCTTGAGAGAACACATTGTAGAACGTTCTTCGATGAAACAACGATAACAAAGGAATAACATTCTCAGCGTTCAGAATACATTGTCAACTCCTCAGATGTCAGAACGTTCTTCATAAGACGTTCCTGTAATTTGATATATTAACAAAGGTAGAACATTCTGCCTGTAACGTTCTGAGGATGTTCTGAGGATGTTGTTGAGGGGCCAAATGATAGAATCTATACAACATTTCCCACAAAGTTCCACAGTGATCACAAGCGAAGAACGTTCTCAGAGGAACATTCAGATTTGCAGACATTTGAGCGTCCAATAATGTTATCTTCAAACATTTTTAGAACATCTTATCCTGCCTATGAGAAGAACATTCTCGGAACTGAATGAAAGCTTCCTACCCATAGCATTAGTAGAACGTTGCAGAACATTTCTTTTCAGCAGAACATTCTATAACAGCACATCTTCCTGCCTATTGTTTCTGTGTAACTCACCCGCATGAAGTAAACAAGTTCTGCATAGAAGAAGGTCACAGCAGAACATCCACACCGCTGCTGCTGCTGCACCTTCACAGTAAAATATTAATCAGCGGTCCTCTGCAGGGCAGAACCGGCAGTTTACAATGGGAATAAATAGACATGACCCCGTGGCCTCTGCAGATGGAACATGAACATGCTTTGGCTCTCCGGAGTCCAATGATTTATTCACATCATCAGTCCAACGCTGCAGCGCTGCTCGATCGCGGCTTCATGGGTGTTGTCCACCAACACACTGTTCTCATACAGAACATGGGAATCTAATGGCAGAACGTATACAGAACATGAACTCCAGCAGAGCAAACTTCTGTCTGCATGCAGGAAAACACACATACTTATGAGCAAGCATACAATAATGTCACTCTTACTGCAAACAGAGAAATGTAAAAAGTTATCTCAGGTTAGAATTTACTAAATTTCTTTAAAATAGTATAAATAACAGCAAATATCTGTGAAATAGTAGCATTATTTCACAGATATTTATAGCTTATTGTGATAAGTAAAATAATTAAAATGAAATAATAAAAACAGTAAAATAAATTTGTCATGTTACATTCATACATTGTAAGAAATGCATATATTAAAAAAGAAATTAATGCTTCTCAATATACAAATTGTTTTCTTTAAAAATGGCAAATAATTTAAAAAAATAATGTTTTCTAATTAATAAAAAACAGTTTAAAATGACATTTTGTGTTAAAATATTGCAAGAACACATTACTATTTATTAAAAAATAAATATTGTAGAAAAAAATGTATATATTAAAAAATCCCTGTATCTACAATGCAAATCTGGCAGAAAATATCTATATCTATTGAATTTACATAATTACAGTAAAAAAAATAGTATTTAAGTTAAATTCTTTATGGTTAAGATGCAAATTAGGACTTTTTTCTGTGACTTTCCTGGATATTGTCAGTAATTTAACAAAACAGATCGTATTTGTACAATAACAATTTGAGAAATTATTCACTGTTTTCAGTCTTTAATATATATTATTCAAATAATAGTAAATATCTATTAAATAACAATATCGTTTGCTGACATAAAGTTTAAAAAAATACATTTTACTTGCATTTTCTAATTGCTAGCATGTAAATTAAAACTTTTTTGTGATTTTATTGTAAATAATTAAACAAAATGAAATGCAGTAAAGCATCCAAGCACAAGTGCAAAAACAGCAGTAAAGTGCATTATTCAGACTATATTACAGTACAATATAAACACACGAAATATAAAATTATAATACCTGTGGATACAATATAAGATAAATGATGTGTATATGCAGGGATAAATGAATTGTGGCATAAACAGGATGAAAAATAGTACCAGTGTAAAGTAAACTTGCCAGAAAAAGCAGGTAAATGGACTGTTATACTAGTGAACGGACTTGATGCTCAGTTCTAACCCAAACCAATGGTCTTTTATTCTGACATTTGTTTAACCTAAACCTCAGGGAGAACTTTGAAATGTGTAGAAATTCCTCCTGCAGCAGTTCCACACGCGAGATTCAAATTTAGCCTCTTTTATTGTGATTCCTACTGTGCCAGCAGCACAAAATATATCAAAAGAGAATTCCATCAGGCTTTTTTTTAAGATTTAAAAAGTGCGGCAGCGGTTTTAGAGCTCAATATCAGCCAATAGTCTGAATTTCTAAGCAGAAGGTCACTGGCAGAGTTCAGGCCAAAGCCCTGAATGAAAGGAGGAACGTTCATCAGAAACTAATGCCCGTCGTCCATCTCTGCAGAAAGTTCCACCAAGTTCAGCTCAAAAGTTTTTGTATAATCTTGCTGAGAGAGAAATAGAACTGAAATCACATCAGCTCTTACCTTAGCTAAGAAAACATCTGAGTTTTTTTTTTGTCCACATTCTTCTGTCCATCTATCTCTGCCTTCCAGACACTGGAGGTTCCCCAGCTTCCTCTAATGATGTTAATCCAGCCAATAAATCAATCTGATGCTCCATCTGATAAGATGTATCAAAAAGTTCACATGGAATGAAATGCCTTAAAAATACTCTGGAAAAACAAATCTTTAAACACTGAACACAACAATTAAAAGCAGTGAAAATAACAGCAAATATCTGTCTGTAATGACATTTTTAGCCGGTTTAAAGACAGTAAAATACATATCGTAACAGAACACTCGTGCATTTAAAATGAGATTTATTGTTTATCAGCCCTTAACAGACATCATTTATCTTTCAAATAAAGGCAAAACTTTACAAAATAACATATTATTTCCTGCTGAACCAAACAGAGACAAAATAGTGTAATTTTATGCTTACAGTCTATAACAATTTGCACATGCATGGTAAAAATCTGGAAGAAAAGACTGTTAAAACATTAAGAAACTGTAAAATGTTTGAAATATTGAAATAATGACAAATATCTGTGTGAAATGGGATTTCCTGTGGGAACAACATTCCTTAATATACATCATTTTTATTTTCAATAATGAAAAATATTTGAAAAAATTTGCAATTGTTGCTGTTTTAAATGCAGTAAAACTAGTCTAACTTTCCCAGATTTACACACAATTAAAAGTAATTTTACAGGTAAACATTGTAAAAGAAGAAACTATCATTTTGAGAAAAAAAAACACATTTTGAAATGCAAAAGCATAAGTAGTATATATTAAATAACTAATTATGATTATAATATTAACGCTATTATTAATAGTCCTATTGTGTGTGTGTGTGTGTGTGTGTGTGTGTGTGTGTGTGTGTGTGTGTGTGTGTGTGTGATTAATAATAATTCACAAAAATGCTAATTATATACATATTTCTTTGTTTTTATGGTTAATGTGTAAAACTAGGACTTTTTTCTGTGATTTTACTGGACATTACAAGTAAATTACAAATATGCTCCACAGCCTCTGTTATTTTTAGATAAATCCTGTCCTGTATGTATAATTGGTTTTACAGTATCTAAGTTTGACCTGAAGGCTTCATGAGTAAACTTGGCCAAGAATTCAAACCACGTTTTCCTCAAGAGCTGCTGCAGTTATGTTTCTTTGGACAGTTTCATCCCTTCAGTAATTTCCAGATTCTTTTTTTTTCCCACTAAAGCAGCCTTTTGAGAATCCGTCTCAATCATCTCGATGTAAAAACCCCAACAGCTGTCATCGTCGCGGTTTTCCAAGGTCTCAGCGTCGCTAAATAAAGCCTGATTGATCGCCTATTAACGCATCCAAAGGCAACTATGATTTACTTGTTGGGAACAAACAGGACAGCCTCCATTTTTCTCCACTAATGGCGTCCTTCTGTGCCATAACTCTTCTTGTCTCGGTGTATTCAGGCTCCATTAGACGTGGCATCCATTCAGAGGCCGGAGTGTTAGCGCTGCTGAATGAGCTGAGCGGTAACTAAGAACAGGAAGTGTAGCAGGAGGGCCGTGAAGAGGTGTTTGCTTCCTGTAAACAGGACCTGAGTTGTTGTTTTATTTGGTTTATTTATCAGTAAAGTAATTATGCTTACACTTGAAGGAATGTGAAGGCAGATCGGCCCCAGAGACGGTGTTTGCTGATGTAAAATGGCTGCCCGGGTGCTGTAAACAACAACGTTAGAAATTAAAAAGTGGGTAAAACAAATCTCAGAACCATGTTTAATTCTGCGAGATGGCTGTGTGGAATTAATTCAGTATTAACTGTGTCTCTGTGAATATTGACTCTTGGCAGATATTTATTCTCGCTCACACACTTTCTTCTTCTACTTCTTTTCATCTTCTGACAGACAGATGTGTGCATGAGCTTTATTTCCCAGGAGTCTCTGCTTCAGACATTAACGTTTCCTCTTTCTGTGTTTTGTTTTTCCGCAGAGAGCAAAGAGGTCTACAAGAGACAGGTGCTGTCAATCACCTCGATCGCCATGGCGATCAGCCTCCTGGGGACCCTGTGCATGGCGCTGTACTGCCGCAACAAGTAGGAAAAACACGCAAAAGCATGCATTTATACAACAAAAATGACTTTTTTCATTATATTTGGTGAAATAGCAGTCTTAAATTCAGTTTTGATGATCTTTGGTGTAGAGTGGGCTCCATTCATGCTTCAGTACACTGTAAAAGGTAAATAAAATCATTAGGTACTTAAATGCATGAAAACAAAGTCAAAAATCTTAACAATTCAAAATGCAAATAAAGTGAAGATGGCATATCAACAATATTTGTAATTGCATCAACTTAATATTCTGTGTTATTTCAACTCAACTCAAATGTCTGTGTTACACTACTAAAAACTAAATTCAAGTTCTGGTAACTTAATGAATTTTGCTTGATAACTTGATTTTTCTGCACCTTGAGGTCAAAATTCTTCATTTAAAAAAATATTGTCAACTTAAAAATGCACAGATGTATAATCAAGCATCTTAAAGATTCAAACTGCAAACACTGAGTCAAGTTGACATATTAACATTAGTAGCTGCATCAGCTTAATATTGTGTTTAATTTAAAGTCAAATTTCTGAATTAGATGACACGAAAACTAAAATCAAGTTAAACTAACTTAATAAAATAGTTTTTTGCACTTTGAGGTCAGGATTCTTGTTTTTAAATTTGTCAATTCAAAGCTCATATTTGTGGTATTTAGGTCCTTAACATGAAAAATTATTTCAAATATTGTGGAAAAATCGCTTGAAGCAACTTAACTGTCATAAGTAACCAACCTTCAAACTCACGTAAATGCTGTTTTTTTTAAACACGTGGTAATTACAATTTATCCAATCTTGTAGGTTGAGCTGAAGTGCAGAACGATTGGAGCAAATTGTTCATTTTATTTTGTTGAGTCCAAATTTTATGTTTTTACGGTTACGTACTGAAACTATCATGTATATTAAAGCTTACTGCACACATATATACGTATGCAGTTAGCCGTCATTCCCGTTAGGCTATCAGTTACACTACTAGATTGATTTAAAATTTAAATTTACACCCTAGTGAACCAAATGTTTTCCTTTCTTTGAAAAACACTCGTAAGTAAAGTGAAACTACCTCATGTAAATACTGATTACAAATTTATTACAGTTGTGCATCCCTGATTTTTCAAAAATTATGTTTCTGTGTAACTAAACTGTACTAGCTAAAACATTCTGAAAAACTTACTTACAACCATGTTGTACTTGATCATAACTTATTTGAACGGAATTGAAGCGAGAATATGAAATGTGTTCCAGGGGCATTTTTTTCTTCTATTTGCAGGAAGTCTCTTCACATCCCCATATCATTGAATAAATCAAGTTTACAGTATTAAAACGAGCTCTACCTGTAAAGCATGTCTCCATAAAATTGCATTCCTAAACAACTAAACTGCATTCTCATTTACATTTTAAAAGAAAAAAAAATGTTGGTTCTGAAACAACACAAGCATATGTTAGCACCTGTGTTGTAACAGTGGAGGCTTTTATTTTGAAAGAGCCACAATGTCTAGTTTAGAAGTTTGCTGCCAGTTGTTTTCACTCCTAGTTTAGCTGGCTGTAGACACCAAAACAAGGAAACTATCAGGTTTTAGTTGACTTGTTCACAGGTACAGCTACGACATGTTAGGTTACATGTTCCATTGAGTTTAGACACCAAAATTACAATAAAATGGTGTAAAATACAACCCTTTAACTACACGTTTGAAGGTTCAAGTTGAAACCCATCCAGCACCTGAAAAGGAGTCACAGCAGAACAATAAATTAGATTTAAAACTTATTTTAGACAGAATACCTGAACCTACACACAGATCAAGCTCCTTGCCATCCATCCACCCCGACCTCCTCCTGCACAAACTAGTGCGGTTAGAAATTGTGACGTTTAATTGATAAATAATTTAATCTAAAAATCCCACTGCAGGTAATCCAGCCAATTTTTGTACTACATAAATAATCAGATAACAATGTCGTTCTGTAGAAACAGGTGAGTTTGCTTTTGCAGATTAGATAATTTGATAATTTTCTGACTTAAAATGGCAACTTGTTTGTTCAAATCAAATGAGTACAAAATTATTATAAAAAATAGAAATATAACGGAAAAAACTACAAAAAAACAGGATGCAAGCTGTACTAAACCTACTTTTCTATTTATTTTATATTGATCTGAGTAGAAATAGATCAAAATACAACTTCAGCATATCAAATAAAAACAGCAAACACTGTATTTGGGTGTTTTGGTTCCAGCTTCAGCTCCTTGTATGATTCATTTTTTGACATATAAAAATATTCATGAATATACTGACAAGTAAATTAGCTGCACTGACAAGTCATTTCATCCCAGCCGTCACTTTCCCAGCTGCAACTTCAGCTACAACTTCCACTGAAGGTTTTTATTACTTCCAGACTCACTTCGCCGATAATATTTATGATAAATTTCTTGCCACGGGTCCCAAAGTAAGCAAAACGGTGGAGTGTTTTGGTAATGAGCCCTGCTGGCGGTGGGCTCAGCGAATGCCCACGGAGACATTTAGTTAATTTAGCAACACGTTGGAGGCATCAAACATCTTGAAGCAAATCCCAGCTCGGGTATTTTGGGACAATTTGTAAAGCTCATTAAGTGCGCACATATTCATAGCCTATTATCACCTAAAAGGTCAGCTCATGTGGCTCCTACTCGGCTTCTTATTTTCATGCTATTGCAGGGCGGAAGTTAATACGAGTGCATAGCAATTGGCATATGAATGGTATATCTGAAGCAGCGAGGGTCAGACATCCGGTGCAGAGTCGATGGAGCGTGCACTGATAGATGGCTCTGTAATTCCATAGGCTTCCCTCTGTAATATAATGATGTGAGTGAGCGGGTCGGCCTGACAAAAAGATAATCGGATCAAGGCGTGATGGACAGGAGCTTTCAATGAATCCGTAATGGAGTCGAGGGAAGTCGCCGGTTCGGTGGAGAAGATGCAGATCTGCAGGAGACAGGAAACGTTAAATCTGAGCGAGCTGAAGGTTTTCTGACAGAAACACAGTGAAATGAAAGAAAAAAGATTCACGCTGTCGTCACTGATCTTTTAGAAAACATTCTCTGAAGGCTTATATCTTCATGTATCGATATTTTAAAACACTTTTCTAAAAGTTGCACTGAGAACCTTTGTCATCATGTGACATGTAGAACACTGCAGGCCAAATGTTCCACCTTATAAAGTTTGTATAAAAAATGTTTTGTTATTGGCGGACTCCAAAACATTTTGAAAATGTTTTCAGAATGTTCTTCCTTTCGTCCTCTGAATGCTGCAGTTTATGTCTTTTAAGCTCATAGGAACATTGCTGGAAATGATGACTATACTTGAAAAATTCTTTGAACATTAGTTTAAAACTGTAAAACCCTTCTAGAACTTACAGGTATTGTTAGCGAGCGTTGTGGAAACGTTCTCTACTATCATATATCTCTTCCAGGCCAAAGTAGTTTTGTTCTAAAAATGTTCAGAAAAGGTTCTGGCAACGTTTTCAGCACAAAGTGTTTATTTAGTTCGAGAAATGTTACTTTAAAAGTCGGATAATTTTCTCTGAAGACATCCTTAGATCTTTATGCACCAATATTCTTAATACACTTTTCTGAAAGTCTCATTGAGAACGTTCTCCTTTTGTTGTCATCTAACAGATAGAACACTGCAGGGAAAGTGTTCCACCTTATGTTTTCTAAAAGATGTTTTGTTGTTGGAAGACTCGAGAACATCCTGAAAACATTTTCTGAGCATTGGTTTGAGAACACTTTTCCTTTCACCCTCTGAATGTTGCAGTTTATGTCTTCTAACCTCATAGAAACATTATTGGAAGTGATGAATATCCTTGAAAAGTTGTTGGAATAAAACTTTTAAAACATCATTTGAGCCTATAGGTAATGTTAGCAAGCATTGTGGGAACATTCTACTCATAATCAACGTGCAGCCTGAACTGTAGCTGCAGGCTGACTCCAAAAAGCTTTGGTAGAACATCATTCACATCCATCAGAGTTATTCCTGTGCAGCTCGACGTGGAGAACACTGTGATTTATTCCTCATATGAAACAAATAAGTTGGAAAAAGTTAGTTTGGCAAATGACAAACGAAAACTTTCTGCAAACAACGGGAGGATGCAAGTTGAAATACGAGCAAACATAAAGACTGGATGTTTGTTTTGACTGCAGCTAAAGCATATGCTTCCATCACAAAGCGCTGCTTCCTCCTTTTAGCACGCTAAAGCATCAAATAAATAAACAAGCAGATTGAAAAAAAGCTTCAGAGGAGATAATGGACCTTTCATATTAACCAAACGCTTTTTTCCAAAAGTGGTGCGGCGCCAAATGTCGCAGCCTTGCTCCGGGAAAATATAATTAAAGTGGCACAGAGGTGGAGGAAGAGGAGCTTAGCATGAGGTAAACACTTCATTACATGGCTGTCATTCAGCACAGCGACTGTAAAGACTCCTTCAGATAATGAGCAAACCTCTGCAGCAGCATCACGATACCAAACTGGAGCCGTTTTGTGCAGGTCGGTTCTAATTGTGGATAACAATTAAGAGCATGTAACCGGTCAGAACAACAAACCAGCAGAGTGTCTTCCACATGGGTCTAATTAATCCACTTCTTCTGCCACGATTATCTCCAGACCTTCTGTTTGTGAAGGCAGCTGAGCTCCACCAGATTTAGGGTCAAACTCATTAATAACTTCAGTCCAGCAGTGTGTTCTTCAATAAATTTCACAAAGAGTTCAAACACAACATATTTCAAACATCTCAACATGAGTTACTAAACAGAGTCAAACTGCATCTTGTAAACTGGAAGTCTTTTAATTACTGACTAGGGAGCAGTTAAGTCGAGATGTTGTGTGGTAAAAGATTCTTCAGATGGTCTATTTTATTTCTCAGAACATGATTCTCCTTGACCTCTGACTTATTTTTCTTTTAAAGTATGTCAGAGGATGAATGCAGGAAAAGAACTTGCAGAAAAACGAGAAAAGTCGCAGCAGCAAAGTGAAAATATTTTTTAAGTCATAAATTCATGAAGGACTCTTCTTGTTTTTACAGTTTGGAACACAATATTGTGACTACAGCTCTCAGAGAACGTCCTCACAACACCGGAGAACATTACCTACAAGTTCTCATGATCTTCTACGGAAAATGTTTTAGTCAAATGTTCGAAGAAGGCTTTAAGAACATTTTCATTTCCAGTAATTTTCTTATAAAGTTAATATGTTTTAATGTCAGCATTCAGTGGATGTTGTCAGATGTGTGATGACAAAGGAAGAACCTTCTAAAAGCAGTATTCAGAAAATGTTTTGTACATGTTCCTCTAATGTGACATGTTAACAAAGCTTCAGTGTTCTTCATGCAGTGCTCTGAGGATGTTTCAGGGTTTTTGTTGGGGGAACATATTATAGAATGTTCTTCTGACACAAGAAGAACATTCATTAACACTGAAGAAACATTTTCAGTGTTATCGAAGACTCAGTTGCCAAAATGTTTTTATACAGAACGTTCCTGTAATGTGATATATTATAGATGGAGCATTTAGCCTTTTTGTTGAGGGAACACATGATAGAACATTTTTCTATAAAGTATTTCCAAAGTGACAACAAAGGAAGTTCTCAATGGTGCATTCAAAAAACGTTTTTAATCTTTTTAAGATCGGGATGTCAGATGATAGAATGCTTTTTGTAAAACGTTCGATATATCGAGAAAGGTAGAGCATACTTTAAAATGTTCTTCTACAAAACATTCTTACATTGTCACATGATACCAAAGAAAGAAAGTTCTCAGACTAACATTACAAAATGTTTTCCAGAACGTTTTTAAACAGAATGTTTCTGTGACGTGATATAGCAAAGGGAGAACATTTTGACTTTTTTCTTAGGGAACTCTTTATAGAACATGCTTCTATAAAACGGCTCCACAATGATGACAAAGGAAGGACGCTCTCATGCAACAATCAGAAAACAGTTCCATAATGTTATTGGGACCCCAGATGACAGAACGTTCTTTATAAAACATAACTGTACTGTAATTTATTAACAAATGTGGAACATTTTTATTGTACTGTTTTAAGTTTGTTTGGGGGATGTTGCTTTGAGAATAAGTTACAAACTCCAACCTGAACCTGGTTCTCTTTTGGTTCTCCTGCAGGAGGCGCAGGGAGAAGCTGCAGGCCCACCTGAAGGAGAGTCGTAGTCTGAAGAACTACACCACTAATGCACTGGAGGCCAAGATCAGAGCCCCGAACACCAACCTGCAGATGCATGAGGTAAATACTGTTGTTACAGACAGAAAGTCAAAATAGGAAGAAGTGTTACATGTGTTTAGTAGGCAAAGATGCTCAAACATGTGCAGATTGGAAAACTGTTGTGATGTGCTGTACTTTACTTGAGTATTTCCACTTTCTGCTGCCTTATACTTCCATTCTACTACAGTCTGGGGTTAAATATTGTGTTTTACTCCTCTACCTACATTACCATTCAAAGTCACCCAAACAATTTCATGTTTTCCATGAAAACTCACACTTATTCATGTGCTAACATAACTGCACAATGGTTTTCTGATCATCAATGCGCTTTTCAACACCATTATCTAACAAAATGTAGCATTAGAACACAGGAGTTATGGTTGCTGGAAATGTTCCTCTGTACCCCTATGGAGATATTCCATTAAAAATCAGCTGTTTCCAGCTAGAATAGTCATTTACCATATTGACAATGTCTAGACTGTATTTCTGATTAGTTTAATCTTATCTTCATTGAAAAAACACAGTTTTTCCTTCAAAAAAACAGGACATTTCTAAGTGACCCCAAACATTAGAACAGTCTTGTACAGTATGTATTTGATAACTTTAGCTATTTTGCAAATTTAGTTTGATAATAAAATATAAATTACCAGCAAATAGATAGATGTAATATTACTGATTAAAACTGAAAAATGTGGAGAAATTCATAAGCTACATATAAAGCTATAAAGCCGTTTTTTATTTATATATTTGTTTTTGGCTCTTGTTACGTTTTTCTCCACTGTGGCTCATTTTTCACTGCAATCAAAAGTCTGTATGGAAACAGAACAACCATGAAGAAGGCGAGAAATGTCTTTTGTGCAGAACGACACAGTTAGAATGACAGAAAACATTTAAAAATGACAAGACAACATCTATTATCTGTTTTACAAAAATTTTATTAAAAAAGAATCAAAATGTGCTACATTTTTCAGCCAAAAACTCCCAGAATTTTTGCCACGTGACTGTTGGTCATAGCTGAGTCGCTAATGGCTTCACAGTTTCACTTAGAAAAGCAGATATTTTGGATTTTTGCAGAATCTGACGAGAGTAAGTGATTTATTTTCTGCAAAATTTTAAATGAGTTTCAATAAAATATCTTGATTTTAAGCTTAGGTTGGGTCACGTTTCCCAATGAGTAGTTCAAGGACCATCAGAAAGTTGAAAATCCAACACTTCTTTCTATTTTACAGTTTCTAGCTGTGAGAAATGGTGTAACTTGGGAATATTTTAACAACAAAAAAAGGAACCATCCTTTACAAACTACCAGTGGTTTTTGGGGTTCTTAGGGTAAACAAAAATATGCATTATTCTTAAATATGTCATTCTATACTTTTGGTAGTTTATGCTGACGCTAATAAATTTGTACCTCTGCGTCAGACTTTTACTTGCAACCAAGTACTTCTACATTGTTTTGATGGTACTTTTACTTAAGCACAATATCTGAGTACTTCTTACACCTTTACCAATGACTTTTAAATAGAAATAGCATCCTTCCTCAGCTCTCCTTCCTCATTTTTAACAAACCTTTATCGACAATCACTATCAAATAAACCCATAAAATACCTTCAAAATAATAATTACATGTGGTGTATATTGATATTTATGTGTTTCTGTATTTACTGGCACTATTTTTTGAAGGTTGCTGAGCATTTCTCATTGACTGAAGCTGGTTCGTGTTGCATCAAACTTTGTGAGCAGGTTCAATAACATCAGTGTTTGCTGCTTTTCAAATGTCCAAGAAGACTTACTGTACTTCAAACCTCTCCCAACTGTCCTTCATCCACAGAGCCCAGGGCCGTTCATTTCCTCCTGTCACTCAGCTGCAACTCACTGAATTTTCCAGGTTTTTTTTTTATATCACCTCAGGACTTTGGGGGCTGGTTATTATTTTTCAGTGCCATTATTTGGCATTAACACGAGCCAACATGCATCTATTATAAATCTTCACCTGCAGCCAAGAAACGCTCAAAATTCTGGCGGCAGCGTCCCTGAAGATACCATTGCTCAGAGGCACAAAACCTCGGAGGATAATCAGTTTATTATAACTCCCTGAAGTTTACAGTTGGACGCTCAGTGATGGAAATTCAAATTCCACTTGTGGAGTCGAGAGTGTGTGTGTGAGCTGATATGCATAAATTAACTTTAAACACTCCTGCATGTTTATAATAGGAGTTTAATCTGCACACATGAAGCTCAACTGGAGGAATTTTACATTTTCCTCTGAGGGCATCATTCAGATTTACAATGAGGCGAAGTATTCATAAACACAACATGGATAGATCAGAGTGTGGGAGCAGCACAGAATCCACATCCAAGGAGGGATCACTAAAATTCACACTGACACTACATGATACAGTCGACAGATTTTTCCTCATTTGCACAAACTGAACGGAACACTGAAGGAAAACTGAATAAGCAGCTTGAAACTAAATACAATCTGAGGTAAATATGGAATTTTAAGGATTTTTGTCTTGTTATTAAACAGATTTTTTTAACCACATGAAAATGCATAATTATGTACAGCGCCCTCTATAATTATTGGCACCCCTGGTCAAGATGTGTTCTTTAGCTTCTAATAAATTCAGTGTTTTTCTAAATATTATAGGACCACAATAAAAAAAAGAGGAAAATCCAACCTTTAATTCAAATGCATTTATTCAGTGGGGGAAAAAAATCACACATTAAGAAATAATTCTTTTACATCAAATCATGTGTGCCACAATTATTAGCACCCCTGATGTTAAAACTTTGTGCAACCCCCTTTTGCCAACAAAACAGCACCTAATCTTCTCCTATAATACATTTTTCAACAATTTGCAGTGTGAGAGTATGCTTCCGCAATAAAAATGTAATTTATTTTAAGGTTTTCAACACATCTTAACAAGGGGTGCCAATAATTATGGAGGGCTCTCTCTCTCTCCTTCTCTCTCTCTCTAAATACAGTATAACAATAATAATAATAATGATTATAATATAGAGGGAATAAAAGAAACAGGCAGGATTATTTTGGATGCCTTTGTGAGATCTTAGGAGACTATACTACATTTATATACATAAGATCTGGCCTACAATGAATCCTTGGTCCGTTACATCCAGTTTAACAGCAGCCTGAGGGTCTGAGACTTTCTGTTCATCACATAAATGTGACACATGTTGAGACCACAAAGTGACAGTTTGGTCCATAAAGTGACTTAACGTGAGTCAGCAGGTCTGACGGCAGCAGAACTGTCCTCTCTCATATCAGCCTCCAACATCTGAACCAGCTGGCAGACGGAGCCTGAAAGTAATCTGTGAAATGTTGGGCTGGTGGAGATGCCGTGTCAGGTGAGTCTCCTCCAATCAGCATCAGGCTCACTGGGATGCTGAGGACAAACAAAGAGGCTCCGCTAAGTCATGGAGATCAGACTGGCAGTGAACCAGACGTCTGCACGGATTAATGACACAAAAAGACGGATCAAGAGTCAATATTATCCTGACCTCCAACAGAAACGTTATACAACTACTGCTGTTATTTTTCACTTGCATATTCTTTAAAAATTCTTATTATGACAGTTAATTGAGAAAATGTTGACTACTCCTCTTACTGCACTCTCAAAAGAAAT
The DNA here is from genome assembly GCF_021347895.1 of Acanthochromis polyacanthus. NCBI lineage: Eukaryota > Metazoa > Chordata > Actinopteri > Pomacentridae > Acanthochromis > Acanthochromis polyacanthus. The sequence goes on along the minus strand of NC_067127.1, from coordinate 30,734,680 downwards.
TGGCTTGAAAATTTTATTTTTCTTTACCTTTTTACCTTTATTTTGAAATCCCCTCACCTTTATACTTAACACTAGAGCTACAGTAGTAATAGTAATATCAATTAAATTTCAACTCAAGTTGAAAACTTGTATTCATCATTCTGTATGTAATAAATAAATAGCACTGAATAAAATAATATAATTGCATAGAAATATTAAGTGGAAGAACTTATTTTTTAAGTTGTTGAAGTTCCTAAATAAGTGGTTCTAAAAATGTCTTTAATTGTAGGAAAAAGCTAATTCCTCTAACTCAACATAGTTTGTTAGTTGAACATAATTTGATTCAAAAATCATTTTATTGTTGAGCCCAGACATTTTTTACAGTGTATTCTTCCTTTATCTCTGAGCTTCATTCAAACGTCAGATGGATTACTTTATTTTGTAACATTATTTCAGTTTTTCAGTCGCTCTTCATACTTTCTAAATTTCTAAATTTAGCTTTTCTGCTTTTATTTCTGTGTCTTATTCCATACTTGGTGATGATAATATGGATTTTAAAAGGCGAAATATAGAAATAAATATCAAACTGTTCCTTTAATCTAACCACTTGAGTTTGTTCTTTTGAATGTATGGTCTTTAATTAGTTAATATGTCGGTGCTGCTTTAGAAATTTATGGCCAAAATCTTAACATTCATGCTCGTTTGTTATTGCTTTATTATATTTAAATGTTGTTTAATTTTAGTATGGAGTGATTTTAGCCGGGGGCTGCACAGTGGGGTAAGTGGTTAGCACTTTAGCCTTGCAGCTAGAAGCTCCCCGGTTCAAATCCAAGCCTGGGCCTGGGATCTTTCTGCATGGAGTTTGCATGTTCTCCCTGTGCATGTGTGGGTTTTCTCCGGGTACTCCGGCTTCCTCCCACAGTCCAAAAATATGCTGAGGTGAATTGATTACTCTAAATTGTCTGTAGGTGTGAATGTGAGTGTGATTGTGTGTCTGTATATGTAGCCCTGTGACAGACTGGTGACCTGTCCAGGGTGTCCCCTGCCTTCACCAAAGTCAGCTGGGATGGGCTCCAGCACCCCCCACAACCCTAGTGAGGATAAAACGGTGTATAGAGGATGGATGGATAGATGGATGGATGATTTTAGCCACTCCTGCTCCTTACTAATTTCACCATACTACTTGTGTTTTATCGATAATAACGCTGAATCCCTGTTAAAGTCATCCACACTAAACACTTTACCTTTGCACCAGACCTTAGCATAAAAAGCAGCTGAAGAAATCTTTTTATTATTTTTGGTGGACTGTTTTAGACAGAGGAAATAATATAAATCAGTCTGGAGTGTTGTACAGAACAAAGCTCGTTCCTCTAAATCTCAAATCTTTACATTGCTCAACTGTCTGTACCCGAAATAATTCTAAGATCTTTTCTCTCAGTTCTTCAAATCGCTTTAAACCATCGTATCCAGCCGACATGGTGGCAGCATATGTGTCTGGTAGATCCCTGATATTCTCCGGCTCAGACTTCTTCTTAGTGTCAAAAACTGTGGCAGAAACTGAACGGAAGGTTTTAAGTGACTGGATCTGTGAGACTAACTGTTGTCGCTGTTTCCTGAAACACTTTTAATCATTTAAGCTCAAACACCCACCAGTGGGATTAACAGGTATGTTAAAAAATCACCAAAATGTGTATTTATTTACACATTTTAGTCAATCTTTTCTCATTTTGTTTACTATTATTGTCTGATAGCATTTTCTTAGTTCCTTAATAACAGTTTTTATTGCGCCCCATTTATAATAATGTGAATTTGTAGGTATGAGTGAAGAAATTTTTTTGTTTTTTCATTCATTTCATTGCTTTGTTATATTTCATTTGTACAAAAGTGCTGTACAAATACATTTTGATTTCAAATGAAACCATTTATCACCAAAAACTGTAAAAACAGAAAGATTAATCATTAGATTTTCAATTTTTCAGTAGTCTTTTAACAGAAAATGGGACAAAATCGTGATATTTCAACAGAATCACTTTATCCTACATGTCTTCTTTTAAAAACTATTTAAAAATTAACCCTTTTCTTTTTGCAAGATTCTTTAAAAATATAACAATTCTGCAATCTTTGGCACAGCCGTGATGTCAGGACTGACTGAGCTGTGGCCAACAATAATGTGACAAAAATTCAGGAACTTTTTTTAGCAGAACTTGGTTGAACTGCAGGCCGTGTACTCAGATGTAGAGTCTGTTTTTTCCACTGTTTGTAACATCTGCTGACATGTGGGAAAATGTTGTGCACATTTAGCCCATTTTTTTTCAATTTCTTTAACCTAAATGATCAAAGAACTTAAATTTTTCCTTTGCATTTTTTCTGATTTCTGTCATTCTAACTGTCCCAAACTGAGTTCTGTCTCCTTCTTCATGGTCATTCTGTCTCCATAGAGCTGCAGGACTTTAGATTGCAGTGAAAAAACAGTCAGCAGTGAGGAAAAAATGTGAACAACCTGAAACTACCAGCAGGTTTTGGGGTTCAGAGGGTTATACTGAGGTGTGTTACCTGTTGAAATAATTGCTTTCCATTTCATTGTTCTTATCAGGCTGACCTGCACTTGTACTGTTATTTTGTTGTTATTAATTAGCCCTTCTGCCAGTGCAACAAAACATAATCATAATATTACATAATTTGCCCGGCCATCTATTTAAAATGATTCCTTTGGCTTCAGTTTTACTAATTGCTCTGTTAGCAGCAGCTCTTGAATTACTGATTATTGTTTATGAATGTGTTGTCGAGTAAAACACGGCTGATCTTTTGGAGTACAAATGCTGCCTTTAAATCTCGTTTTACATATTTAATTTCCACGGGCGTCTTTGGGGAACTTGTGCATGCAAATGTTTGTTTGTTTTGTGCCTACGCGTCCAGAATCGCATTGATTTCTGTCTGCAGGCAATCAATTATCCAAATTTTCTGAGCTACAAGCGCAGGTCAGTGAGGTTTCAGGAGCAGATATTCGGAAAAAAGCCAAACGCAGCAGGCTGTTGGAGCAAATATCTGCCAGAAGTTATTAAATTTTAGAGGCATTTCTTCACTACAAACTCCTGGATATATTCTGACACATCTGTCAATGCGTCACTTTTTTTTCTTTTTTCCATTTATTTTTATATTAAAAAGAACCAACTGACGGTGTGGGTCCTGACGAAGCTACAGAATATTCCTGTAATAGAGAATGAGCATGTCTAATGAGTGCTGCAAGGCTTTTTGTTGGAAATATTTGATCAAGTGATGAGCTAAAGAGTCAGTGTTCGTCCGTCAGTCAGGTTTTAGCACCTGATCATGAATCCCTGAGGTGTTCCAGAGTCTGGTACAGAATCATTTAAACTACTCCGTCTCAACCACGCTGCAAAATGTAGCATTTTTTAATAGTGTTTTTCACTAACAACTGACTTATTTTACTAAATTTGCCGGTTTTGTTAAATTAGAGAGAATATCACAGAAAATAAATCTTAATTTACACAAAATATTTAAAAAATCTCAAATTTGTATTTTTGTAAAAGTTTTTTTTTTCAACAATGTTTGATTGATTTTGTTATTTTTAAGATTATTCACCATCATTTAAAGGAAGAAATATGTGTATTAAAGACTGAAAAGCAGTGAGTAATGTCGGAACTTTCCCTAGTTTGCTCAATTACAGATATTTAGTGAACTCTGGAAAAAAAAGTATTAATTTACATGATTACTGTTTTTAAAAAAAACATTTATTTGTTTGCATTGATATGAAAAATAACTTGCTAAAATCATTCTATTTTTACTGTTCTTAAATCAGCAAAACATAGATCGATATTTGCTGATATTTGAAAGAAAAAATATGTAATTATTGATGAAAAAGTTATTTTACAGATTTTCACCATTTTGTTTAAATTACAGATATGTAGCAAAACATCCATGAAAAAAGTATTAATATGCATGTCAAATCGTATGTGCCATACGATTAGACCAATTTAGTTAATTTAAATATCATTATTTTACAGACATTGACATTACCGGTACTAAAAAATATTTTTAAGAAATAAAGTATTAAATAATGTCAACAGCAAAACTCTGTATTTTTATATATGCTAATTTGTTCTTTTTACAATGTGTGCCAAACAATTACAGATATAATTAATGTAAATATCAATATTTACAGATGACTACCATTATTTTCACAGTTTTTAACCATTACAATATTCCCTCATTTTTTACTACAGTTTTTCATGCGTTCTTGCAGTTGAAGTTTTTCTTTAGCAGAATTATGTTTTCAGTGTAAGTCTTATCCTCAGACTGCTGGTTGTGTGTGTGTGTGTGTGTGTGTGTGTGTGTGTGTGTGTGTGTGTGTGTGTGTGTGTGTGTGTGTAAGCTGTTACTGATGTGCAGCGTCTCTGCACAAATCACAGGAATCATCTCCTGCTCTGTCCAGATATTCTGTCAGAGTTAAAGAAACCTCATTGCCACGGGCAGTTGCTGTATGTTAGTCGCTATCTCAGAGATTAAAACCTCCATTTCTGCACATACACACGCGCACACACACACACACACACACATCCATTGATATAAGCCATTACATGCACCCTTTGCACCACTAATGTCCAGGCTCGGTGTGAAGTCACTGTCAAAGCGATGATTACTTTTTGCCGCTTGTGTCTGCTCACGTTTGTGGAGCTAAAGAGTTTCTTTGCCTGCAGCTGTGCAAGAGAATATTACAGTTGTATTGATGACCTCTATAAGCAGTCAGTGTTGCTGGATGACGCATGCACACAGCTCCCACTTTTTCCACAGGCCATCTTTCTTAAGCCTAAATCTATTTTCAAACTGAGACAAAATGGACGCTGAGCCTAACACCGGCGGCGTTAACAGATTGGAGCCACTTTTCCCTCTTTGAGCTCTTTCCTGGTGTCCAACTGATATAAAAAGTTAACTTTATTCTGTCTTTAAGTGTAAAACTGAAGCTTTTTAAAGGGAATAACTGCCAACATTCCTTTAGTCATGACAAGCTGAGGTGATTGAGGCGCCATCCCTCCTAATCGTGAATTAATTAGCAGCACATCCGTCTCTGTTTCAGTAATCGAAGCCCGTATTCTTACACCGCTAATGTAATTTCCCTCCGTTAAAACTTCAGGGTTTCTGTTTTATCGCTGGCTGAGAGATGAACAACTTCTCGTTGGAAGTTTCTGTATTAATTAACAGTTTAAATGTTCAGCAGAGAGCGATGGAGACGATGATGCAACTCGATGAGGTCAAATTTAACTCGTCGTGTTCTTGGAATAAAACCAATTTCACTTAAATTAATTTAGTATTTCTGTGTTTTAAACATTTTTATGTGTTAGTGTTGCAATCCCATAAAGTTAGGATGCAGATCAAAGCTGTACAAGCCGAGACATGACGGTATCGAGTCAGACAGACCCTGGAGCTGAAATTTCTGATATATATATTAATGAGTGCAGGATGGCGGGAAAATCAGGTGATGAAACTGGTGGGAAAGCAGGACCAATGCACTTGAATGGTTTGGTCTAAAACAGGGGTCGGCAACCTTTAACATTTAAAGAGCCATTTCGACCCGTTTCCCACAGAAAAGAAAACACCAGGAGCCGCAAAATCATTTTGGCATTTAAAATGAAGACAACACTGCATATATCGCTTTTTTTTACCTCTATGCCCTTGTTAATCAGTCGTGATTAATTAATTACAAAGCCTCTAATTAGATAGATTCATTTTTTAAATTGTGTCCTTCCACGAATATTTATCTTTCTTGGTTAATGTCATTTTTGCTCCTGGACCTCATATGTTACGTAATGTTAGCTGGAAATCAATATTTTACGAATGTCTATTGAACTTGTAAAATCTATTTATCTATTTATCTTAAGCTAATAACTTTCCTCCGGTAAGTCGCTGCCCTATTTTCCAAGACGACACTCCTCTGACTCTGACCTGCTGTCTGGACATCGAGCGGTGTTCCTTCGAGTAACGTGTATTACCCTATCATGAGTACTTTTGACTCAAAGACAAGACATGTCTTTCTTGGAGTGGAGCTTTAATATACAGGCTTGCCATTCTTGAGTACAAAACGATGTGAAACTACAGGCGTTGCTTCTCCATCTTCCCTGCATCAACTTTGCGCTCTCATGTCCCAGCCAGGGGAAAACCCCAGTAGCACATCCGGTGGAGTGACACGTCAAAATAAGAGTGGTAATTTCACAATCAAACTCTCTATATTAAAATGCATTGAAACGCGCCTGAAAGGCAGAACAATTTATTTTCCAAAGTTACAGGGAGCCACAACAGAGGGCTGAAAGAGCCGCATGCGGCTCCGGAGCCGCGGGTTGCCGACCCCTGGTCTAAAACATCAGGAGAGCTGGAAGCAGGAAACCAAAATTGAATGAACACAAAGGGTGCATTTCACCACCGACACAACCAAACTATGATGTCCTCCATGATGTCCTACTACATCTGGTTGCATTTTGCAGTTTGTAAGCCGGTGTGCTTTTCTGATCCACAATCGTCTGCAAAAATAGTGTCGTGCTTGAATAAAAACAAGCAGGTGACTGCTCATTTTGCATTACAGATGCAGCAGCTATACGAGACAGTCGAAGCTTCATGCACAATATTAAGATAAAGTAGCACTTATGTGCAAGCTGCATGCAACAGCACGTACAGAAAGTGGAAAGAAAATATATAATTTTGAGCACAAACTTAAGTACAAAATAAGACACCTTTCCCATGATGCATCTTTCATTAGACCTTTAATTCCACCTGGTTTGTATTGTCCGAACAAATGACAGAATTATTTTTCCAAATTTTAGAAAGCTCTTTCCAGAACCACCTAGAATTATTTCACTTTTAATAAAAGGCTTCTTATTACAAGTAAACTGCCCTTAATGCAGCATTAATTTTGAATTTCTTGATTTTTTGTTTGTCTTAGCATTTTGAGTTAAGCTTTGTGTGCAGATGTGGAGACTACCAAACACTGCAGCCTCCAGCCAGTGTTGTTGTGAAGCACGGTGGTGACAGCATCATGATGTGAAGCACGGTAGTGGCAGTATCATGATGTGAAGCATGGTGGTGGCAGCATCATGATGTGAAGCATGGTGGTGGGAGCATCATGATCAGGATCAATGCTGGAACTGAAAGCTGAACTGAAGGGGCTAAATACTAATGCAGTTTTATATATTTTATTAACAGAGATGGGTAGTAAGCATGATATCTCTGTCTTTTGTCTTTTGTTTACTAACACGGGCGAAGTGAACCGTGACGTCAGGCTTGATAGGTCCACGTGATACGGGGGGGATACAGCATTAATATACAGTCTATGTCATAGACTCTATGAGCATGCAGTATATCTTGTCACTGGAAATAGTTTGCACTTTTCAAACATACAAATGTTACCTTACTACAGGTATTTGTTTCAAAAGTTTTATGTTTTGAAAAACTGAGATTTGGAAATGTGTGTTTCTTGTGCCTTAACTTGTTATTTTGTATTTTTTTTTTAAAGTTTTATTATTTGGAAATACCATAATTTGCACATTATTTTACATTTTTGCCTGTCTGATCTCATTATTTCAAAAAAAAAATCAGACATTACAATCAAACAGTTACTCAGTACTTTCAGTACCTGAGTAGTCTTTTCACCAAATATTTTTTTCTCCTACTTGAGTAATTTTTTGGATGAGTGATATTATTTTGAAGTAACGTTACCCTTACTTAAGTACAATTTTTTGGCTACTTTACCCACCTCTGTTTATTAATCAACAATACTTTGCAGGAATCTGTTTTCACTTTGACATGAAAGAATGTTTTTTGGTGTAAATTCATGTCAAAAATTGACCGTGATCTAATGTTGAAAGGGAAAATCTCCTTTTAAAATGCCACATATTCCAGTATGTACCTGCTTCAGCTGAGATGGCATCTATATATCATGTATCTATAGTGTCAATTTTACTTACAGAACAAAGTGTGTCATGGTTTTGTGAGTACAAATTACCATCTGGTCACATAACCATGACAGGATGTGTGATGCTAATGAGGCTGGTGTCCTACCAAGGGGGTCCTCAAAGAGGGATTGTGTTGATGACTGCCTTGTTAGTCAGACATTAAGCTGGAAACTTGGTGTAAGGAAAAGACATAAAAGTACATCGAAGCAAAAATAAAACTGCTTTTGCCTTATGTTGCAAAAGTGTAGAAGTTAGTGTCTAGACGATGGCAAGATAATGCTGAGGAGAGGAAACTGTCAGTGCTGCTAGATGCAAACCACAGATAGGTGTTGGAGGTAGATAAGAAATCAAACCTTCCCTCACATCTTTAAGGCTTTTAAGACTCTGAACACTTTCTTGTGTTGTCCTGTGAGGAGATCTTAATCGACTGCCTCGTCACTGCGAAGAACACAATCAAAGACACACTTTGTTTCATTGCATGGTTGCATCTGCAGAGATGGGGATAAACATAAAGAGAATTTAAAAGAATGAACCTGCGCAGCACCGTGGTAGAGCTGATTTAGATATTCAGTCATGACGGCTGCAAGAGGAACGAAGGTGGGATCAGTGTGGATGAGAAAGAGATTTGAAAATGGATGGAAAGCAATAAAGGGAAAGATGTGCAGCAGAATGCAAGAACATGAAGGATCCGTGATGAATCTTGCTCAAAAATACACGATGCACAAGTTTCCACAACAGAGAAATACAAACGTCGAGCTTCAGCAGAAAAACAAATGGCTGTAAAGTTGACTTCTAAATGTTAAAATATAGCATTACATTGACACAAAGTCTACAGCAATTGTGCATGAAAGTTGTTTTTGTGCAACTTAATTCCCTCTCCGTGTGTTTAAATTCCTAATATTCCTTCATTTATCGCTGTACAAAGACACACCAGGAGCAGACTCACTAATTAACGCTCTGAAAGTCTTATTAGTGATTCATTTCATGGTATTTCTGTCATTTTTCATGCAAACACAACTTTCCAGAGAAGATAGGGTGGAGAAGTGGGTTGATTTGCAAATGAAGGTCGTGTATACATCGCAATAAAAGGCCGCCATGATTCAGAATGATATAAATAATTTAAAGGTCTGCAATGTGTAATGTCCTCAAGGATTAAGGAGATTATGTTCATTTCTGTGCTGCCTATTGGTGCAGATGTCATTATTTGTCCTTAAATGACATCAAATATTTAGTTAGATTTGCATTGTTTAGCAATTAAAACTGCAACTTGAATCACATTTAAGACATTTTATTTATATTCTCAACTGTATTTACTTGTGACAACTGGCTGGATTAATTTTGTGAAATTTAAAAGTTACTGCCATCTACAGTGTCATTTTTACTACGCCAAGGAACACGGCAGAGTTATGTGATGATTGCCAATGGTTTGTCTATCTGTCTGTCTGTTAGCAACATTACTCAAAAACGGACAAACGCATTTGGATGAAATTTTCGTGGAAGGTCAGAAAAGACACAAGGACGTGTTGGATGCTGGTTCCATAACGATGCATTTTGAGCTGAGATCTGGTGTGTCTACTCAGCATGGACCGCAGCTCATTTACATAAAATAGACTTGACTTCTACTTTATGCAAATTCAGTGCGGCAAATGGAGGTCCAAAACATCATGAAACTTTCATCAAACGTCTAAAGTAGCTATCACTGAACTAAAATGAGGACAGATTTAACAACTACACAGCTTATTTCTCACCTCAGATGTTTTCAGAAATACTTCTTGCTCAAATGTTTTCGTAATGAAAGAAAAAGTTTGTGACTGAGCCGCCATATTGGTCCGACACATCTACGAGACTCGAGCTGAAAGCGCTGTCATGTGACCATGTAGTGGCCCCCAGGTGAGCTGTCCACCACGTGGGCGATTTTCAGATGTGACGCGTCTATAGCTACAAGTGAACACTACGCCATCTGCTTGGTGACGATCACATGATTGCAATCCTACCACAAATCCACTGCTGCAGACTTATGGGGACTTACACACGTGGACAAAATTGTTGGTACCCCTCAGTTAAAGAAGGAAAAACCCACAATTCTCACTGAAAACACTTGAAACTCACAAAAGTAACAATAAATAAAAATTTATTGAAAATTAAATAATCAAAATCAGCCATTACTTTTGAATTGTTGATTAACATAATTATTTAAAAAAACAAACTAATGAAACAGGCCTGGACAAAAATGATGGTACCTCTATAAAAGATTGAAAACTATTTGACCAGAGTGACATGATTAACTCAGGTGTGTCATTTAATTGACATCACAGGTGTTTCCAAACTCATAATCAGTCAGTCTGCCTATTTAAAGGGAGACAAGCAGTCACCCTGCTGTTTGGTGAAAAGGTGTGTACCACACTGAACATGGACAACAGAAAGCGAAGGAGAGAATTGTCCCAGGACATCCGAAAAAAAATTATAGACAAACATCTTAAAGGCAAAGGCTATAAGACCATCTCTAAACAGCTTGAAGTTCCTGTGACAACAGTGGCTCATATTATTCAGAAGTTCAAGACCCACGGGACAGTAGCCAACCTCCCTGGACGTGGCCGCAAGAGGAAAATTGATGACAAATTGAAGAGACGGATCGTTCGAATTGTATCCAAAGAGCCCAGAGCAACCTCCAAAGAAATTAAAGGTGAACTCCAAGGCCAAGGTACATCAGTGTCAGATCGCACCATTCGTCGTTGTTTGAGCCAAAGTGGACTTCATGGGAGACGACCAAGGAGGACACCACTGCTGAAAAAAACTCATAAAAAAGCCAGACTGGAATTTGCAAAAATGCATGTTGACAAGCCACAAAGCTTCTGGGAGAATGTCCTTTGGACAGATGAGACCAAACTGGAGCTTTTTGGTAAGGCACATCAACTCTATGTTCATAGACTCAAAAACCAAGCATACGAAGAAAAGAACACTGTCCCTACGGTGAAACATGGAGGAGGCTCAGTAATGTTTTGGGGCTGCTTTGCTGCATCTGGCACAGGGTGTCTTGAAAGTGTGCAAGGTACGATGAAATCTGAAGACTATCAAGGCATTCTGGAGAGAAATGTGCTGCCTAGTGTCAGAAAGCTTGGTCTCAGTCGCAGGTCATGGGTCTTCCAACAGGACAACGATCCAAAACACACAGCCAAAAACACCCAAGAATGGCTGAGAGAAAAGCGTTGGACTATTCTAAAGTGGCCTTCTATGAGCCCAGATCTGAATCCCATTGAACATATGTGGAAGGAGCTGAAACATGCCATTTGGAGAAGACACCCATCAAACCTGAGACAACTGGAGCTGTTTGCTCATGAGGAGTGGGCCAAAATACCTGTTGACAGCTGCAGAACGCTCATTGACAAATACAGAAATCGTTTAATTGCAGTGATTGCCTCAAAAGGTTGTGCAACAAAATATTAAGTTATGGGTACCATCATTTTTGTCCAGCCCTATTTCATTAGTTTGTTTTTTAAATAATTATGTTAATCAACAATTCAAAAGTGATGGCTGATTTTGATTATTTAATTTTCAATAAATTTTTATTTATTGTTACTTTTGTGAGTTTCAAGTGATTTCAGTGAGAATTGTGGGTTTTTCCTTCTTTAACTGAGGGGTACCAACAATTTTGTCCACGTGTGTAACTGTCAGAAATGATACAAGAAACAACTGATTAAATTGTGGGGTGTATCTGAGTCCCATCAATTCCCACCACTTGCCTCATATTTAGATCACGCGATTCAGTATCCATACATAACATACACATGCATAACACACGCCTGTGCTCAGCGCAAGATCATTTTGTTTGTGGGCACATCTATATTAAATGACCACATTCTATGTTGTTGTGATTTCTGCCATATTTCTTTTCAAGATTTCATCTGTCGGAAATTATACAACGACTGAGCAGCCTTGGCAGAGTACTGTGCTCTCTGAATGCTTTTCTTGTTATTAAAGGAATGACTGCAGGTTAATGACTAACTGGTTGAGGAAGCTTTACCTTCCAGGATATAAAGAATGCACGTCTTCAACATCATCTGCAGAAACATATGTGATGAAATTCCTCCCAGCATTTAACCCAACAACATTCTTGCTGTTTCTGTTTGTCTCCTCAGTACTGTAAAAGAACCTCCCAGCCTCGCCAGGGGAACGTCTGTGAGTCCAGCTTCGCTCAGTGCAGCATCTCCTCCAACGATCTGCCCAGCAGCTCCAGAGGCGGTGCAAAACACCACAGGTTGGACGTTTACCCGTAACGTTCTAGGAGTTGAATGCAGTTTGCAGCCATGACTCTAGTGTCCTCCGCTGTAATCAGCCTGGACTCAGTGAAGAGAGAAATTGAATTATGCATATTACAGGGCAGCCAAAACTAATTGCTGATTCACGGAAGAATGATAGTGATTATAATTAAGGCTATAAACATGTTAATAAGCATATCTGTAGCAGACAAGATGGGACGGAGATAAAATGTTGGAGCACATGAGCTGAAATCACAGGAAGCGTTTTGTCACACTGATCAGCGAGTGTTCATACACAGTAGAACCCACTAATACCCACTTCAGACAGAGTTTTCACTTTCGCCAAAGCTGGATGTTCTGTTACATCTCAAAATGTTCCTGTAACATAGTTTAATATCAACGGTCGAACATTCTACATTATATTAAATATGTAATGTGATATATTAAAGGTGGAACAAACGGCCTTTTATTTGAGGGAACACATTACAGAACATTTAGTGATAACAAAGGTAAGATGTTGTAGAAAAGGATGAAAGTTCCTAAATCAACATTTAAAAAATGTTTTTCAAATGTTATCGAGGCTTCAGATGGCAGAATGTTTTTACACAGAACGTTTCATAGACTCCTGAAATGTGATATATTAAAGGTAGACAAAAAACATTTTGAGTTTTTGTTGAGGGAACATGCTATAGAACATTCTTCCAGTAGACATTTCTAGAATAATGACAAAAGAAGGATGTTCTCAAGGCAACATTCAAAAAGTGTTTTCCAGATGTTATCAAAACCTCAGACAACACAACGTTCTTCAGAAGACGTTCATGTACCTTAATATATTAACAAAGTTGGCACATTCTGGCTTCAATTTTTGGAAATATTTTGAGGACACTCTTCATGGTGCATATTATAGAATCCATAAAAGGTTCCCATGTCTCAAAGAACAATCTCAAAAAAGCATTTTAAAAATGTTAATGACAGATGAGATGTTTTATACAGATGTTATGAAAATCTGAGATGGCTAAACGTTCTTGTACTGTAATATATTAATAAACATGGAGCATTGTGGCTGCAAAGTTTTATATCGTTATAGAACATTCTTCTGTAAGTTGTTTCCACACATAATGATAACAAAGGAAGGATGTTCTCAATAGAACATTCAGAAAATATTCTCAAGATGCAGTAAAAACAAAAAGTTCTTTGTAAGATGTTCCTGTAATGTGATATAATAGCAAAGGTGGAATATTCTGGTGGCAATATTCGGACGATGTTTTAGGGAATAGAACGTTCTCACAGTGTTCTGTAGAAGCAAAGGAAGAAAGTTCACAAAATAACATTCAAAAAATGTTTTCCAGATGTCAAGAATTGACAAAGGTGGAACATTTTGGCAGTAATGTTATGAACATGTAATGGGGATGTTCTAGAAGGTACACATTATAGAACGTTCTCCTCTGAAACATTCCCACAGTGTTCAGTGATAACAGATGAAGATAGTTGCTAAAATAACATTCAAAAAGTGCTTTCCAGATGTTGTCGAGGTCTCAGATGACAGAACATCTATGGTACAGAACATTTTAAAAACATTGCTGGCATGTTCTATTAAAATTGGAACATTTTGTCTTTTTTTTGTGGAAGCACGTAATAGAACGTTCTTCTACAAAATATTTTCACAATGATAACTAAACTAAAGGCAGATGTTCTCAACGCAACAATCAAAAGAACATTTTCAAGATGTTCTTGTGCTGAAATATATTAGCAGCGATGGATGACAGAACATTTCTTAGAGTCGTAATATATTCAATGTCTTAGCCTTTATATCCGGTTTTGTGTTTGTTTGAGTGAAAAGAAACTAAACTTTTCTCAGCTCAAAGGGGAGAAATAAGTAAAAATGAACACATAATAGATTTTAGTTTGAGACGTTCTCTTTCATCACAGCTCAGTTGAGACGTTCTCCTTCTCAGCCTTTTTCAATCTACCTGTTACCGCTCTGTGACTCCTGCAGCAGTTGGAGGTTAATCGGCCTTTTTTCAAGTGGATCCAGGCTGCCGCTGAGAGGAGATTTTCCCAGAACAAACCCAGAAATACAATCAAACAACCTCCCAGCCGCAAAGTCCACTCCTCTAACCTCTGGACCGAACTCTGCCGAGACTTTTCTCCTTCGTTTTCTCCAGGAGGTTGATCATGAGATTAGTCGGCTAAAAATTACATCCTTGTCGGGTTTATTTGTTCGCAACTGCATCCACTTATGCAGAGGGTCGGACATTATTGTGCCACAGAAAAAAAACTGTCCCCGGCTAAATCCATGTTGGGGAAATATCTCATTTAAAGGCCTCCATGTGGAGCTCTGCTTTTAAGAGCTAGACTCTAAGCCTCCAGTCGTTGAGCACGTTTTTAGTGCAAAACAAATCTATCTGTCAAAACAGCAGAGTTGAATTCGAATGAGGGCTTGAAGTGGTGTTTTTGGGTGAGAAATTAAATCTAAACCCAGAATGAGAGCAGAATAAAGGGGGGAATTTGCTACTTGAGTAAAGTAAGTCACACACATGCTGTCTTTTGAGGGATTACGGAGCCGCAAATCAACCTTTTCCAGAGTTCCTGCTGCAAAAACTCTGAACTTCGAACCATTTTCTGACTTTTTTCCATTAAAGTTTTATAGAATTTGGCAACTTCGTTTGCTTTTAAAGAAAACTTTTCCTCATTTCTGCACCTTCATTGAAACATCACCATCAAGTAATTGAGAAAGACTCTTTGTTTTCCCATCAAATGCCAAAAAAGAAAATGTGCCAAAGAGCCGCGAGCCACAGATCTTATTGTTTAGCTTCTTCAGCTCCTCAGTTTCTTGGATTGTTGGCTATGAAAAAACAATTACTGAAACTTAAATTAGGTTTAATAAAGGCTTTTGACAGGGATCATAAACAAGTTTTTCATTTCAAACTGATTTATTTTTTTGCCTTTGAATCTTGTCAAATACCATATTTACTGTTTTGTTTCTTTGTCGAAATGCTGTTCCACTCAAAGAGTTAAAATGATCTATTTTGTTCAGAAGGTTGTTAAGGCTGCTTGTATATTTAATCCGACTGCTATAAATATTAACTTTTGAAGACTTTGCAGCTCATTTATTTGTTTTTGAATGTGTCAAACATTACATACTTTTTGTCTTTTATATATTCTTTACAGAAAAAACAAACTGCTGTGCCTCCAAAAAAAAATCTAATTCTTTGGAAAACAACATGCAAAAAATATCTCAAAAAGTAGTGAAATGTGATTTGGTAGTTGATGCTACAGGGGAAAGTATGATTTTTTGGCCATTTTATAGTTTATTTATTTGTCTTTTACAGCTGGCTGTACGCTTCAAACACTACATGCATTGTTTACTTCTGTCTTTATATATTCTATGCAAAATAATTTGCAAAGAATATAAAATAGTTAAAATTTCTAGATAACAACATTCATGGGTCTAAAATTTCAGGCGCCATCCAAAACAGAACCACAGAACACCAACCAGAAAAGGGAAACACTGTTATACATAATAAATAAAAACTAAAACCTCTTCTGGCCAACATTAAAATCCACTTAATGCACAAAAACTGACGAATCGATGTCCCCCTAACCAACCCAGTCTGCACACAATTGCATTTCTATACAAGTAATTAGTTAGGTTCTGAATGGAACATTTTTTGGGTGTGGTCATTTTTTTTCTTACATATGTGTTTATTATCAACAATTTTGACAGTTTATTTTATTGTTTTAGTGTTGCTTCTTTTCAGCCACCCAATCATATAATTGATGGGATATTATTTTCCACCTTATAACCCAGAAGATGGAGGAAAAACTTTAAATATGTTGTATTTTAACCCCAAATATGATGTTTTTCTAAACCTTATGAAGTGGTTTTGTTGTCCAAAGTTAACCAAGCTTCAAATGTAGTCATCTTTTTAAAAGTGTGAACCGAAGCCTGACATTTTCCTAAAGCTATCTACATAGTTTTGGTGTGGAGACCATAGCAAAAAGCAAATACAACCAAAAGTAACAGGAAAAGAGCATACAAATGATGATAAGACAAGAAAAAATAACTTAATTAATCCCTCACCAGGGATATTTACAAGTTACAGCTGTTAGATAGAAATTAGAACTGGAAGAAGCAATACAAGAAACAAAAGAGTGGAATAGTCCTCAAAAATAAAGATATAACAGATTATGGCTGTGTCCGAAATGGCATACTAACGTACTACATACTCAATGAGTATATACTGTATACTACGTACTATAAGTATGATTAGAATGTCAACCGTTCACACTGTAGTATACTACTACGTTTCCCATAATGCATTTCAAGCCTCCGACGACAAAAACCGGAAGTACGGCTATCAAATATCTCGGCTGATTGCCGGCTTCAGGTCGATTTTACGCTAACAAACAGTCGCATAATTAATGTGGCAATTTCAAGCCGGCACTCCTCATGCAGTTATTAGCCAGATTATGCGAATCGTTTCAATTGTAGCTGCAGGCTACTGCAGGGAGCTGCTACTTGTTCTGTATGCAAAGCGAGCTGCTGCAACTAGCTGCTAGCGTTCAGTAGCACGTTGTGAGGCGTCTGACAAATTTAAAACGTTGGTCAGAAAACGCCTATTTCTCAATCTGTGGGGTGATTAGGATGACTACTTAAAGGCATTAGAGGAGATTTAATTTCCTACGACTTTGAACGTAGCATGCGCATGCGCACATACAACCTCTCCCTCACCCCCTCTAACCTCCCCCCTCTTAACATTTACGAAGAAACGCCCCCCTCCAGAAACTTGCGTAGGACTCGTGAAGTTTTCTTTTACGGCTGGGTCCCCCTGGATCTTTATCTGCCATTATGTAAAAAAAGAAGAGCAAAACAAGTCGCCAGCTAACTACGAAGCTATACCAAAGCAACACATACAGAAAACACGTAAGTCCAAGGCGTACGTAATCTACGTAACTCGGCCTGAGCCGGAAGGTTTTTGATTGACAGGAAAGGGAGCAAACCAAACGCCTCGGTCCGAGCGCGTTGATTGGCTGATGTTTATCAGGTCCTGCCATGCCCACAGTTTTTTTTTTTGTTGTTTTTTTAAATTCTTTTAGAGACCATACATACAAGTCCACTACAGGTCAGTATATTCATTTTATGTGAATCAGACAAATTAAACAAAAAAAAAACATCCTCCATAATGCCTTTAACCACATAAAATAAAATAAAAATCGCCCCGGTCCGGCCACAGGCTTCCATTTCGGTGGGTAGCTCGCAAAGCATTATGGGGCGGATGAGTATGACTAGTGTGGTCACCGCGCATACTTAAAAATTTTCCGGAAATAGTATACATCCGGGTATTTCTCGCGTACTCAATCTTTTTATACTATGTAATGTGAACGCACTACATACTTATTTTGACGTCACACTTAGTATGAGTAGTACGTTAGTATGCCATTTCGGACACAGCCTTTGTAATATAATCAAGATTACAACTATACTTTAGTTTGTGCCAACTTTTGCTTCAGTCCTCATTTTCTGGAATTTATGGCTCTTTAAAACTCTCATTAATTTTATTCTGTCCTACGTGTCTGTGTCTGTGACGTAAACAGTTCGACAGATAGCTAACATGAGGTGAGGATCCCAAAGAAGACATAGAGTCCAGGATTGACTTTTACAGGCTTTAGTAATCTTCACTGAATCCACTTTCCTCCTTTATTCTTGTAAAACTGTACAAACAACACAGAAAAGGGGGTGTTCAAATAAACATCTAAATAAATTGTCATAATTGTCTGCTGCATGTCATTACTGCACACACACACTCACACACATAAAAACACCTAAGCATTCTTTGCATGAATGAATGTCAATAAATGTATGTAAATCAATGCAAACCTTCAAAATGGCATATGAAATACCACCAATAAATGAAGCAATTGAAAACAACGTGGACGTCAACAAAAGCAAGGAGCTAGTCTGCACTCTAGCATGCAGTAAACGAGTAGAAGTAAACTAAAGTTACACAGCACTCATTTCACTATCTCTTAAACACACAATGTCTCTCTAGAGGACTCCAAATAGGAGCAGAACTTACAGACGAAGCTTTCCAAGGCACCAAAAGTGAGGAGAAACAATGAACGGGAGCTAGGATGACAGAAACCCTCTCTGTGTAGAACTAGCTTGCATCCGACCAGCAGCTCTCATGAAAAACACACCCGAAGAAGAAAGTTAGCGGAAACTACCAGCGAGAGAGAGGAAATCACCTTCAAAATAAAAGTCCATTTTCACTTCCTGATAACGTAACGTCACAAATTTCCTACAACACTGTAGCTGATAAAATTTCAAAACAAAATTACATTTCTTTCGAAACTTATATAAGGATTCAGTTAGTCTGTTTAGAAACATCTTTTTGTGGAGACAAGGTTTCAACAATCACATTTTCTTCTTGGAGTAAAAATAACATATGACTGATGAAAAGAATTCATTAATATCTTTTGTTTTGTTGTGTTTTCTTCCTAGAAGTGGTTCATTGTCTCACAGCCCCGACCAGAGAACGAGGGCAGCCCTTTGGTCGACTCCTCGCAGGACTCCACCCATTCCCAGAGGAAGGCTGAACCCAATTGGAGGATCCAAGTACTCTGGCCCCGCCTACCAGCACCTTCAGGAAGTGGACTCAACTGAGAAGGAGGCAGAGGCACAAAGAAGGTGAGAAGTTACTGGTAGTCCTGATTAAAACTAGTAGCAAATATTTTTTCTACCTTAAGACAACATAAAACACCAAAATAACTGTTAGAAAGTGAGAAAAGTGGAACTTTGGCAACCGTTTAAAAAAAAAGACATATTTTCCTTCTGCATAATGAATCTCCTGTTCAACAGAGTATCTTTGAAGAACAATTAAGTCAATTAGCTGGTATAAATAGTCTTTAAATGCATGTGTATGCTGATATATCCCAGTGTTATTGTCTAACACAGTGTAGTGAAGTTTAATAGGTTCACTTTACATACAGTTGAGTGCAGCTCTTTCCAAATGTCCTTGACCTTTCTAAAAAATGTGATTTGTGTCCATGAGAAAAAAGTCTTTGAATTGAAATCTAAGTTAGTAAAACATGACTCTAGTCTGACTTACTCATGAACACATAACTGCATACATATTGTACCAGATGTGCAATTTTGTGTTAACTAAAATTCAAATTAAAACTGAACTAGAAGTACATCTTTACAATTTAGATTTTCTCTTAGTTCTCAGTTGAATAAATCACCATGTAATTTAAGTAAATAGACCCATCATATGTCAAAATAAACAGCAGAACTTTCTCTTGACAGTGATTTTGAAGTTACCACAAATTTCTACATATTTAAGTAGGCAACTTGAATATGAATTAAATAATGTCATTTATGTCTGTTAGGCATTAGACGTATATTTTACTCTGTTTCTAAGTTTTACAGTTTCTTATCATCATGGTTCAGATATTTTCAGATTCCAGATAATCTCCTCTGCACATTTATGGATATATATATATACACATCTGTACTACCAGCACTTTATGGTGAAATACATGTAAAAATACAGTAATTTCATCATCCAAAATATGTTCTTGTCTTAATATAAAGGCTAATACACAAAATCTGCATGCATTGTTGTGCATTAACTACATCTATTGTTTTTCCAATAAGATTTTACATTTTATACTTTTCTGTCTATATATGTGTGTGTGTGTGTGTGTGTGTGTGTGTGTGTGTGTGTGTGTGTGTGTGTGTGTGTGTGTGTGTGTTTATAATACATGTAGTTGACTCTTATAATAACTGAGATAAGACTTGAAAACAAAAGCAGTGAAATCATTCAAATACATTATATCTGATACACTGATATAATGTATTTCTATGTATTTGCTTGTCTTATTTCTGTATAAAGGCTGTTTTAAGTGCAGCTTCTCGATGGAGGGTATTTTTACTCTCTCTGGTTTCTTCTCTGCTGTATCCTCCAAGTGCTGAGTCACTGCAATGAAACCCACTGACTGAGAAATACAGGCCTGCTGCTGTGGACAGAGCTTTGGGTTTCATTTCAAGAGTGGATATTTCAAAGCCAATTCTAAGAAAGAAAAAAGAGAAGCAACCCAGCCTGCATTTCTTTTTTTAACCTCCTTTACTCCCCCTCATCCCTTTTGTTTTCCAATCTGCTGAGCAAAGATAAAAACAAGGTCATGCCGCGTCGTGGTCTGCAGTTCAAAGCCTCGCCTGGTGCTTTTAAGGACCAGATCCAAGCTGCACGTCTGCATCTTTTACACTCTCACTTTTACTTGTGCATTAAACTCTGATCATCAGCGTTTTAATGTGACAGCATAGCAAGCTGACCAATAATTAAACCACAGTGTTCAGATGAAGCGCAGCAGGGCGACGCCTCGCAGACAAGCCAGAGAAAATGCAAATGATGTGCAGGAAGTATATTCGGTGTGAAAGGCTGCTGTGCTTTGACCCATTTCTTGCTGGATGGTGAGTCAGAGTTTTACCCACCTGGACTGGCAGGTTTCACTTCAGGCGTCCTGGTCCCACATCAGAATTAAGCTGCACATGACCTACATGCATAATAGAAGACAGAGCACGAGGATATGACTGGACAAAAAAGTCTCGGACATATAAGAACAGATACTTTAGGTGCACTGAGCTTCCTAAACCCTGATTCTATATTTACACAGGAACATTTACCTAAATACACTGAAGACTGACTCATGGCTGCTGGTGATCTCTTTAGGCTCAGATCTGGTGTTGTCTGCAGAACCTAAAGGCCCTCATGGTCCTCAAAAGTCCAAATCATTGTAAAACAACTCAGTGGAATCAGCATCTCAGTAGTTCAATGTAAATATATCCATAGACTTCATTTAACGCATTAAGTGAATAAAATAATCAGCTTCTGATCAACATTGAGTGTTCTCTGGTTGGACCGAATTGGAACAAACACTATTTTGTAGAGGCACCATTACTGCATCCTGGGCTTAGCTCCACAAACAATGATTGTAATTGGTCCAAAGTACAAACAAGCAAGCTGAGCCATTTTTTCTTAAGTGATTTTTTTTTTTTAAGATTCTCATTTAGGAATTCTCTAGTTGGCGACAATTTCTTCTGGTGACTGTAGTACAACTGTAGTACAACTACTGTAGTCTACAAATTTGGCCTTTTTTTGTTTCCCCGTCATAAAAACATGTTCAGATTCAGCGGCAAAGTCAGCCATAGTTTGGTACGAATAAATGCATGTTTTTAAGCATGTCCCACAAACACAGTTTTGCTGGGGCACCATCACTGCATCCTGGGCTTAGCATTGCAAATGATGATTGTAAATGGTCCAAAGTAAAAACAAAGAAGCCAGGCCATTTATTCTTCAGGGACTTTTCATTAAGATTCTCATTAAGAGTTCACTGATTGGCGAAAATGTCTTCTGGTTACTGTAGGTGTTCTTTGCTGTCCTAACATGGCCCTTTTTCAATTCCCTGTCATAACAATAGGCTGCAGCAAAGTTGCCTATAGTTTGGTACAAACAAAAGTTTCATTTTTCAAGCATGTCCCACAAACACTGTTTTGCAAGGGGACCATCACTGCATCATGAGCATCGTCGAAGATGATTAGAATCGGTCTAAAGTCAAACAAACAAGCCATAGTATGTTTTTTCCATCCATTTTTCATCATAGAAGTCCTCCATCATAAAAGCATGCACAGATACTGCATCAAACTCACAGCCACAGTTTGGGACAACAGACAATTCTACATGTAACACCAAAACAAGTTGTGTAGAAGACTGTGTTACAGGGGCACCATCACTGCATCCTGGGCTGAGCATCAACCAAAATGATTAGAATTGGTCTAAAGTCAAACAAACAAGCACATAGTATGTTTTTTTCAGCTGTTTTTCATCCAGATACTCACCCAGGATTTCTATAGTTAGTGTAAGTCTCTTTTGCTGTCCAAATTTGTCTTTTTTTGAAAACATTTTGCCCATAGAGCATCTGTGCCCTCCTTGCAGGGCATAAAAATCCCCCATCATAAAAACATGCACAGATGCTGCATCAAACTCGGCCACAGTCTGGGACGAACAGACAATTCTACATGTTCCACTAAAACAAGCTGTGTATAACACTGTGCTCCAGGGGTACCATCACTGCATCTAAGCCTTAGCATTACCAAAGATGAAAGTATAACAAACAAGACCGTTTTCTCTATGTTTAACAAAAATGTCTTTTGGTGAGTATATAGGTGTTCTTAGTTGTCCAAATGTGGCCCTCTTTTATTTCCCTATGGTAAAAACATATTCAGATGCTGCAGCAAACCACAGTTTGGTTCGAACAAAAGAATAAGTTTTGTTCTTTGAACATGTTCCATGATAACTGCCCCCTACATTGTTTTGCCGGGGCACCATCACTGCATCCTGGGCTGGGCATTGTCCAAGATGATTAGAATTGGTCTAAAGTCAAACAGACAAGGACACAGTATGTTTTTTTTCCAGGTATTTTTCATCCAGATACTCACCCAGGGTTTCTCTAGTTACTGTAAGTGCCCTTTGCTGTCCAAATTTGGCCTTTTTTCTGTAGTTTTTACCCGTAGAGCATCTGTGCCCTCCACTGCATGGCATAAAAAATTCACCGTCATAAAAACATACACAGATGCTGCATCAAAATCAGCTACGGTTTGGGACGAACAGATGAGCAGGTTGTACACAAAATACAAGAGGTCACTCTCACTTGCTTACTCACACATACACTCATTCAGTCAGCTGCACACACACACTCTTACATTCACTCCTGCCGGCTGAGTCATTGACCTGTGCACACTCCATCACTCGCTCACCTACTCATTCACTCTCCAATGGAAGATTCCACACTGCAGCAGATGGACGGATGGATAGCGGCATCAGTGTGGTCGGCCGCGTTGCCATGGAGACATTTGAGAAACAGAAAGACTAGAATCTGCTCTGACACGAAGGTAAAGAGCTCCAAAATAAAGTAGAGAACGAGGCGGCGGCAGCAGAAAGGACATGACGGAGGAGCAGCAGATAGCAAGCGACAGTTGGAAAATGCTTTAAAAGAAAAGGGTTGCCTGTTCTTTTCTGCGTTATCTCTACAAAATGGCTGACAGGGAGACAGAATGTCCTGTGGTGTTACGACTATTTTAAGATAAAGCTGTCTCCAAAATGGCTGACAAAGAGGCTGCGTGCATCTTTTTTGTGCTTTCGGTCAACGTCTGCAGCATACAGAGTTCGCCCTCCGCCGACGTACACCTCACTGCACGGACAAACACATGTCTCCGGTGTGTTTCTCAATGTTACAAGGTCACTGCATCATATTACATGGGGGATTTACTCGGAATTTATCAGCAAACTGAAGGGATATATTAGGAAGTTATCTGTAGGGCGGCGGATTAATGAAAATGACTGTTAACACTTGTACTTGTAATGAGCTCCCGTAAATGATAAAAGCCCGGTCACTTATCTCACCTCGCTTGCTCACAATCTCTCTGTAATACCCCTCGAGCTGCTCCCACGTCGCTGTTGGGTCTATATTTGAACTGTGCTTCATAGATTTTTCTCTCTCTTTTTTTTTTTTTTTTGCAATCTGATTGTGTTTCAACACATCAAAAGAGAGATTTGGCTGTGAATGTTATCTTGGGAATTAGCACCCTCGCATCATCCCTGCTTATCGCTCGCAGGATCCGCTCCACGGGCCGCTAGCTAAACCTCCGCTGTGTTTTTTTTCAGAGAGGTTTCCAAAAAACGTAGCACAGATAAAACAAAAAAAATTAAAAGCACCATCTCCGCCTTGATGGAAAGCATCTGTGATGAGGGTATTACATGGAAGAGGGACTCCAAAGTTGAGGTGGCAGACAAAAAAACTTGCAGAGGATTATGAATTATTACATAAAGATAATGAGGTTGTGCTCCACATTACAGCTGGATTTAGATGCCGATAGCAGGGGAGCGGTCAGTCTTAGAGAGAGTTCAGCGAAGCTACATCAAGACCCAGAACAGAGCAGAGGCTGGTAATGAACACAACCCAAGAGAAATGTTTTATATCTTTTTATATATCTTCGCGAAAAGCAACACAAACTAAAAAGCAGATGAGAAGATGCAGCAGCAAGAGAGATAAAAAGGTGGTCAAAGAAGAATGTAGATGAGCTGGTGTAACCAACCTCCTTTATTGCATCAAAAAGAATTTCTAAATGTCATGTAAACAAACTCCTGACACCTGCTGCAAAGTAATAGTTCAACTTATCCTGGATGTTTGATTCCTGTTCAGCCTCCAAAGCAGGAAGTAGCACAGTTCTATGTTGGTTTATTAATTGATTATGTTTTTTTGTTTTTTTTATCTGTAACCACGATCTTTTCCTGATCGCATAAATGTTTTAGCTGCCCTTACTTCAACCCACATTTCAGGGATTTCTGGTGACCAAACATGAACCACAAATTCACCATTTCACGTTCATCTGGAGGGTATTTTTGCACATCAATTTCCTTCTTTTTCTACCTCAAATTTCTCAAGCTTTTTCTACACTGTCAGCGTTCAAATTAAGGTTGAAAATGCCCCTAATGTATTTAGAAAAACATGTTTTAGTTAATCCTAATTCTAATTATACATTAGGCCACTGTCTACCACAAAAAAATACATTTTAATCCTCTGAACTCTGAGCAGTTTTTGAGTTTTTCTTCACTCCGGGCTCATTTTTCACTGCAATATAAAGTCTGTCGGCCCTCATGGTCACCCAAAGTCCAAAACATCATAAAAGAACAACAGTTAATTCCTCAATAATTTAATGTAAACAAAGCCAGAGTTCAATAAATTAAATTTCTGAAGATGCAAAACTTTTATTTTAGCTGCAGTTAAATGAGGAACTGACTTGAAATCAGAAAAAGTGAAGAAAAAAACAACTGTTACCATCTTTTCTTGTTGGTTCAATTCAGCTCTCTGAAGCAGTTTCTGAGTATTTCTCTTCACTGTTGTTCATTTTTCACTGCAGTATAAAGTCCTGCCTCTATGGAAACAGAACAACCATGAAGAAGGACATGTTTTATGCAGTATGATACAATTAGAATGCCATGAATTAGAGTTAAAGGAAAGTTGAATTTCTTTTATTATTTACTTTAAAAAATAATTGGAGAACCCGTGATGAATATGTAAAATGTTTTCCTCATGTTACCAATTCTGGAAAAAACATTTTGTGACTCTTCATACTATAGATATTTTGCAGTTTATATTTTTCATTTGTTTTCATGCTTAAATCCTGTGTACACAGCCTGCAGTTCTGCCGAGGAGTCTCTGAATTTTTGTCACATGGCTGCTACCACATTATAAATCGTAATTTATTTTATTTATTTGAATACATTTTATTTATATTTTACATTATAAAAAGAAACCAACCAGTACTGTCACTTCATAGACAATTTCATACTTACAACTTTAGTTTGTTTCCATAGATGTCAGTGTAAGCACTGCAGTTCAGCTGAAAACTCCTTGAATTTTTGTAACATGACTGTTGGTTGGAGCTGATTCAGTTATGGGGTTGTTTGCTTCCACTAAAGAGCACAATTTTTTTATTATTTATTTTTTTACAGAATCTGGTTATTCCAAAGGGCAAATTTTCTGGAAATTTTTAAATGAAATATCTAGAATTAAGTTTGTTTTTTTTAAATGTCAGGATTTCAAGCTTAAATCTGGGGTGTTGTAAAGCGCAAAATCTAACAGTTCTTTCAGTTTTTACAGTTTCTGGCTGATAAATGAGGTAATTTCTTTGTTTAAACTTAACAGAGTTTTGCAGGGGCACCATCACTGCATCCTTGGCTGAGCATAACATGCTGTTCAAACCAGTGGGCAGGTTTAGGGGTTCAGAGGGCTCATGCATTTTGAGGTTTTGCAGAATTAACTGATGTAAACGTTGCTGTTTGGCAGTCAGGTCGAGGTTCATGCATGTAGGAAGGTTTCTAATGAGGTCTTTAAAAGGCTGCATGTGTACAGTGAACTCTTCAGACCAGTGGTATAGTGTAGTTTTTTCTAGTGGGTATACTCCGGCCTCATGAACCAAAGCCAGGTCAAGTTCTCATATATGTGCGCGTGCACTCACAAGTGTGTGTGCACGCGCACACACGTGTGAGTGCACGCGCACACACGTGTGAGTGCACGCGCACATATATGAGCACACACACACACAGCAACAGCAGCTCCTTTATTTCAAACTACCAATTAGATACTTATAGACATTATAGCGTCAGCAGCTCCTCCTCCTGCCATCAGGTAGAACTGATATTTCCTCTTCATCATGTGCAGAGTTTTGTTCATTTATTTTTGTGCAAAAAAGTTTGGTTGAAATATTAAACAAAAGTAAGAATGCCTGTTTTTGTAACAAAACAAATTCACAAAATGAGTCAATTATAAGGCTTCTCATAAAAACACTGAATGAAAAAGAGTTTGTCAAAACACAAATGATTCGTATTTGCCTGATTAGGCTAAATATGAGGCTACAAACAATAATAAATTAGGAGCCGTTTGGGAGCCCAAAGAGCCGGCTTTTCTTTGGAAGCCGTGCCAGATGCTCTCTGAAAAGAACCGAGCTTCCATCACTACTGTCCTCCTCTCTGTCCCTCATCTCTCAACTGGTTTTTGAAGGCAGAGCTGCGACGCAATTCGGCGACGTCATTGGCTGAGCAGCGTCACGTGGGATGCCTGAACTCGTACATAATTGGTCTGTGTGTTTCTGAGCTGACAAACCAATGATAAACACTGGAAAGCTGCACCGGTAAAATAGAAGCGACCTGTCAAATTTACACCCGTATAGATGGCGTCTGGGTCCGGATCCGGACCGCGGTCCGCCTTTTAGTGAGCCCTGTTCTCAGACAGACACCTTCCCCTGTCCCATACAGCTTCACCGCTTCCTGACACAGAGAAGACGAATTTATGAACGGGAAAGCGAACGTTATGTCAAAAAAACGTACTGATACATGTGTTTGCGCATTTTTAAGTGTTTATATGGAAATTCAGGACCTTTTCTAGTGAGTATAAGGCGTATACCTGGGTGTTTACACCCCTGGGTATATGTATCTTTGCACATTTTTAAGTGGGTATACGGAAATTCGGGACCTTCTCTAGTGGATATAAGACGTATACCTGCGTGTTTACACCCCTGGGTATGCGTATCTTTGTGCATTTTTAAGTGGGTATACGGAAATTCGGGACCTTCTCTAGTGAGTATAAGGCGTATACCTGCGTGTTTACACCCCTGGGTATGCGTATCTTTGCGCCTTTTTAAGTGGGTATACGGAAATTCGGGACCTTTTCTAGTGAGTATACGGTGTGTACCTGCGTATCACGTAGACTACACCACTGCTTAAGACAGCGCCGCAGTGGGAGCCATGCAGCAGAACCACATTACTCACGGCGGTGCAGCTCTGCGTCAAATGTACATAAATTCAAAGTTGGACTGAAACCGTCTCAGAAATACAAAAGCTGTCTTTGTAAATACTGAGAAGAATAATTGTAGCTGCTGCTTCAGTTTCTGTCTCTGTGCACCTTTTAGTCGACAACAGATAAATAAATCACATCAGTGTTTTCCATCCTGGAGCTGATTCCTCCCTGTAGCCCCGTTCCTTCTTCTGCATATGTAAATGAGCTCATTAATTATGAATCAGCAACAGATACAAAAAGTACAGTTAGTTCACTTACAGTGAGCTCAAACAGGAAGAAACAAATAAATGCACTAAACGGCTTGAAAACTGGATATAAGGAGCAACAGCACGTGGACGTATTAAACATGAATGGTGACCAAAGAGGCCAGAACCTTAGAACCAGGATTCTTACTGGTTCTGTCCCATATGGACCAGTCTGCAGCCGGAGATCCTCTGGAGGAACCGTTCTGACTGAAATGTGGAACGGCCAACCCGAGGAGACGAAGCATGTAATGTGATATGTTAGCAAAGGTAGAACTTTCTTCCTGCAATGTTCTGAGGATGTTTCAGGAATGTTCTTGAGGCGTCACATTATAGAACGTTCTTCTTTCCACAGTGATAACAAAGGAAGGATGTTCTCATTGCAACATTTTGAAATGTTTTCCAGATGTTATTGAGGCCTCAGATGACAGAACATTTTTAATGCAGAACATTATAAAACGTTCCTGTAATGTGATGTATTAAAGGTGGAACATTTTGCCTTTTTGTTGAGGGAACACATAACAGAACGTTCTCCTTTATGGCATTTCTACACTGCAAACAAAGGAGGAATGTTCTCAATGCATCATTCAAAAAACATTTTCAGATGTTGTGAAGACCTGAGATGGCAGAACTTTCTTTATAAGACACTCTTGTACTGTAGTGTAGTATGAAATGTGGAGCATTCTGGCTGTTGTTGATAGAACGCATAAAATCTATGAAACGTTCCCACAAGATTCCATGATAACACAGGAGGAACATTCTCAGTGCAACATTAAGTTTTGAGAATGTTTGAGCTCAACAATTTAAAAAACATGATCACAAAACATTACTAGAACGTGTTTTAGCAGTTTTACCTTTAAGTAGAACATTTTGTAAAACTCTTTTGGTAAAAACATTAGTAGAACTTTGCAGAACATTCTTGGAACCAAAAAAATGTGACATGGGTACCCTCTATTTTATTTGACTTGAATTTGATATGTGTTTTCATATTTTATTTGTATCCACTGGTGTTTGCTGCCTTGATTTATTATTAAAAACTTTTACTGTATTTTACCATTTTTTTCTCTTTTTATTCTCTATTTGACCTTTTGATGTTCAGCGATCTTAATGAGTGTCCTCCTTTTTTTTTTGCAATTTATCCATATATACAGAACTTTTGAAGAAATAATAAACCTGTTGTTTTGTTGTTATTGTTATTTTTAGGTGAGATTTGCAGAAACATTAAAACAACGCTGAAACGTACAGAGCTGAGAGGGAGATGCAGGTTTTGACTGGAAGCTTTTTCCCGTTTTCACCTGATCTCTGCAGTCATAGAAACTCTGAGCGCGAACAGCTTCAATAGGATTTTCAAAGTGACTGATCTTGACCTGAAACTGTGACGATTTTCTGTTTTTCTGAATCAAAAGAGGGAAAAGAAAAATGAATCCCACATGATGCTCGATCACCTACGTTGTCCTTGACCGGAGTTCGTGAACTTCTCAAAACAAAGCACTCGTCATTAAAATCGATAAAATAAAAAAGTGAACTCCGTGTTACCCCGTGGCTTATATAAGAGGGTTTTTTTTGTGTGTGTACTCAGATACAAAAAGATGAAAGAAAGATGTCAGACTCATCTGCTTCCCCCTCCACAGCCTTGGTTAGCCTGAGCGGTGGCGGAGGGCGGAGAGCCGAGCCTTTGTGTATTCTGCCGGGGCTTCGGCGTGGGCGTTTGAGAATACGATCGTGTTTAAATCACGCCGAGACACAACGACTTCTCCTCTCTGGAATTTTTTTTCTGCTGCTGAATAACCTTTAACTCCTCGCACTCTCTTGTTTCTGTTTTTTTTCTTTGTCTTTACAGTTTTCAGGCGGAGAACCGAAGACCAGACGAAGGCTTCCTAAATATGCAAACTCCCGTTGCCGTGGAGACGCTGTTGCCCTGGAGCGACCGCGTGGAGACGAACCCGGATCCCAACCAAGCCTCCCGCAGTCTGAGGCGACCAGCTCGCCGCCACGGCAACCACTTCCCACCGCCGCCCTTCCGCTCCTGCTCCATCCCCATCATCCCATCCGTGCAGTGTCACCATGACAACGAGGCGTCCTGTATGCAAACCAGCGTCGCCCCAGCAACCGCATCAATGTCCACCTGCGGAGAGAGGAGGGAGAAGATGGTGCCACCGCATGCCAATGTGCTCTTCTCCACTTCCTGCTCGTCTGCCATTGGCCGGCAGCAGGACGAGGTGGCACTGCTGCTGGAGGAGGCGCAGGAACAGCTCCGGGCGTTGGCATTGGCTCACCGGAAACAGGAAGAGGGCGGAGTCATCATTAACGGCGGCAGTGGCGGCGGAGCCATGGTGGCGCCAGTGGAGGCCAGAGAAACTGTTTGCTTCCTGAACCTTAACGGAGGAAGCGGCGGGTCGCTGAGCTGCAGTGGACCAACGCAGACCCAGCTGCTCAGCCCCAGCCAATCACACAGAGACCTGGGCCAGAACAGCCAATGAGAGGACTCGATTTTTGAACGCTGACAGATGGAACTGCCGAATCTGTGGAAAAAAAAGAAAAAAACACGTAATATCATGGAAATTCTGAAAATGTGCTGATGATATGCATACAAACACTTCTGGAGTGGCCGCCGCCTTTACACCGACCGGAAAAAAAGAGGAAAAAAATATTTACATGCATTTATTTACAAAAAGGAAGAAAAAAACACTTCTACTTAGACAAAAAGAAACCAAATAGTCTGTCAAATCCATGGTGTTTTTAATTGTAAAAAGAATATATAAATATATATATAAATATATATGGATATAAATATATGGAATTCAAAAAGTGACCAAGTACAAAAAGTTGAAAAACACAGGAATGATGTAACTATTTTTCTTGTTTTTTCTTCTCCTCTCCCCTGTTTTGTATTAAAACTCTGTCACGTTTCTTTGGGCTCGGCTGGAAGAACTTTCGTTTCATTCTGTGAGCCGACGAGGAAGAGTTCACTCCCCCTTTTTGCCTTTTTAAAGAAAAAACCTGACAAACTCAGCCAAGAATTCCAGCGCAGCCCTCCGAGTTAATCAGCAACACTTTGAGGATTTTCAAAATAAAAGCTCCCCGGCTGTATGTCTGCGTGCGCGTGTGTGTGTGTGTGTTCATGCTGGGAAGCAGCAAGTGGGAAAATATGGAAATATCCGCATTATTTTGTTGGGAAGAATTCAGATTATTTTTCTTTTTTGTTACAAATTCTATTTTCACACACACACACACTCACCTGTGCATTATTCTCATTATTTGTTTTGAACGGACTGCAGGACGGACGGACGGCTTTGGTTCACCACAGGAGCTAATTTTGTTTTTAGTTTTAGTTTGTTTTCCATTTCTGGTTATTAATGAACAATGCTGCTTTCTGAGGGACAACCACGTGGTTTTGGTATTGAAACAAGAAATAAATGTCTCTATGTTGTATCCCATGAATTGGAAGCTTTTGAATCTCTGTATGAAGTTACAGCCAAATGTTTCTGGTGTCAAAAAGTAAAAGAAAAACAACAATAACAACAAGGATAATGGCAAGATTTTTCAAAATAAGATCTGTTTTTTGGTCATTTTGACATGCATGCTGGAAGACGTCAGTCTGGTTTGCACACACGAGAAATCATGCACCGCAGAATACAGAAATGTTCAAGACAATGTGGTTTAAAGCCAAAATTCCTCCAAAAGAAAACACATTTAAATCCACTGAACTCTCTCTTTCTGTTGATGGTTTTTAAAAAAAGAGAAGCTTTTACTTTGATTCTGTCTCTTTCCAAATGTTTGCTGATGTCATTTTGGAATAAAAAACTACACAAAATGAATAAATGAGGGGGAACTCTGGCCTTGATACCAAACAATTTCACCCGTGATTGGCTCACAGTGGTTCGGTTTTTAAAAAGGAGAAGAACCGGTGGGAGGAGAATGTTGGACGAGGAGTTTGTTTTTTTTAGGCGAGTGAATGTGGAGGATCTGGCGTCCATTCAAACAACTCAACCAGAAACTCATATTTAGAATGAAATTTTTTTTAAATGACTCGATTAAAGGACCAATTTAATTAAAAATGAGGTTAAAGCTTGGGAAGAGAGAATACGAGTGGTAAAACTCTCCATGAAAAAGGGTTCAGTGGTCTAATTTAGAGCTAACATCTGTGTATTTTATGCATATATTCATCAGTCAAAGCAGCAAACCAGAGTTTCCAGCCGACATGAGACTGTTTGATGAGTTCTACATGGTTCTTTCTATGGTTCTCTACATTCATGTGATCACGGGCTGGATCACACTAACTGAGTCCAACATTTCCTGAATCTTTATCAAATCTCTCAGAATCTCTGAAGTTTTACCAGAAAACCTCCATCTTCTGCAAGACGTCTGAATGATGAAGCTGAAAATGTTTCAACAGCTGCTGACAGAAACAAGGCAGCATTAGTTCTTTCTTTCTTTCTTTCTTTCTGATGTTGATTTTTTTCTTTTTTTCTTTCTTTTCTTGTGACTTCTTTCTTTCATTTTTCTTTCTGTTAATTTCTTACTGACTTTGTTTCTTTTTTCTTTTTTTAATTTCTTTTTTTCCTATTGAGTTTCTTTCTATCTTTCTTTCTGTTTGTTTTTTTCTGAGTTTGTTTCTTTCCTATTGACTTTGTCTTTCTTTCTTTCTTTCGTTCTTTCTTTCTCTCTTTGATGTTTTTTCATTTAGTCTTTCTTTTCTTCTGATTTTCTTTTTTCTTTTGTTCTTTAGTTTCTTCTGAATTTCTTTCTTTCTTTTGTTTCTTAGTTTCTGACTTTCTTTCTTTTTCCCTAGTTTCTTCTTTTTTCCCTATTTCTTTCTTTCTTTCTTTCTTTCTTTCTTTCTTTCTTTCTTTCTTTCTTTCTTTCTGCCACTGAACCCTAAAATGACCCTTCTTTGGGATCTACCAGTTGAACTTCAGCAGTTGGAGGTTTAATCATAAAAACATTATTGGCTTATGTTGTTCATCCACAGACACAGTCAAGGAAAAGATTAAAGTCTGTTGTGTGGATTTAATTTCTTATTGTCGCCCTGAAACCAGAATCTCTGTCCACTGCCTGATTTTACTACATTTATGAAACATTGTAAAATAAATCCCACTCTGGAGCCTGAACACAGACAGCAAACAGACAGATTCTCTTAAAGAGTTATTACTGGAAACAATTACTTCCACAGCAGGTACTTCAGATACTTTCAAGCACTTCAGGTACATCAGTAATTACAGCAGCACAGCAGAGAAGAAGCTAATGAATGAAGGCATCTCAGTTCTCTCTGAACACCTTTAAATAGTTTTAATGTTGCCCTGAAACTTCACATATTTAGAAGATTCCTGCTTTGTTGTTGTTAATTACAGTCAGCATTTATTTAAGCTCTGATGAGACGTGTGTGGAGGATGGATGTGTGAAAATGGAAATATTTGCACTTTAACAGATCAAACACTGTAGTTTGAGTGTTAGTGTTATTTACTTCAGTATATTCAGCAGCTGAACAGCCTGTCTTTCTGCTTTTCTCTCTTCTAAGTCTGCTGACAACTTTAAAAAAAAGCAACAAACCTAAAGGAACAAATGAGTGAGAATAAATCAGGATAAAATTCAGGTCAATGGATCTGATGACTATTTTTGAAGTTTTTCAATGCAAAATTGGAATTTAAAATAACACTAGAAACATAATAATTCAAAAATCAGAACAGAAATCTGAGTTTGTTGCTAAAAATATTAACAAATTTTAACTCTTTGTTATTTTAGTTATGCTTTTTTCTTTCTTTTTTACTGTATTTACTGAAAACTGTTCTAGGTTACTGTCGCCTTGCAACAGGAGGAAAACGCTACGGTGCTGGTTGGGTAAGTGCTAAGTAGAACCATCCTTCGCAGTGATGCCAAAGACCCATTCTCATTTCTACAAACAACATTTTGGCAAGAGGTTTTTGAAGCACACTTTTTTTTTAAAGGGACCTTAAAAGAATCCCTTCAAAGAAAACATCCTGAGAAAATTCTGCCAAAAGTTCGACTAATATTTTCAGCACTAAATTTTCTTTCAATTCCTGGAGCATTCTTTTTCAAGTTAGAACAATCGAAGACGTTCTAGTAATGTTTAGTGATGGCATTTGACTCTTACACCCCAACATTCTCAGAAGGTGTTGTTTCCCTCTCCCGTTGTTATCATTGTGGAGATTTCTCATAAAAGAACGTTCTATATTGTTTTCCTTCAACAAGAAGGCAAAACGTTCCAACTTTAATATGTCACATCAAAGGAACAACATCTAAGGTCTCAACAAAATCTTGCAAACATTTTCGGACTGTGCATTGAGAATATCTTTCTTTTGCCATCAAAATATATAAACAACATATTGCAGAAGAATGTTCTAGGATGTGTTCCCTCAAGAAAAAGGTAAAATGTTCCACCCTTAATGTATTACATTACAGTAACATTATAAAACATTCTGGATGAACACATTCTGTCATTTGAAAAAAACATCCTCAGAACATTGCAGGAAGAATGTTCCAGTGTTTTTCCATATATCACATTAAAGGGACATTTAAAAATTAAAAAAACATCTGAGGCCTTGATAACATCTGGAAAAGAGTTTTTGAATGGTTGTTTAAAAATGTTCCTTCTATGTTATTTTGGAACACCATCTGTGATCCTCACAACATTCACTGAATGTTGACAATAGAACATTATATTAAATTTATAGGATCATCATTGGAAATGAAAATATTCTTAAAATGCTCTTTGAAGATTTGATTAAAGCATTTTCTTCAAAAGATTTTTCAAACATGTAGGTAATGTTATCCAATGTTGTGGGAACTTGCTCCAACGAACTTCAGCAAACACAAGTTCTTTAAGGAACCATTTTCTAGAATCTAGATAGCTTGTTATGGATGTACCTAGTTCTGTTTCAATAATCGACTAAGTTACTTTAAGGCAAAAAAAATACTTGAAATGTAAGAATTAGCACAATCCTTCGGTCTTCCATTAGAACATCGTTAGTAGTTTGGGTTCTTTGTCAGATAGAACAAGTTACAAGATGCTAACTTGAGATTTGAGTAACTGTCACAGATGTTTTTCTGTTTTCTGATGTTTTATTAACCAAATGATGTCATTCTATGAGCTGCCATCAAACCAAATGATTCCAAAGTTTAGCACTTTAAAAGAACCACATAAACCATCTCTTT
This sequence comes from Acanthochromis polyacanthus, assembly GCF_021347895.1. Classification (NCBI taxonomy): domain Eukaryota; kingdom Metazoa; phylum Chordata; class Actinopteri; family Pomacentridae; genus Acanthochromis; species Acanthochromis polyacanthus. The sequence continues at coordinate 30,699,652 of NC_067127.1, read as the reverse complement.
AATAAAGATGTTATTCAGCTGCTGATGGTGCTCTGAAGAACCTGAGAGACTTCTGAACAAACATTACTTTTCAGGGCGTCACTTGAAGTCATTTTTAAGCAAAAACAGATTAAATGTAAGAATTAGCAGCATTTGTGGGTCTTCCATTAGGACATTATCAATACTCAAGGCTCCTAGGGAGACGGAACATGTTACCAGATGCTACCTTGAGATTCGATAAACTATGAAAGCTGTTTCTCTATTTTCTGACATTTCATTAACCAAACAATGTCATTCTATTAGCTGCCACCAAACCAAAACACCTCCAAAGTTCAGTACCTTAAAGAACCACATAAACTGTCCCTTTAGATAACATAAATATTAAATAATGTTCGCTAATGTGGGAAAATTCTCTGCTAGCTGAGATGGATGGTACTCCAAAGAACTTCAGCAAAAACTGGTTCTTTAAGGAACCATTTTCTAGATAGTTCTTTGTGATCTCATCTAACTCTGTTTTCATAATAGTACTTGATAAAGTCGCTTACCCACAAGAACAAGCAAAATGTAAGAATAAGCAGCATTTGGGGGTCTTCCATTAGAACACATTTAATATTTTGTCAACCAAATTATGTCTTTCTAATAGCTGCCACCAAACCAAGTAACTCCAAAGTTTTTTAAAGAACCACATAAACATTCCTCTAAATCACATAAATGTTAGATAATGTTTGCCAATGTTGTGGGACAAAGGTTCTTCAGTAGCCTATCTCTAACAAAGACCAACCTTTCTGTTTGGTTTTCTCTCCATCTGTGGTTCCGTCTGACGTTCTCTGATGGATCTGGTTCTAACCTCGTCTGAAGCTTCGTGCATTTTAACCTGCTCTTATCTACTTCTGTCTGATCTACAGACTTGTGTGAAGACAGTAAAGACAGAGATGTGGACACACAAACAGACGTGTAAACTGTGTGTGCTCATGCACACGGATGCTCACAGTGTCTGGACCCACCGGAACCGGTCCAGTTCTGATCAGCTCCGATGGTTCGGCCGGCTGGCTGCAGTTCACAGCTGGTGGAGGATCAAGCTGCAGCTCTTATCTCTCTGCCCTGATGGTCCAACCTCTGTTCGCTGCCATCAGTCACACAATAACACACATAAACACACACAAACACACATAAACACACACAAATACACACAATAACACATACTGCACTGACTTCCTCACTTTATAGTGACTGAAGCAGCTACACTGAAGTACAGAACTTAAATCTGTGCTTCAGTTTCAGGAAAACATTGAAGTCAGAATTTGTTTCAAAATTCTTTTATAAAAAGATTTTCAGCCACAACCTGTATCTGATCTCAAGAAAATAAGCTCCTTAGAAGTCTCTCTGGTTCTTCAAAGCACCATCACCAGTTAAAGAACGTCTTTCTGAAAGGAATGATTTGCGTGATTCTTAAAGTACTAAACTGTGGAGTTATTTGGTTTCATGCCAGCAAAAAAAAATGACATCGAGTCATCATTTGGTCAATAAAACATCAAAAAACAGAGAAATATTCATCACAATTTTCCAAGTTTGCATCTTGTTACATGTTCTATCTGACAAAGAATCCACAATTTTAAATGTGTTCTAATGGAAGACCTGAAAATGCTGCTATTTCCTACATTTCACTTGTTTTTGGGCTTAAAATGACTTATCAAGTACTATTATCAAAACAGTACCAGGTAATTCCACAAAGACTTAAATTAAAAATGGCTCCTTAAAGAACCTGTGTTTGCTGAAGTTCTTTGGAGCACCATTTGTCCTGACTAGTGGACAGCATTCCTACAACATTTTCAAACATTTAACATTCATGAAATTTAGAGGAAGGTTTAAGGGGTTCTTTAAAGTATTCAACTTTGGAGGTACTTGATTTGGTGGCAGCTATTAGAATGACATAATGTGGTTGAAAAAACATCAGCAAACAGAGAAAGGTCCATCACAGTTTCCCAAGTTTGCAGCATGTTCTATCTGACCAAGAACTCAAACTATTTAATGTGTTCTAATGGAAGAACTTTGCACAATTTGTCCCAGCCGGCAAAGAACGTTCCCACAGCACTTGATAACATTCCCTACGAGTTCTAATCATTTTTGACAAAAGTGTTTTAATCAAATGTTCAAACAGTTCCAGTGACGTTTTCAAGATGATTTTGAGACCTCAAATGACAGAACATTCTTTAAAAAGTGATCCTGTAATGTGATATATTAACAATGGTGCACGATTCTGCCTGCAGTGTTCTGAGGATGTTGTTGAGGAACGCATTATAGAACATTCTCCTATAAGGCGTTTGCAAAATGATACTAAAGGTAAGATGTTATCAATGTAACAAATGTGTTTTCCAGATGTTCTCGAGACCTCAGATAACAGAACGTTCTTTATAAGTCATCCCTGTGATCTGATATTTTAATAAAGGTTTTCCTGCCTTTAAGAAGGACTTTGTAGGAACTAAAAGAAAACTTCTTATTGAAGCTCTCATTCGTAGAACTTTGCAGAACTTTCTCTGAAAATATCCTAAAATATCCTAGCTTTCACACTGGTTTGGAGTTCTTTTGTTCAGACATAGAATAATTAGGGTAGATGTTGATTGCCTTACTTGCTTGACAGTTTCGGCGAGCACTCTCGCCGTCATCAGAAGCGTCTTACTGATAGCCTGTGACGTGTAAGCCGACAGGTTTTGACAGCCGCCATGTGCGGCACTCCCAGTAGAGTCACCAGATCCACCGGGCCAACCATGTCCACGCCGTAATGGCATGTCGCGGTGAACTCAACAGACCCGACCACCCCACCAGGCATGCTACAACCCCCGCCGTCCTATTTCTTCTGGAGTATGGTGTCCCAGGTGTGGGAGAGCATGAAGCCTCCCTCGTCCCTGTTCATGGCCCTCTTTGCCTGCCTCCTGATCTCCATGGCCTTCTTAATTCAGCGTTTTAGTTTGTTTTCTTCCATTCCGATGATTTTTGCCCTGTCCCAGTCCATAACATGGTTGTTTCTTTTGCAATGGTCTGATATGGCAGATTTGAGATGTTCCTGTTGTGCTTTTTCTTTCTGTGATCTTGTGAGTCGTGTTGATGTTTCCTTTTCGCATTTCTTCTGGTGTTCTTTTTTCCTTGTGAAAAATGTTCTCCCTGTCTCCCCGATGTATGTGTTATTACATGAGTTACATGGTATCTCACGCTTCTGAGGAAGGCGAGAGTGTTCGCCAAAACTGTCAAGCAAGTAAGGTAATCAACATCTATCTAATTATTCTATGTCTGAATAAAAGAACTCAAAACCAGAGTAGTAACAAGAAGACATAGTGAATGTTTTTGAGGTATCCTAGCTTTGTTTGTTCCTGTGTTCACCTGCTATTGTTGTGCAGAGCTGGCCTCCAGTCTTTATCGTTTCTATTCTCAGTGATAAACTGAAACTGATATTGAATCTTTACAGTGCGAATGCTGTTGCAGTAAAAAGCATCAGAACAAACATGAGAACAGAATCTGACTCCGACAAATGTGAAAACAGAGCTCAGATCAGCTCATTGCTCATTCAGACTTTGTTGTATTTTGTTTTAATTTGCTGCTGTCAGGACCAGCCAGCAGCGAATCCATTAACATCCACAAATGCATTAATCTTCAGATGGTTTCCAGAACCCAGCAGCCGGTAATGATGGTTCCAGGGCACATACAGTAGAACACGCTAACGCTTAGCATGTGTGTGGCGCTGTAATTATGACATCTCAGTACGCAGAGGGGCAACACATGTCAACTGGGTCAATTTATACTGTTTGTGTGATTCTGACCTCCGGCTGCTTCATCATTATTTATCGTATAGTTTTAATTCATCATCTGAAGAGCATTTTTTAAGTTGTTGCACATCAGAAATGAAGCCATCAAGAAAGTATGGTTCTCCAGATGAGGAAGGAATGTTTGATACCGGAGCTGCAGAACCTTCCAAATCTGACTTTAGATCCTTAAAATATTGGAAACAGTCAGGATGATCTGGTGGTATGAAAGACAAAAATAAATCCAAAATTCAACAGATTTTCTTCTACATAGATCAAAATAATTCAATTCAATTCAGTTTTATTTATATAGCGTCAATTACAGTCAAATCGTCTCAAGACGCTTTACAGAACCCATATGCCTGACCCCCAGAGCAAGCCCAAAGGCGACAGTGGCAAGGAAAACACCCTTTTAACAGGGAAGAAACCTCGAGCAGAACCCGGCTAATAAACTTTATTAATCCTGCAGGAAATTTTTCTGCTCGAAAAAAAAAATCAAAAAACTAAACGACATAACATAAGAAATGCAGAGACTAGAAATGAATGACGTGACAAAATATATGTATGATGTATTGCTGAAATAAAATAAATAAGCTAAGATCAGGCTGGAATGGTTGTTTTAGTGCTATACGCATTTTAAATACTAAAACAGAGTTAGTGGATCATAAAGATTAAAGACACTTTCCTGTTCATGGTATATGTCTACTAGTTTGTGCATTTAAAAAGATTTTTAAAAATGTTGTAATTTACAGACAGCTGCAGTTAATGCTGATTACAGTGATAACAGTAAACCCTTATATTCTGCTCTTGAGTGCTGCAATCAATTATATAGTGTTAATCTTTTAAGTCAATTATGACAACACAGTAAAAAATAAAGTAAAATATCAGGGACCACAGCTGCCAGTATTTACTGTAATTTCAGAAAAATTTGTTGAAGTGCAGTCTGAATGGCAGTCTTTATCTATTTTCTTTCTCAGCAAAAAAAAAAAAAAAAAAAAAAGAGGCTGATTTTGAGTCTTTGCAATGGACCTGTTATTGCAGTATTTTTTTCAGAGCATCAAAACATATCCAGGAAACAAACAGATTCAAACACCCACAAATGTGCACAGAGAGCTCAGATTGTCATTCAAGGCAGACTGAGCTGCATTTTGCTTTATTTTGCAGCCTCAATTTGCTGCCACAATTTACTGTACTTTTCCAAAAACGTGTTACCGTCTCGTCTGAACATTTATAGAATATTTAGTCTGGTGCCGGGTATTGTTGGAGCGACACTGTAGATGCAGCTGCAATATGTTTTTCAAAATTATGGAAACAAAAAATTAGATCACACCTCATACTTTGATCACCCAGGGCTTGAGATCAATGCATCATGTAACTTTAGTCTGGCAGGTATTGCACCAAAACAAAAAGTATGTAGAGCATTTGTTTCAAGTAGAAGAAAATTTAAAAAAAACAACCATACCATTCACCAATTGCACGAAAATATTTAACTGTGTACTCAAAGCAATCCTCCCAGCGATTCTTCCAAAGAGTTTCATTGGTCAAAATTAAGCGTCGAAAGAAAAACATCAACCAGTGCATACAGAGGCAGATTGAGACTTTAACAAACTGATTATTAACATTGCAAAAGGACACTTAAATCTTGGTTTGTTTCAAATTGAGCATCCAAAATGCAAAATCTGACAGTAGGAATAAACATGTTTATGACCTGATGCAAAAATCGGTTTTGGTGTCTATAGCTGAAAGTGATATAGCTCCTCGGAGATAATACACGCTGCTAATATTGTAGTTAACTGTAGTACCTGGTTGTTTAACCAGGTGGAGCCTCTTACTGTTTACTACTGTAGAGACCAGAGGAGGTGTCACTCAGACTACAGACGGTTCATGTTGGCAAGGAGAGAGCATTGTGGGAGTTTAGGTACCAACAGGCACCATGACAAAGACTTCCATGACAAAGACACTTAGTGACCTCCATACAAGGAGTCATGTTTTCAACAAACTGGGATCAACTATGAAAATGTTCTTGTATTGCAGTGCTATATGGAATAGACTCAAGCAAAGTCTGCATTGGGGACTTTTAGCTCGCAGCAGGCACCATGACAGAGACTTATGAGACACGTAATGACTTCCAAACAAGGCCTCGTGTGTTTATGATAAACTGGGATCAACTAGGATAATGTTCTTGTATCACAGTGCTATACGGAACAGACTTAAACAAAGTTTGCATTGTAGAGGTTTAGCTAGCATCATGACGAAGACTTATGTGATGTAATGACCTCCAAACAAGGAGTCATGTGTTTCCGATCAAGATTTCTGTCATGCTTAATGACCTCTAGTAAGAACTCATGGATTTAAAAAATTCTTAGATTGTCTAGAACAGTTTTTAGTTTTTGTACATCCCAGTGGCATATAGGCAGCTTTGAAGCCCAAATCACGCTAAATTTGTGTTATCAATGAATGAGTTATTGACTAATAATGTTGCATTTATTAGGAAAGTCATTAAAAACTTGCATCCTGAACATCCTGCCTCAAATTGCGCTGTCCCTGCAGGAGACCTGTATGACAGCAGACGTAAACAAAGGATTGAGATTAAGTTTGTTTAAAAATGTCTAGATGGGCACTGATGCTGATCTCTGAGATTGGATCAAGACATTGCTAATTTCAACTAATATTTTGAGGAGGATTTATTGCTTCTGTGAAGTTTTGCAAACGATTATTTGAGTGGATTCCAGGAATACATAATGTCAAATGTATGATACTTGAGAAAACTCATGAAAGTTCGAATCAAAACGTCCAAACTGAACAAGATCCAAACATTTGAACTACAGCTAAACTTGTAATACTGTAAAAATAGTTCTTGTTTGCAAAAATATTAAAGTAAACTGAAAACCAGCACTGATGCAAAATACAAAGACAGTTTAGTTACGGTTCTTCTGTTGCTCAGTTGTTTGAAACAGATGCGATAAATGAGCAGAGCTAAACTAACACTGCATAACTTTCTTAAGATCAGCACTTTCTTTATCAGTGTTTTGTCTGAATTAATCAGCTCTATTTACATACAAAGTGAGATTCACATCATCACATTTCAGGCTCCACACAGTTTACCAGGTCGTGCTGAAGCAAGATAATTGTGTTTTTGGAGCTAGATAAGAAAGGAAAAAAGTTTAGATTCCCCAGCTTGAACCTTCGTCTATCTTGTTGAACCTGTTCAGCATTAATTTAAATCGGTTCAGCTGCCAGCACTGCTGTTTTTATGCTCATACATCCTGTGTGCCGACGACATAGGAAAATAAATGGAGCTCAGCCAAAGTTTAATCAGAAGCACCACTTTATTATTGCTCCTGTATTTCTTCATTCATTATGCCCTGGATGCCACACCCCCTGGCTCCTGTCCATCCATTTATTCTGCTGCTTCCCTCTATTAACCTTTAAATCTAAAACCCAACAGGAACCTCCCTCCTGGTTCATGGGATCCAATCAAAGAGGTCCGAAAAGTCCCTCATTGTTAAGCAAACAAAAGAAAAATGTTAATTAGCTCAGTAATCCGCAGACATCCAGACATCCTCTCACCGGCTTCATCTACACCAGCAGCAACTTCAACCACAAACACAACTTTCAAATGGTTTTTCATTTCATTTTTCAGTTTGGGATCATCTGGTTGAATTACATCCCAAGACCTGAGGTTCGTACTATGAAGACAGTTTGACACACCCAGACTCTCTATGTCGTCTCAACAAAAACTAAAATTTTCTGTGTTAGCTCATCTCAAATTCTGATCACATTTACATGAAAAAGGGGGCTGCACAGTGATGTAGTGGTTAGCACTTTCGCTTTGCAGCAAGAAGATCCCTGGTTCAAATCCCAGGGTGGGCCTGGGATCTTTCTGCATGGAGTTTGCATGTTCTCCCTGTGCATGCGTGGGTTTTCTCCGGGCACTCCGGCGTCTTCCCACAGTCCAAAAATATGCTGACGTTAATTGATTACTCTAAATTGCCCGTAGGTGTGAGTGTGATTGTTTGTCTGTATATGTAGCCCTGAGACAGACTGGCGACCTGTCCAGGGTGTCCCCTGCCTTCACTCGAGTCAGCTGGGATAGACTCCAGCACCCCCGCGACCCTAGTGAGGATAAAGTGGTGTATAGAGAATGGATGGATGGATTTACATGAAAAGGAGGCAATTAATGCATCGTGTGACTTCCTTAGATCAGATTAGATTGGATTCAACTTTATTGTCATCAAAAATGTAACGCCATGAAATACCAATGATTCGCTATGGAGATAATTCACAAAATGTTGAGATGGTATGCACAAACAGAACTGTTCAAAAGTTTGGTCTCACTCAGACAATTTGGTGTTTTCCATGAAAACTCACACTTGTCCTGTGATAATTAGTCATAGCTGAATCACTAATGGCTTCTAGGTTGTGCAGAAGAACACAGATTTCTTTAGCTTTTAAGACAATCTATTTCATGCAAACAATTTTACAATTCTACCGTATAAAATTTGGGGTCACCCAGGCAATTTCATGTTTTCCATGGAAACTCACACTTTTATTCATGTGCTAACATTATTGCACACAGGTTTTCTAATTATTAATTAGCCTTTCAGCACCATTAGCTAACACAATGTAGCATTAGAACACAGGAGTGATGGTTGCTGGAAATGTTCCTCTGTACCCCTATGGAGATATTCCATTAAAAATCAGCTGTTTCCAACTAGAATAGTCATTTACCACATTAGCAGTGTCTAGACTGTATTTCTTATTCATTTAGTGTTATCTTCATTGAAAAAAATTGCTTTTCTCTCAAAAATAAGGACATTTCTAAGTGACCTCAAACTGTGTATTTACAGATTGTAATATAGAATTGGAAATGCAGTGAACATACGATGCCGATAGACACAGTATAGAGATATATAGAGTATATGAATGGATACAGACAATATACAAATTATTGAGATGCTTAAATTGACAAAATTGACCAATCATGTGCAGCTGCTTTAGTCAACAAAGAAAAAATATGATGTTAAAAAGTGTCTTGACATTCTGGGTAGTTGTCCATCATTTTCCATTTTTATACTTCCATATTTTTGTGGTTATATAAGCCTCATGGTTGATGATGATTTAATCTAACTTTGCTAAAATATAATTGTGGCAAACTGTCTCATACCTAACAAAATCCAATTAAGTTTTCTTCAAACAAATTTCACATTTCTTAAATGATGTTGCATCTTAATTTTGCAGATCCACTGTGTGTTTTAGATTAAATTACCCAACATGGACTTCCCATAATGCACTGAGCACCTTTCCTGTCTATACATTTTGTATCACTGTCACATGTCACGAATTTTCTCCCTTCTTTAGTTTGTGTTTTGTTCTCTGGCTGTGGAGCCACATGTTTCTGATCTGCAGCATCAAAGTGTTTAATGTCTTCTCGCCCCAACCAGTTGAGGCAAACGTCTGCAGTCCCTGAGCCTGGTTCTGCTGGAGGTTTTGTCCTGATAAAGATTAGTGTTTGTCTACTGTTGCTCAAAAGGAATCCAAAAGTAACTATGCATTTGTTGAGTTTCTATAGATTAAGATTTTCCTGAACTTGCAGGGACCTTTGGCCAACATCCACCTACAAATTCGAGTAAAATGTGTCTAATATCAAAAGAACGTTTTTAGGATTGTTGTCTTTGCAAATAATGTTCCAGTGAGATTAATAGTGAACTAAGACAAAACATCTTACCTGCAATTTTCAGAGGACATTAAGAGGATGTTTTCAGGGTCACAGAATTCTGAATCTGTTTCCGTGATGCAGCCCCAAAGATCCATCCATCCATTCTCTATACACTACTTTATCCTCACTAGGGTCGCGGGGGGTGCTGGAGCCTATCCCAGCTGACTCGGGTGAAGGCAGGGGACACCCAGGACAGGTCGGCCCCGCAGATTATATTATATTTTATAAAAACAATTGAATGGTTTATTATATATCATTATAGATTGGCAAAATCTAACTATTTTGACAGATTACAAGTATTTCAAGATATTAAACTCTGATGAAAACACATTCATTCAACACTTTTGCTATGAAAACTTATTATAAGATATCTTTCATTTAAAAAAAATAAGCAAATCTAAAAATTATAGAACCACTACATCTGTTTCTGTTAATCATAGAATTTTAGAAACATGATTTCAGTATTAAATTAAATTTTATGCTGTTGGTTTATTTTTAATGAATATATTGTGATTACTGAGGTTTTTGGTGTTATTTCCCGTGAGACATGTAATTTCTGAGTTTAATTCTGTGTATCTTAGAGATTTTTTTTTTCATTTATTCCAAAAGTACGGTGGAAAATATTTCAAATTTAAGAGGAAGAAATCTATAAAATTAGTTAAAATTATGGGAAAAGGTCACATAAATGCAAAGAAACGACAACACATAGATGTCTGTGGTTGTACTTGTATGTAAGCCAGTTACAAATACAATATGGAGCTTTCCTGGTCCACAAACAGTAATATAGTGGTCAAAATGTGGCTCTGTGTTTTTATAATCATATATTCGCAGCCGCTCCAGCAGTTTTACTTCATTTTTAATTGCGTTGGCCAACTTTCATGATGTATAATTACAAAAGCATCGCTGCCAACTGCTGTTTAATCTTTTAAATAGCAGAAAAACAGCAGAAAAAGTTCATGAACGTTGGAAAACACCCACTGCTGAACATGATGGAGCCCATGAAATGCCGCACAGTGACCCGACAGCTCGCTGTGATCTGAACCGTTTGGGACCAGAGTCGGCGGTAACAAATCACCGCTCAGGATATTAAGTCCAATTCATGGTCTGTGGTGTAAAATGGCCCAACGGGAATAAGAGTATTAAAGCAGCAGCAGCAGCAGTAAGAAAAATGTGTGAGGCCTCTGCAGCACCGAGCTCCCAAACCTGACTCAGATTTGTCAAAGTTGTACTTATTATTAATAAAATATAACCGCCAACAGGAGAAAGTGGAGATAAATAAGGGAGCTTGGAGATCTGTGACTGCCAGGGGGTAAAAAGAATCCAGATTCTTTAAGAACAACATGTTTAAAACCAGACGAATCAGCAGCCGAGTGGCGATTAATGATTGATTACATACTCTGACCATCTGTTCCGATGAACTGTTTCTTGGTGTTTAATTGGAATAACAACCAGAGGGCAGGATGGGGTTTTCATTTTTCCCATTTTCTGTTTTTTCTTGAAGTAAAGTAGATGCTTCAAAACAGCTTCGCAAAGCAGAGGAAGTAAATCACGATATTCTCCACCAATAATTAAAAGCCTGTTTCAGTAAATAAATAAATATAATTCTTCTATGAGTCGAACTGAAGAGCTGCTTTCAATCTGCACTAAACACTGAAACGTCTGATTGAAGCTAATTAAAATCTGCAGCAACTGTAAACAATCAGGCTCCACTTTCCACCAAATTAAATGTAAAATAAATCAATTCCACATATTCTCACTGATGTTTCCTTTCTCATATTATTTTCCTGTAATCATTAAGTAATCATTTTGCAATCTGCACTCAAACAGCATTATTCGCCTTCCATTAAGACGCAAAACATAATGATTCTAATGATGTGTTTAAATTACCAGAGATAAAAACACTTTTCAACACCTAAACGATAATCAGAGTCTGAATTAGCTCCTTCATGATACACTGAATTTCTCTTTTTTTCAGTTTGTGGTTGTAAAAGGGAGACATGGAACAATGCAAATGACGCACAAATTGGCACAAACAAGACATTCAGTGGGTACAGAATGTACTCAGACCCCCTTCAATTTTTCACTCTTTGTTATATTGCAGCCATTTGCTAATATCATTTATGATATTTTTTTCTTCCTTAATGTACACACAGTGCCCCATATTGACAGGAAAAACACAGAATTATAGACATTTTTGTAATTTGTTAAAAAAAGAAAAGCTTAAATATCACATGGCCAGAAGTATTCAGACCCTTTGCCTATATTTAACTCAGGTTCAATTCAATTCAATTCAATTTTATTTATATAGCGTCAATTACAGTCAGATCGTCTCAAGACGCTTTACAGAACCCATATGCCTGACCCCCAGAGCAAGCCCAAAGGCGACAGTGGCAAGGAAAACACCCTTTTAACAGGGAAAAAACCTCGAGCAGAACCCGGCTCTATATAGGGGGGACCCATCTGCCTGCTGGCCGGGCGGTGCTGTCCATTTCTTCTGATCGTTCCTGAGATGGTTCTACACCTTGACTGGAGTCCAGCTGTCTTTAATGATATTGATTGGACTTGATTAGGAAAGGCACACACCTGTATATAAGACCTTACAGCTCACAGTGCATGTCTGAGCAAATGAGAATCATGAGGTCAAAGGAACTGCCCGAAGAGCTCAAAGACAGAAAAATGGCAAGGCACAGATCTACAAAATAAATTCTGCTCCACTTAAGGTTCCTAAGAGCAGATCGGCCTTCAAAATCCTTAAATTGAAGACATTTGGGATGACCAGAACTCATCCTGGAGCTGGTCGTCCAGTCAAACTGAGCAATCGGGGGAGAAGAATATTAGTAAGAGAGGTAAAGAAGAACCCAAAGAGAGAAAGAGAAAGAGAGAAAGTTCTAGAAAGTCAACCATTACTGTAGCCCTCCACTAGTCGGGGCTTTATGGCCAAGTGGCTCAACAGAAACGTCTCCTCAGCGCAAGACACACAAAAACCCGCACTGAGTTTACCAAAAAATACATGAATGACTTCCAGACTATGAGAAATAAAATTCTCTGGTCTGATGACATCAAGATAGAACTTTTTGGCCTTAAATTTAAGTTGTATGTGTGAAGAACACCAGGCACTGCTCAACACCTGCACAATACAACCCCAACAGTGGAGCATGGTGGTGGCAGCATCATGCCGTGAGGGTGTTTTTCAGCTGCAGGGACAGGACGATTGCAATTGAAGAAAAGATTAAAGATCTGTTTTTTTCTGTCAGTATGGGGTGCTGTCTGTACATTAATGACGAAAAAAATGTACTTAAATGATTTTATCGAATGGCAGCAATATAACAAAGAGAAAAATTGAAGAGGATCTGAATACCTTCCGTACCCACTGAATGTATACATACATACATACACATATATACACATTCCTTTTCTCTGAGAAAGGTCTTGTACATTTTTCAGTAGGTATTTGTATTTGTTCTACACTCAACAAAAATATAAACGCAACACTTTTGTTTTTGCTCCCATTTTTTATGAGATGAACTCAAAGATCGTAAACTTTTTCCACATACACAATATCACCATTTCTCTCAAATATTGTTCACAAATCTGTGATAGTGAGCACTTCTCCTTTGCTGAGATAATCCATCCCACCTCACAGGTGTGCCATATCAAGATGCTGATTAGACACCATGATTAGTGCACAGGTGTGCCTTAGACTGCCCACAATAAAAGGCCACTCTGAAAGGTGCAGTTTTGTTTTATTTGGGGGGCACTCCTCTTCAATAGCTGTGCAAAGTTGTTGGATATTGGCGGGAACTGGTACACGCTGTCGTATACGCCGATCCAGAGCATCCCAAACATGCTCAATGGGTGACATGTCCGGTGAGTATGCTGGCCATACAAGAACTGGGAAGTTTTCAGCTTCCAAGAATTGTGTACAGCTCCTTGCAACGTGGGGCCGTGCATTATCCTGCTGCAACATGGGGTGATGTTCTTGGATGTATGGCACAACAATGGGCCTCAGGATCTCATCACAGTATCTCTGTGTATTCAAAAAGCCATCAATAAAATGCACCTGTGTTCTTCGTCCATAACAGTGCCTGCCCATACCATAACCTCACCGTCACCATGGGCCACTCCATCCACAACATTGACATCAGAAAACCGCTCACCCACACGACGCCACACACGCTGTCTGCCATCTGCCCTGAAAAGTGAAAGCTGGGATTCATCCGTGAAGAGAACACCTCTCCAACGAGCCAGACGCCATCGAATGTGAGCATTTGCCCACTCAAGTCGGTTACGACAACAAACTGGAGTCAGGTGGAGACCCCGATGAGGACGATGAGTATGCAGATGAGCTTCCCTGAGACGGTTTCTGACAGTTTGTGCAGAAATTCTTATGCAAACCATTTCAGCAGCTGTCCAAGTGGCTGGTCTCAGACCATCTTGGAGGTGAACATGCTGGATGTGGAGGTCCTGGGCTGGTGTGGTTACACGTGGTCTGTGGTTGTGAGGCTGGTTGGATGTACTGCCAAACTCTCTGAAACACCTTTGGAGACGGCTTATGGTAGAGAAATGAACATTCAATACACCAGCAACAGCTCTGGTTGACATTCCTGCTGTCAGCATGCCAATTACACGCTCCCTCAAATCTTGCCACATCTGTGGCATTGTGCTGTGTGATAAAACTGCACCTTTCAGAGTGTCCTTAGCACACCTGTCACTAATCATGGTGTCTAGTTAGCATCTTGGTATGGCACACCTGTGAGGTGGGATGGATTATCTCAGCAAAGGAGAAGTGCTCACTATCACAGATTTAGACAGATTTGTGAACAATATTTGAGAGAAATGGTGATATTATGTATGTGGAAAAAGTTTTAGATCTTTGACTTCATCTCATAAAAAATGAGAGCAAAAACAAAAGTGTTGCGTTTATATTTTTGACTGTAAAAGTAGGAAAACACTCTAAAGATGTTCTAAAAATGTCTCATGTTCACAAAATGTTCTTGAAATATTCTCCAGATGTTGATTTATTGAAGGTTTTATAGAAGACATGCAGGCTAAACTTTTTTTTTTATAAACAAGAACATTTTATGAAGAAACTTCTTTCATTTAGGAAACATTTTTTAAATTTTGCTTTGAGAACGTTCTTCCTCTGCTATCTCGGAACATTACAGGAACGGTTTGTAGAAAAATATCGTATAATTTCACTGAAGACATCCTCAGAACATTGCAGGCACAAAACGTACATCTTTCTTTATAAATCACATTACAGGAACATTGAGGCCTTAAGAACATCTGAAAAAGATGGGGGGTTTTTAATGTGAGAATTCTGCAAACATCATCTGATAGTCTTAGTCTAGTCTTAGTAAACTATATAAAAATTATTTAAAATGGTAAATATTTTTGAAATGTTCATTTATCATTAGATTAAAACAGAAAAATGTTAATAGAACCTGTAGATAACATCAGGCACTGGTCTCGTTTGTCTCATTTGTGTCATTTCCTGTTTCATCTTTGTCTTTTTGTGCTGTTTTGTCTCATTTTTCTTTAGTGCCTCACTAGGAATCTCAACATGATCACATTAAACATGCTTTTTCCATGTTTTGTGACCTTTAAATCACACCACTGTACACTGTTTGAACTTGTTGATTAATCCTAATTTGTGTGGACAATCCCAGAAACAGTGTTAATGTCGCTAAATGTCATCAGACTATAAATAGACCTTCATTAATGAATCAGCGCTAGTCAAGATTTTTTTCCATTTCAGTAGCTTCTGATGCACAAAAATAGGTTTGATTCATGCGTGGCTGCAAATATTTGGCAAGTTGTGCCTCAAATGTGTCATTTTGTGTCTCGATTGTGTTGTTTTACGTCTAAATTGTGTCATTTTGTATCTTGTTTGAGTCTCGCTTTTGTCAGTGTTTCATTTGTGTTGTTTTGTGTCTCTTTTTGTCATTTTGTGTCTAGTATGTGTTGTTTTGGGTCTTGTTTTTGTCAGTTTGTGTCTCTCATTTGTGTCTGTGTTTTGTTTGTGTAGTTTTATGTCTTATCAGTTTGTGTTTCAATATTCTCTCATGTTTTAATTTGTCGTTTTGTCTCACACTTGTTTGTTGTTTTTTTTGTCATATTTTTCTTTGTGTTTTATTTATGATGTTTTGTGTTACATTTGTGTGGGGTTAGTATTTTGTTTATGTTGTTTTGTGTCTCATTTTTGTCAGTTTGTGCTTCATTTTTGTTGTATTTGTGACATTTTGTCTGCTGTCAGTCTTTTTGTGTCTCGTCTTTTGTGTCATTTTACGTCTTGTTTTGTGTCTTTTTGTATTTCATTTGTATTGTTTTGTGTCTTATTTTTCTCTTGTTTTTAGCATTGGCATTATTCTACATGCGTCTGCACTCAGAGGTTTTCACAGCCACCACTAATATAGAAGCAGAGCGTCTGAAGTGTAATTCTCCTCCTTCAGGTTTCTTACTGCTGCTGCTTTACTCAGCTGAGACCAGAACAACTGAAGGTCTGTTACTGCCGACTGTGAAAAACTCTTCAAGGATAAACTACATTAGTTTTTCAGTGCACTTTACTCTGTTTTTGAAGGTGTTTCAGGCTGCGTTTGGTTTTTATTTAGCAAAGAGGTCAAAACACACAAACTACATCAGAATAACAAACAGTGCAGGTGGAGGGAATTCTTATGAAGGACTTATTTATCACCTTTACCTGCACTGAAACAGTAAAACACTGGCAGCTGAGCTCACCGGTATTTACTGTACTTTATATTCTTAAAGGTTCTGATTTATTTCCTTTACTGTGTTTTTACTTTGCTGTAAAACACTCTGAACTTTCCCAGAGTATAAAAAAGGAAACATGATTGCTGGATCAAAAATATACACTGCTCAAAAAAATTTAAGGAACACTTTGAAAACACATCATATTTCAATGCGGGGGAAAACAAACTGGATAGTAGCATTGATATGGACTGGATAATGTGTTAGGAATGAAAAGATGCCACATTGTTTGATGGAAATGAAAATTATCAACCCCCCAAGAGGACTAAATTCAAGACACCCCAAAATCAAAGTGAAAAACTGATGTGGCAGGCTGGTCCATCTTGTCAAAGGATTTCATCCTGATACCTAAGTCAGAGTGCCATTGTCCAGCCTGTAGAGGTCTGTGCGTCCCTCCATGGATATGCCTCCCCAGATCATCATTGACCCACCACCAAACCGGTCATGCTGAACAATGTTACAGGCAGCATAACATTCTCCACGGCTTCTCCAGGCCCTTTCATGTCTGTCACATGTGCTCAGGGTGAACCTGCTCTCATCTGTGAAAAGCACAGGGCACCAGTGGTGGACCTGCCAATTCCTGTGTTCTATGGCCAATGTCCACGGTGCCAGTCAGCGAGCACAGCAGGCACTAGAGGACACTGGGCCCTCAGACCACTCTCATTAAATCTCTTTCTGATTGTTTGATCAGAGACATTCACACCAGTGGTCTGCTGGGGGTCATTCTGTAGAGCTTTTGCAGTGCTCATCCTGGTCCTCCTTGCACAAAGGAGCAGATACCTGTCCTACTGATCAGTTGAGGACCTTCGACAGCCCTGTCAAGCTCTCCCAGACTAACTGCCTGTCTCATGGAATCTCCTCCATGCTGTTCAGACTGTGCTGGGAGACACAGCAAACCTTCTGGCAATGGCACGCATTGATGTGCCATCCTGGAGGAGTTGGACTGTCTGTGGAACCTCTGTAGGGTCCAGGTATCGCCTCATGCTACCAGAAGTGACACTTACCCAAGCCAAATGCAAAACTAATGAAAAACAGTCTGAAAACATTAGGAAGGAAAAAAATGTCGGTGGCCTTCACCTGTAAACTCATTCTTGTTTTGGGGGTTGTCTCATTGTTACCCCTCTAGTGCACCTGTTGTTAATTTCATGAACACCAAAGCAGCTGAAACTGACTGAAAACCTCCTCTGTTACTTACTTGACCAGATCAGTATTCCCCGTTTGACTGACTTGATGCAGTACTTAGATTAAAAAGTGTTCCTTTAATTTTTTTGAGCAGTGTACATACAGCAGATTTAATAATTGATTAAATGTCCTTTGGCCATTTTCACATCAACTACGTGCTTTTGGTTTCTGTCCACAAGCTTCCGATCATCTAAAAGTGTTGTCTTTCTGATTCAGGCTTGTTTCTTCATCAGTCCACAGGTTCTTGATGGGTTTAAGTCAGGACTTTGTGGAGACCAGTCTAAAATCTTCATTCTAGCCTGATTGAACCATTTCTTTACCATGTCTGATGTGTGTTTGGCTCACTGTCTTGCTGAAACATCCAACTGTGTCCAAGATCAACTTTCTGCTGATGATTTGAGGTTTTCCTGAAGAATGTGGAGGTAATCCTCCTTTTTCATTACTCCATTTACTTTTTGTGAAGCTCCAGTTCCACAGAGCATGATACTGCCACCACCATGCCTGATGGTAGGTTTGGTGCTCTTGAAGGTTTAAAAAAAGGTGTAAAACCTGTATAAGAGAATGTGACACCAGTTATCAAAAAGTCAAAAACCAGGACCAAAATAAAACCTAAACCAGTCTGAAAAAAAATCAGAATACAGTGTGACAACAGTGCTAAATTGGCATCAAAATCAAACCTAAGTTATTCCTAAAAAATCATCCAAGACCCACCAAGACAATCTGAAACCAGTCCGCAGCCTGGGCCAAATCCAGTGTAAAATAAACCCTAAACCAACTTTAAATCACATACAAAACCAGGAGAACCAAGACTTAACCAAACATAAAACATTTCCAAAAAAAATCCAAAGAGAGTCCAAATTACAGTTTGAAATCAGTCCAGAAGCTCTTCTAGAAAGCCACAGACCATGATACTGCCACCACCATGCTTGATGGTAGGTTGGTGCTCTTGGGGTGAAAGGCCTCACCTTCTCTCCTACAAACATATTTCTGCTCAGTTTTTGTTCCATCTGACCACAGAACTTTCCTCCAGAAGGCCTTTTCTTTGTCCATGTGATCAGCAGAAGATTTGAGGGGAGTTTTAAGGTTCTGCTTCCAGAGGAAGAACTTCCTTCTTCATGGATCCTCTCAGCTCCTGTTGATGTAAAACACTGTGGACACTGACAGCTGTGTTCCAGCAGCTTATCATTCATTCAGACCTGCTTTTTGATGATTTTTGGTTGACTCTTGACCATACAGACCAATTGTGTCTCAGCAGCACAATTATATATAAAGCGGTGTATAGAGAATGGATGAATGGATGAAACAGATGATTTTGGCTCTGAAGCTGCTTTGAAACGGCTCAGAGTGACTTTCTGAATTGCTCAATTCAATGATTTGCTTTTCCAGATCTTTGCTGAGCTCCTCAGACTTTCCCAATGTAGTGTTTGAGTCTAATGAGTGGATCTAATGGGTTCTATTTAAACTGACTCAGAGGAGTCAACAGCTGTAGTCGATTGTAATCACTCAGGAGAAGTTAAGAGATTGTGACACTTAGAAAATTAGATTAACACAACTTTGTGCATCACCAAAAACAACAATTCAAGTTGCTGTATGTATACTTGTGACCCATTAGCAACTTGACAGTAATGTTTTAAAGATTTAGTTCACAGAAAAAAGCACAAATTTAAATGTTGACTAAAAAACAACAAAATAATAGAAAGCTCTTATTTTTCAAATAGTAATTCACATTTTTTTACAACATATGACTGCAAAATCACACATTTTTGCCTCTATTTTTATTTTTAAATCGTCCTGTCCATGCAGCTGAAAAACACCCCCACAAATTACAGATGATTTCCAATAAAATCACAGAAAAAGTACTGATTTACATATTTACTATAAAGAAATTTATATTATTACAAAGAATAATTTCTTATTATATGTGGCAATAAAATTGTACAGTTTTATGGAATTAAATATTTCAAAAAAGTTATGTTTTTTTATGCATTACAGTATTCCACCATTTTATTATATTTTTTTTCTGGCACCCCTGCAATCAGAATTTCATCATTTTTGTAGAATTATTTTTATAGAGGATATGAAGCTCCATGATTATAGAGAAAATGTATATTTTAATGAATAAAGATTTTGTATTTAATGTATATTTGCTGTTATTTTGTTATTTACAATTTTTGAATGTGACAGTATTCCAGAAGTTTTAAACCTATTTTTCTTGCAACTTGCTGCCAGATTTCCACAAATTTTTTTAGTGAATGTAAGTTTTTTTTAACCTTTTAGTATGTTTTAGTCTATGAATTTCGATGCACTGAGAACTTGTTTATTTCTGCATTATAATTGTTAGGACGTAAGCTGAAGCTCACCACAGTCACTAAAACTAACTGTAATATGTAAAAACCTGCAAATTGCTCACTTAACAACATACATGACACACATTTTGATATGTGTGAATCATATTCAGATTTTCTTCATGGACACGACCACAAACAAGACATTAGTGTCAATAAAATGTGAAGTATGAGTCCATTTAGCCTGTTCCTGTCTTTTAATCTCCCTGTTGTTTAGAAATTCAAACATTTCAACATCCGAACTTCCCTCCCACTGCCGCCAAAAAGCCTATTTGGAGTCGCAAGTTGCAAAGAAGCGATTCATTTCAGTCATTAAATCAAATGCGCATTATCTTGCGGTGCCCAAACAAACATTAATCATCGGGCATAATCTTGACAGGTAATCTCCCTTTGCCTCTCGAACTTGCCTGAGAAAAGAGATAAATAAATATATTTACAGCAGCCGTTCAGGAGAGCGAAGGGATCCCTGCAAAATGATGTCATTAGTGCTGAACGATAGCTCCCACTACTGCTGTTCGCTGACAAAAAACAAGCCGCCGCGTTCAGGAGGCCGTAGCTCAAAATCAAAATCAATAACAATATTCTTGGGCGAGTGGGCGCAACGTCTGGAGGATCCCATCACCTGGACGACACCTTCAGGCTGCTCCGTGTGCAGAAAATTACTTCATCAACTCTCCTCAGGGAACTTGAACACAACTGAGGCTTTGTTAGCACGAATAAGAAAATAGCCACTTGTTTTATTTCAGTATCATTCACTGAAAAGGATTAAAAATGGATCCACATTAGCGACTCTTGGAATAATCTGACACTTCAGACTCAGAGGAAGAAAGGAAGAAGTATTTCACCTGGATTTCCTTCATCTTTAAGGACTAATGAGGCTGCAGAAATTCAGAAAAGTGACACCAAGAGCTTATTTTAAGCTGAAAACTGAAAACAGCTCGGCATCATTAGAAAGCCATAAACTTTATGTGTGTAAACTCTGAAGACTGATGCTGTTTAAATCATCCAGACTGAAACAGGACTCAGGTGTTATTTGATTAACAAGAAGAAGCAGACCAGACTGTGGACGGAATCCTTATCAGATCTCAGGGAGTTTATTTATTGCAGCATCATTTTCAGTTTTTTTTAACACAGAAGAGAGTCATAAAAGTCAAAACTATGAATTGAAACTTGGTTCCTGCACACAGAGTATACTCGGTTTATTATATTGTGATGAATTTTGGCCTTCTTGCTAGTTTTGGTTGACCATTCTTCAAGTATTTTATTCTGTATCAACAGTTTTTTTCCCCAACTGGTTTGGGGGAACTGGTTGAGTCAAGTTTATCTTTAATGTAAGCCAAGTTTAAGTTTTGTATGTCTTTTTAAACTTTCTGTTTGGCTTATTTCTGATCAGCTTACAAATGTCCATTTACGCAGATGATGTTAGTCTCTTCTTTATAAGATAAACAAAAGACAATTTGAACGTGCACTTTACTGCCATTTGAATTCACTATATGTAATATAGTGGATTAGGTATAGATGTTTCTGTTGTCTGCATTTCTGTAAAATCTGAGTTTTATGTGTCTTTTAATCTGCCAGATCCCCAGTGTAATTGATGTCAACCTGCTCTGAGGGCTGAACTACAAAGTGAAATTAGTGGGTTAGCTAGGTATGTTGAGCCAAGAGTCAGAGTTTTCAGTGAAGGTGGCTCTGTTTTAACCTGGCTATATCACCATTGTAACTGATGCCGTGGAGCAGGTTATGTTCAATTTAGGACTGAAATCAGCGTCTCCCTGGAACCAAAGTGTTTCCTAATGATTATGAGCAATACAGATTCTCAGCTGAGGAAAAACTTGTTTATCTGCAAACATCCATCCATTCTCTATACACCGCTTTATCCTCACTAGGGTCGCGGGAGGGCTGGAGTCTATTCCAGCTGACTCGGGCGAAGGCAGGGGACACCCTGGACAGGTCGCCAGTCTGTCACAGGGCTACATATACAGACAAACAATCACACTCACATTCACACCTACAGGCAATTTAGAGGGATCAATTAACCTCAGCATATTTTTGGACTGTGGGAGGAAGCCGGAGTACTTGGAGAAAACCCACGCATGCACAGGGAGAACATGCAAACTCCATGCAGAAAGATCCCAGGCCCAGGCCAGGATTTGAACCAGGGATCTTCTTGGGGCAAGGCGAAAGTACTAACCATTACCCCAACGTGCAGCCTATCTGCAAACATGTTGATCTTTATGTTACTAAAACCACTGAATGAAGCTGTGTAATTTTAGCATTGTACACTGTATGCATCGTGTTGCCATGGGAACCCCACATGTATTTAGCTGGTAATGCAGAATTTGCATAAATATGTGTTTATGTTTGGTCTCTTTGCTCTGCTGGTTCTGCAGCTGATAGAACACAAATTAGAAAACCGATCAGTTTATTAGTTATTATTACAGAGAATATTCAATCAGTAACTTAAGTTTCACTTTAATTTGGTTTAAATTAAAGTGAATTCCTTCATTATGGGCCAGTGTCAGACCCACATCCACTTCAGTGCAATATCAGGCTTGAATATAGGAAGTCTGATAGTTTGATTGTGTAACTAGTGGTTAGAAATAATCAGCTGCATTGATTGGTAATATAAATACATTAACACATGCTTGACAGTTTTCTACCCGCATTTCTGTCTTATAATTTGCAGTAGCAGCTTTTTACCATCTTAAATTTTAGATTCCTTGTTGTTCTCCATTAAAACAACCTGGTGACTGAAGCAGCTGAACATG
This sequence comes from Acanthochromis polyacanthus, assembly GCF_021347895.1. Classification (NCBI taxonomy): domain Eukaryota; kingdom Metazoa; phylum Chordata; class Actinopteri; family Pomacentridae; genus Acanthochromis; species Acanthochromis polyacanthus. The sequence continues at coordinate 30,677,097 of NC_067127.1, read as the reverse complement.
ATTGGTTAATTTTGTGCAGATCAAGAGTCAAATGATGCTTTAAACACCTTGTGTGGCCTGTTAACTCTGACTGGGGTTTTAGTTTTGTCACGTCGACTGAGACAAAGAAAGCACGAATATGTCAAACTGGCTTCGTAGTTCAGCCCTCTGGTCCAGGTTCTGTTCACAGTTTGCAATTTAAGAAGCGTCTCCTTTTTGCTAGTTCTTCTACTGACCATATTCTTCATTAGCGATACAGATTTTCAGCTGAGGTTTTATCTGCAAACCTATGTTAGTAATTCCACTGAATGAACCTTTGTCGTTACAGCTGGTCATTGGTCCATTTTGTGCAAAAGTAGAGTCATGCGATGTGTCAAATGGTCAAATCGGAAAATGAAAACCTGGTTAACAAAGAAAGCTAAAAAAAAAACCAACATCACCACTGACTGGGTCTTGGATTTGTTTGAACACAAAGAAAGTCTGAATATGTTGAAATTGTTTAGTAGTACATCCATCTGGTCCCTCTAGAGAGATGCCTTGAAGCTGTTCTGTCTAAAGAATGAAGTATCATGTAGTTTCTTTCATGGTGATTGAAACCATAAAGCTGAAACTTGTGTTCATTGTCATCTAAAGATAAGCTGCTGGATAAATTGTCGCCTTCCTCTCTCTGTAATAGAATAAATCTACCAACGACACAGCAAAGTGTTTGTTTTATTATTTAAGGTAATGTGTTTTCATGACAAAGCACAATGAGGAGGAGCTCCATAAAGTCGCTTGCAGATGCAGGTTGAAGGAAACATCTGGGGAAAAGTCAAGCACGTTTGACCAAACAGTAACATTCAGAGCTGCAAATTTCAACTTTGAAACTATCCCAACCTTCATCATGTACAAGAAAGCACATTAAATTTAGAGTTACAGGCATTCAGATTCTTATGTAAAGGCATGAATGCACAACAGGAACAGAGAAGATGAAACTCCTCTTTATTTTAAACTTCTGTATGACCAGACAGCAGTGATTCTTTCTGTATTGCAGCAGACAGAGTAACTGAACATAATGAAGTCACATTCACAATAGCAGAAGAAGAGACACAACTAAAGCAGCAAGACGTTTCCCATAATGTCACGATGCTGTTTTCATTCTTTTCTATTAGATTCCTGCAGTTTATTCTGATGGAGCCGATTAGTTCTGATGTGGGAAACCTTCAGTGTTCTTACAGCTAAAAGACTTAAAGCTCAGCAGAGTCAGCGTGAAAGTAAAGCAGATAGACACGAAGCTGCAGTTTCTCTCCAATTTAAACCACCGATCAGACCCGTGTTCTGCCCTCCAATCATGAAATTAAACAATCTGCTGCCTTCTCTGCTCACTTTTTATCGTTTTTCTCTCCTTGTTCATGTTACTGAAGCATTGTTTTGGCCACATTAAGGCTCACAGATCTGAAATTTGCTGCTTTAACCAATCAAAAACACACAGAAATGTTACGTTTAAAGTGCCACACCTGAGCATCTCCAGCTTCCTTTCAGTTTCTGCCTTCTTTTGTTGCTTTTCTTTCACAAAATCTTCTAAAATTTCTTTCTTTAGAATGGCAAATAGCTTCGTGTTAATGCACGGCTCAAACTTCTTCTGACTGCTTAATTCTTACACCTGTTCTATAATGTGCTGTGGTTGAAACTGAACAATAACACTCGAAACCCCAAGCAGATTTAAGTGTTCTTTGTTCCCGGGTGCTAATTTTCCACTCTAGTATTTCCACCTGCACCTCTGTGGAAACAGAGAGAGCCCAGAAATGCCTTCTGTACAGAATGATATAGGCAGAACAACAGAGAGCCTAAAAAAATATGATGAAAGTTGATTTTCTTTAATTATTTTTACAAAAATTGGTGAAACCTTGTAACAGCATGTGCAATATTTTTCCATGTGCCCACAGGAGATGACTCTAGGTACTACATATATGTTTTTTACAAACTGAATTTGTTTTCCTTCTCATCTCGTGTCTGATCTGTGTAACACTGCCTGTAGTTCATCCTAAATGTCTGTGTATTTTTGTCATGTGACTGTTGGTCTCAGCTGAGTCACTTAAAGCTTCTCAATTACGCTGACGAGTGCAGAATTTTTTTGTTTTTCCACGTTATCTTTTTTGTGGAAATGCTTTATTTTTGGAAGATTTTTAAATGACACAAGTGGAATAAAGTGATTTTGATGAAATATTATAATCTTGAGCTCACTTTTCGATCAATGGAACTGCATGTTGAAGTTAAAAATCTGCAGATTCTTTCTGCTGTCACAATTTGTAGCTGCGAATTTGCATTTTCTTAAAGATAGCATACTATTCAAACCTAGATAGTTACAACAAATCAGTGACTCTGTTGTGACTAATATAGAAGGAATATTGGTGAATTCTGTGCCGTTGCTTTATGTCTTTGTGTTTTTTGTTATTTGACATCCTCTACTTTGGTTTATTTTCCACCTGTGTGACTGTCTGCTTTGCCCTCATTGGTTTCACGTGTGTGTCATCTTCAAATCAGACTTCTTTGTGTATAAACAGTCTTGCTTTTGCTTCTTTTCAGTGTCTGTTCAACTTCCAGTTTTTATGCAGGCTCTTTAAGTTTGTGCTTTTACTATTTGAACATTTTTATTTCACTCTGTATCTTGCTTTTGCTGCCACTCTGAGTGTTTCTTCGTCATTTATTCCCCACTTCCTGTTGATTCTGACGAACCTTTTCTTAATCTTTTGTGTAAGCTATTTAAGCTACGTTCTTGTTTTTGAAGCCTGCCTCTTTCTTGCGTTGCATTTGGACTTTTCTGTCACTTGTTGTGACTGAACAGTGATTAAAATCTGAACACTAGAGCACAAATAGTATTGAGCAATATAATTGTCCTGAAATCCAGAGGCTGAAAAGGACGCCTGAATCACTTTTATCTGCAGAATCTTGTCAGCGCTGATGGATCATTACGATTAGCTTATCTATCACCGCTCAGCTTCTGTCTGTTTGTATTTGGAGCAAACTTTCTAATAAACCGATACATCAAAAGTGATTCTGGTGCGAAGATGCTGTCGGCCTTCAAATAAACTAAATCCTGATTTAATGTGACGTGTTTTCTGCTGGTCGAGAAGAAGACTTTATTTTCTTTCCTTTATAAATTGAGTGTCTGCTTCGCTTTATGCATTTTCTTTTCTTTTTAAATAAGAAGCTGCTTCCACACGCCGCTGGTTTAAAGTCGGCTTGCAGCATCGACATTCGTGCCCTCCTCTGTGCTTCCTCTTTCAAAGCTCCACAGCAGACTCTGACAGTGACATTGGCGGGAATCTCCAGGGATCCCAGTGGATTAGCATCATGACCTCTTGTGTGTCTTTGATTCCTCCTCTCCTCTGCTCACATTTCCTTCCTCCTCACAGCTCATCGATCTCTTTTCTTGTGTTCTGCTCTCCACATCCTCCATTTCTCTCTCCCCGGTGCTCCTTTTCTTTTCCCTCATGTCCTCTGATCACTTCTCTGGAAAATTCCCCTCGCCTCCTCTTCTGCTTCTTGTACAGCAAAGCGCTCAGAGAAGAGTAGAGCTTCTCTGCAGCTTATAAAATCACATAAAACCCCTATTTCTCATATTTTTTAAAAAAAAAAAGGAAGATGTGGTTTCAATTGCTGAAGCAGCCACAGGCGGGATTTGAAAACGCAGCATCACCAGCTAATAACAGTCTGAAAACATTCTGTTCTGGGCCTGTGAGTTCAAAAGAAAGCTGGGAAATCCTAAATCACTGCGAGAAACTTATAGTTGATGGTGCACAGGAAGAAATCAATGTTTAATATTACACCGCTGGTTGAAGGGATGCAATTTGCACCAAGAGGCAGAAACATGACGCTGTGATAAAAACCCTCGGTGTTTAGCGAAGCCGTGTACATCCTCAGACGATGTTTAAAAGAGAATTAGAAACTCTGCTGCAGGCACAACTCGCAAAGTTTCACTTTCCACGCTCAGCTGAGCCAATATCACTTTCTACTCTCTAATCTCTGATTTTCTTCACTTTCAGCTCCCTTTTTTCATTTATCTTTCTTCTTTCGTACTCTCAAATCCAACAAAAAGCACATTTCTCTGAGCGGCTTTGCCTTCCAGCTGAAGTAACTCGTATATTTGCTGTACGGTACATTCTTCTGGTCCAGAAAAATAATGTTGTAATAATGTTCCTCAAGGACTGTGAAGCTGACGTGATGATGAAGCAATAAACTTTTCAGAAACAGAGAAAATGCAAACAAATTAAGAACAGGTCAAAAAACATTTTATTGGCAGAAGCTTTTACTAAAAACGTGGATTTCTATTTTTTATTTTGTGTCTTGTCATAAATTTCAGTAAAAAGATAAGTCATCTGAAACTAAATGTGCAGGTTAAAGAGCTTTACAGTATTCAGTATGTGCATTAAAAACAGTAATTTCAGTAATACTGTTTATGTTGCTGTTTGCTTTGCTAGCTGATTGCCTCTGCAGCTTAAACTCTCACTGACAGGTTTGAAAGGCATCTTTTATTTAAATAATCACCAAAATTACAGCCCCGGCCTGGGCCTGGGATCTTTCTGCATGGAGTTTGCATGTTCTCCCTGTGCATGCGTGGGTTTTCTCCGAGTACTCCGGCTTTCTCCCACAGTCCAAAAACATGCTGAGGTTAATTGGCTATTTTAAATTGTCCGTAGGTGTGAATGTGAGTGTGATTGTTTGTCTGTACATGTAGTCCTGCCACAGACTGGCGACATGTCCAGGGTGTCCCCTGCCTTCGCCCGAGTCAGCTGGGATAGGCTCCAGCACCCCCCGCGACCCTAGTGAGGATAAAGTGGTGTATAGAGAATGGATGGATGGACTAAAATTCCAGCTTTTACCTGAGCCAGAAACTGTAAAAACAGTCATTGATCTATCATGTATGACACATGATTCTATCAGGAAAAATCATCAAAAATAGGATTTAAATTGTAATATTTCTTTAAAAATTATTTATTTTACTTGTCTAATTCAAAAATTTCCTAGATCTTTTTTTTTTTAAAAAGCAAAGAAGTCTGCACTCCTCGGTCAACCAAAGAGCATGAGTGACCCGGCTCAGCTGAACTTCAGGCAGTTTCTACACAAAGTAGAGAGGAGACAGGTACAGAAACATATTAGAGAGAATGAGAGCAAAATAAGGCGCGCTGGATCAAAAACTAATTAAACACAGCATGGCTCAAAAACAGTAAACAGAGGAACAAGATGCATTCAGCATGATGAAACGTCTTTCTACAGCTGAGGAGGGACAAAAAGTCTGGAGAGGCTGGAAACATGGAAAGAGTTAAATATCTACAATATGTGGAGACAAAACTACCACAAAGAGACACACAATAACATTAACAAGAAACAACAATGGCACAGAAAGCATCCAAATCAAGGTACAAAATGATACAAATAAGATCCAACACAGCACAGAGAAAACACAAAATGCCAAAAATAAGAAACAAAGCAGAACGAATAAGATACAAAATAGCAAAAATTAGACACAAGATGACAAAAACGAGAGACAAAATAACAAAAACAAGACACAACATAAACAAGCTGCATAATGACAAAAACAAGATACATAATAACACAAATAGGACACAAAATAGCAAAAATGAGACACAAAATGACACAAAGAGACAGAAAATGGCAAAAATGAGACACAAAATGACACAAAGAGACACAAAATAGCAAATATTACACACAAAATGACAACAACGAGAGACAGAATAACAAAAACAAGATGCAAAATGACATATACAAGCTGCATTATGACAAAAACAAGAAACAAAATAACAGAAATAACACACAAAATGACAACAATGAGATATAAAATGACAAAAATGAGACACAAAACAATTCAAATAAGAAACAAAATGACAAAGATACAAAATAACACAAATTAGACACAAAATTACAAAAATGAGATGTAAAACGACAAAAACAACATGCATAATAACAAAAAGAGATACAAACCAACATAAACAAGACAAAATGACAAAAACGAGACGCAAAAAAACACAAAATGACAGAACGACAGAAAATGGCAAAGATGAGATACAAAATGACACAAAGAGACACAAAGTGTCAAAAATGAGACACAAAATGACATGAACAAGACCAAATGACAAAAATGAGACCAAATGACAGTCAGTATAGAGACAACAAGAGAAACTCAGGAAAATCAAACCTCACAAATCAATAAAATAAATCAATCCTCTCTACTTTGTTTTTAGCTGAACACAGCAAAAAGCAAGATTTCATCTGGGATCCAGGTACTTGCTGTGTAGTTAGATGTTGTACAAACAAAAAACAAGTAAAAAAAAAAAAAGCAGCCACAACACATTTATACATCACTGTGATCATTTTTTAAATAAAGGCACAACCTTTCAACTCACAGCCGTAGCACCTGAACTCTTGTTTTTCTCCTTTTTCCGAAACCTTCTAATTGCACCATTTGGTGCCGCCAGCAGGCTCCAGATATTAAAGGCATTAGAGGAGATTTAATTTCCTACGACTTTGAACGTAGCATGCGCATGCGCACATACAACCTCTCCCTCACCCCCCCCTAACCTCCCCCCTCTTAACATTTACGAAGAAACGCCCCCCTCCAGAAACTTGCGTAGGACTCGTGAAGTTGTCTTTTACTGCTGGGTCCCCCTGGATCTTTATCTGCCATTATGTAAAAAAAGATGAGCAAAACAAGTCACCAGCTAACTACGAAGCTATACCAAAGCAACACATACAGGAAACATATAAGTCCAAGGCGTACGTAATCTACGTAACTAGGCCTGAGCCGGAAGATTTTTGATTGACAGGAAAGGGAGCAAACCAAACGCCTCGGTCCGAGCGCATTGATTGGCTGATGTTTTTCAGGTCCTGCCATGTCCACAGTTATTTTTTTAAATTTTTTATTCTTTTAGAGACCATACATACAAGTCCACTAAAGGTCAGTATATTCATTTTATGTGAATCAGACAAATTAAACAAAAAAAAAACATCCTCCATAATGCCGTTAAATATGGCTATTTTAAGGTATTGGCTTGTTTGGTTTTCATATTTCAGCCCCTTTTTTCTCTCTCTGGTGTTGTTTAATTGTGAAGCACAGCACCAACAAACATATTAGCAATGAAAAACTCCAAAAAAGTTGACTCAGATTTACATACTGGTCTTAAATCAGCAACGATTTTACATAATAACTGAAATGAATGCACTGCTGAAGGTTTATTTACATCTGTGGTGTTTCTAAGTTGCAGTAAAATTCAGAAGTTATTACTAGATACCTGCTGTTGCACTAAAACAAGCCTGTTTTTGACGTTTTTCACAACTAAACCAACTTTTTCCAGCCTTTATAGTTTGTTTATGGTGCTAATAATGTACACTATTAAAAAATCTGAGAAAAACTAACTTTAAATCCCAGTCTTGTTGAGAACAAAACCTCAGCAGGCCTCGTACAAGGAGAGAACAGTGACGAAGCTGAATAAAGCCTGTTCTAGAAACAGTGAAATCTCTACTCAGCTGACGCTTCAGTGTAAATTACAGGGAATTACTGTTAGCTTACACTTTATGAGCTCAGTTTGTGTGACATCCTTAGAAACGTGAGAAGATAGTGATGATGGTTCACTGAAACCGGAGACATTTATCATCAAGCCAGCTATTAAACTATTAGCTGACTTTACATACCGATATTAAACCAATCTGAGATGACATACTGGAGAAAGCAACTTCCCAAGTCATTTACACAAGCAGCCGACAGTAAAAAGATCTCTGCCGGTTGCATGAGGCAGACTTAGTCATGTCAGACATATGGTCAACCTGTGTGACTCAACGGATATAAATTTCAGGCACGTTTTTTTCAAGTTGTGCAGGTTCTTCGCTACATTAAACCTTTGAGCAGCAACCTACACGCTGAAAGATTTTCCAGAACTCAACTCTACTTGTTTAATTCCACTCAATTAACCATTTTTATAACTTTTGTTGGTGGAATGTTTGCATGTAAGGAGGTGAGCACTGTTTTGCAGACGCACCATCACTATATCCCGACCTCAGCACCAACAACAAAAACAAGCAAGATTTTTTTTCTTTTTTTGTCATAAAATGATAATCATGTGCACTCAAACTATTCTAAAGTGCTAATACAGCATTGTGGAGATAAATCTGGCTACCGGATATAAACCATGAGTACAAGCCTGCCATTTTGGACGACTCCAAAAATGACTGTGATTGGCTTAGAAAACAAAAACAAGCAATTTTCCTGTTGCAAAAAAATAATGATGTGCAGTCAGACCATTCTCCAGCACTGTTGAGATATATGCTTTTATGCATAGTCTGACTATACTTTATATACCTATTGTTTATATGTATATCGTTTTTATGTATATAAACGAAAGGTATAAGCCTGCCATTTTGGATGATTTTCTCCTCCCTTTGACTCCAAAATTTGCTTTGCTTCAGGAAAGAAGAACCTCACTGCAGCAAAGTTCCATCCATCCATTCTGTATACACCACTTTATCGTCACTAGGGTTGCAGGGGGTGCTGCAGCCTATCCCAGCTGACTCGGGCGAAGGCAGGGGACACCCTGGACAGGTCACCAGTCTGTCACAGGGCTACATATACAGACAAACAATCACTCACATTCACACCTACGGGCAATTTAGAGTCATCAATTAACCTCAGCATATTTTTGGACTGTGGGAGGAAGCCGGAGTGCCCGGAGAAAACCCACACATGCACAGGGAGAACATGCAAACTCCATGCAGAAACATCCCAGACCCACCATGGGATTTGAACCGGGGATCTTCTTGCTGCAAGGCGAAAGTGCTAACCATTACTCCACTGTGCAGCCCTGCAGCAAAGTTACATATGAAAATTTCAAGTTTTGCCTTAAGGAAGCCCTGTTTGTTTGGTTTCACTGAATCATCATTTTAATGACTTGTTTTGGTGGAACATTTGCATGCAGGGAGGTGAGAACTGGCCAGAGCACCTCCCAAAATTATTGATTTGGTTTAAATAAACAAAAACAAGCAAGAATTTTTTTTCTGTAGCAAAATAATAATGGCATGCAGTCATACCATTCTCCAGTATTAACACAGCACTGTGGAGATAAACCTGGCTACCAGATATAAACTATGGGCATAATCCTGCCATTTCAGGTATCTATCTCCTCATCTTCCACTTTCTCCATGTTATTTTTTTCAAAATTCCCCTTGATAACCTCTGAGTAGCAACTTACACACAGAAAATAACAAGTTTTAGCGGAGATTTGGAAAGATTTGAAGATGCGTTAAGGAGTTCCTGCTTGATTCTTTTGGTAAATTGTTGTAAATAGAAAGACGCTCTTGCATATTTGCATGCTGGTTATGGAAGAAGTTTCATTTTCTAAGCAGGTTGATTATCTGTCTTTGGCGTAGCTGCTCCTAAACTCTACAACACTTTATCTTTTCGGTCTATACTTTACAAACATCTATATCACTGCTGAAAACCCACTTTTCGTTTTTTGCATTATGTTCAAGTTGAACTTGACCTCACCTTTTACTATGTGGTATCTTTCTTTTTATTTCTTTTATTGTGTTTTTGTTCAGATTTGTCTTTTATTGATTGTGTTTATGTCCTAAGGGTTGTTGCTTAGAACTGTACAGAAGTTATATTCAACTCCCGTTGTCTAAAATGCACTTTAAAAAGAAATTAGACTTACAGTGAGCTAGTGAGGAGAGATGGAGATAGATGCCATGGAAAAGCTGTGATTTTGGCATGTCCTTGTTGGTAGTCATAATGAAAGACCAGGTGAAAACCCAACAGATGCATACAGATTTCCTGAAATATTCACTGGCAGCGATAGATGAACGCCATCCTGCTGCAGAAGTATCCATGTCTCAATGCCGACTGGTATGAATTGCTTTTGATGAAGAACAAATAAGAGTGGTTTGATAAGAGTTCTGCAAGAGCCATATACCACTAGTGAATTTTTTGTATTTTCAGTAAGTCCAGTGAGTTCCCACAGAGCTAAAGCAGAGGCAGGCTTTACATAATTGCATGATAACCATGACTATGGATGTCTCTTTTACCTGTATATCTAAACACAAAGTCTACAGACGTTTTTTACTGGTTTTCTTACCATTTTCTTTTGCCGTGAATTAGCTATCGTAATGATACAGTTTTCATCTATGTACAGGAAACGGTTCCACCAAAACAAGTCCTTATTTTGCAAAAGAAATCAATCACAGCATGCTTAGCTTAGCACAGTACAAGACAAACGCAATTGGTTTAAAGAAACACAAACAAACTAGACCTTTTTCCTTTGTAGCAGAAGATGCAGAGATACTATTAAGTTCTACATAATGGACTAGCTAAGCAAGTGTAGAGCTAATATTCTAGGGACAGCACTCTCTTACGGATGTAGTAATCATGGAACGTGCAAAAGAGGAAGTAAGGTGATGTTGAGCCACTAAGTCTACACAGCAAAGGCTTGACACTAGACTTGAGAACAGAAGTCTGATATTCAACAATGTTCTATTATACCCTTAACCATGTTTATTATTTGCAAATTATAATGCTGAGTTCATCAAAGACAGCAAACACAATTAATTTATCATGTTTAGATCTACAGAGCCCGCAAGCAGCACTACTGGTTTATTACCTGAGCAGTTATTTTCTAATTAAAATGGAGGAGATTAATGGAGTGAAACATCTGTGTTTGTTACTCTCCAAACAGTCTTGTTGCTCACAGCGTCAGGATAAATGACAGCGACTGCACGTGTGCAGACACAGTGGTTTGGATAAGGATGTGTAGTAAGCAAAGCTCGACAGTTCTGTGCTGCGAGGACTTTGTTTTTCCATCTGCCTCTGCACTTTTCTCTTTTTTCTGCCACATCATTAAGAAGTCCAGGCAGCGGCAGCAGACGTAAGACGAGGCAGGGATGTCAGCGACAGCTTTGCGATGCCAACAGCTCCTGTGGCGTAAACATGCCGCCGAGCCGCTCTGTCAACGCGTCCGACAGGCGACGGCAGGCATCGACTTTAAAGAAGACGACTCCAGCTGCCCAGGAGGCCTCGTCAGACGTCGTGGTGAAGATGAGGAGGATCTCTGATTCAGCACTGTGACATCACGTCGACATCACAGCTTGATGGAGCCTCATGAGATCACACAGCGTGGATTAATGAGATGACTTTCTCAACTTTGAAGCTATTGTACACATCAGAATATACACATACTTTGTAGTAAGACATGTACAACAATAACTTAGAGTAAATATAAACAGTCTTTACACATTTCCTGGCCTCTGTGTTGGGATTTTTACATTATATGGTTGAGGATTGTGGTTGAGAACTTGACTGCAGTTTATTTCACGGTAACATCTTCACTGTTCACTTCATAATCTTTTCTGGCAACAGGATATAAATCTCTTACTCAATCAATAATAAACATAAAACATACCATATAGCATTTTAAAATAAATAGCACTTTCATGTTAAATTGAGTATAACTCTCAGAAAGAAATGGCCAACACAAAATCTACATTCTACCATGAAGACTCAAATAAACTGAAACGTAAGCAGAAAAGCTAATATCATACTAAGTTTACACAGAATCAACTGTTTACTCATTACAACCTAAAACACACGTAACAAACACGATAAATTAATACTCAAACCTATGGAGGACTTTAGCCTGACATCTAGCTAAACAGCAAGCGTGAACAACTTCACAGAATGGGTGGTTTAAGCGCAGATATTTGAAAATAATGCGGGATGTCATTACACTGCTTTACCTTGTGGAACAAGTGAAAGTTACCACTGAAAAAAGTGTATTCTACATGAAGCAAATCTCAAAAGAATGATGTCCTGTATGGGACAAACACTATATAATTGCCATATTTTCTGTAGAATAAACTTAAAGAGATAACTGCCCTTTCATATAACTGAAAGAATCATATTGAACCTATTTTTTTAGTAAATTAATGAAAGTCTCACATGTTCCCAGAATGTGTCTTTTGGTTTTTCAGCTCAAAACACCACAAAGATGGTTCATATCCTCTTGATTGTATAACTTATGGTTTTATTCCTATTCTAAATAGGCTGCTTCAGGGTCTGTAGCTTTAAATGTAGCTGAGCTGTTGCTGGCCCCGCCTCCTTCAGGAAGAAGACTCTCCCTGCATCTGTGATTGACAGCAACAATGATTGTGTGAGAGCACAATCCTCTCTCTGAGGACCATTTTACATTAAAATATGTGTAAATTCACAGCACAGACGTAGTTTTTAACTCCTGTGTTTGGTGAGATTCTGAGAAAATGCTATGAAACCAGCATTATAGCTAATTTAGAAGCAGCGTGGAACGGAAGCGACTGCTGGTAAACGCGTCATTTGGAGGAGTTTTCTTCCTTGTTCTGCTGTCTGATGACAGAAATAGAAATATCTGTAAATGAGAGCAGCTTTATTGTAGTTCAGCTGTATTAAAATGCAGTTGCAGAACATATAGTATGGGGATTCAGTACCACCATAGTTTGACACTTTTTCTTTGTTTTTCCATTTCCAAGGGTCGGTAATTAAGAATGTGTCATCAGCTAGAGAGACTAAATTATTTGAATCTACTGGACACTATTTAATTTGTCTCTAAAATAACTCAAAACATGTCCACAATGACTCAAAACTTGATTTTTAGTCACTCGTTCTGCCTCCTGACAACAAAAACATCTGTAAATGAGTGACGATTTATTGTGTGTGAGTTTGGCTGTATTAAAATGCAGTTTTATGAGCACAGAGAGCAGGAGAGAAACTAATAGATGCTAACATGAAAACACAGTAACCCACCCAGTCCTGGTTTACTGGTTTAAGTAAACCAGTAACCATCTCTGAATGTCCCTCAGTGTTACAGTTTATACAAATCTCTGACCATCAAAGATAATGCTAGCCACAATAGCTGCACACCATGCTAACACTAAGAACTCTCCTATAGTTGTGGGGACATCACCATCAATAATAACATTGATCAGTTCAGTTCCTCAATTCAGAACTGAGGAAGCCTTTTAGATGGAGTTGAAACATTTCCAAGAAGTCTATAGTCGCCTTCATCTTACTGACTTGCAAAGCTGGGAATCTTTCTTGCTATGCAGGGCTCGAGGAATAGCAGAAATAAATGTCTTCACATCTTAACAGCTTCTTTTTTACACCTCTGAGTTTGTATCAACCACAAAAGACAATAAAAATGGATTTTTGCCATCTGAGACTTACAAAAAAACAGCAATTGGTAAAAGGAAAGCACATTTTATGAAACTATTTGCTCTACTGATGATGTATGCTTTGCAAACACAACGATCTCAATCTAAAATCCTTGAACCATACAGCACTTAGCATTTCTCATTTTTGTTTGTAGCAATACAAAGCAGAAGCGTAACATCTATATTGTGTATTACAATTGCTTTTTTTCACTTCCTAATAGTCTAAAAAGCAACAAAATCTATCATCACAATGTCTTGCTGCTGTAATTGGATTTTTTTTCTTCTCAACAAGCCAAAAGTAGAAAAACTAAAAGCATAATTGTTGTTGAATAAACAGATTGACCAAAGTGGTAAATGCCCACCACAGTACACATCAAAGTTTATTATTAAGCGATGATGAATGTTTGCAACAGCGTCTTGTTTATCTTCAAAGAGGCGCCACACATCTGATTATTTTACTCAGTTTTACAAACAAATAAGAAATCTTAGTGCAGACACCAGAGGTTTCCAGCAGAGCAGCACTCTAACTGTGAAATCTGGACTCACTGATAGCAGTTAATGGTGAAATGAAACATGCAATTTTCCCCTCAAAGACTGTGTGCTTTTAGCAGGTGCTGACTTCTTTTGGACCAGATTCTGTTGGCTTTGAAGCAGTAATGACCTGATGTAAGCTTGAAGCAGCCAAGAACTAGTGAGTGTTTCCAAATGTATTCACCAGTTGCAGAGAATTAGACTGGAAGCAGCACAGAATTATTAAAGTCAAAGCTGTGTTTTAGACATCAAAATTACATAAAACAGTGTATTAATGACTTTTAGAATAATGTATATCAATGTACAACATATATGAATTATGCTGTCAGTGAAATGTGGTGCAGCAACGGTTACATAAAACCTCATGAAACTCTTTTCGGTTGGTAAATCCATCACTAGGGTTTATTTTCTGAATCAGATTTTGGACTTCAAGCCTTCAGATCCAAACATGTACACCGATCAACCGTCTGTTAATCCATTTTGTTCTGCTTATCCGACATCTGGTTATGGTGGCAACAGGTGAACCAGATCATTCCAGATTTCCCTCTTCACAGCAATGCCTTCCAGTTCCTCTTGGGTAATCCTGAGGCGTTCCCAAGCCAGATGAGATACATAATCCTCCAACAAGTTCTTGGTCTACCTCCCAGCTGGATGTGCCGAGAAAACCTCCTAAGGAAGTTGCCCAGAATGTTCCTAATCAGATGTTGAACCACCTAATTGGATCCTTTCAACACAGCTGAGCACCAGCTCTACTTGGAGCTCCACCCAGATGTTGCTCTGTCTAAGGCTGAGCCCAGACGCCGTACTGAGGAAACTCACTTCTATGTGCAACCTCATCCTTTAGGCCATTTACTAAAATTCATGACCACTGCTGAGGGTTGGAATGTAGATCAACAGGTAAATTTTCATCACATAGGTGAATCAGGTCATTCCTTATGTCCTTCTCCACAGAAACTGTTTTCAGTTATCTTGTACAATCCTGAGATGTTCCCAGGCCAGATGAGATGTATAATCCCTCCAACAAGTTCTTGGTCTTCCTCAGGGTCTCCTTCCAGCTGGATGTGAATAGAAAACCTCCAAAAGAAGTTGCCCAGAAGGTTTCTAATCAGATGTTGAACCAACTCAGATGGCCCCAAAGCACCAGCTTTACTCCGAGCTTTGCCTAGATGTTCCTTACTCTCTAAGGCTGAGCCCAGACACCCTACTGAGGAAACTCATTATGGTTGCTTATATCTGCAAACTCCTTCTTTAGACCATTTACTGAAATTCATGACCATAGGTGAGGGTTGGAATGTAGATCGACAGATAAACCTTCATCATGATGGACCAGTTCAACACCTGTAAAATGACTGTCCATCTCACCTTCTGTTTTCTCACTCATAAACAAGATCCTGAGATACTTTAAGTCAGTCGCTTGATTTAGCGAGCATTCAAACACAGTCACTTAAAATGACCATGCCCATTTCTTCAACTTTTGAAAAAAGACCTGGATTCGGTTTACTTCTCAACCTTTGGTTTTATTACCTGTGAAAACTATTCCACTCATCACTTCATCACTACTTATTGTATGAAAATGTTGGCTGACCATTGTCAGCAATCAGACGAGACAGACACAATGTTTATTGATAAAGAGCTGAATGACAAAATGCCACAATGCATAACGTCTTTGTTAAATGGTCCAAAAATCATCAAAATTTTTTCAAGCTACTGATTAACGCTTGAAGTCCCTCCTGCTTTCACTGAAACTGGTTAAGAGGCTTTCTGCTGCACATAGTTGGAAAATTTTGCAGAAAACATTCAAGCTTTTTCAATCCATCATCAAACTACAGTGCTTCCAAATGTGACTGTTTTTAACTGCGTTCTTTAATATGTTGTCTGAGGTCTGGGCTCCACAGACCTCTGAAGGTGTTCTGGGATATGAGAGATCAAGACATTAGCCGCAGATCATTTAAGTCAAGGACATTGCAAGTTGGGGAATCCATGGATCTGACTTTTTCAGAACATCCAACAGACGCTTGATCAGGTCAGGTTGAGATCTGGGGAGCTGACACCTTGAGGTCTTTGCCATGTTCTTAAAACTCACCTAAACAATGCTTGCAGGGTGACAGGAAGTAGTAGCCTGCTGTAAGGGACTGTCAGGAGGTAGATGTGGTCTGCAGCAATCTTCAAACTAACGTCAACATGAAAGCAGGGCTTGATGTTTTCCAGCAGGACAAGATTTTTGGCAACAGAGACAAGGTTTCTTGATGCTTTGGCTGCTCCAGCACTTCAAATCTAGAGGACAACTCGTCAAATCTGTTGTCAGTGAACATTTCACTGATGCATAAAATAATTAACAATACTAATTCATACCTAAAGTCTAAAACGTATGCTTGCTGGTTGAAATTAGTTGTATAAGCACACAAAACATTTGTTTTCCGCTGCTAAACTGCACAAATAAAGCCGCTGAGGACAATTTGTTCCTTGAAGCATTACATCAAGCGATTAAAGACTCATTTTTCATGCAGCTGCGAAGTGGCAAGTGAAAAATACTGTTTTCTTTCAGCTTCTCGCTGCTGCCGCCAAGATGCTTTCTGCAGAAAAACTGACAATCACCATTCATCGGGCCCTACCTGAGGCACCTTGTTAGCTACCGCGGAAGTAGCAGCACTGAAGCAGCAACATGTGAAGATAATCTGAATCCAGTTGCATCCTGTTTGTTCAGACACACAAACACTGATGGAAAACAGCTCGGCTGCACCCTTTAGTGGGAAAGAAAAGTGCAGAAAAAGGAGAGTAAGAATAATTCCTCTCCAAGATGTGTCCACAGCACATTTAACTTGATGGTTCATAACAGCAAACACGAACCTCACAGAAATGATCGAGTGTGATGCAATCAGTATTTTAAAGCGATAAACATTTTCACTTTTTCGCCTCCTGTCCTGAAGTTCGGCGGTCATTAATCTTCAGCTCAAGCCGCCTCGGGGATCAGCCGTCACAGTGGCACTTTTCTTGACGGCCGCAAACAGGTGAAATTGAGTTTTGAGAAATGTTTTACCAACGCAACACATCTCTGCTGGCAGGAGAGCAGAGAGAAGAGGATGGAGATGCAGGTAATGATGACCTTGACACAGAGATCTGAATAGAAGCCACACTGAGAGGAGGAAACTGTTGTTGCCTGGAAACTAACCAGCTCTTTATACCTGCACACATGTTCCTGTATTAACTCTGTGGAGGACAAGGCCCTGTTGACCACCTCAGGTTTCCTTCTGAACGTTATTCTCCCTTAAAGCACGATGAATACAGCAGCCTAAACATGGTGGTTCCATTTTTGAGTGATGTTGCTAACAGAGGAATGATTCACACACGCTGATCATCACAGAACTCCGCCGTGTTCTTTGGTGGAGTAATTAACCTCTTAAGACCTGCCATCCAGACAAATGGACATGTTTTTGTTTTTTGATTATTTTTTTTTTCAAAAGGGCATATTGTTAATACTCAAAATAACACTAATATTGTTAGTATTATCTACTTCTACTACTACAACTCCGAGCCGGAGTGCTGCCTCTACAGATTGAGACTGGTCGTTACAAAGGGATTCCTGAGGATAAAAGACTATGTATTGTGTGTGATATGTCTTTGGTTGAAGATGAATTTCATTTTATGTTTTACTGTCCTTTGTATATGAATTTGAGAATGGTTTTGTTTGCAAAAATCCAGAATGTTAATCCTGATCTGTTTTGGATGTCCGAGGGAGAAATGTTAAAATGGTTATTTGAAAACGAAATATTTTCCGTTGCAAGCTATATAGAGAAGGCATGGATTTTGAGACTGAAAACCATCTATACAACCTGATGTTTATAGTGATTCATTTAACTGTATGCCATCATTTAACTGTATGCCATCTTCTCTGTTTGATGACCAGTGTCATATAAGCCCATACAGGCTGGGCACTTATATGGGTGCATGACACTTAAATAAAATATATTCATTCATTCATTCAGTAATAACAATGTAAATCTAGTAAATATATATATATATATATATATATATATATATATATATATAATGTAAATGTAATAAACATAATCAGATATTAGATATTATCCAGTCATTCTGTTTGTTGGTTACTCCTTATCCCAAGTAAGTAGAAAAAAACTAAAATGCAAACCAAACCAAAGCTCGGGTCTTAGGAGGTTAATCTAATTTACCTTCATTCTTTCAGTGCTCTAATGGATCTGGATATGTTTGGTGGAGGAAAAAAAAGGGTGTATCAATCGATGATTTATTTATTTTTTTGTATTCCACCACAATATTGCACGGGTGTAAAACAGTTTAGCTCCGCTTTGGTGAAGAGCATTAAGGAATTAATTGTTTATGACGGTCTTCAGCAGTAATTTTTGTTGGTAAATGAGAGACATTAGTATCGCACATGTCTGCATCTTCAAACCAGAAACAAGGAACTGAATTCGGTGATGTACGTGCATTACGTTTGCACTGGGAGCTGCTATGACTGGTGGAACTCACAGGAGGCGGGCCAAAATTGCGGGAAAGTTGCAGTGATTGGACAAAATTGCAAGGCCACGCAAAATTTGCAGAGATTGGTTGATTTCAACATCGCAAATTCCTGGAGGGACTGGAGGGACATATAGGATATATATATATATATATATATATATATATATATATATATATATATATATATATATGTATATATCCTTCTAAGACCTGAGCTCTGGTTTGGTTTGCATTTTAGTTTTTTTCTACTTACTTGGGATAAGGTGTAACCAACAAACAGAATAACTGGATAATATCTAATATCTGATTATGTTTATTACATTTACATTATATATATATATATATATATATATATATATATATATATATATATATTACTAGATTTACATTGTTAATATTATTATTAGTTGTAGTAGTAGAAGTAGATAACGCTAATAATATTAGTGTTATTTTCAGTATTAACAATATGCCCTTTTGAAAAAAAAATAATCAAAAAACAAAAACATGTCCACATATGTGGATGGCAGGTCTTAAGAGGATATATATGATAAACCATAAAAAATAACAAATCAGAAAGAAAAAGTGCTATGTTTAATGTTTAATGTTTTAATTTGACTGTAATTGGCGCTATATAAATAAAATTGAATTGAATTAATTTACACAAAATGTTGTGTGTTTATAACAATTACAACATTAACAATACAAGAAATCCAGTTTTTCACTATACATCAAAAAGCAGAAAAAGCATGAATGCAGATACATTAAAAATGTAACATTTAAAAGTCCTTATAAGTACAGATACATATTTTAAAATACACATTTTTATTTCTATATTGTATTTAGTGCACATTCCACCTGAAAAACATAACATACATTTTTTTACAATAAATACAAAATTAAAAGTAGAAAATATCCCATTTGTATTTTACTAGATAGATATTTTCTATTTTCTATAACAAAATAACAACATTTCTATTTCTATTTTTTATTTAGTGCAGATACTACATTAAAAACACTAAATTTTAACTATTTTTTTCCTATAGCAAAAAAATGTGTTGTTTTTATTCTACTACAGATACATTTTTATAATATAGTATCTATTGTAAAAAAAAAATAATAATAATTTCTATTGTAAACATTTTTATTACAGATTCTACATTAAAAATCTAAAATTTCCACAAATTCAAACATTTAAAATGAGAAAATGTCCTGTTTATTGTTTCTGACCTATAGAACAATACAATGCTAAAAAATGTCCCATTTCTTTCTTCTTGTTAACAATAGAGTCATTTTTAAAAGATAGAAAAAAAAGATTTTCTTAGTTTTTTGTGTGTCTTGGTTTTGGCAGTTAATTAACATAAAATGTCCTTTTTAATTACGGGATAATTTCCAAGTAATAGGTAATTTTCATGTTATTTTAATGATATATTTTCTGGAGTTTTAATTGTGTTACGTTCTCCTTTCTGCATATACTTTTGCTTGATTAATAAATGTACACAACTCTGATCAATGTGCTTCATACATAAACTTGGAATCAAGGTTTAAGAACAGGACTTTGCCTTTTTGCCTTGCTCAGGTTTATTCTTTTTTTCCCCCATGGTTATTGACTCGATCACCTTCAATCAGCAGCTTCCTGCTGCTTCTATCAGAGTTTCCAGTTTCTCTTTGAGCGATTCTGCCTTCACCTCTGCGACTTTCTGCCACTTTCATTAGCGACTCTGCTTCTTGTTCAGCTGTTCTCACTAATCCCACACTGTTCATGTAACAATCTGGACTTTAAAACTGCTTGCTGCCTCCACACTGCAGTCTGTTAGTAGTTTGCACATGCAGAAATAATCACCTTTACAGTTCTTGAACAATTTCTGTAAATGCAAATTTGCAATTAACAGTGTTGTTCTTCACACATCATCCTTTGGTTTATTCTGCTTCGGTTTCCCTGATCACATTTACTTAAGTGGAAACATGATCTACTATACTTGGATCTTTTCATTTTCTTTATATACTTGTTTTAAGATGCACATTTGACACAGTGGATAAAATAGCAAGCTAAACAGTTACCAATACAGCACACAGTTACAGATCAAAATGGTGTTTTCTAGTCTTTTTGCTTCCTTACATAAAACCAGTGTGTAGTCGGCTCACAACAGCTCCACAGAGTGATTTTTCACTCTGTCAATAAATGTTCCAATGATCCAATATCTTGGAAACACTCAAAGATTGGAGAGAAATTGGAAATTTGTGTATCAGAGCTGTGTTTTTTTTCCTTCTTTCCTCTACCATTAATCATGTTTGGAGCCTTCAGATTTATCTGCTGTCGCTGTAAATAAAACTGGATTTAAAGGAGAGTGAAAGCAGCTGCAACAGAAAACCTGCTGAGAGGAAACAAACACGACTTTTACTTCAACACTTTAGCTACGGTTTTGTACAAGCAGAGGCCATGTAAGAGAACCCAGAAAAAAGGGGAGTGAATATTAATATCAAGCTATTTTATGCATTCATGGTTTCAATGTAAAATGTTATCTGATCCCATTTCTTCATTGTCTAAACTTTGCTTATATTTGTTGCATTTCCAGTATTTATTTTCTTATTTTTTATTTTTTTGCTGGCATTATTTATTATTAATGTATTGGGTTTTTTTTTAAATGACTTCTTTCTGTTTTGGTGGCTGGTTTTGATGTTTCTGCCTGTAAGAGGATCACTTTTTCTATTTGAATGAATGCCTAATTGTTTGAAGAAGCATTAAATTACTTATTTACTGATCATGTGGTTAAAGGAAGCAAATGTAATTTTGGAATTTTCTTGAAAAACACAAAAATTGACATGTCTCATGCAAAGCAACCTTTAGAAAGTGCAAATGTATATAATAATATTTAATAATTTATATAATTGTAAAGTTAAATTTTTTTTACATAAAAGTAATTAAAACACCTTTAATAACTGTATTTATATTTAACAGATTAAACTGATAAATTCAAGTTTAATAGTCATTCCCGTTGCTTTTACAATATCCTTGGTAAAATATTTAAATACCAAAAAGCCTAAATAAGTAAATAAATAAAATATACTAATAGTAAGGCTAGAAAATGCTTTTTTCATTCTGGGAAATTACAATATTTTTAAGATAATGTTTTTAATCATTTTTTAAGAATTTTACTGTACTTTTTGGCACCCTAACTATAGGAATGTTGACATTTCTTTACTCTTTTGTTCATTTTGCAGTGTACCTGTTTATATGTGTCATTGTTTAGAGATCTTTATAGACAGGCATTTTGAAGATAACATTTGTCCCTGAGAAAAGTGGCTGAACGGAGTCATGAAAAACCAACCAAAGAGGAGTTTTAAGTGATCCAGATGTAATAAAGGCAAAAGAACAAGCACATTTAATTTCTCTGTTGCACTTTCAAAACTTAAAATACGTGCAAATAAGACAAACCTGCAGATTAATATTAAAAACCACTTCATCCAAACTGAGAAGAAACCATACAGGCCGTGTGCTGGATGTTATCTGACTTTAGGTTTTACATTTTCTTACACTGACTGAGTGAAAAGCTGTGACTTTTCAGCACAAAAGGACATAAAGACAAACAGAGCAGCTTTCAGAGAGACAACTGTGACGCTGATTTGCTTTGCTGAGAACATTTCTGTGAGGATGAAGTTAAAATCGGCGGAGATCCGGAGAACGTAGCAGAGAAATGAGAGCTTTGTCTCCCCCAAAAGGCCCAGAAGCTCATAAGTCAGCCGGAGCGTCGGGAGGTTCCAGGTTTTACTCCTGGCTCAGCTGTCGACAGTGACAAATGGTTTTGATTTCTCAGCCTCCTATAATCCATTACTGTGCACGAATCAAAAACTTCAGCGTTAGTGGGTAACGGAGAGTTTACGGCATCAGTACAGCTGCAAAAATGACAATAAATTGACAGAAAAATCAGCTTTTGTAAAAACTACTGAAAAATAATAAACTATTACAGCTACATATATGCACACAAAAAATTGTAATTTCACATAATTTTTCCTCTTTATTTTGCTGATTTTTTCTGTATTATTAAAATACTTAAAATGTTATAAATATAAACCCAAATTACAAATTTACACACACTCATAACCATAAAATGTCAAATCTTTTGCTATCAAAAAGCTATTTATTATTTCACAATTATTTCCTATTTTTAATAGACAAAAAATGCTTCAAAATAAAAGTTTTACACTGTAAAAATATTTTTTATTAGTTAAAATGAGTGATAATTACATGAAAAAGAAGTCTTAGCTATATATTATTACATGAATAAGAAAGATGTTGAATTATATCAAAAGCATTAGTAATCTGTCAAAATACAGTTTTTTTAATCAATCAAAATTTATTTGTCGAGCACTTTACAACACTCAAAGTGATCAAGGTGCTTTCCAGGTAAAAACAAATAATAAAATGGGAAATAAAAGCAGATTAAAACAAAATAAAACACATGTCAGGGAAATAAAATCAGATAAAGCAAGATAAAAAACAATAAAATAGAAAAAAATAAAATGTCACCACATTACTGTGTATTAAAAGCCAGTCTGATAAAATACGTTTTGAGCTGGGCTTTGAAAGGGCCAAAGTCGGTGATGGTGCGCAAGTCAGGAGGCAGTTTGTTCCAGAGTCTAGCAACTGAAAAGGTTCTATCACCCCAGCGTTTATACCTGGCTCTAGGGACTTCCACAAGCAGCTGATTAGTTGACTTTAACGCCCTGATAGGGTTATGAACAGAGAAAACTCAGTCAAATAAATAGGCACAAGGCCGTTAAGGGCTTTAAAAACAAAAAGTAAAATTTTAAAATCTATCCTTGCGGAAACTGGAAGCCAGAAGAGAGAAAAGAGGACTGGGGTGATGTGCTGAGGCCTTGGAGTGTTTGTCAGGAAACGAGCTGCCGCATTTTGTACCAACTGGAGGCGGCTCAGAGCAGAGTGGGAAACGCCGACATAAAGAGCATTGCAGTAGTCAATATGTGAGCTAATAAAAGCACGAATAGTCCTTTCCAGGTCGGCGCAAATAAAAAAAGATTTTAGATAAAAGTCGGAGTTGATAAAACTAGCTCTGACCACGTTGTCACTTTGTTTGGCAAATGTAAAACTGCTGTCAAAAATGACACCGAGGTTCTTCACATACGGTTTTAGCTTTGAAGACAAAGGGTCTGAATTCGCAAGAACATTGTCACCAAATAAAATGTAATCAGTCTTGCCTTCATTTAAATGGAGGAAATTGTTCCCCAGCCATGACTTGATGTCGATACAGTTTGTGAGGGACTGAAGGGCACCACTTTTGTTTGGGAACACTGCTAAATACAACTGTAAATCGTCGGCGGAGCAGTGAAATGTTAAATTATGCCTCGCTATAATCAACCCCAGTGGCAACATGTAAAGGGAAAATAGTGAAGGGCCCAAAATGGAGCCCTGGGGAAAGACAGAGGAGGACAGGTCAACAATCATTACAGACAAAGTCCTGTTGGTCAGGTAAGACTCAAACCACTTGAGTGCAGTACCACAGATGCCAACATAATTATTCAAACGAGACAAGAGAATAGAATGGTCGACTGTATCAAATGCTGCTGTTAAGTAAAGCAGCACCAGGACAACAGGACGTTTGGCATCAACAGACACAGCTATATCATTGTGTACTCTAAGCAGGGCCGACTCTGTGCTATGCCGTGATCTGAAACCAGACTGAAATTTTTCTAGAATAAAATTTTCTAAAAATGCCTGTAGCTGTATAAAAATTTTCTCAAGGACTTTAGAGATAGAAGGCAAGTTAGAAACAGGTCTAAAATTAGATTAAACATTAGCATCAAGGTGTGTTTTTTTTAAGAAGTGGTCTCACAACAGCATGTTTAAAAGAAGCTGGAACACATCCTGAGCTAAGACAGGTGTTCATTAAAACCAGCAGGACAGGCCCAGCAGTAGGAAACACCTCTTTAAGTAGTTCAGCTGGGAAAACATTCAAAGGGCAATTTGTTGTTTTCATGTGTTTAACTACATCAGTAAGGGATGAGAGAGTCAAAGTGGTCAAACACTGGAGAGAGCAGGGTTGTAGCAGATTGGTCAGGGCTGCTGCTGTCGCTGCTTAAGCTCTCATTGACATCACTTTGTCCACAAAAAAGCGTAGAAAGTCCTCACATGTGGAAACAGTGGCGTCAGACAGAGGATTGGTGTGGGGGCTCACAACAGAATTAATAGTACTGAACAACACACGGGGGCAACGTCCATTAGTCGAGATAATATCCAACAGGTATTGTGATTTAGCCTCCTTCACAGTGCTCTGATACTGAGCAAGACTGTCTCTCAGTATCTCCAGCGATTTTATTATTGCATTTTAGCAGTAATTCAGTGTTTTGTGCATCGTTACCAAGAAAATGCATAATAAATGCAGTCTCATGAAAAAGAATTTGAATTATCCGTTAGGATGGGAGGTGGAGAACCCAAGCGCAGGCACAAACACACAGGCAAAATGGCTATAATGAAAAAGGGTTTTTATTCAGCAAAACTGCAAAAATACAATAACTGTGACTAGAACTGGGGTGGCAGGGCAAAAACCAAGTTAACTAATGCTATGCTGAAAATAACAAAACTAAGGGGAGGTACTCGCAAACGGGAGGAAACTACAAATCGAAGGAGCAAACAGGCTGGGGTTAATCCAAACAAAGTCCAGGGGAGGAAATCCACAAAGGGGAAAAAGCAGCAAAGTCCAAAAGCAGAAGAAGTCCATAGGTGGGGAATCTTGTAGGGGACAGCAGCTGTGGCAACGTGTCACAAAGGCAATGACCCAGCAAAGACTGAGGGAAGCAGAGGGTTTATATAGCTGAGGGAACAGGTGAGTGGAATTGACTGATTGACTGTAGCTGATGCTCATGCAGCAATCAGAGCCAGAGCTAGAGGGCGAGCGACAGGGGGAGAGAGACAGAAGGGAAGGACGACAGACAGAGGGAGCCAGAGGTAGACAAGCCAAAACACACACAGAAGGGCAACAATGGGAAAAGAAGGAAAAGGGGAGGAAAAGGGCAGGGCAGGAGCATGACCATAACATTATCAACAATTATCTGCATTTTATGAGATTTTATTTTTTTTTGCATTTTTACTCATATAACTTGCTTTATTGTGATATTTATATGTTTTTAACCAACATAGCTGTCACTCGTTTTATTGTCAGACTGTAATCTCTTTTCATTTAAAAATAGTTTCTACAGTTCTACAATTCTACAATTTCATTTAGCAGACGCTTTTGTCCAAAGCGACGTACAACACAAGCAAGAATTCAGACATAAGGAAAAACCTGTAGTAAGTGCAAAAAGTGCAAAAAGTGCGATTGGTCAAAGGTGTTGCAATCAAGTTGCAGAAGAAGTGCCAACCCCCCCTTCTTTTTTGAAATTTTTTTTCTCAACTTTGTCAGCGCTAAATAAGTGCTGGGTTTTGGACCACCTGACTTATTCTACCCCTAAGGTGGAGTCAGATTAAGTGCCTCGGTGTTCTCTAAACAATTGAGTCTTCGATTGTCTCTTAAAAGTAGAAAGGGACTCAGCAGAACGCACAGAGTTTGGTAGATTGTTCCACCATTTGGGAACAACAGAGGAGAAGAGTCTGGTTAGAGATTTCGAGCTGTGCTGGGCTGGAAGCACCAGGCGTCTCTCACATGCAGAGCGAAGTGGGCGTGAAGGGGAGTAGACCTGGATCAGGGAATCCAGGTAGGCTGGGGCCGTTCTTGTAAATGTTTTGTAAGCCAGGAGGAAAGTTTTGAATTTGATTCTGGCTGCAACTGGAAGCCAGTGAAGGGAGATGAACAGGGGAGTGACATGAGCTCTTTTGGGCTGGTTGAAGACCAGACGTGCTGCTGCATTCTGGATCATCTGTAGAGGTTTGACTCTACATGCAGGGAGACCTGCCAGAAGAGAGTTTGCCATAAATATTGCACTTTACATGAATTGTGCTTGTTTTACTTTATGATTTGTCCTTCATTATCTACTTCTCTGTAGTGCATTTTGTCCTCTTTTGGTTCCATCATCCTTGTTTTTAGTTTTCAGTGACTAATGTTTGTGTGTAATGCTAATATTCTCAGTTGTTACAAAGTTCTGATTGTTTTTGTGCTTTTATGCAGCGCTGCATGTGGCCTTCTGCTGTGCTGCTGATGGATTCAACATATTTCTAAAAGATGAAAGCAGAGGTTTCTCCGGGTTTATTTGTTAATTTTCTGTGTCTTAGTCAAGGACACAGGTTTGTGTGTTCATATTTCTGTTATCTGAGGTGATTTCGGTGGACTTGGCTGCTCGACATCGTGGTCATTTGTAGAAGGGCTGCAGAATATCATTTGCATTGACATTATAGTGTTTACATGTACAGTAGTCACTTAGACTTAGATTTAGACGACTATATTAATCATCAGAGGGAAATTAAGGTGTTATAGCAGCATGGACAGGCAATAAAGGAATAACAGTAAGACAGCACAGAATATTAGGGTTTAAAGTGAAGGTAAAGTAAGACAAAATAAAATAAAATAAAAACAAAATGAAAATCAAAACAAGGTGAAAGATAAAATAAAATAAAATGAAATGAAAAGTAAAATGAAGTGAAAATGCTATAGAATAAAATAAAAATTAAATAAAGTGAAAATAAAATGGAATAAAATAAAGTAAAAATAAAAATACAATAAAGGAAAAATAAAATCAAATAAAGTGAAAATCAAATAAAGTGAAGATAAAAAATAAAATAGGTGAAACTAAATAAAGTAGAAAAATAACATAAGATAAAGTGAAAACAAAAACAAATAAAGTTAAAATAAAAATAAAGCGACAATAAATTTAAAATAAAATAAAGTAAAATAGCAGAAATAGTGAAGTCAGACAAACTGACTCCAACATATCCTCATATAATGCTTTTTTTTCCACAACATGATGATAACGATGCCTTCATTGTCAATTAAATAAAATATTTTATTCCATAAAAAGATTTAAAACACCTTCACTAATTTATCAAGGTTTCAGAGATATTTTCTTTATATTTAACACCTTGAACTGATAAATCTAAGTTTAATACTGTCAGTCATTTTCATAGTTTTTACAATATCCTTGGAAAAAATATTTAAACGCTTAAAAGCCACAACAATGAATAAAAAATACAGCACAATATGATAATACCAGTATCATGCAACCCTAATGTGTACAATTTGTGGATGTTCATGGCTTTCTTGACTGTTGGTGCGATCAGCTGAGTCCAAATTCACATTTTCTCACAATCGTGTGTCACATTTCTCCTTTTTATAGCATTTTAGTCTCACAGAAACTCACAACCTTCAGCTGTGAAGTCTGTTGGTGCTCAGGAGACTGGATGTAAACTGTGAAATGTGGGAAAATGACATTTATCGCTGCTATTTTGAACCGCAGCTGCACATTAACTGGAGCTGCAACGTGCTGCTGACAGGCTTCAAGAGCTGGTGACTATTTCAAACCACTTAGAAGTAATTCATCCACTTGAATGAACTAGTTTGTTTTCATAGCTAAAAGGACATTTCCTATGTCCTTTTTCCTATATCCAAGTACGTGAACTATTCCCAGACCCATACTGAGGTAAAATAACACTCAGAACACAAGCTTAGTTGTGTTTTCACAAAAAAAAATAAAAAATTAAAGTTTGAGCTGGAATTTTCAGGCTGAAAATGTTTCTGCATCAAAAGCACAGAGGGAGCTGAACTTTTATTGTGAAAAAATAGAGAAAATAAATGTTTCAAAAAACTCCCACCATGATTAACAAAGCCTCAAAGCGCTAATCTGTGTGAGTCCATCTCCCCAGCGTTCCCATCAGTGTAAAACAACAGCAGCTACGATTCATTAGGCTGATCACCGAGGATTCGCACTCCACTGTTTCTGCCGGATCACAGAAACTGACCTCAGGATCAATCCGCCCCTTCCTTTTTCCTCCTTTTGTTTGATGAAGTAGAAGCTCTGCTGGACTCTTTCTGAACTGTGGCGTTTTTGGTTTTTTTTTATTTTTATGTCCTCTGGGTATTGCCCCGTTCTTACACATGCACTTGTAAAAGCAACTATATTTGGGTTAATTCAAAGTATAACAGTAGATAAAACAGCAAAACTTTAAAGCAGATGCAATAAAATATCATAAAAAGCAGAACTATGATAATTTAGTGAGATTATCATTTCACTGTTGGATCAAAACTCCTACCGAGACTGAAATAAAAGCTGAAATCTCCCATAAAGATCTAAACTGATGGTACTTTGGCCATTTCTCCATTACCCGATGAGGCAACACTGTTTGGAAAATGTGCAATGGACAAAAAAGAAGTTTAGCTTGCCATTTAAAAAGGCCATTTTTGCATCTAAAACAAAGAAGACCCCAATGCCACTAGCAGGCATCATTTGTTCTCATCATTTCCACGTTAAATCAAAGTCTGAGCCATGTCCTTTAACTGCTGTTTCACCCTTTTGTCTCTTCAAATTCCAAGACAGTCCTGCAATTAGATTCTCTACTCAGTAGTATTGCACCTCAGCACAAAGAGAATTCATTATTATTCATCCAGAAGCTAAAACCTTTCAGTATTTTTAGTATTTTACCAAAACAAAACACTATAAGCTCATTGTAAAATGTCTTTTCTCTGTGTTGTTGCATTTCTGCTGCACCTCAAACCTCCACATCAACAAACCTCCAACGTGACCTTTTGTTCGCTAACAGGTTGAATGGAGTAGAGTAACAAATCAAAGGCAGTCTTCGGGAGTTTGGCATATTGACAGCTTCCCAGCAGGTAGAAAACTCCACTCAATAAACCATCTCAGTCCAGAACAGAAATCCATTTGGCTCAGGCCTCGGCAGCCTTTCACTCCATCAGCCAAAGGCAAGAACAAAAACAGAGATGGGAGGACAAACGCCAAGGAGGCATGAAAATACAACTCAGTTCTTACATAACGCAAAAAGAAGAAGGAGAAAAATAAAACCTACAGGTGAGATTCAGGTATTCTTTTCATTATTTTTAATGCAGTGGTACTCTGCTGATGTACAATCAAGTGGAATCCAGAGAACACTGAATCATGCTCGGGTTAGTTTATTTTTTTCACAAGAATTTCCCAAAAAAAAAAAAAGACCCTTTCATCTCAAGGTGAAAACAGATTAATTTCAGTTGATTAAATAGGTGGTTGGATAAGTATTCACCCCCTTTAAAATGTCTCATCTGATTCAACACAGGTTCAGTCAGTTGGTGCTATAAGTCACACAGTTAATGATATGGATCATCTGAGTGCTGCGACAGACTGGTGACCTGTCCAGGGTGTCCCCTGCCTTCGCCCGAGTCAGCTGGGATAGGCTCCAGCACCCCCCGCGACCCTAGTGAGGATGAAGCGGTGTATCGAGAATGGATAGAGGATGGATCATCTGAGTGCAGTGAAGGAATTACAATAAAGAGACATGAAGGAGGCCACCAAGACACCTATGACTCTTCTGGAGGAGTTACAAGAAAGAGACTAGTGAGGGAGGGCATCAAGACACCTATGACTCCTTTCAAGGAGTAACAATAAAGGGAGGGAAGACACTAGTGACTCCTCTGAAAGAATTCCAAGAAAGAGACCAGTCAGGGAAATCACCAAGACACTTATGACTATTTTCAAGGAGTTCCAAGAAAGAGACTAGTGAGGGAGGCCACCAAGACACCTATGACAACAGCTGTGTGTTCTTCACCAGCCAAAGCTTTATAGGAGACAAACGGAAAGACACTGTTGAAAAAGCTAATATTAAATCTGGACTAGAGTTCACCAGATGTGGAGACTCTGAAGACAGCTAGAAGAAGGTTCTTTGAGAGGCCAAAATTTAGCTTTTTAGCCACTATGAAACACTGCATACATCACAAACACACCATCCCCACTGTGAAGCATGGTGGGGGTAGCATCAAGATGCCAGGCATGGTGATGGCGGCATCATGATGTGAAGCATGGTGGTGGCAGCATCATGATGTGAAGCATGGTGGTGGCAGCATCATGATGTTAGGCACGGTGGTGGCAGCATCATGATGTGAAGCATGGTGGTGGCGGCATCATGATGTGAAGCACGGTGGTGGCGGCATCATGATGTGAAGCACGGTGGTGGCAGCATCATGATGTTAGGCACGGTGGTGGCAGCATCATGATGTGAAGCACGGTGGTGGCAGCATCATGATGTGAAGCATGGTGGTGGCAGTATCATGATGTTAGGGACGGTGGTGGCAACATCACGTTTTTCAGCAGCAGGCCCTGGAAGGCTTGTAAAGGTCGAGGGTAAAATGAATGCAGCAAAGTCTCGAGAAATCCTGGAGGATAACCTGATGCAGTCTGAGGAGAACTGAGACTTGAAGGAGATTTATTTTCTTTCGAGACGATGAGCCAAAGCAAACAGTCAAAGATACAGAAATAGCTTAAAATAGTGCTGTGCAATACTGCAAGATTTGGTTTCGATCCGATACCAAGTAAATACAGGGCAAGCATCACCGATATTGATACCAATACTCCAGATAACCCTTACTTATGCAATTACTTATTTTACATCGTATATTTTTAATTAAATTGGCTTTACTTTGAAGAAATCTGTAACTTTGACATGAAAGAGTCTATTATTAGGCCCGGGCCCCTGGTCGCCCAGGGCGAAGGGCCTACTGCTTTTGCAACACAGACAATGACCAGTCGAGACCGTGGACATTCACACACTCAAACACACAAAAATGACAAGTCGAGCGCACAGGGCTCAATCACGGACGAGGGCCGACATGTCCAAATACACACACACCGACATTCCCTCACACACACACATGCACAAACACAAAAACACACACACACACACACTCTCACACAAAAAAATGACTCGACCATGGACATTCACACTCTCAAACACCTCACGGATGCGTCGGGCTTGTCGAGACCTTTCTGAAAATATATAATATGTGGGCTAAATACGGGCGAAAAAAAAATTGCATATTGTTTTTGCAAAAAATATTTAGGCCCGAGCCCCTGGTAGCCCAGGGCGAAGGGCCTATTGCTTTCGCAACACAGACAAAGACTAGTCTGTTTTGATGTACGCTCGCCAGAAAAAAGTGGCGCGGGTCAGGTCGGTGGCTGGCGAGGGCCTTTTGACGCCGCCTGCGGCTTTAATTATATGTTCTTGCTCAAAAAAGACAAATTAAACTGATCATAATTCAGTGCTGAAAATAAAAGGGCAACATTTGGCTTCCAGTTGCTCACTACTGTACATGATGATTGCTTTAATATTTGAACTCAAACAAACATCCAAACCCATTTTGTATATATAAATTAAATATGAAGTAATGAATAATGAAATTGGGTTAAACTATAAATGAACCTTTTAAAAAAAATACTCTTTCTTTCTGTCAAGCGGAACTTTTCAGCTGCATATTTCTGTTCCGCAAATGTGCTGAAGTCAACAAAAACATATGAACTTTATTTTCCCTACATATGACCACTTCCTAAAATAGCAGCTGTCTCTGCTGGGTGTGAGTGTCCCGTATGGAATACACCCGAGTTTCCAGTTTTGAAGGGAGACTATGAGGTTTAAAGGTGACAGGGAGGAGGACACCTGCCACAGGAACATATGGGCCAACCAGGCCGTGATGAGATGGGATGTGACAGCCAATGAGATCCCTGGAGATCCACCTGAACCAGGGTCAAGCTATAGCTGTGGAGACATCTGTGAGTTGGAGGGAAGTCCTCCGAGTCAGCTGATGCTGCAGGCATGTTTCCACACATTCAGGTGTGAGCGTAATGATAATGATGAGACCTGTGGGATTTAAAGCAGCAAGGAGCACTGGTTTATACGACTCTTCACTGTGAAAGTTAAACACTTACCTGAATAAAATACAGTCGTATTTATTAAAATATATTCAGATGGAGAACTTGTTTCTACACAGATAATTGGACCATTTAATTTAAAACCACATCTGCCCAAAGCAGTCAGGTTCTGTTCTGCAAACCTGCTACAGTTCACAACAACATCACTGTTGTGGTTTGTATCTAACTTGCAAACATAATTCCACATCTTGTTCAACGAGCTGCAGAAAACAGAATTCTGCTGTAGATGTGGGCTGCACACTGGATTGGTGGTTAGCACCTTGCAGCTAGAAGATCCCGGTTCGCATCCCTGCCTTCCCAGGATCTTTTTGCATGGAGTTTGCATGTTCTGCCTGTGCATGCGTGGGTCTTCTCCAGCTTCCTCAAACAGTCCAGAAACATGCTGAGGTTAACTGGTGATTCTAAATTGTCCATAGGTATGAATGTGAGTGTGATAGTTTGTCTGTATATGTAGCCCTGTGATAGACTGGTGACCTGTCCAGGGTGTCCTCAGCCTTCACCCTAAGTCAGCTGGGATAGGCTCCAGCCCCCCTAGTGAGGATTAAGTGGTGTATAGACAATGGATGGATGGATGGAAGCCGCTGATATCAGTTCACAAGCAAATGCCTATTTAGCCACAATGTTTTAATCCATTGTTGGGTCTAAGAGGCATGTTAGCTTTTTAAAAAATCACCAAAATTAAGGCATTTGTAAGAGCTATAAAGTGTAAAAACAGAAAGTATCAAGGGATATTCAACTTTCCAACAGTCACTGAACTACTCATGTCTGGCATGCATTATAGTTGGAAATTGCATGTTTGAATCCAAGCTTAAAATTGTGGTATTTCATCAAAAAGTATGATATTTTCATAAACAAATTTGCCAAAAATCCACCATTTGCACCAAAAGGTTAAATCACTGAAAACCTCTTTGAGACTCTTTATATGATATTTCTAATTTGTTTCTTTTAATGCTGACATATGTCGCTGTTAAAACCAACAAAAAAACTAACAAAAAACATCTGATATTCATATGAAAACAAAATATGGAAACAAATTAAAAAATGCAAATACTGAATTGTATTATATATATTGTATGAATTATATTATATAGTATGTCAACTCACCATTTTTGTTTCAGTGTTAATCAAAATCTGTGTGCACTTAAGAAAATGTTGCATATTTTGCTTCCATGTTTTGCAATTTTTGAAAAATAAATAATCTGGGAAATTCAAATGTAAAATTTTAATTTTTAATATTTATCTGACTTTATCTGTGTTGTGCTGACAGAAGACATATCTGAGTTGTCTCTCCTTCTTTATGGTTGTTCTGTTTCCACAGAGATGAAGGACTTATGATTACAGTGAAAAATGTTCACAGGCTTATTCTACAGTTTCTTTGTTTTTTTGATTAATTAAATAAGTCGGTCCATCAAGCATCAGACACCTGTTAAAGCTTCAAATCAACTGTCAAAAATCCATTTTTTTGTTTATTATTGAATATGATAAAGAAAATGTGCACATATTTAGATCTGAGAGACTGAAAGCAGAAAATGTTTTAGATAGAAAATTGAAAAGTTGCCATTTCCAACAAGGTGCAGAACTTTACAGCCATGGCCTTAAGTTTGGACACAAGTACCATGACGCTTGTGAATCTTAGAAAATACCACAAAATTGTCACTTACAATACAGTACACAACTCCTGAGAACTATATTAAGTTTCATATTTAAAAAAACATCAAAAGAGTTTGGTGTCATTTTGTTATTCTTACCAAATTCGGTTGTGAAAGTACTGCATTTTTTTGTTATTTTCTTCTAATATTATGTTTTGGGAACAAAGTTGTTCCAATTGTTTGAATTTATTGATAATATTATATCCCTTGTTGATTTGTTGACTAATTAAACTGGTGCTGTCAAAAAATATTAGTTATGTTCTGTAATAGACATCAAAACAGACATAGGAAGTCATGCTGTGTCCAAGCTTATGGCCATGGCTGTATATTCAGGTAAAGCAAATTAGCCCATAGTGAGGAAAAATGGAAGAAGAGCAAACAACACCCAGAAACTAGAATTCAGCGGGTTACACAGGATGGAAACTAAACATATACACCTATAAATGTAACTTTGGCCTGTTTAAGATGCTGGTATGGTTCAGTCCTTACTCTCATTGTCTGGTTTGAACAAAGATACAGTTTGTTTACTTTCATTCCTCTGAACTCCGTCTGCCAGCTGTAGTCTGGCAAACACAGACACTGATAATATCACCTCATAAAGTTATTATGCCTAAGAGTCTGCAAACAACTTCCCGCCTCTGGAGAGGCTCTTTAAATTAATGTTGTGTTCAGATGCAGTCTTTGGTTTTGATTAAGCCCCTAAAAACTTGTCGGTGTGTATCAGAGTTGCACATTTAGAAGATTTTATTGCATGAAAACAACCTGTACTGGCCTTAAAATGTCCTAAGTATAACTGTAGATCATAATTTCCTTCATTAAATTGAGATTTATTACGTTTCTGCCTCTCTGTACAACCTTTCTTAATCACTGGCTGCAACTCGAGCACATCAGCTCACCTACAACTCTGTTTGAGTCTTAGGTGAGCTGTAAAACTACATTAAGCACCAAACAATGACAATTATTTCACCGCACATGTTAGAACCAGAAACTGATTCTGAAGAAGAATAATGACACAGAAAGTCCCACTTTGAAAGCATAGTTGGTACATATGAAACCAGGAAGTCTGATGCTGTTTTTCTTGAGATTGTCATTGATACACACCAGTTTTAAGGAAATTCTGAAAAATGGTGTTTGTTGTCTTTTTAACTGAAAATATGTCTTCCGGAATGTTACTAAAACATCTTAGGAAACATGTTGACAAGGTAAAATAAACTTAAATTTCATCGGATGAGTCGGGTTCTGTCCAAATTTAGCTCTGCTTTGGTCTCCACCAACCTAATAACTGGATCTATAACTGCTACATGTATTTTCTCTACAATGTTCTCCACATTTTGCTACCTTTACCATTTGGTGTTGTGGAATTAGCAGAAAGATAACAGTTGTGCTTACTAGAACATTGTCATTTTTGAAAACATGGAGTCTCAATAGAACACAACACACTGTCTGTTTTTCTTTAAAGTTACTTTCCTGTACAACTATGCATCCATCCATTCTCTATACACCGCTTTATCCTCACTAGGGTCGCGGGGGGTGCTGGAGCCTATCCCAGCTGACTCAGGGGAGGGAGGCAGGGGACACCCTGGACAGGTTGCCAGTCTGTTGCAGGGCTACATATACAGACAAACAATCACACTCACATTCACACCTACGGGCAATTTAGACTTATCAATTAACCTCAGCATATTTTTGGACTGTGGGATGAAGATGGAGTGCCCGGAGAAAACCCACGCATGCACAGGGAGAACATGTAAACTCCATGCAGAAAGATCTCAGGCCCACCCTGTACAACTAAAACACTTATTTTTTATTTTAAAGAACCTGTGATGTAGCAGTAAAGAAGTTTTTCAAACTTGTAACTGGAAAACCTGAATCACCTTTACCTCTGTAATTCAATTATGAAACTATAATAGGTCTGCAGTAGTATTAAGAATAAACACACAATCCTCACTGTTGACCCGCAACCAATTTAATGACCTGTTAAAACCACCGACTGTGTATAAAGAGGTTAGAACAAACCAGACATGACTTGGACTGAAACCTGTTTCCGAGGTCAGGATTTCCTCTCTGCAAAAGGAAACTTGTGTCATACTTAATAATTCAGGGATTGCACATCTTTCATACCTTTGAACTCTGACCTCTGTATTTGTGCAGGAGAGCACACAAAGCGGTGATTTGTGCTTTGCTTCAGCCAGCACCAGACCTCCATTGTGCAGTGCATGCAATTGGAAGTAATAGGTTTTAGAAAGAAATGATGTTGTTCTGTGTCAAAGGGTCTTAAGCCAAAACAGAACTCTGACTGAGGAGAACCATTATTTGTACACTAGCATTTAATTTTCTCTTGTTCTCTACTTTAAAAAAATCATTCACTGTTTGGTTTGGTTTACACACCAAAACGATTTTGTTAAGAAACATCACCAAAAAATGTGTTATTACAAAAACCAACAATGTCTTCAGGTTCCTTCATAGATTTCTTACAAACTGCAGGTTCAAAAATATACATACAGCAATGCTAATATGCATTTGGCTGAACACCCTTTTTTCATTTTCACCTCAGTTTGTGCTTTTTTGGTTTCAAGCTTCTGGTTTATCTTTGCCTCCTCTGGACAGAATTGATACAGTTCAACTAAACTTCTCTTTCTGACTCATACTTGGTCCTTCATCAGTCCACAGGTTCTTGATGGATTTAAGTCAGGACTTTGGAGAGACTGGTCTAAAATCTTCATTCTAGCCTGATTGAACCTTTTGTTTTATTACCACATCTGATGTGTGTCTGGGCTCATTGTCTTGTTGAAACATCCAACTGTGTCCAAAATCAACTTTTTGCTGATGATTTTTGTTTTTCCTGAAGAATGTGGAGTTAATCCTCCTTCTTCATTATTCCATGTACTTTGTGTAAACCTCTAGTTCTACAGAGCATAGTAGTGCCACCGCCACGTTTGATGGTAGGTTTGGTGTTCTTGGGGTTAAACACCTCATCTTATCTCCTACAAATATATTTTGTCTTAGTTTTTGTTCCATCTGACCACAGAACTTTCCTCCAGAAGGCCTTTTCTTTGTCCATGTGATCAGCAGCAGACTTGAGTGGAGCTTTCAGGTTCTGCTTCTAGAGGACGAACTTCCTTCTTCATGGATCCTCTCAGCTCATGTTGATGTAAAACCCTGTGGACATGACAGCTGTGTTCAAACAGCTTATCATTCATTCAGACCTGCTTTTTGATGATTCTTGGTTGACTTTTGACCATACAGACCAATTGTCCCTCAGCAGCAAGTTATAGCTTGTGTTTTTTTTTCCTGATGGTGGCAGTAACACAACTGGACCATGAACTTTATACTTACAAACTAGGGATGCATGATATTATTGGCACAATATCGGTATCTGCAGATAAACCCGTTTATCAGTATCGGCAGATATGAAAATTTCTGCCGATAGGCACAGCCGAAAAGGTGACGTAGTAATTGGGCACGCGCGGTGACATCCATAGCGTGCCAAGAGCAAGTCTCAACATGTCGGCTGTGTGGAGGTATTTTAGTATTTCAGGAACAGACAAGAAATTAGCGATTTGCAATGATTGTAAAGCTCAAGTTGATGCGAGGAGGAGAAAAGCAACACTCCTTTAACACTACCAATTTAACTGTGCATCTCAAGAGCCGTCATCCTGAACTGCACCGGGAGTTTCTTAAAAGCAAGGAAGAAAAAGCGCCAGCACCAGCGAAAACCTCGATACAGCCTCTCCTTCAGTCATTCAATAAAGCTAAGGCATTTAACAGTGATGACCCCAAGGTAAAGGAGATCAACAAGAAAATAATCGAATTCATTGCTCTTGATAACCAGCCATTCAGCGTGGTTGAAGATGCGGGCTTTCGCAGGCTAATGATGCATCTGGAGCCCCGCTACGCCATGCCCAGCCTGCGTTTCTTCTCAGATGTAGCCTTACCTGAACTGCAATGCTCCGTCTCCAGTCACGTAGAGAAGCTCCTCGCTAATGCTGCTCACATTAGCTTCACTTCGGATATTTGGACATCGAGTGTAAGTCCTGTCAGCATGTTGAGTCTCACAGCACAGTGGATAGACGAGGATTTTACTCTTAAAAAAGCCGTTCTTCATTCGCAGGAGTGCTCCGGTTCTCACACAGCGGCTTCCATTGCTTCTGCCTTTAACAGCATGTTTAAAAAATGGAATATATCCAAGGAGATGGTGCATGTAGTGCTACGTGACAACGTGCATAACATGGCAAAAGCTATGTTGGAGTTCGGAGTGCCAAGTTTACCGTGCATGGCGCGCACACTGCAGCTCGCGGTACATGAAGGCGTCCTGTCCCCGCGCAGCATCGCGGATGTTGTTGCCGTCGGGAGGAAAATTGTCGGACATTTCAAACATTCTCAAGTTGCAAGCAGCCGCCTGCAAGGTGTACAAAAGGAGCTCGGGATGCAGGTAAAATGGCTTCAACAGGATGTTGCAACAAGATGGAATTCCACCTTTTATATGATTCAAAGTCTGGTTGAGCAGAAGAGGGCATTAGGAGCATATGCTGCTGATTATGAGTTGCCGGCCACTGTGACGGCAAATCAGTGGGCGATTTTAGAAAATATGATCACACTTCTGGCGCCTTTTGAGCAACTGAGAGATAAGTTCCACCGGAGCCTCTGCTGCTGATGTGATCCCTGCGGTAGTGGCACTGAGGCGCCTGCTGAGCAGACCTACTGACACCGACAGAGGCATGCAGACCGCAAAAGCGACCTTCCTGAAAGCTGTGAATGACCGCTTCCATGGTGTGCAAAATGAGCCCCTTTTTGCCATAGCTACAATGCTTGATTCCCGTTACAAAGACCGGTACTTTGATGTGGATCAAAAGAGGAGTGCCCGTGACCTGTTGCTGACTGTGTTGGATAAAATGGATGATGGCACGGGAAGTGCACACACCAGCACAGAGGCCCCCCCTGAAAAGAAGACCCGAACAGAATCACTGCTGGACATGTATGAAGAAATTCTGGAAGAGAGTGGCACACATGGAGAGTTGGCAAATACCGAAACAGCATCACAGGTAAGCCAAAAAAGAAAATCATACAGTAAAGCATAGTTCATGAGAGACTTTCATTTTGTATTTAATATTTTTGGACTGCAGAAATTAAACAAATGTGTACTGTGAATGTACAGATTATTATTCCACATTGTCAGCTGTTGCCTTCTTTAAACCTGTCTGGGGGAAAGCCTGTAGTGTTTCTCACCATAGCTTTGTTAAGTTCCATACTGAACCACCATAGAGAATGGATTTAAAAAAACAGTAATTGTACTGTCATTGCCTTAGAGAGAAGGGTTTAAAAACCTAAAATATAACAT
This sequence comes from Acanthochromis polyacanthus, assembly GCF_021347895.1. Classification (NCBI taxonomy): domain Eukaryota; kingdom Metazoa; phylum Chordata; class Actinopteri; family Pomacentridae; genus Acanthochromis; species Acanthochromis polyacanthus. The sequence goes on along the minus strand of NC_067127.1, from coordinate 30,638,034 downwards.
TTCTGTGTTCTTTTACTTTGTAGATAAATGCATACCTGTCTGAGGCCCCAATCTCCAGGAACAACAGTCCACTGGACTACTGGAAAACCAACCAGTCCTGTTTTCCTGCACTCGCTCGTGCAGCACGCAAGTACCTGTGTGCGCCCAGCACAAGTGTTGACAGCGAGCGGCTATTTAGTGTTGCCTCCGATGTGATCGATGAAAAGAGGAATCGTCTAGATTGTGGGAAAGCAGAGATGCTAATTTTTGTGAAGAAAAACCTTCCCTTGCTCCTAAAAAGTTAAATAAAGACAAGCTTATCTGTCAGCTGAAGTCATCTCTAATTTGCCTTGAAAAGGTAAAGACTTAAGTTCAAGTTGTGAATTAAATTCTTAAGGGGGTCACTTTCTCAATCCCAAGGTTGTAAAAGTATTTTTTTTAAAAACTGATGGATCATTTCTTTTTCCGTCAGATTTATGTGTTGGATTTTTTTTTTCCATAATCATTCATTTCTCTTCGTGTCCTGATACTGAAGGACTGATGTTTTAGGTCAGGAAACTACTGCTTTTATTTTGTGCTCTAAAGATCATTATGTCACTTGCTCTTTATAGTGGTGTTTACAGAAAATGCTTTAAATTGTTTTCAATTTGTCTTCTTTCAGTCAGAACTAACAGATCAGCTCTAACTGATGGTTTTTGTTCTTTATTCTCATTTATTATACTGAAATGGACTGACGTTTTAGGTCTGAGCTAGCTAATTTATATTTTTCCAGTTTTGTTTTTTGTTCAAGCACTTTGTAAGTATTATTCCAGGGAAGCACCCTGCAAGTCAGTTGTTCAGTTAGGATTTTTTTTTTTTTTCCATCTGAAAAAATAAGCTCCTTAAATAAAATGCAGCACTTCATTTATTTGCACTCCAGAGCTCTCTTTCTGTCTGTCACCAGGTTGTTACAGTAGCTCTAAAATAGTCAAATGCAGCTTGGTTTTGTCACGAGCTGAGCTGGTTGGACCCGAGCAGAAAGCCACACTACCAAGGCTGGCTGAATGAAAGTGATTTATTGTTGGGGGGTCAATAATGGCATGGAGGGGGGAAATCCAGGGTGCAGGAGCGGGGGGTTCCAGGCAGGGACAGAAGGGGTCCAAGCAGGAGTGGGGGTCCAGGCAGGAGTGGGGATCAGGCAGGAGTGGGGGTCCAGGCAGGAGTGGGGGTCCAGGCAGGGGAAACCAGTGAAGATTGGTCTGGGGAGAGCTGGAGGGGAAGAAGGATGGCGGGGACCCTGGACAGCTAAACTGTGTGAAGGCAGGAGAAAACAACGTGAGAAAACAAGGCAGGAACTCAAACAGATTTTGTGAGAGGCTAGAGAGCAAACTGAACTGCATGGTTCTTGTTCAACAATCTGGCAGGGAGTGGAAGGATGAGCCGGTTCTTATTGTTGAGGTGAGTCATTAGTGTGATGATCGTCAGCTGTCCGGGAGCCGTGGAGGTGGTTGATTGCCTGAGTGGAGTCAGCTGGGAAGCTCGACTCCACTCAGGCACCGGGCTGTAGGGGGAGATACAGGGCAGAGGAGCGGATGGGAGACAGGCAAGACAGACAGGGCAGAGGAACAGGAGAGGGGGAGAGGAGCATGAGAGGGAGGAAACAGATGGGGAAAAGGGGTATTTGGGGATGTCAGGTGGGAAGGACGGGGGTGAGGAGGGAGCCCTGACAGGTTTTTGTCTAAAAATGCATTGTACATTTTACAGTTCATGTGATTCAAGACTTAGCTTTCTTTACAGTGGAAAAAAAACGTGTGATTATCGGTATCGGTATCGGTATCGGCCAAAAGGGGTTTCGATATATCAGCATATCGGATATTGGCAAAAATCCAATATCGTGCATCCCTATTACAAACAGATGATTTTGGATCTGAAGCTGCTTTCAGATGGCTCAGAGTGACTTTCTAACTTGTTCAAGACAATCATTTGCTTTTTTCAGATCTTTGCTGAGCTCCCCGGACTTTCCCAATGTAGTGTTTGAGTCTAATGAGTGGATCTAATGGGTTTTAAAATGGCTCAGAGGAGTCACCAGCTGTAGTCAGTCTTAATCAGTCATGAGAAGTTAAGAGGCCATAAAATTAAGAAAATTAGATGGACACAACTTTGTACGTCACCAAGACTGATAACTAAATTTGCTGTATGTATATTTTTGAACCAGCAGATTTTGTCATATATTCAGAAAACCTGTTCTTCCTTCTCCTTCTCAAAGAATCAAAATGCATGATTGAATTTCTGTTTATGTGATAAAGATTCATGTGTCATCTGAAAGTCAAGACTGCCATTTATATTCAAGTGCAGGTAAACTTTTGTTCTTCACCGTAGGACTGCGTTTTTGTGTTGACAGGTAGCTTTCAGCAGCAGTTCAACACTTGTGCTACTCTGAAGTTAAGCTGTGTTGAACTTCTTCCTCTGCAGCTCAGAGCAAATCCTGTAGCATTGAAAGATTCATTCTGAATTTCTCATTTCCACAGCATAATCTCACCCTGCTGCATCCTCCCAATGCGCCAGAGTAACTGGGTGTTCGTACGGCATTACAGGAGTGAGGATCTTAGGAAAAGGCACGTCGTGGCTCTTGCTCTGTTTGATATGCAATGAAGAGACATGTTTCCCCCGTACAGTATATCTCAGATCGTTAGTCGTCACTTTTGTCTGTTTCTTATTCACTCAGGCTCCTCTGAGTCGGTGGAACTGAAGCATGAAGACCGTGGGAAGAGGGTTATTTTTCATACAAGGCCAAGTGTTTGTGTGGACATGTGGGTGTGAGCTCCTGAAACTGAAGAAGATGAAGCGATCGTGACTTTCAGTAATAGAGACCTGATGATGCCTCTATGTGACCAGTTATCTAAGTTATGGCACGCACCAATTTTATGTTAATAATAGGTCTTTAAACTCTTCAAATTACGTTAAAATAGCCACAGCTACTGTACATGGGACCACATCGTGTAAAACTTTATTAAAAATACAAATTAATAGTTTTTTTCCTCATTGTTTTTGAAAAATGTTCTACACACAATACCTCATAAAAAACTGAAAAACTATTTACATATTAACTTAGTTATGTAAGTGATGTCCATATAAAATAAACTATATTGCCAAAAGTATTCGCTCACCTGCCTAGACTCTCATATGAACGTAACTGACATCCCATTTGTTGTGTTTTCGGGCAAAAACACTTGAAGAAGGAAACACTACGCAGAGGAATTTCTTTTTCGTCTTTACTGTGGGCGCGCATTTTCATAACCACACGACACTTCAACACTTTCCACCACTTTACGACTGCTTACTTCTTCTTCAGTTCCTTATCAATAACAACGCTCCACTGCCACCTAGTGGACAGGTAGTATGAACTCTCAGGACACAACATTTCCCCCTTTCTTAAAAGTGTTACTTCTACACCAATCAAATAGGGTAATTGCAAAACATTTTCGAACACTATTGTCTGTAGTAGTAGTCTGAACGTTACTTCACCAACAACAATTTTCAGTACACATTTCCCTTTATATAATACTGCAACATAACTGCATAGGTCTTCTTATAATCTTTCTTAATATAACTAATGCAGCCGATTTTAAATCCTTATGTTCTCAAGTGACAAAGTCGTCCAGCCACTCAGGAGGTCTCCTGTTTCGCTGGTTTCTACTTGGTAGGCTGTCACTCGGGCCGGCTCTTCTGGCCTCTGTTCTTCAGCAGGAAGAGTGAAGGTCTCAGGTAGCACCGACAGGTGTGAAGCATCCCAAGTTTTCCCATCTGTGAGTGTGTAGCTATGAGGTCCTTTTTTCTGCAGGACTTTGAAAGGCTCACTGAACTTGGATTTTCCTTTCTTAACATGCACAGGTTTCCTCACACGTACCAAGCTTCCTGGGTGCAGCTTAGGAGCCTTGGCGTGTCTCTTGGTGTCTGTGTTTGTTTTCATTTGTAATTGCTTGTTTTTGACTCTGTCTCTCAGTTCTTCGTCTTGAGCAGCTGTGAAATCGCGTTGGACAGAGAGTTTGGTTCTCATCGTCCTGCCATACATGAGCTGGAATGGTGATAACCCTGTGGTTGCATGCGGTGTAGCTCTGTAGGCTTGCAGGAACTCAGTGATAAAGTTTTTCCATGGAGCTCTCTCTCGCTCTGCAGTAAGAATACTTTCCTTTAACACTCTATTAAACCTCTCTACAGCTCCATTTCCTTGTGGGTGGTATATCGTTGTTCTGATGTGTTGGATGTCTCGTTCCTTCAGAAAAGAAGAAAGTTCTGTGGATGTGAACTGTGGGCCATTGTCTGTAACAACTGCTATAGGATTTCCTTTTTGGCTAAAAACAGTCCTCATGAAGTGATTTACTGTAGCCGTGGTGCACTGTGGAGCAAAACACACTTCTGGCCATTTTGAATAATAGTCCACCATAGTAATAGCAAACTTGCAGTCAGCTGGACCAATCTCGAATGGGCCAACAATGTCCAGTGCCAGCTTCTGCCAAGGTCCATCAGGCAAAGGAACAGGTGTCAATGGTGCAGGATTTGTTTGTGCGGTCTTGTCATTCAGCTGGCAAGGAACACATGTGGCAATGACTGATTGTACCAGCACATCCATCTTAGGCCACCAGTACAAGTCTCTGAGTCGCTGTTTGGTACGGACTATGCCTTGGTGGCTCTCATGTGCTAGATGTACCATATGTGAACGTAGTTGTACTGGCACCACTAGCCTGTAGCTCCCTCTTACTACAAGTGACCCATGTGTGGACAGTTCATTCCTAACCTGGTAGTAAGGCAACATGTCTGCAGGTAGACGCTTAGGAGACGCAGGCCATCCATTTGTCATATAGTGGCATAGCTGACGCAGTTCTGGGCAGGAAGAGCAGACATCCGAAAAATCAGACATGGGGACAGCAGTCAGGAGAACAGACACAGCAGCAACAGTCTCTGGCTCCATGTCTGGAAGGTCATTCTGGTGGTATGGCAGTGGCAAACGAGATAGGCAGTCCGCTGCATGGTTCTGTGCACCAGGCCTGTAGACAATATCATAGTTGAAACAGAGTAGCCTGGCAGACCAACGTGCTATTCTCATACCAGCCCTACCCATGCCTTTTGAGTTCAGGAGTGTGGTTAAGGCCTGATGATCAGTTCGTAAGGTGAACTTTGTTCCCCATAAGTAAGTTCTCCATCGTTCTGTAGCCCAGACACAGGCTAATGCTTCTTTCTCTACAACTGAATATTTCCTCTCAGCAGCACTCAGTGAGCGGGAAGCAAATGCCACTGTTCTTTCAGAATTGTCTGAGTGGATCTGTGTCAGGACCCCACCTAGTCCGTAATCTGAAGCATCCGTGGACACTATCGTGGGCAGTGAAGGGTCAAACATGGCAAGTGCTGGGCTGTCAGTAATAAGTATCTTTACCTGCTGGAAACTTCTCTGTGCTTCTTCAGTCCAAGTGAATGTGGCATCACATAGTATTGCTCTCATTGGTTCCACTACAGTTGCATAATTTTGGATGAATTTTGAGTACCAGGATGTCAGACCAAGGAAAGATCTGAGGGAAGTAGCATCTGCAGGTGCTGGAGCGTCTCGAATGGCTACCACGTGGTCATCATTTGGCAGCAAACCAGCTTCAGTTATAGTGTGGCCCAGGTAAGTCAGCTTTTGTTGGTAGAATTTGCATTTCTCTGTGTTCAGACGTAGACCGGCTTCCTGTAACTTATGGAGTACAGCTTTGAGGCGAGTGTCATGCTCAGCACGGCTGGATGAGTACACTATGATGTCATCTAAATATGCTTGAACCCCCGGCAGACCTTGCAGCACAATGGACATCATTTTCTGGAATGCTGACGGTGCTGATGCCAATCCATAGCAAACGCGCTTGTATCGGAACAACCCCTCATGAGTTATGAAGGCAGTTAGGTCTCTGCTCTCCTCATGCAGAGGAACCTGGTAGTAGGCATTGGCCAGGTCGATGGTCGAGAAGATGCTTGCTCCTCTGAGCTCTGAAAAGAGCTCCTCCATGTGTGGAATGGGGTAACTATCAGTCACTATAGCCTTGTTTGGTTCTCTGAGGTCTGAACACATGCGTATTCTGGATGAATTCTTTCGCTGCGTCACTACAATCGGCGACACCCAGGGAGATGCATCAATTTTCTCGATGATGTCGGCGTCCAGCAGCCGCTTCAATTCTGCAGAAACAGCATCCCTGATAGCAAAAGGCAATCTCCTTAGTTTTTGTTGCACTGGCTTCACATTATCTCTGACCTTGACTTTGTGCACAAAATTTTTCACACAGCCCATAGCAGGTGTAGATGGGGCTGTAGCGACATGTGGAGATGAAGGTGGATCAGTAGGTGGAGGTGGATCAGCAGGTAGAGGTGGATCAGCAGGTGGAGGTGGGGCAGCAGATAGCACTCTTACTTTCTGTTCTGCTTTGAGAATCACTCTGTTTCCTTTGATGACAATATCCAGTGCTTTGATTAGGTCCAATCCCAGCAGTAGTGAACCTGACTCCACAATGTAGAAGGAAGCTGGGGCAGAATAGCCATCATGGTGTATCTGTGTATCCAGTATGCCTCGGACTGGGATTCTCTGCCCTGAGTATGTCACCAGTGGAATCTTTGCTTCTGTCAGGGGTAAATGACGGAATGCATACTCGTAGACATGGGCTGGTAATATTGACACTGATGATCCAGTATCTACTATCATCTCACGTGTCTGCATATTTGGGAATGTGCCTAAATCCACTTTGCACATTATTTTTTTTCCCTCTGGGGCAGCATCTTGCAGAAACAGTACAGTCAGTTCAGGAATAACAACCTCCCTCACTTCATGTTTTGGACTTGAACGACACACTTTTGAAAAATGTCCAGTCTTTCCACACGATTTGCACACTTTGTTTGTAGCAGGACATTTTGGAGAATTTGCCAGATGTTTATCTGAGTCACATCTGAAACATTTGCGAGTGTGTGTAGTCTTTGCTTCACCTTTCTTTTGTCCACCTGAACTGTTGAAGCGCCCCCCTCCTCTTTTTGGCAGCTTGCTTATCTCCCGTACTGGTACATCACTGTGTGAGAAAGCACTAGCATCACGTGCAGCAGCTTCCACTTGGTTAGCAATCTGTATGGCTTTATCCAGTGTCAGTTTATCTTCTAGTAATAAACGTTCACGTATGCGTCCATTGTAAGCTTTTTCGACAATCTGGTCTCGTAACATATCTTGTTCTGCATTCCCAAAGTCACACAATAACAGCATCTCACGTAGGGCGGAGACGTATTGAGCCATCGTTTCATCATGTCTCTGCGCTCGTTGGCGAAACTTATGTCTTTCAGCAATCACATTTACCTTCGGCACAAAATGCGCTCTCAAGGCAGCCACAGCATGAGCATAAGTAGTACCCGTTTCAGGCAATGTGTAGAAAATCCTCTGTGCTTCAGTACCGACGCTATGCAGTAGTACCGCTCGCAGTCGGGTGTCGGGCCACTCTTGTCCTGCCTCATCAATCACTAGCAGGTAGTTTTCAAACATCTTCAGCCAAGTTGCAAACGGCATAGAAGATTCTCCCGGGCATTGTAGAAAAGCAGGAGGCATAGGAGTAGTAGCCACAGCCATCCTCGTCGCCAATTTGTTGTGTTTTCGGGCAAAAACACTTGAAGAAGGAAACACTACGCAGAGGAATTTCTTTTTCGTCTTTACTGTGGGCGCGCATTTTCATAACCACACGACACTTCAACACTTTCCACCACTTTACGACTGCTTACTTCTTCTTCAGTTCCTTATCAATAACAACGCTCCACTGCCACCTAGTGGACAGGTAGTATGAACTCTCAGGACACAACACCATTCTTAATCCATGAGGTCCAGTATGACGTCGGTCCACCCTTTGCAGCTAGAACAGCTTCAACTCTTCTGGGAAGGCTGTCCACAAGGTTTAGGAGTGTGTTTATGGGAATTTTTGACCATTCTTCCACAAGCGCATTTGTGAGGTCACACACTGATATTGGACTTTACACTTGGCACAATGCAGTCCGACAAGTATGGTTGTCCTGGCAACCACCAAACCCAGACTGGTCCATCAGATTGCCAGATGGAGAAGTGCGATTGGTCACTCCAGAGAAGTCATCTCCACTGCTCTAGAGTCCAGTGGTGGCATGCTTTACACCACTGCATCCAACGCTTTGCATTGCACTTGGTGATGTGTGGCTTGGATGCAGCTGCTCGGCCATGGAAACCCATTCCATGAAGCTCTCTGTGCACTGCTCTTGAGCTAATCTGAAGGCCACATGAAGTTTGAAGGTCTGTAGCGATCGACTCTGCGGAAAGTTGGCCACCTCTTGGCACTATGTACCTCAGCATCCACTGACCCCGGTCCGTCAGTTTACGTGGCCGACCACTTGGTGACTGAGTTGCTGTTGTTCCCACCTACTTCCACTTTCTTATAATACAGCTGACAGTTGACTGTGGAATATTTAGAAGCGAGGAAATGTCATGACTGGATTTGTTGCACAGGTGGCATCCTATCACAGTTCCACGCTGGAATTCACTGAGCTCCAGAGAGCGACCCATTCTTTCACTAATGTTTGTAAAAGCAGTCTGCATGTCTAGGTGCTTCATTTTATACACCTGTGGCCATGGAAGTGATTGGAACACCTGATTCTGATTATTGGGATGGGTGAGCAAATACGTTTGGCTATATATATATATATATATATATATATATATATATATATATATATATATATATATATATAGTAGCGGCTGTGGGAGCCGCTGGGGTCGCTGCGGCGAGTGACTGTGGGGGTGGGGGGACCGCTAGGCATCATGGGAAGTTATGTGTTCTTTGGGATTGTTTCACGGGGTTATTTGTGTGTTTGAGACGTTCTTTTTATTACTGGTTGCTTTTAGTTGTTCCAATTCTATGTTCTGAGCTCATTTGTGTGTTCATTGTTTTCACGTTGCACCGTGACTCAGGGGGGTTGTTGGGGGAGTGACCTCGGCCTGCGAGCCGGTACGGTGGGTGTGAGTTCCTGAGTGCTTATTGTGTGGTGACAATAAAGCCTGGGGTATTAACTGCAAGCTCTCTCGTCATTCCTGCCTTAAGTTGCCACTCAGTGCTACAATATATATATATATACGTATATCAATCAATCAATCAATCAATCAATCAATCTTATTTTGTAGATATTTGCTGCTGTATCAAAGAAACTTATAATATAACATTACATTATTCCACAGTTTTTTAATGTATTTTTTCTACCAGATTTTCACAGTTTTACTGGATTTGTCTCACAGTGTACATGTGTATACAGGACGACCTGTCTCTGATTATGTTTGTGATTTTAGTGGATGAGATCTCAAGATTTAAACCTTTTAGTTTACATTATTTTGTCTTGCATAGTCTCCTCACATTCTAGATCAGCTGCTGTGTTCACATTGAACCAAGTTTTAAAATGCAACAGCTGCATCCACAAAATTTAACTTAAGAAACTTATTCCTCCGACTGGATTCTATTTTCTCTGATTCAAAATTCCTTTGGTTTGTACTCTAAGTGCTGTAATAGTTTTTTTAAAGTTCAATTAGGATTAATTAGATCATGGTGGGGATTAGGATGTGACACTGAATTGTGAGGATTAGTGGCAGAGGGAGTTGATTTAATCCGTTATGGTGCCGAAAGACATAATAAGACAGGCGTGCATGCAGGTGTAGATCAGCGGTTATTGATCCGTCAGAGTCCTGCTGGTTTTCCTTCCAGTGATCTGATCGGGGAATATCTTCCACCTGGGATGTCGGGTGAACCGGAGGACCAGGAGGAGGCTGCAGCAGACTGTGAGCAGATGTGTTTGTTGCTGATGTGCTGAGTTCACCTGGAACTGATGATAAATTGTTCTGACAGCAGCTCTCAGGGCGGCACAGCATCCAAAAAACTCCTGTAACACAAAACTGCATTGTCAATTAGATTTTCGGGGAAGTGCACTTCCTCCCGGATTCCTTTTGTTTGTGACAGAACGCAGTTAGAATCCAGATCAACATATCTGACGTTTACTTTATTGCTTTACTGTCATACCTTGATGTAATAAATAAGACAGGCCTTGTCTCCATGGTAGAAAATGGGGAAGAAGCTAAATAACATCTTGTGGAAAAGTTGTATTTGAACCCAAATCATGATATTTTTATTACTAAGTAGTTTTGTAGGTTAAACTGCATCAAACAGTGATCCTCATCTTAACCCAATCTCTTTAAAATTAAATCCCTTTACAACTGGCATGTGTATAAAATGCACTTTTAATTACATTTTGAAGGAATCATGATGTTACTTTGAATTAAATGTAACAACAAAGTCTGGAAGATGGAGGCATAAACCATCAGCTAGACTTCCACCTCGAAGACAAGATTTTGAGTCCAGTCTCTGAATGAAGTTTGTTAGCAGAGATGAATTCCACAACGATTCTGGCATGGACACCCAGTGCTAGACCGAAATAATTCAGAACAGTGGGGCATCAGTCTTCTTAACTGGAATCATTTTATTCTCCTTCTTTTACACAGGCAGCAGCAAGGGCCCTATACAACTGCATAACAACAACAGCGCCTCCTATTGGTTCATTTTCATTACATCACAATAAAGGTCCATTCCCACAAATTGAGAGCACACTTTTCATACATGCCAACAAAGTTTAATTTTCTATTGCTGTTTACTTTCAGTTTTTGCTCACTTTCTGATTCAATTTAAGCACCAAAACTACGTGGGTAAGTTTAGAAAAATTTGATGCTTTGTTGGACTCCTTTAGATCTTAGACACTTGGTCGAGATTTGGTACCAAGATAGCTTGGTTAGATTCAGGAAAAATGCCATGAATTTGGGTTAAAATAGGACTTTTTCACTACATGTTTGGAGCTTTTGCTCCATTTTCTTCGTGAGCAGGTGAAACATCCAATATATGATTGGCTGGCTGAAAAGAAGTGACAGGTGTGCAATAAAACACATAGGAAAGATACATTGATTAGACATGTCTTTGTGATAAATCACAAACAAGAAAAGTACTCAGAGTACATTACTCTGCCAAGACTGTTCATTCCCTGACTTTGCCCTGAGCATAGGCGTGTGTTGTGCATGTGAAAGTTTTGTACGGATACTGAATCGTGTGACCTAAATATGTTAGCGGGAGGTGGGAATTAATGGGACTCAGAAACATCCCCACAATTTTATCAGTTGTTGATTGTATCGTTTCCGATAAGTCCACAGTGGCGGATTTGTAGTAGGATTGCAATCATGTGATTGTCAGCAGTCAGCTAAGGTAGGGTTCACTTGTTGTCATGGTTACCGTGTCGCTATCAGATGCTGTGCCGCTATTTCAATGGGAAATCCTTTACAAATCCGTGAATCCAGACTATAAGCCGCTTCACTGCCAAAATCTATTCACTTGGTCCTTGTGTCATTTCTGACCTTTCCTGAAAATTTCATCCAAATCCGTTGGTCTGTTTTTGAGTAATGCTGCTGACAGAGAAAGGATTCGTGTACACCGATCGTCACAGAACTCTTTAGAGGAGTAACAAACATAACCCAACAGAAATTACATTTTCTTGAAAACATCATTTAGAATGCAAATTAGTTGTACAGAGAGGTATTTTTGTGGAGACTGGGGTAGGAAAATATACCTGCAGTTCAACTGTTTAAGACAGTGTTGGTTCATCCTAAAGTACAAAGCAGTCATCACATATTTTTGGTTGTTCGTTCTTAACATGTCGAGTTAAAGCAACAATACATGTAGCCTGTGATGAAGAATCAATCAACCATAGGAATTTCTTTTTAAAAAACAGATCAGGTGTGATACAATAACATAATGGAAAGAAGAACGCAGTAACAATTTGAATCCTGTGTGTAACCACAAGCAAATGTTGAGTTTAGGGGTGCCTCAATAGCGTTTTTACCATTGTCCTCAATAATACAAACTACTTGGTCGGGTCGTCTTATGCAAGTTGGTCCAAAAGGAAGGACCAGATGAAGAGCGATTCTCAGACATCTATGAATCTGTGACTTACTGTGAATACGAGGGCAGGCCTGGTAGTTGAGGATCAGGTGGCCAAGACTTTGTCCATGGAACTCAGCCGATCACAACCTTAAGAAGTGACCAGAAGAATTCACCATCAGCAGGAGTAGGTGTTGGGGCAGCAGGCAATGGGTAGTACCTGGGCAAGGTCCTTCTACTACAAAAGTTCTCAGCCTCACCATAAGACATCTCAGGAGGAAAATTGTTCTTGCATTGCTTTTCAACAAAGTCTGCTTTATCTTCAATGCACTCGGTCCACCAATGTTCGTGGAAGAAGTTCACATCTTAAACCTCCAAATATTACTCAAGAGCATGCATGACGTCATCATCAATGTGAAAATGGTGACCAGGCAGATTGGATGTCAGAAAGAAGTAAGGCGGTGCAGGTCAGGGGAATAAGGTTTATAGGAAAACAGTTTAAAACTACATTTGGTTGTTTCTAACACCTGAAGGATTTTTTCCTTCATTGCTTCAAACATTTGATTTCTTGTGGACACTGACATAAGGCCAGATACTAAACTATTGCCTAATTTTACATTTTCCAGCAGTCATTGAGTACTTACATATTACTAAACCTTAAACAATTTTAAGCTTAAAATTTTGATATTTTATCAAAATATCTTTATAAAATCATCAAAAACACACTGTTTGCTCTAACCAGATTCTTTAAAAAGCTCAAAATTCTGCACTGTTTAATCAATCTGAAGCCCAAAACTTGCCAGCATGTTTGGAAGAAAAGTAATCCTTAAAAAAAGTTTTTAAAATAAAAATAAAAGATTTAGAAATAATGGTCATTGAAGTACTTCATTACTACCACTAAAACTTAACAAATTCTGAGCTTAAAAAATAGATATTCCATCAAAATCACTTTTTTCTACATGTGTCATTTTTTTAAAAAGCACCAAAAAATAAACTGTTTGCTCGAACCAGATTCTGTAACAAACTAAAAATTCTGTGCCTCCTGATGCAACTGCCAGACAATGCAGGTCAGGTGAATAAGGTTCATTGGAAAACAGCTGAAAACCACATTTGGTTGCTCTAACACCTGATGTGTGACGCACTGTCCTGCAGTGACAGCAGGATTAGGAATAGGTTAGGGTCATTTTTTCCTTGATTGCTTTGAACATTTGACTAATATAAGGCTTTATAGTAAACAGTTATGCCCCAAAATGAGAGGTACACCTGCTGTTTTCAGGTAAGGCCCAGAAGTACCTTCATAGACGTCTTCATGGATGCCATCACCATGAAATCCTCAAGCTCCATCCACCAGGACTTTCTCTGCATACACTCTAACATATGTTTCCTGGATCTAAAAATGTTCCAAGCTTTCAGTTCACCATTTCTTCACTATCATCCAGTCAACTGTCAGTCTGAATTTCAGATGTTCTAATGTGATCTGCAGGGTTTCTTTTTTCATGAATGTCTCTGGTGAGTTCATGGTGAAAATTAAAAAATGCACATTACCTTTTGTTCCATCCCAAACGGTTTCACACAGGACGTTCTCCTGGGAACGGTGGAAGAAGAAAGGTTACTTCGTGCATCTGACTCTGATCAAAGAGTGTCATCAGCGCGTTCAACTTTACATTTCATTTTTCTAACATGGACTCCTGGTGGCTTCACTCCACCGTCACGGTTCCCAAACTGACGAGGCTCATTAAACTTTAATTTCTGTCCACGTTTTGCCCCGGTCATGAGTTCTCCTGCTGCAGAGTCTCGACACCCCTTCACAACACCCCTTCAGGCGTGGACGTAACCTCACGTTTCCGTTCATGAAGCAGAGTGGAGGTCATCAGCAGTCAGAACCATCTCCCACTGATGCTCCTTGACTGCCATTGACCTACTTGCAGTGTAATGAGAGCCGGCAGACTGACGCCTGGTGGTTTCCTCCTTAGAGGATTCTCCATCCTGACAATTATCTGAAGGCTGCAGTATGACTGACCTCATTCCAGCAAGAATTTCACTTCAAGTCTGACTCCTCTCAGTCATTCCTCTGCATCCCAACAGAAGTAAAAACATTAAAATGCTCTGTGAAAATGAAGAAATATGTATTTGAAACACACAACCTAACACACTAAGCTCTATGTTAGTATGCTGTCTTTTTTTAAATGACAAAATTATATCATTTATCACAACTAGGAACTGTAAAATCAAAAAGAATTATGGGATTTTCAGCTTTTTGAACTAATCAAAACCTTGAATCCATCTTATTTGACTATGTAATTCAGCATAAAATCTTGACATTTCAAAATCATCACTTTATTTTACATATCTCTTTATTAAATCACCAAAAATAAACTGTTTGCATACAAGCCAACACTGAAACCAGTTCATAAGTTTGCTGTTATGGTCTAAGGCTCTGGCATTAAATATACCACATTATGTAGCTGGTAGTAAAATGCAAAGAGTGTCTATATGAACATATCAAGTATCGTAAGTGCGATGCAGAGTAGATTGGTGGAACAGAGCAGCTGGAAGCAGCAGTCTGGAGGAAAGACAGCAGCAGCATCCCACAGTGGACATGATGGAGACTAGGCCAGTTGGTTGAACAGCAACCGCAGATCTGAAGCATCCAGTTCTGGGACCAGGGACACTCGGAGTAAGGACACAGGGAGAAACAGAGTGAATGTAATGTGATAATGGTGTATACAGTAAATACATAGGTAATGAGAGAAAGTCCCCCAGCAACCTAGGCCTATAGCAGCATAACTAGGGCCATAACTAAGGGGCATTGAAGAAGAAGCCAGTTGTGTCCCGTACATGCAGACTCTAACTGACCTCCTCAGAGTCAGCCCTAACTATAAGCTTTGTCAAAAAGGAAGGTTTTAAATCTGATATTCAAAGTAGGACCCGAGCACAAACTGGGAGCTGGTTCTACAGGAGAGGCATCTAATAACTGTAGGTTCTGCCTCCCATTCTACATTTAGAAATTCTGGCAACTACAAGTAAGCCTGCCGTCTGAGAGCGAAGAATTCTATTATTACTTCTATCTAAAACAGAAATACACACGTGGACAAAATTGTTGGTACCCCTCAGTTAAAGAAGGAAAAACCCACAATTCTCACTGAAATCACTTGAAACTCACAAAAGTAACAATAAATAAAAATTTATTGAAAATTAAATAATCAAAATCAGCCATCACTTTTGAATTGTTGATTAACATAATTATTTAAAAAAACAAACTAATGAAATAGGGCTGGACAAAAATGATGGTACCCATAACTTAATATTTTGTTGCACAACCTTTTGAGGCAATCACTGCAATTAAACGATTTCTGTATTTGTCAATGAGCGTTCTGCAGCTGTCAACAGGTATTTTGGCCCACTCCTCATGAGCAAACAGCTCCAGTTGTCTCAGGTTTGATGGGTGTCTTCTCCAAATGGCATGTTTCAGCTCCTTCCACATATGTTCAATGGGATTCAGATCTGGGCTCATAGAAGGCCACTTTAGAATAGTCCAACGCTTTTCTCTCCGCCATTCTTGGGTGTTTTTGGCTGTGTGTTTTGGATCGTTGTCCTGTTGGAAGACCCATGACCTGCGACTGAGACCAAGCTTTCTGACACTAGGCAGCACATTTCTCTCCAGAATGCCTTGATAGTCTTCAGATTTCATCGTACCTTGCACACTTTCAAGACACCCTGTGCCAGATGCAGCAAAGCAGCCCCAAAACATTACTGAGCCTCCTCCATGTTTCACCGTAGGGACAGTGTTCTTTTCTTCGTATGCTTGGTTTTTGAGTCTATGAACATAGAGTTGATGTGCCTTACCAAAAAGCTCCAGTTTGGTCTCATCTGTCCAAAGGACATTCTCCCAGAAGCTTTGTGGCTTGTCAACATGCATTTTTGCAAATTCCACTCTCGCTTTTTAATGAGTTTTTTTCAGCAGTGGTGTCCTCCTTGGTCGTCTCCCATGAAGTCCACTTTGGCTCAAACAACAACGAATGGTGCGATCTGACACTGATGTACCTTGGCCTTGGAGTTCACCTTTAATTTCTTTGGAGGTTGCTCTGGGCTCTTTGGATACAATTTGAATGATCCGTCTCTTCAATTTGTCATCAATTTTCCTCTTGCGGCCACGTCCAGGGAGGTTGGCTACTGTCCCGTGGGTCTTGAACTTCTGAATAATATGAGCCACTGTTGTCACAGGAACTTCAAGCTGTTTAGAGATGGTCTTATAGCCTTTACCTTTAAGATGTTTGTCTATCATTTTTTTCGGATGTCCTGGGACAATTCTCTCCTTCGCTTTCTGTTGTCCATGTTCAGTGTGGTACACACCTTTTCACCAAACAGCAGGGTGACTACTTGTCTCCCTTTAAATAGGCAGACTGACTGATTATGAGTTTGGAAACACCTGTGATGTCAATTAAATGACACACCTGAGTTAATCATGTCACTCTGGTCAAATAGTTTTCAATCTTTTATAGAGGTACCATCATTTTTGTCCAGGCCTGTTTCATTAGTTTGTTTTTTTAAATAATTATGTTAATCAACAATTCAAAAGTAATGGCTGTTTTTGATTATTTAATTTTCAATAAATTTTTATTTATAGTTACTTTTGTGAGTTTCAAGTGATTTCAGTGAGAATTGTGGGTTTTTCCTTCTTTAACTGAGGGGTACCAACAATTTTGTCCACGTGTGTAAATAAGAACACTTACTAAACCTGAACTGGGAGTTTCTGTGTACCAGTAAACCCAACTACATGGAGATCCCAGATTAACACAGGATTATAGAACAACATCTAAAGCCCAGTTTTAGACCATTTAATATCAAATTCCATACCTGACTACATTCAAAGCCTTCAATAAACAAATGTCTAACTAACCCAGTTAATACCACTAGCCCAATTTTAGCCTAGAACTTAACTTTAACCAAGTTTAATCCAGAACAGACCAATTCTATGTGGGCCCAAAGCAAATTACATTCAAAATCTCACTGAGCAAAAGCCTAAAACAACTTTTGACTGGAAATAACTAGAAGGTCTTTAAGATATGATGGAGGTCAGTCGTTAAGAGCTTTGTATGTCAGGAGAAGGATTTTAAATTCTATTCTAGGTTTCACACAATGAAGAGAAGCCAGTATAGGAAAAATATGATCGCTCTTGCTCACTCCCATCAGCACTTTCAATGCAGCATTTTGGACAGGGGCAGCTGGTCAATAGAGGGCGCTAGGGCGCCGCCCCCTCTGTCTCACATCATGTAGAGTCACAGCCAAGGTGTCAGTTTGTTTTTAAAAGTGGGGGGGATGGAGACCACAGCACTTTGAGAAAATGTCGAAGAACGGCGGCAAAATGCCACAAGTTGGACTCGAGCTCACAACCACCGCACCAAAGGCGGAGTCGCAACCTGCTGAACTATTGGTGCATGCAGGTGTCTGTGGGCCGCTATAGTACTAATTCTTCCGGGCCGAAATTTCGCCCCTGCACGCCTCTGGTCGGAGCTTCCACTTGGCACGGGCGCAAATTTAGCATCTGCGTGTTTTTTTTTTACCTCACGAAGGTGTGCTGCATGTCTGTGCAACTCTCGGCTGAGTGAGGATGGTGCGTTCAGGAGCGTCGGAATTTTCTATACTACTGAAAATAACTGGGTTTACAACGGCATACATGTGAAGAATTTAAATGTGTTGGAGACAAAATGACCCCTGACAAAAAATGGGGGACACATCCCCACCGCCCCCCCCCTAAACTGACGCCTATGGTCACAGCCCTTCCTTTGATAAAACGTTTTTAAAAATTAAATTTACATGTATATCCCATGTTTTTAACAAGCAAAATGGATAATAGAGCCTGTAGAGTGTTACTAAAATGTATAATTTGTAATAAAAAGTCAGATTATAAACATCATATCCGGCCAGGGCGCACTGATCTTTCCCCATTGACTCTCGTTATAACTTTGACATGTGCAGTTCGTTCCTCTTCAATACAAGAGATAGCAGACTGCGGAGCGCAGGCTGACCGCGCCCCGCTGAGCGATCAGAGGCTTTACACCACCGGCTATGGGGTGGCAGCAGAGAGCGTGCGAACGTCTTGGCTGACAGGATGCAGTGAGGCGGGTGCTTTATTTTGCTTCCCTTGCCTGCTTTTTCAAACCACGGGAACTGATCATGCCTGGATTCAGACAGCTACTTACTTTTTTGTCATTTAATAATGTAAATAGAAATGTTAGTTGACACAAGTGGCACTTTAGACTGAAAGCCTGTTGATTTTCATATGTTCTGAAATCTGAGGAATTACTGTTTTTCTTTATTTTCATTGTAAATATTTAATGTTAGTTGACAGAAGCACTTTGGGCTCAAAGCCGAAGATAAGATAGGGTTTATTTGTCACATGCACAGATATACATAGTATAATGCCTAATGGTTTCAGTATTTTTTTTTCAGGCAAAGTGACAAATTTTTATTGCTTTGATCTTAAAATATGCAGATTTGCTGTTTTCTCATTGTCATGTAAGGTTGTTAATGTAAAAGTTAGCTCACAGAAGCGCTGTCTGCTTTAAGCCCTATAGTTAGTTTTTTTTTAACAAAATGTCCAGTGTTTGTTGGTTTCACAGGTATGGATTTGGTTTTATTTATTTGAGTATGTAAATATAAATATGTTGTTCCAAAGATTTTGCTGGACAGAAGAAGCACTTGGCACTCTTTGAAGCTGGAAAAATGAATTGTTTCTTTTTTTACTTTTGAAGTAAAAAATAGATTTGCATATTTATACATTCTTAATTTGTTTGATTATAGAAAAGGAGATTTTAAGGGTTTGTGTACCAATTACACCTTATCTGGAGCAAATCATATCAAACACTGGGGAGATAAATTCAAATTCACTAGCTGGTAACATTTACGTGCATTTAATTGTCTATTTGACTCAGCAGTAGTGCTTCCCTCGTAGTGGTGCATAGTAATAGCACATCAAATGGCTGTGAACATAATTTACATCAATTCTTGTATTCCGGTGTTGCCGACTCTGCTATTTGGTTTGGTAAATTAAGCGTGCCCCCCCCAAGAGAAAAATTCACCAGCCGCCACTGATTTTGGATCAACTGTATGTTTTTCAGAGAGCTACTCGGACATCCTGGTAGTAAAGAATTCCAGTAGTCAAGCCTGGAACTAACAAATGCATGGACTAGTTTTTCTGCATCACTCTGAGACAGGATGTTTCTAATTTTTACAATATTTCTCAGGAAAAGCAAAAAAAAAAAAAAAAAACACCAGGAAAGTGCTGCTTGGATGGTTAAACTGGAGCCACATACTATTATATGCAGTTTTTAAATAAAACAACTACTTAGGAATTTTTTCAGACAAATCCAGATGAGGAAAAACTGCACTAAAGTCCTCTTTTAATGTCTGAACCTGCTTCTAGTTTCCAGGTGAGAAGGCTGACAGACATTCAGTCATCTTCTTTCTCCATCATCCAGTTCTGCAGAGTTGAAACAGCAGAAATAAATAGTGGAGGTGTGCAAAACGGGGGATATTCTGCTCATCATCATCCTGCAAATGAGACATTCTCCGACTAATTTACAACAGAATTTGGCCTCGTGTAGCTGATGTAGCCTGCAGAGAGCTGGAGGCTGCTTCACATAACCGAGGATCCATTTAAAGATTAATACTGGATCAGACCCTGCAGTGAATTTAAAGCTGTACATTCTGCCAGTGGATTGTATTTCAGAGCAAGGGCGTAGGTTTGCATAGGGACGGTAGGGACATAACACTACCAACTTTTCAAGAGGGTCAAATTGTCCCCACCAACTTTTAAGCAACCTTATTTGCATTATATAATGAGTTCAGTTATATAGGTAATTTTGATTGTCTTCCCATATGTTGTAAGGATAGAATTGACCCTACCATTATTAAGTGAATTATTTTCATTATGTTCAGACCAGGTTCAGACTTACATTTACCCCTTTTCACTTGCTGAATGTGCCGGTCCAATCAAACGTGCGTTTGATTGGCTGATGACTTGGACCCCCCCCCCCGTCACCCACACGCACACTCACACAGCCCCGACAGAAATACACAAGAAATGAACATGCCGCCTTCTCCGCCCCCTTCGAAGAGTAGGGATATTAGAAGTTTTTTCGGCCAGCAGCAGCAGCAGCAGACGACACTGTAAGTAATGTAAAAAGACGTCAATGTTGTGGACGTGGGGAACACACCACTAATGTTGCTACTGAAAGTCCGACCTGCATCAGAGTTAGCATAACATTAAACTGTGTGAACTTGCTAACCTGCAAAACTCGAGTAGGAAGCTGCTTAGAGAGAATTGTCCTCCTGTATGTGTTTTCTACTGTTAACGTTAATTAAACCGTGAGAAATGTAGTGAACTCTGCTGGAAAATATAGAACCAGAAAAAACGTGAGCAAGAAGCTGCTTAGAGAGAGAGGTCCCAGTCTGTGTTTCACAGGAAAATGTTGACAGTCCAAAAAAATTAAAAAAAAAAAACCCACATGCTGCTGCTTTTCTTCTTGTAAACGGCCTGATTTAGAAGGAAAGAAGGCTAGAGCATGTTGTGACTTTACACTTTTGAAACCAAATACCTATTAGTGCATTTATTTATTAAATAAAATGTATTTAATTATTTTCTACATTCCTTATTTAAAAATATTTTAATTTGCAGCCTATGCAGACATTTTTTCAGATAATCTACATTAATCATGATCGAGGTAAAAAGTTAAATTAATCCCGATTTAGATTTTTTCCATAATTGCTCAACCCACTGATGCACTTTAGAGATGACAATAAGGGAGAAGAAGATGAAAGAGACCAATTATGTCCCGTCCCCAGCAAAAACTGTACATGCAGGTTATGCTGTTATATCGTCATTACCAATGTTGAGACCAAACCTACGCCCTTGTTTCAGAGTATGTGGTTACAGCATCTATCAAATCATTCAGATGGGATAAGTTTTGGTTCAAATCAGACTAAACAGTTCTACATTTTTAGTTTTGACAGATTTTATTTTGTTTGTGTTTTTATCAGGAGGGACACGTTAATTATTTATTATAAGCTGTCCTTTGTGGAAACTTAAATGAGCAAATCTTAAATTATTTTAATACAGTCAATAGAGTCTAACAAAGTGTAAAAAAATAATTCTTTTTAACATTTTTTACAAGATATATTCACAATTTATTGCTATTTTATTGATTTTTCCTGTTTTGTTAACTTGCAAGAGTTTCAAGCAAAATCACAAAACAAAAGTATTATTGTACAATTTGTTTTTTTTTATTGTTGTTTTTTAAGCCCAAAACTATAAATAATGTCAAAATCAATATTTGTAAAAAAAAAAAAAATTCTTTTATCACTTTTGACCATGAAGGACATTTTTTACAGTATTTAAATCAGCTATAGATAGAATTGTTTTACATATATTTGTGATTATTTGAAAGAAAAACTGTCAGTAAGGGACTGGAAATTGTGTCTCATTTGTGTTGTTTTGTATCTTGTCTTGTTTTGTATGTTGCTTTTGTTGTGTATCTTACTTACGTTTTGTGTGTTGTTTGCATCAAGTTCTGTCTTGCTTTTCTTTTGTATGTTCCTTGTGTCATTTGTTGATTTGTTTGATTTGAGTCATTTTGTGTTTCGTTTGTGTTATTTTGTGTCTCACTTGGGTATTTTTGTGTCTTGTGTCTGTCATTTTGTGTCCCATTTGTGTCATTTTGTGTCTTGTTTGTGTCATTTTGTGTTTTGTTTATGCAATTTTGAGTCTTGCGTCACTTTGTGTCTTGTTTATGTAGGTTTGTCTCATTTGTGTCATTTTGTGTCCCATTTGTGTCATTTTGTGTCTTGTTTGTGTTATGTTGTCTCATTTGTGTCATTTTGTGCCTTGTTTGTGTAGTTTTATCTCATTTGTATAGTTTTGTGTCTTTTTTGTGTCAGTTTGTGTGTTATTTGCATAGTTTTGTGTCTCATTTGTGTCATTTTGTGTTTCGTTTATGTAGTTTTGAGTCTTGTGTCAGTTTGTGTCTTGTTCATTTTATGTCCTGTTTGTGTTATTTCGTGTCTCATTTGCATAATTTTCTGTTTCATTTGTGTCATTTTGTGTCTGATTTGTCTCATTTTCCGTCTTGTTTGTGTCATTTCGTGTCCCATTTATGTTATTTTGTGCCTCATTTTTATTTTGTTTGTTGTTCGTGGTGTTTTGTTTGTGCCTTTTTGTGACATTTTTATCTCCTTTCTGTCCCATTTGCTATTTTTTTGTCCTGTTCTGTGTCATTTGTGTTTTTTGTGTCTCAATTTTGTCATGTTGTGTCTAATTTTTCTTTTTGATCTTGTTTGTGTCAGTTTGGGTCATTTTGTGTCAAACTTCTTGACTAATTTCACAGCTGATTTTTAAATCTTCAGATTTTTTATTTACAGTTTTTATCATATTTGGGGGAAAAACACTGCTGTCAGAATATGACTGTATTTTTGCAGTAACATACTGTATGTGTCTCCATCTTCAGCTCAGTATTTATCGCCACAACATTCTACTAGTGCCTTCTGATATCCATCTTTTCTTGTTAGTCTCTGATAACAGTGAAATACACAGACGTCCAGCCTCCATTAAGGAGAAAGATTCAGCCTCCTTCATGCCATGTTGCCTTTTCCTTGTTACCCAAAATGCATCGGTCCTGTGGGACCAGAGGAACAATTGGAGAATAAATCATGAAGGGCCTTAAAGTGTGCTGCAGCATATTATCCGGCTCTAATGAGATGTGATTTAGAAAAAATACCATATTTCTGCAGCATCATTTGTACAGTTATGCTGCAGTAAAAAGTACAACCAGAGAAAATAACTGTGAAAGCTGCAGATAAGCTGAGAATTATTGTATAAGTTCCCTCATCAGCTAATTCATCCCACCTGTGTTCAACTCTCATTGGCTAATTTGACACTCAATCATCCAATCAGCTGCCAGACAGCCTTACATAAGAGGAGGGAGCTTCATTGTTTTTCTGTTCTGAGGTCATCTTCTCCTTGTTTTCTCTCCTCATGCGTCTTTTTTTAAATTTTCTTCCCCCTGCTTGTTGAAATTTGTATGTTGTTCCTCCCATATGTCAGAAAGAGAAGCGCAGCGCCACAGAGATCTCAGCAGGAAGACGAAAACCTTTAAATGTTTTCCCGCTATATGATGTTTTGATGCATGTGACAAAGGCTGATGTTTGTCCATTAGGGCGCCGTGGCTCCGAGGATACTGCCTGACGTGTGAGTGTTTGGATGCATGTTGTGAAATGTTCCACAAAATCTTCCTCAAACTGTGGGATTTTCACCGGGTGTCCAACACACAGTCATGAACTAAAGTTTACATACACTTGTATAGTTTCCAGTGACTCCTACAACTCTGAGTTTTATGAGATGAAATCTTTGAAACACATGAAACTTTGCCACACAAAAACAATCACGGATTTTGGTTCATTTATAGATTTATTATAATTTTCTGGAAATATGACAAAATGTGGGTCAAGAATATACATGCGCAGCTTAAATAATCCATGTTAGTGATGTAGAAAACTGTGTCTATCTAAGTTTCTTAGTTTTATGGCCTCTTAACTTCTCTTGAGTGATTATGCTGCTGACTCCTCAGGCATTTTAAATTGAGCACGTCTGACCCACTGAAAATATGGAATTATGACAAAATCTGCTGGGTCATAAATATACAAACAGAAATGGTAATATTTGGTTAAATTTGTCTATTTTCACCTCCATTATGTTTTGTGTTTTGTTTTGTTATGTGTGTTTGGCTCACTGTCTTGCTGAAACATCCAACTGTGTCCAAGATCAACCTTCTGCTGATGATTTTTGGTTTTCCTGAAGAATGTGGAGTTAATCCTCCTTCTTCATTATTCCATTAACTTTGTGTAAAGCTCCAGTTTCACAGAGCATGATATTACCACCACCATGCCTGATGGTAGGTTTGGTGCTCATAAAAAAAACTCTGAAATCAGCCCTAAAAAAAAAAAAATCAAAATCCAGTACAATATTGGGACCAAAACTAAACATAAACTATTCTGAAAAAAAGTCAAAGACCTGCTCAAGACAGTGTGAAACCAGTCCTCAGCCAGGACCCGATCCAGTGTAAAATAAATCCTAAACCAACTTTAAATCACATCCAAAACCAGGAGAACCAAGACTGAAATCAAAGTCCAAGGAGAGTCCAAAACCAGTCCAGCACAGGGTCTGAAACCATTTTAAAAGCACCTCTAGAAAGCCACAGAGCATGATACTGCCACCACCATGCTTGATGGTAGGTTGGTGCTCTTGGGGTGAAAGGCCTCACCTTCTCTCCTACAAACATATTTCTGCTCAATTTTTTCTTCCATCTGACCACAGAAATTTCCTCCAGAAGGCCTTTTCTTTGTCCATGTGATCAACAGCAGACCTGAGTGGAGCTTTCAGGTTCTGCTTCTAGAGGAAGAACTTCCTTCTTCATGGATCCTCTCAGCTCATGTTGATGTAAAACACTGTGGACGCTGACAGCTGTGTTCCAGCAGCTTATCATTCATTCAGACCTGCTTTTTGATGATTCTTGGTTGACTCTTGACCATCCTGACCAATTGTATCTCAGCAGCAGGTGATAGTTTGTGTTTTCTGCCTGCTGGTGGCAGTAACACAACTGGACCATGAACTTTATAACAGATGATTTTGGATCTGAAGCAGCTTAAAACGGCTGAGAGTGACTTTCTAAATTGTTCAGTTCAATCATTTGCTTTTCCAGATCTTTGCTGAGCTCCTTCCACTTACCCACTGTAGTGTTTGAGTCTAATGAGTGGATCTAATGGGTTCTATTTAAACTGACTCAGATGAGTCAGCAGCTGTAGTCGATTGTAATCACTCACGATAAGTTAAGAGGCTATGAAACTAAGAAAATTAGATTAACACAACTTTCTACATCACCAAAACTCATCGTTAAAGTTGCTGTATGTAAATTTTAACCCATCAGAATGAATCATATTTCTGGAAAAACTTTAATAAATCATTGAAAGAACTAAAATACATGATTGTTTTTGTGACAAAGACACAAGAAAAGGGGATGAAAGTGTTCACAACTGTAATTTTATCTCATTGCTGAAAAATTGCCACTGTTCACTGAAATATGCATAGAAAAATTATTTTTTAAAAATCTAGTGCAGGCGTTCATAAGTTCAAGTTAATTTAGTTGCCCCCAGAGGCATATCAGCTATTTGAAGAAACAAACAACTGTCTAATCAGTGCTTGTCAACACCAAATAATCAGTCCCTGAAGAATCCAAACTTTCATATCAGTGCAGAATTTGCTGTGTAGTTTTTGACACGTTGACCGCAGCAGCAGCAGCTCTTCAGTATCTCCACAACAGACTCTTTGTCAAAACAGTAATTACAAACGGGAGCAGAGAGTTAGAGTATTTAACCGCCAAACATCAAGGGTGCTGGGAAATTATATATATATAAAAACCTGACATCTCATTACCCTTTTTCTTTATCTCAAATTATCATGAATTTTTTACTTCTTAGATTCTCGAGGGCTCTCAAGAACGTTGCCTCGGGCGTCAGAGCGAAGCATGTAGTTACAAGAAATTAACCTGCAAACAGAAAAACCTGCCAAAGTGAGATATTTCAGATATCTGTTCCAATGAAGGTTTAATATTCATCCAGTCGTTGTGGTTTAAATACATTTCTGTCCTTCGTGTGGGTGAGTCAGACCTTCCCAACATTTCAGTTTTCTTTGACAACAAAACATGCCCTTGTTGCAGAGCAGCAAATCTAATAATTATTCTGTCAATACGTGATAACTTTTGAGTCACAGTAACCTTGAATAAAGTCTCTAAGCTCCATTTTTAAAAGAACATCCACCATAAGTGACACCTGATCATCTCCAAGGTGAAGAATCCAGTCAGGTGGTGCTTTTCTTTTCTTATTTATTTACTTCCAAGAAGAAAAAAAGCTGTTTGGCATCAATTAAACTTCTCGTCTCCAAGATTCAGTCACCAGATGATTGCATTTGTGAAGAATCACTTCATGTGAAACAATCCAAACTCAGAATGAATCTCTCAGCAGGAGGCGCACTTAAGAACCTCTCCGAGGCTCAGAAAAAGAGTGAAACCAGATAAAAGCATCTCTGCCCTCAATTCTCACTTTTAATTAGTTTTACAGGCGTTTAAAAGAAGTTTCTTTTCAGAGTAATAAGGGTCATTCAAGAATTGGAGCACATTTTACGTATCATTCGTCAAATTTCAAATAATCATTGCATAAAACACTAAAATATGCAGTTGTTGTGTAAATTTGCTTGTCCTGAGACCAATCCAAAAAAAAAAAAATAGGAGAAAAGAATGTTTGAAAATATTTTTAGTATTTTTAGCTCCACCTAAAATGTCATTTTTCTCTTGTCCCTGATGACCAATTCAGTCTCAAATAAAACAGTTAAAATGAAATGTAAACCTCATTTTTCTTTTTTTTTTTTTTTCAACAATGTCTATTGTAATTGTGGGAACATTTTTTTTAATCAATATAAGATTTATATTATAGATAATAATTATTATGCATGGAACGTGTGTCCCACAACAACCCTGTTAGCAAAACCTTTTTAGCTGGCAGAAGAAAACAGTGAATCACATGACACGCTGGAATTAACATCATCAAACAGTTTTCCAAAAGAATGAGTAGAGCAAAGCTATGTCCTCTCTTCTATTTTTCATATTTTCACAACATTGTCAGCCTGCATTGAATGTCTCACTCTACCTCATGCAACTCTGTTATGCACATGCACATTCTACCGCAAAAAAAAAAAAAAAAAGGTTTTCCATATCAAAAATGAAATGATGTTTTATAGGGTCTTAAGTCTTTGTCCAACAATCTATTACAGATTTGAGCAACCTAAGCTCACTCACTTTTAATCTGGGCCTGGTTTAATGTGGTCCAGATGCATAAAAACACACAATAATCTCCATGTTTTTAAATTTGAACACATAAAATAATGGTTGTACAAATCAAAAATTGTTTTATAAAGTCTTTAGCCTTTGTAAAATAATCTATTCCAGATATGAGCAACCTAAGCTCTCTGGTTTTAATCTGGACCTGGTCTAAAATGATCCAGAAGCAAAAATTTTCCTGAAATCTCCATGTTTTCACACTTTGACACCAAAAATAATGATTTTCCATATCAGAAATTATGTTTTGTAGAGTCTTTATCCATTGTACAACTATTGAACAATCTATTCAAGATTTGAGCAACCTAAGATCACTGGTTTTTGATATTCACCTGGTTTATTGTGGTTGCAAAAAAACCCCTCAAAAAACGGTCAAGTCTCAATTTTTTGCGTTTTCACAAACAGAATAGAAATTTTACTCATCAGAAACTGTACGTTAAATAATCTTCAGTCTCTCTGTGACGGTCTGGTTCATCGCCTGTCAGTAGTTTTAATGTTGTGGCTGATCGGCGTATTAATAGTTTGTGCAACCTGTAGTTCCCTGTTTCGTCCACCAGGTGATGATGTTTCCTCTCTTCCTCATCAAGTCTGCAGCTCTAAAACCTCCTCCTGCTGAGTGTGTTACACTGAAGTGCTTCCCCCGCTGAGGTTGTATTTTTTCTTCTCTACATTTCGGGTCTATCTGATGCGTCCTTCGCATCACAAAGCAGCAGCGTCGGTGGACAGCAGCATCCTGTGGAGCTGACTGATCGTTTCAGCTCAACAGTCCCACCGAGCTGCAGCTTCCCGCTCCCATGTCGACTTTATGACCCTGCGAGGGAACAGAAACAGCAAAAAACTGACCTCGTGTGCACATTTGTTTGAAGCAAAGGCACAAAAGCGAGATTTGCTGTCGTGCATTTCAGGGTTTAAACTTCCTAAACATGACATTTGATTAGCAAACCTTAGCTTTGACCCGAACTGAACCAGCAAACCTTCAACTTACCTGCCCACGTTTTCACTTCAAAAGAACACAGACTGCAAAATATCTGTTTCATTCATTATATTCAGCCTTCAGTTAACAGGAAGGCTGAACAGAGCGAGCAGGAGGATGGTGATGATGCAGCAGAGGTCAGGTGTTTCTCTGCAGGTAGCTCAAACATCAGACATGTGCGGCTTTACTGACATCTAGTGGAGAGCAGGGAGAATTACAATGTAACTGACAGGTGGAGCTTTGAGCCAGTTTTACGGGCTTCTAATTTTACTGCAATTTTACTTTTAATTTTACTGCAAATGAGCTGAAAAAGTGGAAACTAGTACTAGCACTAATCCTGAAATGTCCTGTAAACTTCTCTCATCTGTAATCTGTAATTTGAGCTAATATTTCATGCAAAAGGTGAATTCAATGGAGTGTTTAAGCACAACAAGCTGCAGAATGATTGATAATAGGCTGTTAGAGATTTTGTCTCAGTGTTAAGAAGGTTACGATCCGGAATGGTGGAAATAATAACTAGCTTTATGTCCTATTTTCACTGTGTGTACATTTATTTTTATACTATCATAGGTGTTAAATTATCCAGATGATTTAATAATATATGCATAGAAGAAAATGTCAGTTAGATCTTGAGGCTCATCGTTCAGATCACAGATGTACAAAAAGCAAAGATTATACAAGATTTAAAGGAAATCTGACCTTATGTACAAAAAATAGCATGATCTTTGCCTCTAATTTGCTTAAAATTGGATTTTAAAATGAAATAAAATCAGAATTGTACATATTTGTGCTTTTAAAAATCTCTAAATCCTCAAACTTTCTGATCGTTTTCAAGTTTATATGTAAATATAAAGACTTTAAGAAGTGGACCTCAGTGTTTATGCTGTTTATATGGGAAAATTGGCATTATAGTGCAATTTTTTCAGTCTACATGGTTAAATTTTGAAGCAGATTTCTGTTTCACCGAGTTTGAACTTGAAAGTTCTTTTTAATTCCTAAAGATTTTTAGATTTTTTTTTTAGTTTTTCTGCAGATTCTTCATTCAGTCTGATGTTTCTGTTGCAGAAAGACATGAAACACTGGATGAATATGTGAGTGACTGCATTGAGTTCAAGGTGGAACACAAAAGAGGTGAAAATACAATCCGAACGAAAGCAAAGAATAAGAAACAGAATATAATAAATAACAAAAAAAATCAGGAGTATTTCATCAAAAAATGCCAGTCACATCACAGAAGAAATATTTACATGTTAACTGTAAAAACAAAAAAAATTATCAAAAATCTGTATTTTTACAATTGGTATTTTTTAACATAAGCTGTTGCAATATAATATTTTTTTTTTACAAATTTACATAAATAATTTTACATTGAAATTTTCAAAAATCTTCAGAAAATTTGTATTTTTACAAATAGTAATCATTGTTTTGTTTGTGGGGCTGCACAATGGTGTTGTGGTTAGCACTTTCGCCTTGCAACAAGAAGATCCCTGGTTCAAATCCCGCTGTAGGCCTGGGATCTTTCTGCATGGAGTTTGTATGTTCTCCCTGTGCATGCGTGTGTTTTCACCAGGCACTCCGGCTTCCTCCCACAGTCCAAAAATATGCTGAGGTTAATCACTCTAAATTGCCCGTAGGTGTGAATGTGAGTGTGATTGTGTGTCTGTATATGAAGCCCTGTCACAGACTGGTGACCTGTCCAGGGTGTCCCCTGCCTTCGCCCGAGTCAGCTGGGATAGACTCCAGCACCCCCGCGACCCTAGTGAGGATAAAGTGGTGTATAGAGAATGGATGGATGGATTTTACAGTGTTTAAATCAGCAAAAAATACATAATTTTTTTTCAATTTTGTGATCATTTGAAAGACATTGTGTGGTAAAAATTTTTCCCAGACATTTAGTGTCATTTTCTGTATTTTTATGTTACAGTATTACACCATTTTTAAAGTACTTTTTCTGACACCCTTATTGATTATTTATTTATTTACTTACGTACTTATGTATTTATTTATTT
The DNA here is from genome assembly GCF_021347895.1 of Acanthochromis polyacanthus. Lineage (NCBI taxonomy): Eukaryota > Metazoa > Chordata > Actinopteri > Pomacentridae > Acanthochromis > Acanthochromis polyacanthus. Next base: position 30,608,177 of record NC_067127.1, on the reverse strand, counting down.
AAGAGTGTAGTTGTTGCTTTGTTTTCCTGTAAATTACAACACCCTCATGTCAGAACTTATCCTGTTCTGAATGTGAACATTATTGATCGCTGCGTCACTCGTTTTGGTGCTAAAGGAATCATCGGGATCAATTCACCTTATTTCAGCCCGCCCACTTTTAATTCTTCGTAGTTCCGCATTTTGTCTTCTCACTTCCGGTCAGTCCTTTCCGTTAGCCGGCTCCGCTGAGTTAAAGCATCAAAATGTCAACAGACACGACACCAGGGGCTCTAAAATGGGGACAAACTGCAAGTTTTTTTAGGAGAACGGATGGTCTTGCGTTCCCTCGTCCATCCACCATGTCAGTGTGGGTTGATGAAATGAGAAAGTGGCCGCAGATCTCATATGGCGACATTTTTAACTACTTTGTGCTATCCCTGGGTGTTGATGGTGTGGCTATGAAAAATTATAAGAGCACAGAGGCGTACCAGTACCTTCATAGCGGCAAAGTTGGTCGTGTATTGTTGCACACAGAAGATGATTGCGTGTTTTTAAGCTGTTTAAACCCGAGCCAGGCCAGCAGTACGAGTCACTTGGCGTGGGTGCTAGTTAGCAGTAGCGGCGTGGTGGAGACAACGGGATGCTCCTGCATCGCTGGATTGGGACGGTCGTGTAGTCATGCAGCCTCAATATTATGGAAGGTAAAAGTCCTACACCTTACTCTTCTTTTTGTCATGACTTGTTTTGCCATCATTATCATTATTGTAATTACTGAAAAAAAGTTTTCTCTATTAAAAAAACGGTGGCGCTTGAGACAGTAATATTTGTTGTTTTTTGCATGTAATACATGCTTAAAGTTGTGGGTCTAACGTCAAAATATTTGAAAATATGAACTACTGTATTTATTTCTTACATTGTATTTGGACTGCATTTAAGGCTCTATTACAGAGTTTTATGGATATAGCAGAAGTAGAAGTGGTAGTTTTCTTGCTGTTGTGGTGCCCGACAACTGAGTGACTAAAGAGGAAACACTGAATATGATTCATTGTATTACATTACATTCATTAATATTATATGGGGTGCCGTCTGTAAAGCAGCTCATTCTAAAAAAAAAACAGCAACATTTTGTCACATTTAGCTTCAAACCATGTACAAACAAGTGGTGTGATTTTTTTCTGGTGACCTTTTACAACATTTACTGCAATATTTCTCATCTTAGAAATATCTTAAATAGTTTAATGTAAGTATTAAATGTCAGACATAAATGATAAATATAAATATAAATGTTAAATATGACATTAACATTTATATTTAGCATTAAAAATGTTCTACAAATCAAAGGCAGCTGACATTTCATTGAACCTTTACTGTGTATCTTATTTCTCTATTTTACTAAGAAAAAAAGTCAAATTTAATGATTTAGGTGAAGTTTTTCGGCTGCAAACATCATCTTGTTGAGTTAAATTGACATGAAATTGGTTTGACAACTTCTACACCTTGAGCTAAAGTCTCCGCTCTTATCTGTTTAAAATAGCTGAACAAATAGAGTTGATCAATAGATTTGTGATTATAAAATGATATTAAATAAGTGTAACATGCAAAATCTTCCAAAGATGATTAAAAAACATAATTGGATGCTGTATTTATATTTTTCTTTGTATATTCATCTCACTTTTATATTTCACCATATTTAACTTTTGAAAAAGACAAACATTTGGACTGCTTTTTTGCAGTTTTTACCTTTTTTTTTTGCCTGTTATGTCATTCAAATCTTAAAAACACAACCCAATATTTTCTCCCCTTTTTTTGCCATGAAAATCATTAAAACAACCCAATATTTTAAGTCAAAAAAGATCTATTTTTTGCCTATTCTGTCATTAAACTCATAAAAAACATCTATATATTCTTTTTCTAAATCACTAAAAAAGACCATTTACGCTTTTCTTCCGTAGATTTCTTTCATCTCAGCATTTCACCAAATCCAGCTTTACAAAAAGCCAAATATTTGTCCTTTGTTGCCTGTTCTGTCATTTAAATCATAAAAACAAATTCACATTTTCTGTAAATCCGAAAAGAAGGCCATTTGCATGCTACGATTACACTATTCTTCAGTGAATTTATTTGACTTTTCAGCACATTGAATCGCTCAAACCACCAGATGTTTAGTCATTTTTGCCTGTTTTGTTGTTTCGCCTTTTAAAATCATGAAAACAATCCTATATTTTAAGTCAGAACAAAAGACCACTCGCATGCCACATTTCTGTTTCTGTAAGTCGTCTGTGTTTGTATCAGAAGAATTATGGCTGTTATGCTGATTCTCACCACACATCATAAAAACCACAAAGCAAAGACACCAGTTTGATATCATTTTCTAATTATATCTGGAATATTTAAAATGTGCCAACTGTGAGACGCTGATCTGCTGGAACACGAGACAGCTGTGATCAGATCACACATTTCAACATATCCCATGAATGGATGACACTTCTGAAGCAGTTTTCTGAGCGGAGGCCAAACAAACTCTTAGAATTACGATGCTGAGCAGAACAACCAGTCAGACATTCTGCCAAATTTCCAAGCAGGCCGAGTTCTGTGAGGCAGACGGTGGACCGGATCCAGGGTTCGGTTTCACAGGGAGATTTTAGACGGTTGATAGTGTTGGAATCCTCTAAAACTGGCTCTCAGATTAGTTTCATGTGAAGTAAACAGAATATTTTAAGCTTCAAACGTGAGTCAATTCAACATCTAAACTTCCATCCCGACCAGTACTCTCACTTTTTCTGTTCATCTGATTAAAACTGCACATGTCGGCTTCATCTCTGAATAAACACCGGGATACTTGACTGCAGTTAATGCAGTAATATTTCTGCATCCAGTCTGAATGGACAGTTACAACAACAGATCCTGCGTGTTTCTGTGGTAACACTTAGTAGAAACAGCTGACAAAAGGAGGAAACTTGACTCATAATTTGAAGTTTGCTGATAACATTGTGGAGAAACGGAAGAAGACAAAGACTGTCTTGAGTCTGCATAAACCTGCTGGAAACATGCTTGTCACTATTTTTTCCCCAAATCAAATCTGCTTTTGTGCTATTACATTCTTACCTGATTTTATCTTATTTCATACACTACTTATTTCTTAGAACCATTTAATTCTTAGAGGAGGCAGAAGTCTTAAACAGTCGTCCAAAAACGACTTGCATTAATTGATTTAAACATGTCGTCTGACTGTTTTAAGTCCGTCTTTGTGAATCCAGATGTGTGTTTGTACCTCCAGGTTTGATTAGTGGCAGGAAGTGAGACAGCATGTCTCTGGCAGCGAAGAAGTTTGTCCTCAGGGTCACTTCTGCCTGGACGGCGAATGGAGACGGATCTGAATCTGCAGAAAGAGCGTTAACACATTACTGAGCATATTTCAGTTGCATTCCATTTAAAAACATACAGGATTTATGTGAGAAAAGGACTCGTGATGTAAATATTTGCAGATTTGAGTCGATCAAGTAAGACCATCATTGGAAAACAGGTCCTTTTCAATCAGATAACTTGTTGAAATCATATATTCTGCCTAAATTACTGTCTATAAGGTAATTCAAGGGACCTGGTAGAGAAGAGAATATAATTTACTGTCTCCATAGAGGTGCAGGGCTTTACACAGCAGTGAAAAATGATCCCACCTCCAAATGCCTCCCCGGCGTTATTGACGAGGACGTCGACTCCTCCGTACTCCTCTTTGAAATAATCGGCCGTGGTTCTGATGCTGTTCAGGTCATTGACGTCCAGCTGGTGAAACTTTGGATTCAGTTATTCAGAGGACAAAGATTTTATGGCCTCCTCACCTCGACCACTGAAACAAGAGAAAAAAAAACCTCTTATTTACTGTCCCTTTATTCTTATAGGCAGCAGATCTGTCTGGAATTTATTTCACTTCATATTCTTTGGTCTTTGGTCAATAAAATCGTGAAATCAATACTGTATTTTAAGTAAAAAAGAACATTTGCACAGTGAATTCATCTTTTTCTTCAGTGTATTTATTGTAATTTCACATTTCACCATTTCTCACTGTTCAAAAAGCCAGACGGTTGGCCTTTTTATTGCCCGTTTTGTCATTTAAATTATAAAAATAACCCTAAATTTTTCTCTAAATCATTAAAAAAAGACACCATTTCCCTGCTGTATTTACATTTTTGTTATTCATGTTATTCATCTCGCTTTTATATTTCAGCACATTTAACTTTTCAAAAAGTCAAACATTTGGCCTTTTATGTAGTAGTTTTTTGCCTTTTATTTGCCAGTTACATGGTTAATTTGTATTTTTATTCATTACATTTATTTAACTTTCAAACAGCAACATATGTTTGCACTTGGAAAAATGTATATGTTGATTTATGGATTTTTAAATTAAAAAATATTCAACAGTGTTTTTTTTTAAAATCTTTTTATAATAAAGATGTGACAAAATCAAACAAAAAACAACCACATGTTGCTTCAGAAGGTTGAAGCCTCTTTCATTTTGCAGCTTAAATGCATTTTAAGGATTTGACCTGCAGATGGCGTCATTTTACGGTTTCAGCCTCTTCATCACAGTGTTTCATGTGATTCAGAAAGCTCAGTTTCTTCCATCACTCGCTTTGAGGTTCAGTTTTTCAGTGCTAAACTCTTCAATTTTATTCTCTAAGAACATTTCCTTAAAATGTCTGTCATTAATACTTAATAAAATATAAATTTAAAATGTTTTTTTTTCTGTAGTTGCTGCTGTAACACTGCAAATTTCTCTGCTGTGGGATCAACAAAGGTTTAATCAATCCAAAACTGACAAAAATGTATATATTTCGATTTCAAAACAAGTTTTTAGATTGAAATAATTTAAGATGTGAAATCCCAAATTACCCACAATAATTGTTTAATTATTGTTTAATTATTGGCAAGGTTGTTTAATGAGTCAGGGTTGTTTGGAGGTTTTTAATGACAAAATAGCAGCTTCTATATTTTTAAAGAAAAACAATTGACTTTTTGACAAGTGAAATGTGAAAATACACACACGGAGAAAGATAAAATAGAAACTTATTATTCAGGATTTTAATCTGTTGAAGTCAGACTCATTTAATGTCTGTTTACAAGAATGTTTTTTTTTTTACTAAACTGCATGTAATTGCGGCTAGGCAAGGCAAGGCAAATTTATTTATATAGCACATTTTAACAACGAGGCGATTCAAAGTGCTTTACAAAGACATTAAGAACAGAGGATGACGATTATTAAAAGAAAAACAAAAGAAAACATTTATGAAATCATTAAAAAAAGTCAGAACAGTAAAAAGATCAAAAACAAAAGTCAGAAAACAAGGGCAATTATTAAAAGAAAAACAGAACAGTAAAAAGATCAAAAACAAGAGTCGGAAAACAAGGGCTGTTTAAAATAACTGTCATAAAATAAGAGTTAAAATAACTGTTAAAAGTAACTGTCATAAAATAAGATTTAAAATAATTTAACCCATAAGAACCCACGGTGACACCAGTGTCACAAACACTTTGAGTGCCACAGTGTCTTCCTGTAAAGTTTCATGTCTGACCTTAACTCATTAAGTCCTTTAAGGAAAAATGGGTCTGGGTTCTTATGGGTTAAAATACTTTAATCAAAAGCAGCTGAGAACAGGTACGTCTTAAGAATAGATTTAAATGTGCTGAGAGTTTTAGCTGACCTACAGTTTTCTAGGAGTTTGTTCCATATATATGGGGCATAGAAGCTGAATGCAGCTTCTCCGTGTTTGGTTTTTACTCTAGGAACTACTAGAAGACCTGATCCAGATGACCTGAGTGGTCTGGGTGGTTCATACTGAGTCAGGAGGTCTCTGATGTGTTTTGGTCCTAGACCATTTAAAGCTTTGTAGACCAGCAGCAGGACTTTAAAATCTACCCTCTGAGTGACAGGAAGCCAGTGTAAGGACTTTAAAACTGGAGTGATATGATCTCTTTTCTTGGTCTTAGTGAGGACTCGGGCAGCAGAGTTTTGAATCTGCTGCAGTTGTTTGAGTGTTTTTTTTAGATAGACCTGTAAAGATACTGTTACAGTAATCAAGTCAACTGAAAATAAATGCATGGACCAGCTTTTCCTTGAGAAAGAATTTAGGCACTTAGACTGGTAAACACTTATTTCTACTCTTATTGTTGTTGTAGTTTATGTCTCCACCATTAGAGGGCATCAAAGTCACATCTAATACATGATGACAAGTTGTTTTTTTAATCAACAATAGATGTTGAAACTTTACAGAACACAAACATGTATTTTTAAAGTTTTCTATTGTCATTGAAATATAAATTTGTTCCTTCAATAGAAGCACAGTACAAAAATACAACAAAACCAATGAAAAGTGTTCAATGTGGTGTTACTGTGATGATACATAGTTAAAGTTAACAGCGTGTTCAGCCCAAAAAAGGACTTAGTGTGGTGCAAAATGAGAATACGTTACAGTGAGTCTGTGCAGAACCATAATAGAGCAAATACAGTAAAGTAGATGTACTGAAAATGTGAGTTTCTGAGTCTGTTTCTGATCCAAAATAAGAAACGTGTGTAACATTTAGGTGAATTTGTCAGGTTAAATTCCAGTTGAGCTACCTACAGGTCTCTGTCCGTCAGGTAGACATCTCCCTGGAACAGCCTGCACAGAGCTCGGACAATGGCCAATCCAATGCCCTTGTTGCTGCCCGTCACCACGGCAACCCTGGCGGACATGTTTGCACACAGATAAATTAATCAGTGTGTGAAAATTAAAACAAATACAAAAACTGGATTAACCTCAGTGTCGCCGTGCTTTATCCAAATAAAATGAGTCGTAAAGGAGACTGAATGGATCTGCTGGAACATGGTGACAATGCCACATGGGGGAATGAACAGCCTTTTCTTGTTTCACATGTAAACATCCACATAAAGGTTCATGAGAATAAACAGAGTGACATCAGAGACAAACGCTGGACTAAAAGCACATTTTTGTTCATTAAATGTTCAGAAATAGCACAAAAACACAGAGATGTCTAACAAAAATTAACCAACACAGACTCATTTCCTTTACACATTATTCTTACTGTTGTGTGTGGTTGCCTCAAAAGTGTGTTGAGCAGGAAAAACAATTTGTGTCAAAGTAATGAATAACGGCATCAAAAATGCTCCACATATCTATGAAGATCATAACATACATCTCAGGTCTGTACAGAAATGGAGGTCTGATGGCTCTCAGCTCTAAATATCTGACGTCATTCACTTTACTACATGTAAACATTAAGGCTTTAAAGAATAGAATGTGGTCACATCAGATGTTTAGACTGCACACTGCACTGTAAAAACTAACTCCAGAGATTTATTCTCACTATTTAATGAAACACATGGCTGCAATACAGAAAACAAGAATGAGGTGGTTCCTGTGTCATTTCTGACCTTCCCTGAAAATGTCATCCAAATCTGTTTTTGATTAATGTTGCTACGATAATAACTAATGAAATTATTATTATTATTATTATTATTATTATATTGATATAATTATTACTATAGTAATTATTATTATATTAATAATAGTAATAATTAAAACTAATGATAATTATATAATGAATATTGAATTTCCCTTCGGGGAATAATAAAGTTATTGTATTGTATTGTATTATTGTATCGCTAACAGACAGACAGACAGACCAATGCTGATGGTCATATTAAAGTTGTCTTAACTGAAAAATATAGATGCAAACTGTTAAGTGATTTTTTTTAACCAAAATTATTATGATGTGTGAGTGAAATCTGTGAACTATCATGTATGCTTTGTTACTGTCATGAAGTTTATCAAACATACATAAGAGTTTCGTTAATTTTACGCCATTCTTATTAGTTTGTAAATTCAGTTTTCAGTGTAATAAGAGGAAAAAAGGTTAACTTCTGTTCTGCTATGTTTAATGATGACAATTTACAGAATAATAAGGAGGCTTAAATTCACATTAAAGAAAATATCAAAATAAAATGAATCTCTTTGACAGATCATTTTCATTCCCATGGTGAATATTCTGTGTAATTTAAACTCAAATGTACGCATTCACTGAATTAAAACTGAATTCAAGTTGAGGTAACTTAATGACATTTTTCTTCACCTTGAATTCAGGATTTCAAATTTCCTCCTTTATCTTAACATGTCTGGACAGTTTAAGAAGGTCACCACTTGTAATTAAAAACATGTTTGATTTTAGGGAAAAATCTAATTGCTATAACTCAATGTAGATTATTGGTTCTACAATTCCACAACTTCATTTAGCAGATGCTTTTATCCAAAGAGTAGTTGAACATAATTTCTGTCTAAACTCAAAAAGACTGTTATAGTCAGTTTTATTGTTGAGATCAAACATTTCAGAATGCTGATGTCTGAGATAAAAGCAGAACTGAAAGCACATTTTAGTTTCTCAGACCCAACAGGAACACTAAAAGCCTGTGACCTCCAGCAGCAGGAAAACCTCAGTATGTGACAAACTTCTAACGAGTGATGGCGACAGAGAGACTAGAGCAGTTAAAAGATGCACCAACAAGAGCGTCTTCTGAAAGGTGTTTATTGAAAAAATTACCCCAAAAAGACACTAAATGTGTTGGATATCTGCGCACAGACTCTCTCCAATGCGAACACAATTTTACGCATCAGTCTTCAACCTTTTTTGACCCATGAGTGAATCTTCCAAGATGGCTGCCAGGAGTTTTCCTCTGTGAATCTGGCTCTTAGAATCTAACAAAAATCTATTGAATCCTTTCTGGTATTCTCAAATCATGTTTTCTGCTGACTCAAGTTGCTTTCCATTGATACTCTGTCTCAACATTATGGAAGACATCTCATCTGTTTGCTGAGCTGTTGGCTGTTGCCCAGGTTGGTAGGCTTTTGGGCCTAGAGGACCTCTAACAAACAGACCTGTCATTTTCAATTCTCATCAACTTCTGGTACATCCTGGTAAGATACATCATGCCTCCTTAAAATGCTAAAATATCCCCTTGTGAGGAGGATGTTATGGTTACAATGAGTGTACTCTCCCAGTTAATGGAGCAACAGAGAGAGATCTATAAGGATATGTTACTGCAGCAGCAGGACAACTTCAAATGCTTCATTCAGCTGATCATGGATGGAACTAACAAAAGATTGGATGGCGTTATCAGAGATGTACAGGACCTGAAGACCAGCTTGGAATTTACACAAGCAAAGTTTGAAGAGAATAAGATGGGATGCTCTGAAATTGAGGCAAAGATAAAGGCATTTGAGACAACTATAACTACTTCTAAGCAGGAACTGGATGCAATGTTCACCAAGTTGGACTATATTGATAACCAGAGCAAGAGAACTAACATTTTAATCGATGGCATTGCTGATGTGAAAGGAGAGAATTGGAGTGAATCAGAGAAAAAGGTGAGACAGGTGCTTTCTAAAGACTTGGGCTTAGATGGAACAAATATGGACATTGAGTATGCCCAGAGGCTTGGTCAGTACCAGGAGGGGGGAAGGCCAAGGAAAATTGTTGTCAGACTGCTCCGTACCAAAGACAGAGAACTGATTCTATCTTCTGCCAAGAAATGAAAGGGCACTAAGATCTACATAAATGAATATTTCTCTGAACCTGTGCAAAAGAGAAGGAAAGACCTGTGGCCTAAGTTGAAAGCCGCCAGAGAGAAAGGTGAGAAAGCTATCTTGAAGTATGATAAACTGATCATCATCCCCCGCGTCGGACAAGGTCAGTCACTGGCCTAATGAGTTTGATAGTGTATTTTTATCCTATTGTTTGTATATTTTTTATATACATGTATGTGTGTCTGTGTGCTGGACCAATAAGTGTAATATAATCTACCTCATTATGACAAAACAAGGGTTCAAGATGTTTAAACAGATGATACACATTTTTATATTACCTGATCTATTTTCTATCAACAAGGATGACCAGTATAAATAACTACCTAAAGGCTTAATCCTTGCACATATTATATATGTAGTCTGAGGAATACAATTCACAACCTTTCTTTATTTTTGCAACAAAATAAAATAGACATACTTATGATTTCTGAAACGCATTTGGGCAGCTGCATTGATAATTCAGATGTTGATATAGGTGGGTTTTCAATTTACAGGCATGATCAAAACAAGTTTGGAGGTGGCGTGGCCATTTATATATGTGAGCATTTTCCTGTGAAATTGAGACAAGACTTAATGGTTGATGATGTTGAAGTGTTATGGTTACAGGTACAACTTCCACATTTAAAACCTATTGTTCTTGGATGTTGTTACAGGCCACCTAGTGCCAGGATAGAGTATTTAAATGGTTTATGTAATATGCTGGACAAAGTGACTGAGGAAAGCAGAGAGCTATACTGGCTGCGTGATCTGAATATTGATTGGCTATCTGATAATTGTCCTCTGAAAAATTATCTCAAATCTGTGACAGACACTTGTGGCTTATCACAATTAATGGATCAACCCACAAGAATTTCCAGAAATAATACTGGATCTCTAACATCAAAATGCATTGACCATATTTATACTAATAATCCTGATATGTCTTCAGCACCTGTTTCTGTAACAGTTGGCTTCAGTGATCATAACTGCATTGCTGTCTCCAGGAGAACAAAGCTACCGAGAGCCTGTCCTAAAATCATTCTGAACAGAACTTATAGGGCATTCAATGAGGAAAATTTCTTAAACGAACTTAATAACATTAAATGGGATTTGGTTTGTGCCATAGATGATGTGGAAACCTCTCTTAATTTATTTATGGATCTTTTTATTAGAGTTGTTGATAATCATGCCCCGTTAAAGAAATTTACGGTAAAAGCCAGAAGTGCTCCTTGGATTGATACGGATTTAAAGAGCTTGATGGCTCATAGGGATGAGGCTAAAAAGATTGCTGTTCTTTCTGGCTCTCTTAAAGACAAAAACTTTATTGTACTTTAAGAAATCATGTGAACAGAGTGAAAAAGAAAAAAATATTTTCAAAAGAGAATCTCCGACAGTGGTACAGATAGTAAGAGAATGTGGAATGCACTCAATGAAATCATGCACTCATCAAAAATCTACTTGTACTTCTTTTGTTGAAATAAATGGTATATATTTGACTAAGCCAATACAGATTGCAAATTATTTTAATGATTATTTTATTGATAAAGTTTCTAAACAGAGAGAAAATGGATTGTACTGTTGATTCCGACTCTAATGAGCTTATAAAAAATTTATTATGAAGGATAAACTGTGTCATTTTGATTTCGTTTGGTTAACGTTGTGCAGGTGGAAATGTTGCTGAGATCTTTGACTGTTGGGGGTCTACTACTATAGATAACTTGGACAGTAGGTTGTTGAAACTATCGGCTGAACACATTTCTAAACCAATTTGTCACATATTTAACAGATGCCTGATTAGTGGTGTGTGTCCAAAACTTTGGAAGGAGGGTAAGATCATTCCTTTACCGAAAGACAAAAAAATTAACTTTCTGTGGTCCAAATAGTAGGCCAATTAGCATTTTACCTGTCTTGAGCAAATTATTGGAAAAGATTTTATTCAAGCAAGTACATGATTACTTTTCTCACAATGATTTAATCACAATATTCCAAGATTTTATAGGTCTGGTCATTCCACCTGCACTGCTATGACACAAATGTCAGATAGCTGGTTAACATCAATTGATGACTCAAGGCTAGTGGGTACAATATTACTTGACTTCAGTGCTGCCTTTGATGTGATCAATCATGATATGTTGATTTCCAAACTAATTAGTTATGGTTTTACTTCCTCTGTAATCAGGTGGTTCATGAGTTACCTTTCTGGGAGGTCACAAAGAGTTTATTTTAATGGTGCACTGTCTCGTAGTAAGTCCCTGGACTGTGGTGTACCACAAGGTAGCTGCCTTGGTCCTCTTTTATTTTCAATTTTTACTAATGATATGCCATATGCACTCAGTAAGGCTACACTGACTATGTTTGCTGATGATTCTACTCTGTATTATGCAGCCCCTACATGTCCAGAGCTTAATCAGGTTCTGTCATGTGAGATCAAAAAATTATATATCTGGATCAAAACAAATAAACTTATTCTCAACATATCAAAAACAATGAGTACTACAGTATATTTGGTTCCAAGCATAGAATATCAGATAATCCTACAATAAATATTCAAGTAAATGGCCAAACTATACAGCAAGTAAAAAAGGTAAAGCTTCTTGGACTTTGGCTTGAGAATACATTGTCATGGTCTAATCACATCAACAAAATTGTTGCCAAAATGGGTAAAGCTGTTGCCTTAACGCGCAAATGTGCACCATTTCTAAATTCACAGTTGTTTGGTCGTGTTCTCTGTACATTGGTTTTATGTCATTTAGACCAGCCTTTCTCAACCTTGGGGTCCCGACCCCAATTGGGGTCGCGAGATTATTTGTGGGGGTCACCAAAACATTTTTGGAAAAAGAAATTAATGTGGCGTCCGAACGCATGTTAAAAGGACAAGAGTTTTCTCAAACAGGCATTTTATTAGGCTACTCCAAATCAATTACTGTCGGCCGTAACTACGCCAAAACAAAAACAACGAACCTGTCTGTCCTCCACATTCACACATACAGACCCAGCTCTCTCTCTCTAGCCAGCCCCTCATCTCATCATTAACCACATCGGGCTATACCAGCCCACAACATATGCGTTCACGTCTGAAAATCCTAGAACTTATGCTTAAACATTAGGAAACTTAAACATTAAAACATGAAAACAATAACGGTTGCTCCATTAATATTAAATTGCACAATTCCAGACAGAGAGTTGTTTTAGTTGTTTTCTGCTTCATTATTGGTTCAAAATCCATTGTATCAATGGCGTTGGTATGATCTGAACTGTGCGCGTGAGAGAAAAAAAGGAAAAAGAAAAAAATAGGTGCGTTAAATGGCGCGTGTTTTTTCCCCTTTCTTTTTTATCAAACAGTATTGTTTGCTTGCTATTGTTTACTTACTAAAGCAAGATTGCTACGTGAAGAATGGAGCGATGGCTTACAAAAACTGTTTCAGCCCAACACATTCAGCAGCAGCAGCAGCAGGGGTCTCAAGATGAGCCAAGCTCACCGCTGGCAAAACGTATGGCACTGGGGTCAACACCAGCGGCTGATAAAGGTTTGAGGCCCTGGAAATATCTGCCCAACTTTTTGAAATACGGCTTTTCATTCACAACAAAAAACAGCATTGACTACCCACAGTGTGTCATTTGCTCTGAGGTGCTGGCCCACGAGAGCTTGAAGCCAGCCAAACTTAAAAGACATTTAGAGACAAAACACAGCAGCTTAATTGATAAACCGATTGATTTTTTTCAGCACAAGGAGCAAGAACTAAGACGGCAAAAAACAGTGGTGAGCGAATATTCTACAGTCCCTGCTAGGGCCCTGGCAGCTTCATATGAGGTGGCATATCTGGTGGCTCAATCTAAAAAGCCTCACACGATCGCAGAGAGTCTCATCCGTCCCGCAGCTGTAGTGATGACAAGAGCAATGCATGGGGAGAAAATATCTAACACCCTTTTAACCATCCCCCTTTCAAATGACACCATGGGACGCTGCATTCAGGACATAGCAAACGACATTAAACATCAACTGATTGACAGGGTGAGAAAGAGTGGAAGATTTTCCCTACAAATTGATGAGTGCACAGATGTGTCAGGAGATGCGCAGCTGCTGACGTTTGTGAGGTACAGCTACGAAGGGAAAATGCACGAGGATATGTTGTTTTGCTCATCAATGGAGGGAACATGCACTGGACGCGACATTTTCAACAAGCTTGACTGTAACATACAAAAAGAGGGACTGGCATGGGAGAGCTGTGTATCTGTGTGCACAGACGGAGCTGGAGCCATGCAGGGGGCAAGAAAAGGTTTGAGGGCCTGCGTGTCGGAGGTCGCTCCCCATGTGAAATTTCTGCACTGCATGATCCACAGGGAGGCACTTGCTGGCAGGTGTCTCATGCCAGAGCTTCGTGATGTTCTCCAAACATCAGTTAAGATAGTTAATTTAATAAAATCACGTCCCCTACAAAGCAGACTCTTTGCCACACTCTGTCATGAAATGGGATCAGACCACGAAGCACTTATCTTTCACACAGAGGTTAGGTGGCTTTCTCATGGCAAAGTTTTAACGAGGCTCTTTGAGCTGCGTGAAGAGGTCCGCATATTTTTATCAGACTGCAATTCTCCCCTTGCTGACTATCTGACTGACTCAAAGTGGGTCGCTAGTCTGGCATATTTAGCCAGCGTTTTTGACAAACTGAACACCTTAAACTTGTCCCTACAAGGCCCAAACACAAATGTCCTTATTCTGTCTGATAAGATCACGGTATTTAAGAGAAAGCTGGAGCGGTGGGCCGTACGAGAGGAACAGGGAAGTGTTGAAATGTTCCCTGAGCTTGATGAATTTATAGAGAGTTGCGATATAACCACTCCAACTATGAAAGTAATGATTGCGTCTCACCTCAGGAGCCTGCTTCAAAGTTTCAACAAGTACTTCCCAACTGATGAAACGCCCGAGAAGTATGACTGGATACGCCAGCCCTTCACCACCTCCACTGCGCATAACCTGCCATCAGAGCTGCAGGACGCCCTGATAGATCTCTCCGCTGACCGCACATTACGTACTGCCTTTTCGACATTGTCCCTGTAAGAGTTCTGGCTGTCAGTGGCAACGGAACACGCAGCATTATCAAAGGCTGCTACTGACGTACTGTTGTCATTTCCCTCCACATTTCTGTGTGAAAAGACATTTTCCGCACTGACGTACATGAAGAACAAATACAGATCACTACTCAGGGTTGAAAATGATCTGCATGTGGCTGTATCAACCATAAAGCCAAGAATGGAGCTGCTGTGCTCCAAAAAACAGGCCCAGCCATCACATTAGTGCTTACAGCCATTTGGCTTTGCGAAACAAAGATAGTGTTGTTTTTTGTGTGAATAATGTTTGCATTCTTCTTCTGTTTACGTTTTACCGGTACTTGAAAAGAACAGCATTTCTGTTGGTCTGTTACTCGAAAAGTTAGCCTCTTGGGGCTTCTTTATGTTCCTAAAATGTTTCATAATACAACAATAAAAAAGTAGTAGCTGAAATGTGATTATAAGTGCTTCGTCTGTGTGCATTTGACATACGTTTTAACGATCGGGCGTTTCAGCACTACGTCTGGTCGCGGGCGGGGCGGGGCGGGGCGGGGCGGGGCGGGGCGGGGGGGGGTCGCGGAAACCATTGACTGTCAAATTGGGGTCGTGACTTAAAAAGGTTGAGAACCACTGATTTAGACTACTGTTCAGTTATATGGTCTGCTGCGTCAAACTGTCTTCTCAGAAAATTACAAGTGGCTCAAAACAAGGCTGCAAGACTGGTTCTTGGTTGTAAAAGAACTAGAGTCACAGAAATGCATGAACGTCTTACTTGGCTGATGGTCAAGCAAAGACTATCTGCTAATACTACTAACTTACTTTCATAAAATTATTAACACTCAGACTCTGAAATTTCTTTATAATAATATAATTTATTGTTCTTATAAGCACTCACATTACACCAGAGCAGCGAATAGTGGACAGATTTCATTACCCCGACCCAAGTCTGACTACACTGTAAGAAATGACTGTGAAATTCACAGTAAGTTACTGTGTATCTGTAAAGTAAGTTACTGTGATTTTTTTAAAAAGTGAAATACTGTATAATAAGCAGTAATTTGCAAAATACTGTATATATCATGGTAGTAAACACAATACTGTAAAAATTTACAGCAGACTAAGGTCTACTGTAGTAATTCACAGTAATGTCATCACTACCATAAGAAAACAAATCAAGCATTACAGTAGTGTGAAATTTACGGTAACATATTATTTACTGTAGGGAACAGCAGTAACTTGTATAGTACTGTAAAAGTTCACAGTAACAATTGCAGTACTGTAGAAATTCACAATAATATATTGGAATTTACAGTAACATATTATTTACTGTAGGGAATAGCAGTAACTTGTACAGTACTGTAAAAGTTCACAGTAACAATTGCAGTACTGTAGAAATTCACAATAATATATTGGAATTTACAGTAACATATTATTTACTGTAGGGAATAGCAGTAACTTGTACAGTACTGTAAAAGTTCACAGTAACAATTGCAGTACTGTAGAAATTCACAATAATATATTGTGTAATATAGAAACCTCGAACAGTTAAGTACTTTAAAAATTCACAGTCATTTACTGTGTAGCCTGCTCTGGGGATTCATAGTAATTCATAGTAATATTAAAAATTAAATTTACTGTGACATATTCGATTTTCAGACCTGTGCGACTTTTGGAAATATGTTTTGCCCGTGCAGGCTTTTCTGACTCAGAGGGTCTGAAGGGTCATGAGTCTGAGAGCTTCTGATTTGTTAGACTTCAAATGGCCAATTAAGAAAACCACTGCCCAGATAGCAAACTATGGGTGAATCAATGTTGAATCTATGTTGAGACCTAACGTCGAAATTATACAGAAAGCGCAAGGTTGATAAAATGTTGAGTCAACGTTTGCTTACATAGATTACATGTTTGTAAACATAGATTCAACATTAATTAAACATTGACCTGTCAAACATTTTAATTAAACCAAAATACAATGTAGATTCAATGGTATCTTTTAAACACAAACTTCAATGTTGACAAAATGTTGTTGAATCAACGTTGATCCATCCATCAGTCTTCAACCGTAACCACAATTCAACTTTCTTAACCCTAATTCAACATTGATTTAACATCTTTTGCTATCTGGGTAAAGTGTGATTTATGGTTGAAAAGCAAACGTTGACTCAACATTTTATCAACCTTGCGCTTTCTGTATAATTTCGACGTTAGGTCTCAACATAGATTCAACATTGATTCACCCATAGTTTGCTATCTGGGTGGGATTTAGGTTATCATTCCACTGAATTATTGGTCAGTGACCCCCGAGGATAATCTAGCCCTTGTTTGGGGTCCGTGGGGTCAAAGGTTGCTGCGTGGCAGCAAAATGCAGTTTATTAAAATCTGAATTTGAACTTGACAAGTCCCGCACGAGGAAATCGTGGGAGGGGCTCGGACTCATCACGTGACGCGAAAGACCTGAAAAGAGGTCAATTTGGTCATTTGGAGGTCCTAAAGAGACTTATTTTGAAATGGTGGTGTGCTTTTATTTTGAAAGGCTGAGAAAAGAATATCTCACCTGGTCAAAATTTTGATTGCACGTGGCGTTAAGGCTGTGCAGAGGCCATTATTATTGCAGCGTCTGACATGCACGTACGTGCAACTGCACGTTCTACTGAGCTCCGTTCATATAATTCTATGTTTAGTAGTCACCTTTTGGTCAGAGAGGCGACAAAAACAGTAATTTCATCAACTGCAGCTCCAATAAAGATTTTTATTTTGAAAGGTAGAGACAGGAAGATCTCACCAGGTCAAAAGTTCGATGAGGCATAGCTTTAAGGTCGTGTGGAGGCGAGAAGTTTCTGCAGCGTCTGACGTGCACCAGAGCTCTAGAGATAGTAAGAGTTGCGACACTCCCATAGGGTCCCGTTGTACGCTTTCTTCCAGTCTACTTCCGGGTTGTGGAGGCTTGTTTAGTTCCAAGCACCGCTTCGACACTGACAGCCACCATTCATTTGCACTGCAGGTCGTTGAGTATATGTGGAGGTAAGTTGATGAAATGCCTACCTCTTTTGAATTGTCAACTGCCTATATTTTATCAGAGGCTCTTTATGATGCATATGCTGAGCTTTATTTGTATTTGCGCAGCGTAATTATATATATTTTTTATCTTGGTAGACGACCGAATTTCTGCTACTTGTTTTTTAGCTCGACTCTGCTGTTAGTTGTGAAGTTATCTCCAGGGATATATTGACGGATTAATTGCTGATGAGTCGCTACCTCTTTTTAATTTTAACGTCTTTATATTATATCAGAAGCCCTTTGTGGTGCATACATTTATCTGTATTTGTGAATATTAGCAGATGACCGACTTTCAGGCATTGCCATGTGCTTGTTAGCTCTTCTTTGAAAGCTACCTAGCTACATCGCTACCTCTTTTTAATTGTCAAGACTACGTCCTTTATATGAGACCCTTTATAATGCATAAACTTATACTTGTAAGTATTTAACAAATATATTTATTAATATCTATCGTATCTATCTATCCTCCAGTATCCCGAGAGCCCTCACTGAAGACACGAAGACCCTCATTGTTTCTCCCATTGTCAATAAAAACATACTATTTCATTCATCAAAGCATAATGAGTTGTTATTCTTGAATATATATTTTGTGTATGTCTTAAAATGGTTATAGTGAGTCAACTCCTGCCTGGACACTATCTGCTGAATGGACTGTTGTTACTCTGCTTTTCAATAACTCCCAGACTACGGGTAAGTGAATCAGAGAAATATAGACATTGTCTGGAAATACAATAATCCAGCTGGGCAAAAATTAACATCTTCAATCATCTTACATTTCTGTGTAAAAGTCGATTTTCCATGCTAACACGAATGGGAAACATTCCCTCCAAAACCCCAAAAGTGTCTTTAATATGTCACCTTACGGCTCAAAATGTAAAACTGACATTTACATACATACTCCAATGAATTAATAATCAAACAAGTACTTGGAGGTGTGATTTTATTCCTTTTTTTACCGTGAAATCGCCGCTCTCACTCCCATAGAAGGAAATGACAGCGCTGCCTGTTTGGAACTATTCAGGCTTACATGAACCACGTGACCGCCCCGCTGCGAGAGCATGAGTGTCGCAGCTCTTACTATCTCTAGGGCTCTGACGTGCACGTATGTGCACCTGCATGTTCTGCTGAGCTCCATTTATTAAATTCTACGTTTAGCAGTGAGGTTTTGGTGAGAGAGGCTGCAAAAGGCATGAATTTCAGCATTTCCAGCACCAATAAAGATTTCCAAATGGTGGTGTGCTTTTATTTTTGAAAAGCACAGACAGGAAGATCTCACCTGGTCAAAATTTTGATAGGAGCTCATGTTACGTTTCTTTGAAAGTTTCTGCAATGACATGTATATGTCAGTATTGTTCCTAAGCACCTTTGAGTCATAAGCTCTATATGTGTGTGATATCATATGTTATCTGATTTATGTGTGTGTGGTGAATGTGAATGAACTGCAGTCAATCCAGTTGCCACAGACTGTAACATCAGCTATATGTGCATGAAAATGCAGCCTAAATGCAGCCTAAAGCCCTGTCAGTGCAGGTCAAGTTGCTGTCATCACCATGGTGATTAACGAGCCTGCACAGAGTGACACAGCAGCTTGACTGTGGCTGAGAATGGCTGTGGCGAAGCAGTATAAATGAGCAAATTAAAAGAAAAACGTAAATGTCACCTGAAAACCAAAATGATTTTAAGTGACAGAAAGACCAAGTAAAGTGAGATCTGAAATTATTTTCCCCATAATGTAAAAAATGACTGAGTTATGGCAATTTAAAAACATCCGATCCGGCAGTAGAAAAAAGAAGCAGGTCTCACTGTGTAAACTTTTGCCTGTCATTTCATCCCGTACGCGCGCGCGCAATAGACGGGAACGCGCGCGCAATAGACGGGAACGGGTCAATCGACAGGAAAGTACGGCTGAGGTGGGGAGACATAAATTAATCTATATAGGCACCCAGTTGATAAAAACAAACGCACATGGCGTTATCTGTCAAAATAACAGCGCAGCGGCCCTAATCACAGTGTTAGCCCTTCCTGTTCGGCCCCGACCGTGGTCAGGAAGCCCGGGGTTAACCCCCTTCACTTCCTCAGCAGCCGTAGAGGCAAAGACACAGGAGCCCAGCCGCATCGAAGAACACTGCAGCCTTTATTGTCTATAAACAGTGGCTGAACCGCACAGTACCGCCAACCAGCAACTACACACCTTCTCTCCTCCTCTGACTGCACCGACTGCCCGTCTGTCTCACTCGCTCCCCCCCCCCCCCCCCCCCCACACACACACACACATGCTGCTCTCGCTCCCTCTCTCATGACGGAGCCACACACTCTCATAACAACAGCGTAATCTTTGAAATGCGCTGGCGTAGCGGCCCTAATCACAGTGTAATCTTTTAAACTGAGCGTAACGGGCCGTTACGCTGAAATGCGCTGGCGAGAACCCTGCTTCCATTTCAATTTGATTGCTTGCACAGTGCTCCTTGAGATGTTTAAAGCTTGGGAAATCTTTTTGTATCCAAATCCGGCTTTAAACTTCTCCACAACAGTATCTCGGACCTGTCTGGTGTGTTCCTTGGTCTTCATGATGCTCTCTGCACTTTAAACAGAACCCTGAGACTATCACAGAGCAGGTGCATTTATACGGAGACTTGATTACACACAGGTGGATTCTATTTATCATCATCAGTCATTTAGGACAACGTTGGATCATTCAGAGATCCTCACTGAACTTCTGGAGTGAGTTTGCTGCACTGAAAGTAAAGGGGCCGAATAATATTGCACGCCCCACTTTTCAGTTTTTATTTGTTAAAAAAGTATAAAATATCCAATAAATTTCATTCAACTTCACGATTGTGTCCCAATTGTTGTTGATTCTTGACAAAAAATTAAAATTTTATATCTTTATGTTTGAAGCCTGAAATGTGGCGAAAGGTTGAAAAGTTCAACGGGGCTGAATACTTTCATAAGGCACTGTATATATGTTATGCTTTAAGGTCAACACTCACAACATTGTTGTTGCTTTTCATTAATAATTAACTGAGAATACTCAAAGCTTTTGTTGCAGTGGGTGACAACAATGTCAACCGAGGCTCATTTCTCCATGAACACGGCGCACGCACTTGTTACACGGCGAGCTAACAGCTGACATTAGCTTCTAAGTTAATCAGGAAATTGTCTCAGCAGCTACTTCTGACAGCATTCAGATTATTTTTCCTGCTTGTTGTGCTGCTTCGGTGAAAAACTACATATTAAGCACACCTCCCTCACCATTTAAAAAGACTATCCGGACACAAATTTTTCTGCATCGATTTAGCTCCTCCCTTAATTGTATCAGTTTTTAATCGATTCAGGATACACCCTCACATCCCTGCACTACTGCTTTCTATTGGACAAGGATTAACATGGTACAAATGCAGGTCTTAAACTGCATTGTGTGAGGACTTTGTTGAAGTCATTATGTCCAGCATTTAAGTTAACTTTGTATTGCAGTAGATATAATCCTGAAACTGTTTTCTATTTTTGTTTGGCATTTGTCTTTAAGCTGGTGGAATCCATTCTTACCAAGAAATCTGGTGGAGAATATATACTAAATGAATACAACCGAACTAAGTCCTTGGCAGATGAAAGCAGAAGGAAAATGGTGAACATACTGGTAGCTGATGTGACGGAGAAGAATGGGTAATGTGTTTATTGGCTTTAATTAGCATTTGTGTTCTTGTTCAAATTTCAGAGTAATTTGAAATCTAAAGTAAATCTCTGAAAAATATTGATGTGATTTTTTTTTCTTGCAGTACATCTCCACCCAGACAGGTGAAAGAAATGTATGCGCGAGGAATTGTGAACTTCTTTCCCTACCTCAGAGACCCATTCTCCAAGTATGGCTATGTGAGTTGCACACACTGATGGTTGTTATGTTAAAATATTTTAAATCCTACTAGAGCATATTGTTTTCCACGTTTATCACTAATAGAATGCCTGTTTTTGCAATCCTTTCATTGTCCAGGGAGCATTATTATGATGGTGACAGTGGCACTGGGTACTTGGCCTGGAGACTTAAAACTGTTCAGAGATGCAGTGCTAAAGACAGGCGATCTTTATTTGGAGGTAATCCTGTAATAGTGTTGGACAGATAGATAGAACATAGGTAGAACATGAAGTAGTACTTTGTGTGGAATACTTAGTGTGGTCCAGAAAGAGCAGCCTCCGGCTCTGTAGAAAAACTTACAGGGGTTAAAATGAACGGGGAATTTTCCTTGAATTAGCCTTTTGCGTTGTAAGTATATTCTGAGTGAAATCGCCAATTTAAAATGTAAATTGCGGTAGGGCCGTATTCGTGTAGGCGTATTCGTGCAGCCTCCGGTAAGTGGCGCTCTCTTTAAAAAGTGCTCTAAACTTACCGGAAGTGTAGGGCCGTATTCTTGCGGGGAGTATTCGTGCGGGTCGTATTCGTGCAGCATCCGGCTGCAGACATACCCTTCTCATTACAGCTGCATCCACCAACAAGCTCAGCAGGACAGAACAGGATCCATCTTGGCTATTGGTAAGATTAGGTGCAAAAGTAAATTAAAATGCACATTAACTCAACTTCATATTCTTGTTGGACATCAGCTCTAGATAACTGATCCAATATAATAAAAACAGTGCATGTTAACTTAAAAATCTTTATTACCACCTGACCATATTCTGTAACAGGGGCGATTCGAGGATCAGAGGTTTAGGGGTGCTGAGCACCCAGAGGTGCCCAGCCAGGCGAGATAAATTTCTTCATTGTTTTGTACGTTTTAATGCAGTTTCACTCCCACATTTGTGAAAGAAAAGCATAACACTTTTTGAAAAGGTCTGTGACTAAACCATCCAATCTGATAAAAATTTATTTAAATGCTGAATCACCGCAAAGGAGGAATGCACTGGAATCTTAAAAGAAACATATCATAGTCCTAATTTCTGGGAAAAGACGACTCATTTAGATACAGCAGCTCCTCAACATACACATAAACAGCATGTGTGTTTCTGGAGTAAACCAGCCCCCTATACCAAGCACCAAAAAAAACCCCAAAAAACAAAACAAAAATGGACCTAGGACTTATTTTTGACTTTTATTTGAAATGTGATGCACAGCATTTCTTTCCCTGGTCTGCACGCTCTCATCTCCCAGAGTCTCTCCTTGTTCTCTTCCTTTTATAGTGAAATTAAACAAATAGAAAAACAAATAGATAATTAGGAAAATGTAATGATGTTCTGTTTAGAATGAAGTCCACTGATATCTGTTAAGTGTGCTTCTGGAAAGCATTTAATGTGGGGAGAACACATAACCTCCATGACATATATGTAAAATTATATTGTGAATGGATGTTTTTCTTTGTCATCTTAACAGTTGCTGTTTTGCTTGCCACTATTCTATGTTTGTTTTCTTACCTGGTTCTTCCTGACCTTGCACTCTTTCTTCTCCTTCCCCTTTTTCATCTCTCCCTCTTTGGACTGACAATCATACACAAATTGATTGTATTCAGCTAGAGGAAAAATTATATAAATATGAAAAAATACCAATAAGAATACAAATAAATAATGTCCTCTCTCTCTCTTTGTAATGTCAATCTAAAGGCAAATAACCAAACAATGTGTTTCATATCTGATAACAGATATAAACACTGATACATTGATCCAACTTACAACATTACTCGATAGATAAACCATTTGATCTTACACTCTTACCTGAACCTGGCTCTTTTCTTCGAAAAAAACAATCTTATGTCCATGATGAGGCTGGCTGTCTGCACACATACACACACACAATAGGAGTTATAATGTTAATGGGCATCCGGTGTTCAAGATTAACTGGTGATCCGATCAACTGGTGATTTTCAGTTAGCGAGACAGACGTTACACCGGCAATACATAGAATGATGTCTCTATGTAAAACTTTGCGTGGAATGATTTTTTTTTTTTTTGGAATGCATACATCCATTTAGCTACATGTTTGCAGTTGGCTTGAATGTTTAAGGGAAAGATAATTTTTAAGCTTCGATTTCTATTTTCTTCACGTATGGGTGACTGTGTTGATGCCTGTTCAAAACACACAGATGTCAATAAACTGTTCCGAAATGCTCTTGTTGTCAGCTTTAACATTGGCTCCAAAAATCGTTATTGTTCTTTTTTGACTCACGGCTGTTCAGTCTACCAATAAAATACGCGGTTTTATGAGGACTTCCACCTAACGGAGTGGAAATATCGCTTCGCTGCGGCAGAGTGTGACGATCTACACCAGATTAACTGGTGACAGTCTGCGGCTTCAGTCTTCAGTCCGACGGTCAGACAGAAACAACACCAGAAATGCTGTTACTGTTTTCAAAGATTACTGCAATTAAGCTGGTGGATCTGCGTTGTTTTACTTTTATACACTTTTTAAGTAAAACAACGAAATTATATAAACCACCTGACCCACATTTTAACCAACGATTTCTCATTCCTGCCTTCAGAAGCTGCTGTTTCAAACAAGCCACACAATCTCACAATTCAACACATGCAAACAATAAAATGAGAAATAGTAAAAACAGACCAAATAAGATTATCTCACTGCATTGTTTGACAGTAAGTTTCATCTGCAGAATCTCTCTCAGTCCAAAAAAAAGACTAAAAACCACTTCTTCACCGAATACCTTTGTACTTCACTTGCTGAAAAAAAGAAGTAACAATCCTATTACCTTCTGCACTGCCTGCAGACACCAAGGTCCTATTTAAACATTTTAACTTTTTTAATGGCATTTATCCAGGCTGTTTTCTCCTGACTAGATCCTTGCTTGTGTTGTATGTATTCTCAGATGTCACTTTGGATAAAAGCATCTGCTAAATGAAACTGTACAACTGTAGAAATATACAAAGCAGAAGTCCAGACATTAAAAAAATACAAACAAAATTAACAATTGTATCCCACATTAAAGCAAAATGTATCTCTGACAGGTACATATTCTTATGTAGCTACATGTATGGAACCCTACGGAGGTAAATACTTATCACAACAAAATTTGACACTGTCAAAAAAATTCAAATGATTTAATTAGACAGGTACTCAAGTAGCACTTGCACACAGTTAACCAATTTGCTCAAACTGGGCACACAGGTGGGCACACCTCAAACTGGGCACAGGCACACCTGTGTGGCCAAATTTGGCTACACAGGTGGGCACACAGGTGGAGAGATTTGGGGAGTACATCTCTCTCTCTGTATAAGGTTGGTTAACCCATTACAACCTTGTGGGTTTAGTGAGGAGAAAGTTTAGACAAGGCAGGCATTTCATCAAGCGAGTTATAGTAGTTGTAGAGTGGCTGATAGTGTGATTGCAGTTTGATTGTGACAGAGTGAGTGGCTGTTTGAAAGTGAGAGTGTCTGAGGTAAGGTGTGTTGAGAGTCTGGTGTTATTGTCTTTTTGTGATTGTAACTGTTCTGTATGTCTGTTCTGTAATTTGTCTGTCTGTGTATCTGTTAAGCGTTTGTGGCATCTATAGTTAAGTGTGAAGGTAGTTTTATAGTTAAGTCTGAAGGTAGATAAGTTAGTAGATAGGTAAGCGTAGGATTTAGTTTAGTTTACGTGAGTTAGGTGTTAGTGTAGCCAGTGGTAAGAAAGGGCAACACAGGAAAATCTCTCTTAAAAAATGGACCCCAAAATGGCACAAGAGGTCCTTGACCTGAAAATTAACAACCATTACCCTGAAGTGATCACTGCAAAACAAATACGTGATCAGAAGAAGAGCTGAAACCTTCATGGTAAAGGGTAAGGTGTATAATAGGGATTTTTAGTTTGTCAACACACTTTCTAAACTCTGTAATTTCATGTTAAATGTGCTTCACATTCACACACTAGATGGTGAACTGTACTACATACGTAGGCAGAAAAAAACTCAGCCTGCTCACCTGGCAAAAGTTGTTTGCTCTGCCAAAGAGGCAGATGACATCGTTTATGAATTTCATGAAAGCCATTTTGGGGGTCACTGTGGCTGGGAGAAAACACACAGCGCTATAATCAGCTGCTGTTACTGGCCTGGCATGGAGAGTGACATTAAGAAGTGGGTACGTTGATATCTTCATAATGACTTTTAAAATGCACATGTAAGTTCATTGTTAGTGTATATTTGTATCTAGATAGAATGCCAATCTAAGGTTTAAATACTAACTAATGCTCTGCAGGTGTAAGCACTTATTTTAGTTCTCTGTCTTGGTGATTCTCAAAATTGTACTTTTAATTTTCAACATTTCTCATAATTTTGTGCTCTTTGTGTGACATTTTGGTCGTCATACATCATTTGTGTAATACTTTGGCCATTTTATGTCTTTATGAGTTCATTTCTTATCTTATTTTGCTTATTTTATGTCCTTTAGTGGTAGTTTAGCGTCTCATTTTGGCATTTTGGCTAAACTACCACTAAAGAATATAAAACAACCAGAATGAGACGCTAAACTACCACTAAAGGATATAAAACAGCCAACATGTGATGCTGAACTACCACTAAAGGATATTTTACCACACGGTTTGAACCTATTAAAAGACGTGCGCACCGTGTCCTGGTCTCCTGTCTGCTGCTTTAACGGGTTTTGACAGTAAACAGTGATCACAGCTGCACTAGTTTCATCCGCGGTTACGTAGTTTTCTTTCTTGTTGCCTGACAGCGCATATTTCCAGATATTTTGTCAGGACCAAAAATGAATAAAACAGCAGAAATCTCATTTTTAGAAGCGAAGTTGTTCCATTGTTTATTTCCTGGTTAGTCGGTAAGGGGTCCTGAAAAGCCACGCCTACGAAACATCTGTCTCAGAAACGCGAGAATCACCAGTTGATCGGATCACCAGTTAATCTTGAACACCGGTCAGTTAGCTAGTCAGTAGCACCTTGGCTTTAATATTAATTCATGCTAACTCCTACATAACAACATAAACAGTAACCTTTGATCAAATGCAGCAAAAATGAGGACTGGTAATGATAATAATGTGTTGGTACTGAATGGTAGAAGTTCAAACCAAGTACTCACACCATTACGGCACATGACCTTCTGTGGGGCAGCGCTTAGCTCTGCAGGTAGAGGCTCAGAGCCCGAGTTGGGAAAGTTGAGCAGGATCAAACCATTTTGAGGCAAGATGGAGGGATGGGGGTGCTGTATTTCTGTTGTTAAAACATTACGTATCAACCAAGTACTGTATGGTTTTTTACACCTTTCTGGTTTGTTAAAGAAAAAGGACATGCGATACAAAAAATAAAAATAAATATCTTTTAAATTTTAGGGGTGCTGGGATTCAATTTGGGGGTGCTGAAGCACCCCCAAAAATGGACTAGAAACGCCTATGTTCTGTAATATTAAAATTAACCAAATCTTTACTTATAGTAATAGGAGATGAGTACCAGCCTTTGTAAATGTCATTTATTTTACTAATACGCTGGCCTAGCCGCGCTAGACCCAGCTCTGACGACGCAAGGGTCTAGTTACCCTCGGTAAGCCTAGAGATTGGATGCTCCTAAAACTGGCCGACGAATCACCATGAAGTATAGAGTCAGAAGGCGGGCGTAACTAAGTGACGACAGAGGCGCGATGATTCTGACAGAAACAACCGTAAACAACTAGCCTAGCCACGCTAGACAACCCACGGCAACGAATTTAATTCTCTGCCAGGGTCGACAACAAAAACAACAACAGTCGTTGAGCTCCATTAGCACCGACTGCACAGTGGGGTAAGTGGTTAGCATTTTGCCTTGCAGCAAGAAGATCTCTGGTTTGAATCCCAGGGTGGGCCTGGGATCTTTCTGCATGGAGTTTGCATGTTCTCCCTGTGCATGTGTGGGTTTTCTCCGGGTACTCCGGCTTCCTCCCACAGTCCGAAAATATGCTGAGGTTAATTGGTTACTCTAAATTGTCCGTAGGTGTGAATGTGAGTGTGATTGTTCGTCTGTATATGTAGTCCTGTGACAGACTGGTGACCTGTCCAGGGTGTCCCCGGCCTTCGCCCGAGTCAGCTGGGATAGGCTCCAGCACCCCCCGCGACCCTAATGAGGATAAAGCGGTGTATAGAGAGTGGATGGATGGATAAACCGCCTGGATGATGCATTTTTGTGATGAAGGCAAATTTGATTTTTGGTAAATAATTACATTATTACTTTTATTTGGTATTTTTACATGTTAGAACCAAAATTATGTGACATTTTAATTTTGAGACAAGTGGAAGACAGACAGGACTTCAGCTTCTCTTAAGGATTTGGAGAGAGCTGTAGGAGAAGTAAAGAAGGGGACGTTCATATGTCAGGTGGCAGAATGACCTTTCAGCCCATCAGGTCAGACATGAACAAATGGAGACAGATCTTACATTATATGAGATGGAAAAATTTAAATTTTACTTCAACATAATTGATGGCACAATTTACCCCCAACATGTTTTCTCCAAAGGCTCTACTAACTCCAAGTTTGTTCCCTTTGGAAAGCCATATTTCTCATAAAGAGGACTGTACTGTATAGGTCAACTGTGTTTTGGAACAAACTTCCAGTAGCGGTTCGTGAAATTAAGGATAAAACTGGTTTTAAAAGGAGACTGAAATTGCATTTGTTCTTAACACCATAATATTGTCTTGGATAATACTATTATTAGTTTGAGTGAATTTTTGTCATGTGATATGGGATGTAGCTTTTCCTAATTTTATTGTTTTGTTTTAATAAGTATTTTTAGTGTTGTCACTTTTTTGAGAATGTAAAGTGTGTGTGTTGTATGTTTTGTCTGGACTCCAGGAAGATTAGCTGTCGTCTTGGCGTCAGCTAATGGGGATCCTTTTAAATAAACAAATAAACAAATAAACAACCTCAAAATTTTGCTTTCAACCCTAAAAAATAAAGACATTCGACTTCCACGAAGGTTTTATTGAAATACGTGATGCATGAAGGTGTTAATACTCACAAAAACTAAAAAATATTCGCTCAACTACTCCTGTCAACATCGATATAAAGCCTCAGGAGGCAGAAAGGTGTGCTCTGCTTTCAGAGAAACGTGCTGGACTGAAGGAACAAACGCATTATGGGCGGGTGTCCTTTTACTAATTTAATTTAATATTTTATTTCCTGCAACAGTCTGTGTTTACATGCGCAGTAGTGGATCCTTTCTGGGTTTGTTGCCAGTGAAAGCTGCAGGTTTGATTTCTCACTCTGAAACCAGAGCGTTTATGTGCCAAAGTATTCCTGCATATAAACTCCGACTCAGAGCTTATCTGGGTTTCTGACAGCAGGATGGCCAACAAAGACATGCAGCCACAAGCATCTCCAAATATGCCCAGGAAGCAGTTTGCCAAAATCCATCAAGCGCTCCACATCTGTCATCATCAGTCATTTGTTGCTTCAAGAGACCAGATTTAACGCCACATGAAACTTACCTTATACTGTAATTTCATGTAATAAATAAATAAATAAATAGAATAAGACACATTTTGTGAAATAACAAGAAAGTTCTCTGATATGATTAGACAAATATATCCTGTTTTTCCTTATAATAAAGCGAGAAAGCTTTTTTTGCCCAAGTAACAACACAAATGAATAATTTCCCAAATGCGTAAACTCCAAACGTAAATTTTTTTTTCTCAGAACAGTTTGAGGTGAAAATGAAGTTTCTTACTTGTTGCTGCTGAAGCTGGAAAATAACCACAAAAGTGAAGAAGCCAACAGGAGGCAGAAGGAAGGAGACTGTAGTAGATGAACTTCAGAGGAGAGCCTGAGGGGGTTTCTGCGCAGCAGCAGCACGCTGACTCCAAATAAGAGCTCAGCCGTGAGCACGTAGTTTTTGGGAGGCTCTTGTCTGAAAATCCCACTTTATTCCCCCAATATACGGCTTAAAATGCGTCAAATGTCTCCATATGAATGCTGTGAGTGGATATTTCTGCTCGTATTTCCAGTTTATTTTAGGTTAAAGCCTGAGCTCCACCAAAGCCGTCAGGACACTTTTAATACAATCAACCCACATTACGCACAAGTTATAGATTTCAGTGATTTAACTGTGTTGTGGAGCTGGTTTGGTTAGAAATGTAAACTTTTTTATCAGCTCCATATGTGGACTCTATAAAATAATTCAAAGAGCCTCTGTTCCCACCACTACTTTGACATGAAAAACTTTTTAAAATAAATTCTTGTCACAAATCCAAAATTAAATTAACCATGATTTAATGTTAAAAAGCATGAGTGTGTTTTGGACACTTTTTACAGATACTGTAAATGCATTTTATCAGATTCTATCCATCTTTTTATCACAGGGTTAAAAGCATATGTTCTTTGATTCTCAATGCCTTTGGGTGCACAATTGGCTAAATGTATGAGCTTACCAACAGAAATCTGAGTCACAAACAAAGAACATTTACAAGCTGCATTTATACTTTTATTTAGTGAGTTATCAAAAGTATTTTACGTTGGAGTGCAGTGTGTTTAATTGCATATGTTCTTCCACATTTTAGGGAAGTTCTTCTGACTTAAAGTTCACTTAATGCTCTGACATGAAATCGTAACATCTCAATGTTAAAGCTTCTTACTGTAGTAAAAAATGCATTCTGGTTAAGGCAAAGTTATGTTTTTCCATGTAACATACAAACTGACAACAAATCATCTCATGAAAACAGCAGTTAATTTGATTAATTTTGTTAACCCAGCAGACAGATGCACAAATTAGTAGAATATCCTGAAATAATATTTTGGTTTTAATTCAATCAAGTGCTAAAACCCCAAAAGACAGAAGAAATCTAGTTGAGAATTAGGTCATTGCTTGTTCTGTAGTCATATTGCATAACTTTTTAGGGTTAAAATATACTTTCCATTAAAGTTTTGTGGAAATTAGCTGCTTAAGATGAGACGTAGACAGTTGCACTCCGAATTTTCTTGAATATTTTCACCACGTCTGAACCTCTTTGTCAGAAACAAACTTCCCGTGAGGCTCTGTGGTTCCAGGAGGCAGCAGGGCCAGATACACCGGAGTGATGGCGCCCTCATCTGGTGACTTTGGGGCTTTGTCACCCGCCATATCAGTGCGGACCCACCCTGGACAGCAGGCGTTCAGCAGGATCTGGAAAAAAAGATATTCACAATTAAAAAGTTAGATTGGAAATGAGACTTGATTGGATACATCATCATCATCATCATCATCATCATCATCATCATCATCATCATCGTGTGCCACCTTCATTCCAAAGGTTGGCCACCATAGATCTCCATTTGTGTCGATTCTCCACAGCTCTTTTTGCTTCAGTGTAGGACTCTGTTGCACTCCACATCTTGATGTCATCACTACATTTGCCTCTGTCTTCCTCTTCCTTCGAAGTTAAAGAGTTTTCCAGCACTGCCACACAGAACATGACCTGCATAACCATTTTCCTTTGTATTAGATCACACACAAGGCTCATTTTTGGATAAACTAACACTTCCATGTCTGTCACTCTTTTTGTTCAACTGATTTTCAACATTCTCCTAATGCACCACATTTCAAAGGAAACTCTTCTGGATGTTTTTTGTGAATTGTCCTGCCTTACATCCAAAAGCAAGTACAAAAAACAGCATCTCGACAGTCTCAGTTTCAGTGAAATGTTGATGTTTCTATTAAGATCTGTTGTGTAGGACTAGATGTTGATATCACCTTCTTGCTTACATGAGATACCTAAGACTCCGTGGGATGGTCAAGTGAGTGAGGGCATCCTCTGGGTTATCAAGTGGGTGCCCTCCTTCATCAGTGTTGCGCTGATAGGCCCACAACACCTCCAGACGGTCGTCTTCTTGCCGTTGTACTTCCTGCACCACAAGCTTGTGTCTTTGGGACAGAGTCGCCTTGTTCCAGACTGGAGTGCTGGCCCCAAGGCCAAGACCACCTCTTCCTTGCTACAATGTCCCTATGTCTGAGTGCTGCCTTTGCCTGCTCTGTTGGCACTGATGGGATCCACCTCCCCCCAGTTGCCAACTTTGGGGCAGCTTGAGCTATGATTGGATCACTAGACTACTGTAGCACCATCTCCATTCTTACTTTGACGCACTTGTACTCCGCAGATAAGCTGGAGATGGGCAGATCTAGAATTCCTTTGCCATAGAACCCAATACTGCTGAGGCACCTGGGAATGCCAAGCCATTTCCTTGCGTAGAAGCTAACCAGTCTCTCCAGCTTTTCCACCTCAGACAGTGGTACTTCATACAGGGTTAGTGGCCACATGAGGCGTGGAAGTAGCCCAAACTGCATACACCAGAGCTTCAGCCTGCCAGGAAGCTGGGTTCTATCAGTGATCACTAAGCCAATGGTTTCGTCCTTCTTTAGCTGGTGTACTTGCTCTTTGTCTTTGAGGGAAGCATCAGACTACTGGCCTAGACTTTTCAAAGGTTTCCCTGAGGCAGCTGGAATAGTCTCATTGCCAATGTGAAAGTGATGGTCTGATAGTTTTCCCTTGATGATGGAAATGGACTTGCTTGGCTTTAGCCTCATGCGAACCAGCTCAATGTTCTCTTGCAGCTTGCTCAGCAGTCAACCCGTGCAGGCCTTGGTTGTGGTGAGTATTGTGAGGTCATCTATGTAGGCTTTGACTGGCGGCTGTCTCAGTCCAGGTTCTATTCGCTGTTCACCCAACGAGATGCCTGAATTCTCACCTCCATTGCCATGGTGAAGGCAAGTGGGGAGATGATGCAGCCATCCATGATTCCCACCTTCAGATCTTGCCATGCTGTGGTGTACTGTGCTGTTGTAAAACAGAGCTGAATGTCCTGGAAGTAAGCCTTGACAAGGTTTGCAAGAGCTGCTGGGACCCTGGAAAGGTCAAAGGCTGATCACAAGTGGTTGTGAGGAACTGAACCAAAGGCATTTGGAAAATCCAGGAAGAGCACATGAAGGTCTGATTCCTCCTTCTTGGCAACCTGGATCTGGTGCCAGATGATGCTGGCATGTTACACGCAACCAGAGAAGCCTCAGATGCTCGCTTTCTGGATCGACGTGTCAATCAGCTTGTTTCATTGCCCCATGTCCTGCTAGCCTGTGAGCGACCACGCTAAAGAGGATTTTTCCTTGGACATTAAGAAGGCTGATCTGGCCAATCTCTGAAAAATCCTTTTCCTTCGGAATAAGGATGCCTCGAGCTCTTCGCCTGGCATTTGGTATCTCTTTTTTTCCCCACACAACTCTCATCAGCTTCCAGAGGAATCGTAGAACGTCTGGTGCGTTTTTGTAGAGCCTGTATGGTACCCCGTTGGGACCTGGTGCTGATGTGGCCCTTGCTCTATGCAGTTTTCTCTACATCGATCCACCTGAGTGGGCAGACGTCAAGTTGGTGTACTGATGAATTGAGTGGTGGCATGTCGGGTGGAAGCATCACCTCTTCATGGTATCAGTCGTCAATTGCAAGCCTTTTTCAGGTATTCCTCCAGGGTGACCTTCGACACTAGAGATTTCCACTCTTCTCCTTTGAGAACAGGCTATTCACAAATTTGAAGGGGTCCTTGTAGAAGCGTGATCTTGTTTGCTCCTTCTTCCTGCGCTTCCTCAGAAAGTTTTCTGCTTGTCTCAGTGTTAAAAGTCTCCCCTGGATCTCTCCCTATAGCAGGTTTATGCTGTCATCCTCCTCTGTGGCCTTACGCCATTGTTTCCTCAGCTGTCTCTTTTCCTTGACCAAGCGATCTATTTCTCTCTGTCATCTGGATTTGGTGGGAATTAACGGAGTAGGTTGCTTACTTTTGACCACTCCGAATCTTCCCACTCTACAGTCATATAATAGATACCCCATTCTCTCCAATTTCTTCATGGTGGTGCCTTTGATCCCTTCTAAGATTTTGCAGAGATCAGTGTTGACCTCCTTCCACACTGTCTTGTCGCACGATTTAGGCCACTTGACGAATGGCCTTTGCCCCTGGATCATCTTTTCTGCTGCAGGTCGTACAGGGTTTGGTTCAGGTTGTACTCTTGTGCCTGTATCCTGCTTCTCAGGAACAGGGATGTTGATGTCCTGCAGACTGTGGTGTGTGTCCTGCTTTCTTTGCATTTTGGGAATGGAAACAAAGTCTTTGCATTCCCAACACTTGGTATTAGCTTTTCTAATTCTTCTCTTAAATTCTTCATCCACTTTCCCATCTCCTGTTATTGCTGTTCCAAGCAACTGGTATTCAAGGACTTGCTCTATATTGCTACCTTCTGCACAGATTACAAAATTCTCTGGTGTTGTCTTGCTAACACACATCGTGTTTGGTTTTTTTGGCATTTAACTCCATCCCATAAGCTTTACATGTGGCGCAGAGAGAGTCTATCACTGCCTGCAGTGACTGGATATTGTTGGCAAGCAACGCTGCGTCGTCTGCATATCTGATGTTGGTTATATTGATTACACAATTGGATACAACACCCCCCAAAATGCATTTAACAGTATTTCTACTGCATTTTATCTCTTCAGTCTATTTAAAATTTTAATAAAAATGTGATTTACCCCATCATTTGGTCGCTCCTTGGACAGACGACGAGCCTGAATCATGGACAAAGTCTGCAGAGAAACACACATTTAGAATCACTATTTTTATAAATATGGCATTCGAGAATCATTTGGGACAGAATTTATGAAATCTTCAGGGTCTAGATATCAATACAAATCTATCTTTTCTGACTTTTCCTTTATATTTACAAATTTTAAGACCCTAACATGTAAATGGTAAATGGTCCGTATTTATATAGTGCTTTTACTATACCTGCAAGGTACCCAAAGCGCTTTACATGATGCATCACATTCACCCATTCACACACACATTCACACACTGATGGCGGAAGCTGCTATGCAAGGCGCTAACTACGACCCATCAGGAGCAATTAGGGTGTACTCAGTCGTACTGTCAGGCCGGTTTTCGAAACTCCATACGCTGTTTCTGGCCAGCCGTCGTCCTTGCGTTCTCCTTTCTTGGTCTTGGCAACGAATCTCTGCATCAGTCCCACCAGCTCTTCCTCTGTTATGTCCTCGCTGCGAAACCGCTGCTGCAGAGCCGGACTGCAGTTGTTCAAAGTACGAGCACCGACGAAGCTGGAGACGTTCACAACACGACCTGAAACACAAAATACAGGACGTCTGAAGCTGCTCAACAAACCTCAATAATCATCATCTTAAATGCACAAAAACCAAGAAAGTTGTGATCAGATACAATGGATTCAGAAAGTGCACACATTATAATGTTATAGATTTCATTTTAAAATGTATAAAATGTTTGCTTATCGCTTCACACTGCAGTAAAAATATGTTTTTTGTTTTAAAATCATTCATAAAGGTTAAGTTCTCGTATTACTTTGGCAGCAGGTGGAGCTTTGACTTTTATTGGGTTCTTCTTTAGTGTCTATAAACTTTGTACATCTGGATTAGAGCAGTTTACTACATTTGTTAATTGCCAAAGTTCTGGTTTCTGCTGACATGCTCTGTGGCCTCACTTTGACTTTGGTTGGACCACCCCAGAAGACTTGTCCTGAAGCCACTCCAGACTTTTCTTGTCTGTTTTCTTTGGGTAATTGTTGTATTTAAAGGTAAACTGTTGTTGTTCTTCAAGTATGTTTATAGCATTCACCCTTTTTTCAGTTCTGTAAAGTCTACCCATTTCTGCTAAGATTCCCAATCATAACATGATGATGCCGCCACCATGCTTCACCTTAAGAATTAGCAGGTCATGGAAAGTGAACATTGTTGGCCTGATATAGCACTTGGAGATAAGTTGTATTATATTCAGGCAAGATAAACTTTTTCTTTGTGCTTTCAGAGTCTCCTAAATGCCAGGATGTCTAAAGCTTTGTTATAATAAAGACTGGCGATCGTGTTCAGCAAAGATTTCTTCCACTTCAGCAATGCCGATTCTGCCTGAGAGCCCTAAAATCATTAAAAGGAGTCTGATAAATGAACAACTTTACAGAGACTTTCTTGGACTTTGTATCATGGTTGTCATCCTGATTTGTTGTTTGACAGCACAGGTGTGTTTCTAAATTTACTCCAATCTAGTCGTCGTATCGCAAGGATAATGAAAAGAAACAGGGTGTACTGCATGAGTCTGGATAAGTTCTAAATCCACAGCATTTTATGTGTAGTTTGATAATTTTTTCCAGGACACTGAAGAGGTGACTTGAGCAGACAGCAAACTAAATCTGTGTGTTCATACCTCCAGCTTTGATGAGAGGCAGGAAGTGAGTCAACATGTCTCTGGTGGCGAAGAAGTTTGTCTTCAGGGTCACTTCAGCCTGGACAGCAAACGGAGTCTTATCTGCCGCTGTAAAGAAAGAGTGAACAAGTTGTCATTAATTTATAGTTCCAAATGCGAAGAATATCTGACAGCAGTTCAGTAATGAACGCTAGGCTTTTGTTAAGAAAAGAAAAGCACTCAGGGCTGCACAATATTCGTTTCAGCATCGATATGATGTGACGTGTGGATGCCCAACTGTAAAAAGTGTAATGTTGATAAGAGAAGTCTGTCTATTGGAACACAATTAACTGGGATTTAAGGCTTCTTCGATACAATTTAAAAAACTCTATTCATAAGATTTTGTTAACATACAAGCTTCACATGAGCACAGCAAAATAAGCCAAGAACTGGAGACAAACAGAAATGCAGCATCACTTGAATGGAAATACTTCATTATGTTCAACAAAAAAGGTCTTTATTTGGAAATTACATTGTTGCCACTGTCATCTTTTATTTTAAATTATTTTTGATTTTCCATGCAGATGCCCTCCTTATAAAACAACCTTAATTGTTCTAGAATGATCAATTATTTCCTAATAGAGCTATTCAAGTCATCAGGTGCAAATTTGAGTACTTCTCTCATATTAATGCATCGGGGGGGTTCAATAATTTGCAGCACCAGTGCACGTATATTCTCCAGCTCATGTATTTATTAAATTCCGGGATTAGATAACACTCAAGCACATTTAGATATAAATAAAAATAGTGCAACCCCACTAAATAATACAATAAATAGTGGTAATGATGGGTCAAATTATGCTAATGTGTGTTTTAAATGTTAATAGCAGCATAAGACTGCAGCATTTAAGCTGCATATCTAAGCTGTAGTAGTTTAGTCTTTCTGCCACAAGAATTTCCTTTGAGATTAGTAAAGTTCTGTTTTATATTAAGCATCGGTGTTTTCGGCTTCAGTGCAGTTTCATATTCATCAGTGTCGCGTTATATTCTCACCTTTGAATGCGATCGCAGCGTTATTGATGAGGATGTCGACTCCTCCGTATTTCTCTTTGAAGAAAGCTGCTGCAGCTGTGATGCTGCTCAGATCATTGATGTCCAGCTGATGAAACTTTGGACTGAGTCCCTCAGAGGACAAAGACTTCACGGCTTCCTCACCACGACCACTAAGACAGGAGGAAAAACTCTTATTTACTGTCATTTTATCGTCATAAGACACAGATGTGCAATGTTTTTCTGTTAGTACTGCTTTGCTCTTTGATTTCAAAGGTCCTAAAAACACATTTTCAGCTACTTTTAGTGATTTATTATCAGCCAAAGTAGGAGATTCTGATGTTCTGTACTTTTATCTGAGCTCTTCAAACAGGTTTCAAACTGGAAGGAGGCAAAAAGTCATGATGAATCGATTAAATCTAATTACCTAACAGCTTCACATTCTTGATGAAGCGGATCAGCAGAGTCGTTTTTTTAAAGCTAAGCTCTTAACTGGAAAAACTTGTCTGGAATATTACATTTAACCATAAAATTGATATAGGTTTGGTATTGGTTTTCAAGGGTATGTGTTACATAAAATAGCACAAAATGTGAAAGAAGTGCAGAAAGATGAACTCATGCACACTGTGACATGTTCCTGTGCTGGTGTGACCAGGTGAGCGACCTACACGTCTCTGGATGTGAGGTAAACGTCACCCTGGAACTGCTTGCAGAGCGCTCGGACGATGGCCAATCCGATGCCCTTGTTGCTTCCTGTTACTACGGCAACCTTCACTGACATGTCTGCCAAAAGAGTAAGAAAGGTGTGAGGTCAAATATTAAACACTCAGACTGATCCTTGCTCCACCTTAAACACACAAACCAGCCTTAAGACTTATGACACAGTGACTTTATCGTTTCTGTGAAAGTAAACTCATTAGACCTTAACCCTACAGATATGTAGGGTTAAGGTTAAGGTTTGGCTGAGTCATGATGACAATTTCAGGGAGAGAAATTCAAATATATTTGTCTAATAATACAGAAAATCATAAACAAAGCATCTAAAAATCATAAAAATGACAATTTTGTGACAAAAAACACTAAAAAAAATGCACTAAATCGCTTGGAATTATAATCAAAACACAAGATGTGCAAGGATTTGTACTTTAAAACGACAATTTAATCATTAAAAAACAATAAACTACTATGTTTTTGCAGGACAGTTTTGCAAACTTTTTCATAAATTAACCTTTAATTTAAACTGCCTGCTTTATTATGCATGTAGCTTTAATGTGTGAATTTAACAATAATGAACTACTACAGGGTGTCCCAAAAGTTTTGAAACAAATGAAAAGTCTATAATCCAAATAATATAATGTTATTTCAATAAATCAGTACCACAGATATATTCAGAAGAGTAACAGATTAGTGTAAAACAAACATATTTCGACATGTTCATGTTTGTTTATCTTCTGGAATGTATCTTTATTCATGCTTATGAAGGTTCCCCAAACTGGCCAGTAAATGTTGCCTCAGTACTTTTGGATGTTTAAAAAAATTAAAACTGTCAGATACTTTACCATCAAGAGTTTTGAAATCTGACACTGATGGCCTGCATTTTGAAGTTATGCTCCAGCATACCTGGACCTTATGGTTCTATTCATTCTCGTCCGAGTTATTGCACTCGGCAAATACTATGCTTTTAAGTTATTTTATTATGCTATAACAAAAATGGGTAAAATAAGAGTGAATTCATGCACCCCCAACTCAAATAGACACTGCAGTTAAACTTTGTTTCCAAACTTTTGGGTCACCCTGTATGTAGCTTTAATGTGTGAATTTAACAATAAAAACAAAACAAAACTACTATGTACTTTCAACACTGACTTTGACTGCTGGCTTTGGAGGAATTTTTCAGGTTTGTGTTGCAATTTTTATGTTACATTAACCTTAATTATAACAAATAAATGTGATTTCAGTAGCTAAACTATCGGGTTCATTATGCATTTCGCTTTAATGTGTAAACTCAATAATAAAAACAATTTAAAAAATACAATTACTACGTATTTTCAACACTGTTCTGACCTTTAAATGCTGGTTTTGCAGTTTAGTTTTGTAACTACGGTGTTAAACTTAGACAGAGCAGATAAATGATAATACAAAGCTATAAACTGTCTGCTTTATGTTGCATTTCGCTTTAACGTGTTAACTGTCGCCTCCTGCTGTTTTTTTACGTTACATAATGCTGATGTTCAGTTTTCAATATCTGCCATCTGCAAACGAAGCAGCTGAAAAATAAAAAAAAGCGAAAAAGAAAAGATGTGTCTTACTTGAAGCTGCTGTGAAGAAGCTGAAGAGGGAATAAATGAGCTTCAGTAGAACATCAACCGATATATGAAGGACTGAAGAACAACCAGAGGAAAAGGGGAGAAAGCGGGGCGGAGTTATGCACAAGATCAGCGCGCATACCTAGTCTGGGAATACCCAGACTGCCTGTGCACTCATTGTCATTTCGTTTACTAGGCAGTCTGGCGACCTGGGGTTGAATTTGTCCCTGAGTCAGGGATCCAATCACAGGACGGGGAGGGACAGTTAGACGATGACGCACACTAAGCGACTACGCGCAATGCATGATGGGTTGTTTGAGAAGAAGCGTTACCTTTGTTGTCGTGTTTCCGAAGGAACAAGCTAGTGGACTCGGTGGGTTTGGGCAGGTCTTTTTCAAAGTCCTCGGTGTCTTGGACGGGGTGGGTTCACGTTGTCTTTTCGATACGCTGCTTAACCGGACGTTCTCTTCCCATTGCCTGAATAAAGGAAAGTCTTTTTCAAGCCGACCGAGTGTGGAGGTGCAGCGCTGGCAGCATCTGTTTGACTGCTCCGGCTCCGGGGTGACTATCAGGTCCATCATCGCTAACCTATCTGATATGGTCGGCGTTGTTTTTGACACAAACATATCTGTGGAGTGTGCATAAACACGGGGTCCACTTTCCCTCATGTTTACTTTACATAAACGGCAAGAATCGTCCGGCGACATGGCGAAAGAAGCAAACACATGAGCAAACACAGCAATGATTCTTTTTCGTGGTGCTGCCGTCGCTCTGCATTTACGTCAGCGGCTAGCAGTGACACGATTGGCTGTGAGCTTCAACTGCCCCAGACTGACTGACATATGCAGCGCCCAATCAACGGCTGTGGAAAATTTTAAACTGCTCCACCCCTACAAGAAAATGAATAGCAGGTACCCAGCCTGTATCTCACTTGAGATTCAGGCTGGTGGTAGCCAGCCTACGCGCATACCCGGAAAAACAAGCTGAACACCACGTGGTCAGAGGGCTTATCATGGAGCTGCGGTGGAAGATAGCACAGAATAGATGATTTTATTGTCTGTTCCAAGTAAAAATAGAAATACGTGTTTTATCACGGCTGTAAGACAAAATTTGAAAACCACACTCAAACGTTGAAAGCACCCTCACACATTAAAACACAATACAACAAATAAAAACAAGTAAAGCACATAAAATAACTAAAAACACAGTGCGGTCTAGTTTGTGTTATTAAGAGAAGCTGTTGCAGTGGGGATGAAAGATTTTTTGTAGATGTTTTTCCTGGTCAGAGGGGTTCTGTAGTGTCTGCCTGATGGCAGCAGCATGAAGGAGTGGTGGAGGGAATGTGAGGGGTTTTAAGTGATGAGGGTGGCTTTCCTCATCTCTGAGCGTCCATACAGTTCACACAGGGTTGGCTGGGCTGTTTGAGTGATTTTTCTGGCCTGATTTATTATTCAGGAGAGTTTTGTTTTGTGTTTGATGGTGAGAAAGTTGAACCAGCTTGAGATGTTATAGGTGAGGATGGATTCGATGAGTAAACGAGGGTTAAAATGTCTGCTGACGTTAAAAGAACTGAGCTTCCTGAGCAGGTGGAGATGCTGCTGTGCTTTGTTGTAGACAGAGTCCGCGATCATGGTCAGATACTGCTGAGGACAGTTTTTAGGTATTTTATTTGTATTTTTATTGACTGTGTGCATCCGTAGGTTGTTGATAAATTTATGAATTCTGTGTTTTTGTGCTGTAAGTAGAAAAATGAGGGTTTAGTTATGAACTAAAGGCTCAAAGTGAGGTTTAGCTGATGTTTGTCTTGTTCAAACAAAACTTTAACTGTGGTTTGACATGTATTAAAACATTACTAACGGTGAAGTTACTCTACTAGTTGCTATTCTTTGTTGTTGTTCATGAAAACCTTCAGATTCTGCAGTTAAAAGACAATTTAGGTGCAACTGAATCTGCAGCCAGTGGCGTAGTGGTTAGCACTTTCGCCTTGCAGCAGCAAGAGTCCCGGCTTGCCCGGGATCTTTCTGCATGGAGTTTGCATGTTCTCCCTCTGCATGCGTGGGTTTTCTCCGGGCACTCCGGCTTCCTCCCACAGTCCAAAAATATGCTGAGGTTAACTGATTACTCTAAATTGCCCGTAGGTGTGAATGTGAGTGTGATTGTTTGTCTGTATACAGGGTGACCCAAAAGTTTGGAAACAAATAAAAAGTCTATAATCCAAATAATATAATGTTATTTCAATAAATCAGTACCACAGATATATTCAGAAGAGTTACAGATTAGTGTAAAACAAACATATTTCGACATGTTCATGTTTGTTTCATATACAAAGTTGTGAGCGTTTCCACCAACTGGTTACACTGGTATCTTCTGGAATGTATCTTTATTCATGCTTATGAAGGTTTCTCAAACTGGCCAGTAAATGTTGCCTCATAGTACTTTTGGATGTTTAAAAAAATTAAAACTGTCAGATACTTTACCATCAAGAGTTTTGAAATCTGACACTGATGGCCTGCATTTTGAAGTTATGCTCCAGCATACCTGGACCTTATGGTTCTATTCATTTTCTTCCGAGTTATTGCACTCGGCAAATACTATGCTTTTAGGTTATTTTATTATGCTGTAACAAAAATGGGTAAAATAAGAGTGAATTCATGCACCCCCAACTCAAATAGACACTGCAGTTAAACTTTGTTTCCAAACTTTTGGGTCACCCTGTACAGTGCCTTGTGAAAGTATTCGGCCCCCTTGAACTTTTCAACCTTTCGCCACATTTCAGGCTTCAAACATAAAGATATAAAATTTTAATTTTTTGTCAAGAATCAACAACAATTGGGACACAATCGTGAAGTTGAATTAAATTTATTGGATATTTTATACTTTTTTAACAAATAAAAACCTGAAAAGTGGGGTGTGCAATATTATTCGGCCCCTTTACTTTCAGTGCAGCAAACTCACTCCAGAAGTTCAGTGAGGATCTCTGAATGATCCAATGTTGTCCTAAATGACTGATGATGATAAATGTAATCCACCTGTGTGTAATCAAGTCTCCGTATAAATGCACCTGCTCTGTGATAGCCTCAGGGTTCTGTTTAAAGTGCAGAGAGCATCATGAAGACCAAGGAACACACCAGACAGGTCCCAGATACTGTTGTGGAGAAGTTTAAAGCCGGATTTGGATACAAAAAGATTTCTCAAGCTTTAAACATCTCAAGGAGCACTGTGCAAGCAATCATATTGAAATGGAAGGAGTATCAGACCACTGCAAATCTACCAAGACCCGGCCGTCCCTCTATACTTTCACCTGGAACAAGGAGAAGACTGATCAGAGATGCAGCCAAGAGGCCCATGATCACTCTGGATGAACTGCAGAGATCTACAGCTGAGGTGGGAGAGTCTGTCCATAGGACAACAATCAGTCGTACACTGCACAAATCTGGCCTTTATGGAAGAGTGGCAAGAAGAAAGCCATTTCTCAAAGATATCCATAAAATGTCTCGTTTGAAGTTTGCCACAAGCCACCTGGGAGACACACCAAACGTGGAAGAAGGTGCTCTGGTCAGATGAAACCAAAATCCAACTTTTTGGCCACAATGCAAAACGATACGTTTGGCGTAAAAGCAACACAGCTCATCACCCTGAACACACCATCCCCACTGTCAAACATGGTGGTGGCAGCCTCATGGTTTGGGCCTGCTTTTCTTCAGCAGGGACAGGGAAGATGGTTAAAATTGATGGGAAGATGAATGGAGCCAAGTACAGGACCATTCTGGAAGAAAACCTGTTGGAGTCTGCAAAAGACCTGAGACTGGGACGGAGATTTATCTTCCAACAGGACAATGATCCAAAACATAAAGCCAAATCTACAATGGAATGGTTCACAAATAAACGTATCCAGGTGTTAGAATGGCCAAGTCAAAGTCCAGACCTGAATCCAATCGAGAATCTGTGGGCAGAGCTGAAGACTGCTGTTCACAAACACTCTCCATCCAACCTCACTGAACTCGAGCTGTTTTGCAAGGAAGAATGGGCAAGAATTTCAGTCTCTGGATGTGCAAAACTGATAGAGACATACCCCAAGCGACTTGCAGCTGTAATTGCAGCAAAAGGTGGCGCTACAAAGTATTAATGCAAGGGGGCCGAATAATATTGCACGCCCCACTTTTCAGGTTTTTATTTGTTAAAAAAGTTTAAAATATCCAATGAATTTTGTTCCACTTCAGGATTGTGTCCCACTTGTTGTTGATTCTTGACAAAAAATTAAAATTTTATATCTTTATGTTTGAAGCCTGAAATGTGGCGAAAGGTTGAAAAGTTCAAGGGGGCCGAATACTTTCACAAGGCACTGTATGTAGCCCTGCGACAGACTGGTGACTTGTCCAGGGTGTCCCCTGCCTTCCCCGAGTCAGCTGGGATAGGCTCCAGCGACCCTAGTGAGGATAAAGCGGTATATAAAGAAAAAATGAATCTGCAGCACTGAGTGACCAAATCTAGTTTATTTAGATTTTTCCCCCACATTTTGATGATGTCAAACTGTATTTTGACATTTTAACTAAAGCCTGAACAAGGGCGTAATTTGCACCGGGGATACGGGGGTCATGACCCCCGCAAAAATCACGTTCAGCAAATGTAACCCCCACAATATAATCACAGTTTTCCAATATAATAAAAGCATTAATTATCTTGTTGATTTTTATTATTAATATAATTTGCCAACAAAACAGTAGCAAGTTTAATCATCTTTATGTAACCCCCCCACACCCCCACCGAATACTTGGTATCACCCAACCCGCCTCCTCTCCCTAACGTTCACTTTTCCCTGACCCTGTATATTTGGCATGGATGGAGACAGCAGAGCCGTGAAGAAATGAAAAGAGCGCGAAAAGGACAAACAACAATTCTTCATTGTTGGT
Source organism: Acanthochromis polyacanthus (assembly GCF_021347895.1). NCBI lineage: Eukaryota > Metazoa > Chordata > Actinopteri > Pomacentridae > Acanthochromis > Acanthochromis polyacanthus. Next base: position 30,564,111 of record NC_067127.1, on the reverse strand, counting down.
CGACACCAAGAACTAAAAAAAGGAAATATCTTGACCAAAAAGAGGTAAAATAGCCTACCTGTCTTGTTAAGTTAGCTGATGATTTGTGACTGGAGTTGGTTTGAGCTTGTCCTGTGAGGTACAGCCAGAGAGTGTTGGGGATGTACTGTGTAGGACCAGTGTCAGTTTTCACTGAATTGTAACTTAAAGGGCTGTTTGCTGATTTTGCTCCAATACACAGTGATGGATGGCGGCGTAGTTAAACTCCATTTCTCGGGGGAACCGGGCAGGTCGTAATGTCGCTGTTTTCCACATCAAATATCTTTTCAGTAGTGAAGCTATTTTACTGATCAAACAACGCAATAGCATACACAGAAGCTACATTTTTCCAGGCATTTCTAAATCCTGAAGAACAGGAATGTCTGTGTTGGCCTGAAGCGGTAACCATGGTAACAACAGACGCTCCTCCATGTGTGTTAAGTATCCTTCCTGCTGCAGCAGGGTGGCTGCGGAGCACGCAGCCGGTGACAGTGACAGAGGAGGGGAAGAGAAGTACTTCATCTCGTGAATCTTGACAAAATTTGGGAAATACCTGAATGTATTTATTTCCTCAAATTGTTCTTTGACCTTTCTGGTCATTTTCAACCGGGCTGATACCATTTTAACATTAACTAAGCTTTTTTTATACCAGGTTCAAGAATATGATTGGTGAACAGGCCATGAAAGAGAGGCAGGTGACCAGAGAGGGAGAAGCAGAGTCGCAGATTAGGAGAGAGAGAGAGGAGGTGACAGAGGAGGTGCAACAGTTGAGCAAGAGAGAGGAGGAGGAGGTGACAGAGGAAGTCCAGGTGATGGAGGATCATCAGGTGACCAAAGAGAGGGAGAGAGAGCACAGGGAAAGGCAGCACAGGAGGCACAAATGACCAGGTAACATACCTTAGCCCTTGTACTGTGTTAGCTTTATCTATACATGCTCCACACCAGAACAGAGGTGCAAGCTGCACCCCAGTGTGCCACCCTGTATTGTGTGATGTATTGAGTGTTGCCATGAATTGTGCATAAGACATTTTCTGTTTGTACTTTAGTTGTATCAATACAGTGATGCAATTGATTAATCTTTAAAGTTCTTGATTTTTCTTTTCATCGATAGTTGACATAAACCCAAAATCAATTAAGTGGAAGCTGCTACGGTCTTGCTAGCTAGTACTTAAACACAATAGGAATTAATTGGTCATTGTTGCATAAATACTTAAGTACACAGCTGCAACAACTTGAAGTACATCACCAATGTATTTCTAATACAGACATGTCAAATTACCACGACTCCGATTCTGTTAAGCTTAGTCCATTGAAAGGTATCCTAATAGCAGACAAGGAAATTTTCATCAGTCAGCTGGCCGATGATACAACACTCTTTTTAAAAAATAATTGTCAGATACCTCTTGCTATTAATGTGGTCAATGCTTTTTCTCTCGCCTCTGGGCTTTGTTTAAACATTAAAAAATGTGAATTACTTGCCCTCAAGACTTGTAATATCCCCTCTATATGTAACATACCTATAAAAAACTGTGTCACCTATTTAGGCATACTAATAAATAAAGATAGGGAAGCTAGATGTGATTTAAATTTTAACTCTATTATCGACAAAATTCAGAAAAAACTTAATCAGTGGCTGCAAAGGGATTTATCTTTGAGAGGCAGAATTTTATTAACTAAAGCTGAAGGCAAATCCCGGCTCACCTATGCTGCCTCATCGCTTGGTGTTAATAAAAACACCTTAAAAAATATTGACAAAATGCTCTTTAACTTCGTATGGAAAAATAAAACTCACTATATTAAAAAATCTGTGATAATGAATACTTACGGCAAAGGTGGCCTCAACTTTTTAGACTTCCAAACATTAAACAGTACTTTCAAAATTAACTGGTTGAAGCAATTCATTAAAAACCCTTCTTCAATTTGGAATTTTATACCAAATTTTATTTTTTTCTAAAGTAGGTGGCCTACATTTTCTTTTACTGTGCTACTACAAAATTGAAAAAATCCCATTGAAATTATCAGATTTCCATAAACAGATGCTTCTTTCATGGTCCCTAATATATAAACACAACTTCTCTCCACACAGATATTACATATGGAATAACAAAGACATAACATACAGAAACAAATCCTTATTTTACCCTGCCTGGTTTTCTCATAATATACTACTGGTTCACCAGCTCTTTGACTCCAATGGTTTATTACTCACATATGAAGATTTTATTTCAAAACACACCATTTAATCCCTGCTGAGGAATTTAACATAATTATTAATGCAATTCCTGCTGGTGTCTCCTTATTATTTAGAGGCTCAATGAACCAGATACCAGCACCATTGCCTCTGGATCCATCTAAGAACGAAGTAGGCAGGATTTGTTTCTTGACAACACGTAGCAGCAATCGTTTCATACGTACTTTGTTTCAAAGGGACATAGTTTCTCTTCCTTATATAATGTTTTATTGGAATAATCTATTACCTAATCTGGATCTTACCAACCAAATATTTGATTAACAACAAAATAAAAGAAGTGTCTTTTAAATTAATTCATAAAATTTATCCTTCTAAAATATTTCTTTTACAGCGTTTTAGAAAACATATTGATACTAACTGCTCTTTCTGTTCAAAATGCTCTGAAGATAATTTTCATTTATTTTGGTCTTGCCCCGTTTCAAATGATTTCTGGAAAGATGTTTGTCATTTTATTTCTACTTCCATTGACAACAGTTTTACTCTTTGTTTTGAAAATATACTGTTTGGTTACACTTCTTTTATTCCTTCCAAAAGCAGACAGTGTTATATAATTAACCTTATCATTTTATTAGCTAAATTTCATATTCATAAATGCAGATATATAAATAAAAACCCTTGTTTTCTTTTCTTCCAAAATGAAACCAAACAGTACATTTACACTCTTAAGAACTCCATTAAAACTAAAGCCATTAAAACTGTACATTTGTGTAGTGTATTTAATGTTTTTCTGTAGTCTGTTTCTTGTTTGTGACCTCCTGGCAATACTTTTCTTTGTTGTTTGTTTTTTTGTCTCTGTGTTGAATTGTTTTGTTCTATTCAATGTTCAATAAAGAAGGAAAAAAAAAACACGAGTCCGTTCAGTTTCAAATAGGAGCTCAGCCGTGAGCACGTAGTTTTTGGGAGGCTCTTGTCTGAAAATCCCACTTTATTCCCCCAACATACGGCTTAAAATGCGTCAAATGTCTCCATATGAATGCTGTGAGTGGATATTTCTGCTCGTATTTCCAGTTTATTTTAGGTTAAAGCCTGAGCTCCACCAAAGCCGTCAGGACACTTTTAATACAATCAACCCACATTATGCACAAGTTATAGATTTCAGTGATTTAACTGTGTTGTGGAGCTGGTTTGGTTAGAAATGTAAACTTTTTTTATCAGCTCCATATGTGGACTCTATAAAATAATTCAAAGAGCCTCTGTTCCCACCACTACTTTGACATGAAAAACTTTTTTAAATAAATTCTTGTCACAAATCCAAAATTAAATTAACCATGATTTAATGTTAAAAAGCATGAGTGTGTTTTGGACACTTTTTACAGATACTGTAAATGCATTTTATCAGATTCTATCCATCTAACACAGGGTTAAAAGCATATGTTCTTTGATTCTCAATGCCTTTGGGTGCACAATTGGCTAAATGTATGAGCTTACCAACAGAAATCTGAGTCACAAACAAAGAACATTTACAAGCTGCATTTATACTTTTATTTAGTGAGTTATCAAAAGTATTTTACATTGGAGTGCAGTGTGTTTAACTGCATTTGTTCTTTCACATTTTAAGGAAGTTCTTCTGACTTAAAGTTCACTTAATGCTCTGACATGAAATCGTAGCATCTCAATGTTAAAGTTTCTTACTGTAGTAAAAAATGCATTCTGGTTAAGGCAAAGTTATGTTTTTCCATGTAACATACAAACTGACAACAAATCATCTCATGAAAACAGCAGTTAGTGTGATTAATTTTGTTAACTCAGCAGACAGATGCACAATCGCACACCTGTTGGTCACAAATTAGTACAATATCCTGAAATAATATTTTGGTTTTAATACAAGCAAGTGCTGAAGCCCCAAAAGACAGAAGAAAAACTAGTTGAGAATTATGTCATTGCTTGTTCTGTAGTCATATTGCATAACTTTTTAGGGTTAAGAAATACTTTGCATTAAAGTTTTGTGGAAATTAGCTGCTTAAGATGAGACGTAGACAGTTGCACGCCGAATTTTCTTGAATATTTTCACCACGTCTGAACCTCTTTGTCAGAAACAAACTTCCCGTGAGGCTCTGTGGTTCTAGAAGGCAGCAGGGCCAGATACACCGGAGTGATGGCGCCCTCATCTGGTGACTTTGGGGCTTTGTCACCCGCCATATCGGTGCGGACCCACCCTGGACAGCAGGCGTTCAGCAGGATCTGGAAAAAACACATTCACAATTAAAAAGTTAGATTGGAAATGAGACTTGATTGGATACATCATCATCATCATCATCATCATCATCATTTGCCACCTTCATTCCAAAGGTTGGCCACCATAGATCTCCATTTGTGTCGATTCTCCACAGCTCTTTCTCGCTCAAGATTCGCTTCAGGTCTATTTTCTGCGCCGCCGCTTTAAAACCTCGTAAATTCACTGTCGTTGAGAAAGCTCCAGACAGGAAGTTATACCGGAACTTTCAAAATAAAACACAATGTACGACCTCTCGGACGTAAATTTTTTCCTATATGTTGTTATTACGTCACCTCCAGAGGCACGAGCATCAGGTCAACAGGGTCCCAGGCAAAACACGACGCCATGGACGAAGAGAAGCTGATCACTGAAGTGGAATTTGAGATCAAAACATAAATAATGTACTCACCCATGCTAGAGGTACTATAAATCACAAAGCAATGTGGCTGGGACAAGCAGAGCGACCTTGTAGAAGTGAAATGAGCTGTGGTTTATTTATTTTCTGTTTATATCGTGTGTCGTTATCGTGTGATATCGCTATTCACAAGAGAGCCTCTCCGAGGAGCGGCCCTCCCCCTCCGGATGGTGCGCCGCTGCGCTTCCAGTGTGCTTTGACTTTCGGAGCAAGACGGTTGTTCTCAAAGGAGAAGAGTGGAAATCTCTAGTGTCGAAGGTCACCCTGGAGGAATACCTGAAAAAGGCTTGCAATTGACGACTGATACCATGAAGAGGTGATGCTTCCACCCGACATGCCACCACTCAATCCATCAGTGCACCAACTTGACATCTGCCCACCCAAGTGGATCGATGTAGAGAAAACTGCATAGAGCAAGGGCCACATCAGCACCAGGTCCCAATGGGGTACCATACAGGCTCTACAAAACGCACCAAAGGTTCTACAATTCCTCTGGAAGTTGATGAGAGTTGTGTGGGGGGAAAAAAGAGATCCCAAAAGCCGAGCGAAGAGCTAGAGTGATGCTTATTCCAAAGGAAAAGGATTTTTCAGAGATTGGCCAGATCAGTCTTCTTAACATCCAAGGAAAAATCCTCTTTAGCGTGGTCGCTCACAGGCTGGCAGGACATGGGGCAATGAAACGAGCTGATTGACACGTCGATCCAGAAAGCGAGCATCTGAGGCTTCTCTGGTTGCGTGTAACATGCCAGCATCATCTGGCACCAGATCCAGGTGGAGTGCAACACAGTCCTACACTGAAGCAAAAAGAGCTGTGGAGAATCGACACAAATGGAGATCTATGGTGGTCAACCTTTGGAATGAAGGTGGCAAATGATGATGATGATGATGTATCCAATTAAGTCTCATTTTGCTTCAGTGTAGGACTGTGTTGCACTCCACCTCTTGATGTCATCACTCCATTTACCTCTGTCTTCCTCTTCTTTAGGAGTTAAAGAGTTTTCCAGCACTGCCACACAGAACATGGCCTGCATAACCATTTTCCTTTGTATTAGATCACACACAAGGCTCATTTTTGAATAAACTCTAACACTATCTGTTCAACTGATTTTCAACATTCTCCTAATGCACCACATTTCAAAGGAAACTCTTCTGGATGTTTTTTGTGAATTGTCCTGCCTTACATCCAAAAGCAAGTACAAAAAACAGCATCTCGACAGTCTCAGTTTCAGTGAAATGTTGAGGTTTCTATGAAGATCTGTTGTGTAGGACTAGATGTTGATATCACCTTCTTGCATACATGAGATACCTAAGACTCCGTGGGATGGTCAAGTGAGTGAGGGCATCCTCTGGGTTATCAAGTGAGCGCCCTCCTTCATCAGTGTTGCGCTGATACAACACGGTCTCACAGGGATTCGTGAAACTGTCACGTCAGTTTTTGTTTCAGTTTCGTGCGTACCAACACGATGTCGTCATGTTTTTTGTGCCGCTCACCACGAGCGAAACCCGCTGTGGTAATCACATCTGAAAGTGTTTTATACCGGCGGATTCATGACGATCTAAGCTGTCCATCGGTGTTTGTGGCTGCCACTGCGGCCGCCGCTGCGGCCGCTGGACATTCTTTAAATTCCTATGCAAATTCGGCGGATTCATGACGATCTAAGCTGTCCATCGGCGTTTGCGGTCGCCGCCGCGGCCGCAATTGCGGCCGCCATTGCGGCGGCCGGATGTCATCTGAAAGTGGTTTATACCGGCGGATTCATGACGATTTAAGCTGTCCATCGGCGTTTGCGGCCGCGGCCGCAGCTGTTGCTGCGACTGGATGTCTGGCGGCCGCAATGGCGGCCGCGGCGGCGGCCGCAAACACCGATGGACAGCTTAGATCGTCATGAATCCGCCGGTATAAACCACTTTCAGATGTGATTACCACAGCGGGTTTCGCTCGTGGTGAGCGGCACGAAAAACATGATGACATCGTGTTGGTGCGCACGAAACCGAAACAAAAACTGACGTGACAGTTTCACGAATCCCCGTGAGACCGGGCTGGCTGATAGGCCCACAACACCTCTTGCCGTTGTACTTCCTGCACCACAAGCTTATGTCTTTGGGACGGAATGCCATTGCTCCAGACTGGAGTGTTGGCCCCAAGGCCAAGACCACCTCTTCCTTGCTACAATGTCCCTGTGTCTGAGTGCTGCCTTTGCCTGCTCTGTTGTCAACTTTGGGGCAGCTTGAGCTATGACTGGATCACTAGACTCTGTAGCATCATCTCCATTCTTACTTTGACGTACTTGTACTCCGCAGATAAGCTGGAGATGGGCAGATCTAGAATTCCTTTGCCATAGAACCCAATACTGCTTAGGCACCTGGGAATGCCAAGCCATTTTCTTGCGTAGAAGCGAACCAGTCTCTCCAGCTTTTCCACCTCAGACAGTGGTACTTCATACAGGGTTAGTGGCCACATGAGGTGTGGAAGTAGCCCAAACTGCATACACCAGAGCTTCAGCCTGCCAGGAAGCTGGGTTCTATCAGTGATCACTAAGCCGATGGTTTCCTCCTTCTTTAGCTGGTGTACTTGCTCTTTGTCTTTGAGGGAAGCATCAGACTATACCGGCCCAGGCTTTTCAAAGGTTTCCCCGAGACAGCTGGAATAGTCTCATTGCCAATGTGAAAGTGATGGTCTGATAGTTTCCCCTTAATGATGGAAATGGACTTGCTTGGCTTTAGCCTCATGCAAACCAGCTCATTGTTCTCTTGCAGCTTGCTCAGCAGTCAACCCGTGCAGGCCTTGGTTGTGGTGAGTGTTGTGAGGTCATCCATGTAGGCTTTGACTGGCGGCTGTCTCAGTCCAGGTTCTATTCGCTGTCCACTCAATGAGATGCCTGAATTCTCACCTCCATTGCCATGGTGATCGCAAGCGGGGAGATGATGCAGCCGGCCATGATTCCCACTTTCAGGTCTTGCCATGCTGTGGTGTACTGTGCTGTTGTAAAGCAGAGCTGAATGTCCTGGAAGTAAGCCTTGACAAGGTTTTTAAGAGTTGCTGGGACCTTGAAAAGGTCAAAGGCTGACCCCAAGTGGTTGTGAAGAACTGAACCAAAGGCATTTGCAAAATCCAGGAAGAGCATATGAAGGTCTGATCCCTCCTTCTTGGCAACCTGGATCTGGTGCCAGATGATGCTGGCATGTTACACGCAACCAGAGAAGCCTCAGATGCTCGCTTTCTGGATTGACATGTCAATCAGCTTGTTTCATTGTCCCATGTCCTGCCAGCCTGTGAGCGACCACGCTAAAGAGGATTTTTCCTTGGATGTTAAGAAGACTGATCTGGCCAATCTCTGAAAAATCCTTTTCCTTCGGAATAAGCATCACTCCAACTCTTCGCTCGGCTTTTGGGATCTCTTTTTTTCCCCACACAACTCTCATCAGCTTCCAGAGGAATTGTAGAACCTCTGGTGCGTTTTGTAGAGCCTGTATGGTACCCCGTGCTGATGTGGCCCTTGTTTTCTCTACATCGATCCACCTGGGTGGGCAGACGTCAAGTTGGTGCACTGATGGATTGAGTGGTGGCATGTCGGGTGGAAGCATCACCTCTTCATGGTATCAGTCGTCAATTGCAAGCCTTTTTCAGGTATTCCTCCAGGGTGACCTTCGACACTAGAGATTTCCACTCTTCTCCTTTGAGAACAACCGTCTTGCTCCGAAAGTCAAAGCACACTGGAAGCGCAGCGGCGCACCATCCGGAGGGGGAGGGCCGCTCCTCGGAGAGGCTCTCTTGTGAATAGCGATATCACACGATAACGACACACGATATAAACAGAAAATAAATAAACCACACCTCATTTCACTTCTACAAGGTCGCTCTGCTTGTCCCAGCCACATTGCTTTGTGATTTATAGTACCTCTAGCATGGGTGAGTACATTATTTATGTTTTGATCTCAAATTCCACTTCAGTGATCAGCTTCTCTTCGTCCATGGCGTCGTGTTTTGCCTGGGACCCTGTTGACCTGATGCTCGTGCCTCTGGAGGTGACGTAATAACAACATATAGGAAAAAATTTACGTCCGAGAGGTCGTACATTGTGTTTTATTTTGAAAGTTTCGGTATAACTTCCAGTCTGGAGCTTTCTCAACGACAGTGAATTTACGAGGTTTTAAAGCGGCGGTGCAGAAAATACACCTGAAGCGAATCTCCAGCGCAGTGGCGCGCTGGCACTTCAGGGACGTGGCGCTGGCATTCCGCAGCGCGTGCAGTGAAAATTGTCTGATAGAAGAGAATGGGTTCTAAGTGCTGCGCAGTACAATTCAAGAGCGCGGCACGGCGCTGCGCTTTCGTGTCATGTGGAAATTGGGGGTAAGATTTTGCAGAGATCAGTGTTGAACTCCTTCCGCACTGTCTTGTCGCACGATTAAGGCCACATGACTAATGGCCTTTGCCCCTGGATCATCTTTTCTGCTGCAGGTCGTACAGGGTTTGGTTCAGGTTGTACTCTCAAACCTGTATCCTGCTTCTCAGGAACAGGGATGTTGATGTCCTGCAGACTCGGGTTTGTGTCCTGCTTTCTTTGCATTTGGGAATGGAAAGGAAGTCTTTGCATTCCCAACACTTGGTCTTAGCATTTCTAATTCTTCTCTTAAATTCTTCATCCGCTTTCCCATCTCCTGTTATTGCTGTTCCAAGCAACTGGTATTCAAGGACTTGCTCTATATTGCTACCTTCTGCACTGATTACAAAATTCTCTGGTGTTGTCTTGCTTACACACATTGTCTTTTTTTTTGGCATTTAACTCCATCCCATAAGTTTTACATGTGGCGCATAGAGAGTCTATCACTGCCTGCAGTGACTGGATATTGTTGGCAAGCAACGCTGTGTCGTCTGCATATCTGATGTTGGTTATATTGATTACACAATTGGATACAACACCCCCAAAAATGCATTTAACAGTATTTCTACTGCATTTTATCTCTTCAGTCTATTTAAAATTTTAATAAAAATGTGATTTACCCCATCATTTGGTCGCTCCTTGGACAGACGACGAGCCTGAATCATGGACAAAGTCTGCAGAGAAACACACATTTAGAATCACTATTTTTATAAATATGGCATTCGAGAATCATTTGGGACAGAATTTATGAAATCTTCAGGGTCTAGATATCAATACAAATCTATCTTTTCTGACTTTTCCTTTATATTTACAAATTTTAAGACCCTAACATGTAAATGGTCCGTATTTATATAGTGCTTTTACTATACCTGCAAGGTACCCAAAGCGCTTTACATGATGCATCACATTCACCCATTCACACACACATTCACACACTAATGGCGGAAGCTGCTATGCAAAGCGCTAACCACGACCCATCAGGAGCAATTAGGGTGTACTCAGTCGTACCGTCAGGCCGGTTTTCGAAACTCCATACGCTGTTTCTGGCCAGCCGTCGTCCTTGTGTTCTCCTTTCTTGGTCTTGGCAACGAATCTCTGCATCAGTCCCACCAGCTCTTCTTCTGTTATGTCCTCACTGCGAAATCGCTGCTGCAGAGCCGGACTGCAGTTGTTCAAAGTACGAACACCGACGAAGCTGGAGACGTTCACAACACGACCTGAAACACAAAATACAGGACGTCTGAAGCTGCTCAACAAACCTCAATAATCATCATCTTAAATGCACAAAAACCAAAAAAGTTGTGATCAGATACAATGGATTCAGAAAGTGCACACATTATAATGTTATAGATTTCATTTTAAAATGTATAAAATGTTTGCTTATTGCTACACACTGCAGTAAAAATATGTTTCTTGTTTAAAAATCATTCGTAAAGGTTAAGTTCTCGTATTTCTTTGGCAGCAGGTGGAGGTTTGACTTTTATTGGGTTCTTCTTTTTTAGTTTCTGTAAACTTTGTACATCTGGATTTGAGCAGTTTACTGCATTTGCTAATTGCCATAGTTCTGGTTTCTGCTGACATGCTCTGTGGCTTCACTTTGACTTTGGTTGGACCACCCCAGAAGACTTGTCCTGAAGCCACTCCAGACTTTTCTTGTCTGTTTGCTTTGGGTAATTGTTGTATTTAAAGGTAAACTGTTGTTGTTCTTCAAGTATCTTTCTAGTATTCAACCTTTTTTCAGTTCTGTAAAGTCTACCCATTTCTGCTAAGATTCCCAATCACAGAATGATGATGCCTCCACCATGCTTCACCTTAAGAATTAGCAGGTCATGGAAAGTAAACATTGTTGGCCTGATATAGCACTTGGAGATAAGTTGTCTTATATTCAGGCAAGATAAACTTTTTCTTTGTGCTTTCAGAGTCTCCTAAATGCCAGGATGTCTAAAGCTTTGTTATAATAAAGACTGGCGATCATGTTCAGCAAAGATTTCTTCCATTTCAGCAATGCCGATTCTGCCTGAGAGCCCTAAAATCATTAAAAAGAGTCTGATACACAGTGGGCTGGGACCTGGAAATCTAGAAAATTTGACCCCCTCCAAATTGCTTTTATTTTTGTTTTTCTTATAGTAGAATAAAAATCCAGTTCAACAAAAAAAAAATCAAGTCAAACGATCTATTCTTTAAAAAGTTAGGCCAGTTTGAATCTCAGGAAATGACACATTCCACAGGCGTCCAATTGAGCTTTTCATTCTATTTCTTTTTGAGAAATTAATAATTTTTACCTGAGATTTTAACAATATTCAGGTTTACCTGCTCCAAATTTTCTTAATTGCTTAAATTTAGAAGATTTCTGCAAAGTTTGAAAAAAATATAGTAAATTTTCACTCTTTTTTCTGAGACTATTTTCATGTACCACCCAGAATATTTTCACTTGCCATAAGCCAGATATGGGAAAGTATATACTTCCTGAAAGAATAGGATGTCAGGTGTTAAAAAATACAAGTGTCAGAAAATCTGGCTTATGGCAACTCTCACAGATCAAATTTTACTGAAGAAGGTCTAAGTTCCCCTGTGTGGACCTTGGGCGATTGATGTTAACACGTATGTATCGAAATTGTAAGTAGTACTTCTAATATACACATACTTTGCAGTATAAAAAGACTTCTAGATGTCTCTAAGTGTAACAACTGCCTTCAAATTTTGAAAATGGTCGTTTAAGGCATCAATTTAGGGCAGATTTCATTAAAAATTCTTGAAATTTGGTAGATTTTTCCAGTTTTTTGTCACAATTTTTCCTTTTAAGGATTCACATTTTTGTATTTCTCATTAAAACAAAACTACATAGAGCAGTGAAATAGCTTGCAGAACTAGTTTTGGTTTCGAGAACCAAAATGCACTTATCTTTACTTGTACTGCATGGATCATAGTAAAAGATGGTATTCTGTTCATAGTAAGTATTAGCTGTAGGAAATTTCCCAACAGATAAACACCCAATGAACGTGACATTATGTAGTTTAAGTAATATCTTTGTGAATAATTCATTAGGTTACATGGTTAAGTTCAGAGAAAAGCCTTTATGTCCTGTGTTATGATAGGCCTATGGAGGATAACTAACTTCATGTTTCACTGTTATGTTTTTTTTAAAGTAGTCATTTACTCTGCATAGAATTAGTTAATAAAACATTTGAAGGCAATATCATGTCTCGCCTTTCAAATTTACATTTAATCACCAAATTCCATCGGTGGAACCCTACACTTATGTCTAGAAAAATCTCCCTGCAGCCTTAACTTTTTAATATAATTTAAAGATATCTTTTTAGATGTATTCCCAAGTATATTGCGGTTGAAATGAGCCCTCAATCACTACCAGGGGATGATTTTTAGCCAAGATATTACATTTTTTCCAAAAAATAAGCCGAGCAGCCCACTGTGTGATAACTGAACAAATTCACAGAGACTTTCTTGGATTTTGTATCATGGTTGTCGTCCTTATTTGTTGTTTGACAACACAGGCGTGTTTCTAAATTTACTCCAATCAAGTCGTCGTATCGCAAGGATAATGAAAAGAAACAGGGTGTACTGCATGAGTCTGGATAAGTTCTAAATCCACAACATTTTATGTGTAGTTTGATCATTTTTTCCAGGACACTGAAGTGTTGACTTGAGCAGACAGCAAACTAAATCTGTGTGTTCATACCTCCAGCTTTGATGAGAGGCAGGAAGTGAGTCAACATGTCTCTGGTGGCGAAGAAGTTTGTCTTCAGGGTCACTTCGGCCTGGACAGCAAACGGAGTCTGATCTGCCACTGTAAAGAAAGAGTGAACAAGTTGTCATTAATTTATAGTTCCAAATGGGAAGAATATCTGACAGTAGTTCAGTAATGAATGCTAGGCTTGTCTTGGGAAAAGAAAAGCACTCAGGGCTGCACCATATTCGTTTCAGCATCGATATGACGTGACGTGTGGATGCCCAACTGTAAAAAATGTAATGTTGATAAGAGAAGAACACAATTAACTGGAATTTAAGGCTTCTTAGATACATTTTTTTTAAAAAAAACTCCATTCACAAGATTTTGTTAACATACAAGCTTCACATGAGCACAACAAAATAAGTCAAGAACTGGAGACAAACAGAAATGCAGCATCACTTGAATGGAAATACTTCATTATGTTCAACAAAAAAAGGTCTTTATTTGGCAATTACATTACATTACATTACAATTGCCATTGCATGAGATAATGCAATTCGTTTTTTAAACAATTTATATCACCACCATACAAAGCTTGCAAAATGAGTGCAAAGTTGGATCTGAATGCCATCCAAAATCAAAAAAGTGCAAGTGTTAAATGGCTCCACACAGCAATTTTCATCTTTTATTTTAAATTATTTTTGATTTTCAATGCAGATGCCCTCCTTATAAAACAACCTTAATTGTTCTAAAATGATTAATTATTTCCTAATCGAGTTATTCAAGTCATCAGGTGCAAATTTGTGTATTTTTCTCATATTAATGCATCGGGGGGTTTTTTCAATATTTTGCAGCACCAGTGCACGTATATTCTCCAGCTCATGTAGTTATTAAATTCCGGGATTAGATAACACTTAAACACATTTTGATGTAAATAAAAACAGTGCAGCCCTATTAAAAATATGACAAATAGTGGTAATGATGGGTCAAATTATGCTAATGTGTGTTTTAAATGTTAATAGCAGCATAAGACTGCAGCATTTAAGCTGCATATCTAAGCTGTAGTAGTTTAGTCTTTCTGCCACAAGAATTTCCTTTGAGATTAGTAAAGTTCTGTTTTACATTAAGCATCAGTGTTTGCGGCTTCAGTGGAGTTCCGTATTCATCAGTGTCTCGTTTTATTCTCACCTTTGAATGCGATCGCAGCGTTATTGATGAGGATGTCGACTCCTCCGTATTTCTCTTTGAAGAAAGCTGCTGCAGCTGTGATGCTGCTCAGATCATTGATGTCCAGCTGATGAAACTTTGGACTGAGTCCCTCAGAGGACAAAGACTTCACGGCTTCCTCACCACGACCACTAAGACAGGAGGAAAAACTCTTATTTACTGTCATTTTATCGTCATAAGACACAGATGTGCAATGTTTTTCTGTTAGTTCTGCTTTGCTCTTTGATTTTAAAGGTCCTAAAACACATTTTCAGCTACTTTTAGTGATTTATTATCAGCCAAAGTAGGAGATTCTGATGTTCTGTACTTTTATCTGAGCTCTTCAAACAGGTTTCAAACTGGAAGGAGACAAAAAGTCATGATGAATCGATTAAATCTAATTACCTAACAGCTTCACATTCTTGATGAAGTGGATCAGCAGAGTTGTTTTTTTAAAGCTAAGCTCTTAACTGGAAAAACTTGTCTGGAATATTACATTTAACCATAAAATTGATATAGGTTTGGTATTGGTTTTCAAGGGTATGTGTTACATAAAATAGCACAAAATGTGAAAGAAGTGCAGAAAGATGAACTCATGCACACTGTGACATGTTCCTGTGCAGGTGTGACCAGGTGAGCGACCTACACGTCTCTGGATGTGAGGTAAACGTCACCCTGGAACTGCTTGCAGAGTGCTCGGACGATGGCCAATCCGATGCCCTTGTTGCTTCCTGTTACTACGGCAACCTTCACTGACATGTCTGCCAAAAGAGTAAGAAAGGTGTGAGGTCAAATATTAAACACTCAGACTGATCCTGCTCCACCTTAAACACACAAACCAGCCTTAAGACTTATGACACAGTGACTTTATCGTTTCTGTGAAAGTAAACTCTTTAGACCTTAACCCTACAGATATGTAGGGTTAAGGTTAAGGTTTGGCTGAGTCATGATGACAATTTCAGGGAGAGAAATTCAAATATATTTGTCTAATAATACAGAAAATCATAAACAAACCATGTGAAAATCATAAAAATTTTGTGACAAAAAATAATTAAAAAATGCACTAAATCGCTTGGAATTATAATCAAAACACAAGATGTGCAAGGATTTGTACTTTAAAATGATAATTTAATCATTAAAAACAATAAACTGCAATGACTGTCTGCACTGGTTTTGCAGGTCAGTTTTGCAATTTTTTTTTCAGAAATTAACGTTTAATTTAAACTGCCTGCTTTATTACGTACAGGGTGACCCAAAAGTTTGGAAACAAAGTTTAACTGCAGTGTCTATTTGAGTTGGGGGTGCATGAATTCACTCTTATTTTACCCATTTTTGTTATAGCATAATAAAATAACTTAAAAACATAGTATTTGCCGAATGCAATAACTCGGAAGAAAATGAATAGAACCATAAGGCCCAGGTATGCTGGAGCATAACTTCAAAATGCAGGCCATCAGTGTCAGATTTCAAAACTCTTGATGGTAAAGTATCTGACAGTTTTAATTTTTTTAAACATCCAAAAGTACTGAGGCAACATTTACTGGCCAGTTTGAGGAACCTTCATAAGCATGAATGAAGATACATTCCAGAAGATAAACAAACATGAACATGTCGAAATATGTTTGTTTTACACTAATCTGTTACTCTTCTGAATATATCTGTGGTACTGATTTATTGAAATAACATTATATTATTTGGATTATAGACTTTACATTTGTTTCCAAACTTTTGGGACACCCTGTATGTAGCTTTAATGTGTGAATTTAACAATAAAAAAACAATAATAAACTACTATGTAATTTCAACACTGACTTTGGCTGTTGGTTTTGGAGGAATTTTGCAGGTTTGTTTTGCAATTTTTATGTTACATTAACCTTAATTATAACAAATAAATGTGATTTCAGTAGCTAAACTACCGGGTTCATTATGCATTTAGCTTTAATGTGTAAACTCAATAATAAAAACAATTTAAAAAATACAATTACTACGTATTTTCAGCACTGTTCTGACCTCATACTGCTGGTTTTGCAGGTTAGTTTTGCAACTATAGTGTTAAATTAAACTAAGACATAGCAGTTAAATGATAATACAAAGCTTTAAGGTCCGTGCATGAAGTATAATTCGTTGTTGTTGCTCACACTGTACAAAGAAAACACTCGTTTTCAGGGGTATTTTCTATTTCACTGACGTATGGAGTGAAAAGCAATTCTGCACAACACAGCGACCGCTTTCCCCTTATCCAAGTTGGACAATGAAAATTGAAAAAAGGAAGTCCAGAGCCTTCAAAGTAAAAGCATGGCATTTCGAATGCTGAGTATGAGACGGTGTAGTTTAAGGAGAAGAAATTAAAAAGCACAGCAATATCCTACATAATTAACATAAGTCGTAACTAATATGCCAGCAGTGTCCCACGCTATTGACATCGGAAGACACCCGACAGGATCAATAAAACTAGCTAGCTGTGGTGGCTAATTACCAGCCATAGTGCTAAATATTTTTTTTGGAGCGAATGTGAAATGTGGGGCCAGCGTGTTATTTTTATGCTTAACCACAAGGTGGGGCATCATCATTAATACCCAATAAGAGGGCAGGTGATCAGCAGCAGATATTTAGCTGGGGAAGCAAATAGTATGCTGGTCATGTCAAAGTGTCATTGTAGCAGCATGGAGCGTTTATTCTACAGAGTTCTTTTATAGAGTAAGAAGACAACAGAAGGCAATCTCTAAGGTGGCAACTATTGAGTAAATGTGTGGTTTTAAGGACTAAATTCAATACAAACCTTTGTCATGGTTAGAATTTAAAAGCCATTATCATGGAAAGTAACAAGCATGACTTGATTTAACATGTGTTAGAAACACAGAAAATTTCCATCATGCTGCTTTTCTTCAAACTCCTATCAAGAACAGTCTCTGGTTAGTTTTAACTCTCAATAACTGCGCACATATTAGCTTATCATAAATTTAATGAGTTTTGTGAAATTTCTGGAGGGAGTTCATTCAACTTCATGTTTCATTGTGTTTTTAATTGTCTGAATATAAAAACTCGACATAATAAACTGAATTAAGCACTCAAAAACCTAAAAATGAATTAGACAGATAAATTGAGGCAACAGTCTTAGAATTATACATCTGTAAATTAGCATGATGCAAAGGTACAAATGTTAATTTCTATTGAGAGGTGACATGTATATATATATAGAGAGAGAGATTTTTATTGATTTTATGCTGCTTTATAACATTGTGCAATTTAACTGGGAAAATCTGTTAAACAACAAAAAAATACTAAACCAGCAACCTGTTCAACAAATACACTTAAAAGAATAAATTGTATTTTGTATTTAAATTTTTAGATTTAGTTTATATTTTTTATATTAACAGTTTTCTGAAAATTACTATATTCCACTGTTTTTTTACATATTTTTTTCTCACACCATTCACTGCCTTTTAACTGTGTTTAACAGTCTTTCTTTCTTTCTTTAAAGGGATAGTTCAGGATTTTTGACATGAATCTTTATGGCATCCCCGTCAGCAGTGTTGTTCATTCACTCAGACTTACTGCCGACAGCGTCCGGTGAGCAGAGATCCTGTCCGGTTTTGGTCCAGACGAAGGTAGTCCGGCAAGTTTGCTGGTGTCACGAAAATAAAGCGTTTTCTTCTCAAACCAATATGTGTTCGAAAGAGTGATATATTTGCATTACAAAACCGTTGTCCACGAAAAAGTCAGACCTCGTAAACGCTTGGCACCATTTTCTCTCCCTTCATATCACTCCGCGCTGCCTCCAGCTGGCAGCCGCGCAGGTTTCACTTTGTTTACTGCTGGTAAAGTTAACAACATGTCTGACTACGACAGCGACGATGAATATATTGACTTCAGCATTCAGCCAAGGGGATATCTTTATGAACCCGAATATACTGAAGCCGAAATTCACCAGATGGAGTTAGAACGGGCAGAGAGAGAGAGAGAGAGAGAGAGAGAGAGAGAGAGAGGACAGAGAAGTGGAACACTTGTACTTTATAAAGTTATACAATTCAACCAAAAAACTGAAGAGGCAACACTTACTCTGAAGACAACTGACCGTCGGGTCCAGCTGGCCTGGGACGCTTCTTCCAGTTTATTTTAGGAATGTGGAAAAAGGTCTGCAACACACCCTCATTCAGGAGTACAGGGAAGTCATTATGATGTGTGATGCAGACAGGAGCTGGCAAGCTGGCCTCCTCATCAATTGAAAGGTCTTGCATCTGTGGCATGATGAGATCCCATTCGTGGCAGCAATAGGACTCCACCTCTGTCGGCATTATTTCGCACTTGAAACAAGTACACCACCATTTATCAGTCACCCGGTGTCTCACGGCTCCAGCTGTGGCTCCAACTTCAACTTGTTCCACTGCTCTGTCCACCCTCTCTCTCTCTCTCTCTCTCTCTCTCTCTTTCTGCCCGTTCTAACTCCATCTGGTGAATTTCGGCTTCAGTATATTCGGGTTCATAAAGATATCCCCTTGGCTGAATGCTGAAGTCAATATATTCATCGTCGCTGTCGTAGTCAGACATGTTGTTAACTTTACCAGCAGCAAACAAAGTGAAACCTGCGCGGCTGCCAGCTGGAGGCAGCGCGGAGTGATATGAAGGGAGAGAAAATGGTGCCAAGCGTTTACGAGGTCTGACTTTTTCGTGGACAACGGTTTTGTAATGCAAATATATCACTCTTTCGAACACATATTGGTTTGAGAAGAAAACGCTTTATTTTCGTGACACCAGCAAACTTGCCGGACTACCTTCATCTGGACCAAAACCGGACAGGATCTCTGCTCACCGGATGCTGTCGGCAGTAAGTCTGTGTGAATGAACAACACTGCTGACGGGGATGCCATAAAGATTCATGTCAAAAATCCCGAACTATCCCTTTAACATTGTAAAATTGAGCACTAGATGTAAAATCTGTAATATAACAGTTAATTTCTTTTAATAGTTATGGAATGTTAGTGTTTTAAGATTTTTTTCTAGTAATTTTTATGTACAATATTTAATTTAAAAACTACAAAAAATAGGAAAATCTGCAAAACAAAGCCCAAAACAACAACAAAAAAGCAAATTCTTTGTGAAAAGTTTTGTATAATTTAACAAAACAGGAACAATCCGCAAAATAACAGTGAAGTTTTTTTGCCCCCAAACACTATTCTATTGTATTTTTCCTGACCTTCTTGGCATATATATATATATATATATATATATATATATATATATTTTTTTTTTTTTTTATTAAAAGGATTTTTATTGTTTTTCATGTTGTTGTTTGCAGTGCAGACTCCAGTTTAAACACATCAGAGTTGCAGAATTGCTTTAAAAGCATCAGGTCCGGCGTGTTGCTCGTCTCTTCTTCGGGGGGATTTCAAGTCACACATTCACCAGCCGGGATTTTTCAGTGCGGCAATGACACTTTGACATGACCAGCATACTATTTGCTTCCCCAGCTAAATATCTGCTGCTGATCACCTGCCCTCTTATTGGGTATTAATGATGATGCCCCACCTTGTGGTTAAGCATAAAAATAACACGCTGGCCCCACATTTCACATTCGCTCCAAAAAAAATATTTAGCACTATGGCTGGTAATTAGCCACCACAGCTAGCTAGTTTTATTGATCCTGTCGGGTGTCTTCCGATGTCAATAGCGTGGGACACTGCTGGCATATTAGTTACGACTTTTTCAATTTTCATTGTGCAACTTGGATAAGGGGAAAGCGGTCGCTGTGTTGTGCAGAATTGCTTTTCACTCCATACGTCAGTGAAATAGGAAATACCTCCGAAAACGAGTGGTTTCTTTGTACACTGTGAGCAACAACAACGAATTATACTTCATGCACGGACCCTTTAAACTGTCTGCTTTATGTTGCATTTCGCTTTAACGTGTTAACTGTCGCCTCCTGCTGTTTTTTTTACGTTACATAACGCTGATTTTCAGTTTTGAATATCTGCCATCTGCAAACGAAGCAGCTGAAAAATAAAAACAAAAAGCGAAAAAGAAAAGATGTTTCTTACTTGAAGCTGCTGTGAAGAAGCTGAAGAGGGAATAAATGAGCTTCAGTAGAACATCAACCGATATATGAAGGACTGAAGAACAACCAGAGGAAAAGGGGAGAAAGCGGGGCAGAGTTATGCGCAGGATCAGCGCGCATATCCGGAAAAACAAGCTGAACACACGTGGTCAGAGGGCTAATCATGGAGCTGTGGTGGAAGACAGCACAGAAGAGATGATTTTATTGTCTGTTCCAAGTAAAAATAGAAATACGTGTTTTATCACGGCTGTAAGACAAAATTTGAAAACCACACTCAAACGTTGAAAGCACCCTCACACAAAAACACAATACAACAAATAAAAACGAGTAAAGCACATAAAATAACTAAAAACACAGTGCGGTCTAGTTTGTGTTATTAAGAGAAGCTGTTGCAGTGGGGATGAAAGATTTTTTGTAGATGTTTTTCCTGGTCAGAGGGGTTCTGTAGTGTCTGCCTGATGGCAGCAGCATGAAGGAGTGGTGGAGGGAATGTGAGGGGTTTTAAGTGATGAGGGTGGCTTTCCTCATCTCTGAGCGTCCATACAGTTCACACAGGGTTGGCTGGGCTGTTTGAGTGATTTTTCGATTCGATGAGTAAAGGAGGGTTAAAATGTCTTTGCTGACATTAAAAGAACTGAGCTTCCTGAGCAGGTGGAGACGCTGCTGTGCTTTGTTGTAGACAGAGTCCGCGATCATGGTCAGATACTGCTGAGGACAGTTTTTAGGTATTTTATTTGTATTTTTATTGACTGTGTGCATCCGTAGGTTGTTGATAAATTTATGAATTCTGTGTTTTTGTGCTGTAAGGAGAAAAAATGAGGGTTTAGTTATGAACTAAAGGCTCAAAGTGAGGTTTAGCTGATGTTTGTCTTGTTCAAATAAAACTTTAACTGTGGTTTGACATGTATTAAAACATTACTAACAGTGAAGTTACTCTACTAGTTGCTATTTTTTGTTGTTGTTCATGAAAACCTTCAGATTCTGCAGTTAAAAGACAATTTAGGTGCAACTGAATCTGCAGCCAGTGGCGTAGTGGTTAGCACTTTCGCCTTGCAGCAGCAAGAGTCCCGGCTTGCCCAGGATCTTTCTGCATGGAGTTTGCATGTTCTCCCTCTGCATGCGTGGGTTTTCTCCGGGCACTCCGGCTTCCTTCCACAGTCCAAAAATATGCTGAGGTTAACGGATTACTCTAAATTGCCCGTAGGTGTGAATGTGAGTGTGATTGTTTGTCTGTATACAGGGTGACCCAAAAGTTTGGAAACAAATGAAAAGTCTATAATCCAAATAATATAATTTTATTTCAATAAATCAGTACCACAGATATATTCAGAAGAGTTACAGATTAGTGTAAAACAAACATATTTCGACATGTTCATGTTTGTTTCATATGCAAAGTTGTGAGCGTTTCCACCAACTGGTTACACTGGTATCTTCTGGAATGTATCTTTATTCATGCTTATGAAGGTTCCCCAAACTGGCCAGTAAATGTTGCCTCATAGTACTTTTGGATATTTGAAAAAATTAAAACTGTCAGATACTTTACCATCAAGAGTTTTGAAATCTGACACTGATGGCCTGCATTTTGAAGTTATGCTCCCGCATACCTGGACCTTATGGTTCTATTCATTTTCTTCTGAGTTATTGCACTCGGCAAATACTATGCTTTTAAGTTATTTTATTATGCTATAACAAAAATGGGTAAAATAAGAGTGAATTCATGCACCTCCAACTCAAATAGACACTGCAGTTAAACTTTGTTTCCAAACTTTTGGGTCACCCTGTATGTAGCCCTGTGTCAGACTGGCGACCTGTCCAGGGTGTCCCCTGCCTTCGCCCGAGTCAGCTGGGATAGGCTCCAGCGACCCTAGTGAGGATAAAGCGGTATATAAAGAAAAATGAATCTGCAGCACTGAGTTACCAAATCTAGTTTATTTAGATTTTTTTCCCCCACATTTTGATGATGTCCAACTGTATTTTGACATTTCAACTAAAGCCTGAATGCTGGCTGAAACCCACTTCTACCTTTATGTAATTGAAACACAGAGACTGATTTGTGAACATTTTATTATATGTCAGAATAGGGGGAGTGGGGGAAAGGGAATTTTCACATCTTACATCTGAAATACATAAGTCCAGATCTTAACAGATCTTAAATAATTTGATATAAATAGACTGAAATCTGGAATGATTATCCAAGAGAGACTGGAGAGGGAATTGTAACACTTTTAGTTCAGTCTATACTCTGTTATATTTGTCTCTATCTGATGAGGGGTTTTTTTAGGTCTTGACCTACTTGGAAATTTTCTCTATTTTGTATTTTCATAAAAACAATGTAAGGACACGTGCTTGTTTGATGCAGACTGCAGCAAAATTCACATCATATATTATATTTTCCTTCTATATTTTAAAATGGAAAAGAAATGCAGAAATTCAAACAAAAATCTTGATTCATCGCAATATTGGCTCAGATACTTTTAGGAAATCTTTCTTGCCATGAGCAGTCAGGCTATTCAATTCAAAATTAAACAGATAAGAACCCTGACAACTGAATTTCCCTTCGGGGATGAATAAAGTGATTCTGATTCTGATTCTGATTCTGTAAATGCAGTATTTTCTGTTCTATCAGATTCTCTTCATCTTTGTAACAGAGTAATAAGTATGAATTCAGTTTCAGATCTTAAAACCTTTGGTGCACAATCGGCAGAAATCGGAGTCGTAAATAAAGAACATCTACAAGCTGCATTTATACTTCTACTCAGTGAATTATCAAAAGTATTTTACATTGGAATGCAGTATGTTTAATTGTACTTGTTCATCTAAATTTTAAGATAGTCCTTCTGACTTAAAGTTCATTTAAAGCTCTGACATGAACTTGTAACATCTCAATGTTAAAGCTTCTTACTGTAACAAAAAAATGCATTCTGGTTAAGGCACAGTTATATTTTTTCATGTAACATACAAACTGACGATTCATTTCATGAAAACAACACATTTTTTATTATTCTTTTAACTCAGCAGACAGATGCACAATCACACACACGTTGGTCACAAATTAGTAGAATATCCTGAAATAATATTTTGGTTTTAATACAATCAAGTGCTGAAACCCCCAAAATTAAGAAAAACTAGTTGAGAATTATGTCATTGCTTGTTCTGTAGGAATATTGCGATATTTTTCATGGCTAAAAAATACTTTGCATTAAAGTTTTGTGGAAATTAGCTGCTTAAGACGAGACGTAGACAGTTGCACGCTGAATTTTCTTGAATATTTTCACCACGGCTGAACCTCTTTTTCAGAAATAAACTTTCCCTGAGGCTCTGTGGCTCCAGGAGGCAGCAGGGCCAGATACACTGGAGTGGTGGCGCCCTCATCTGGTGACTTTGCTGCTTTGTCACCTGTCATGTCAGTGTTGACCCACCCTGCACAGCAGGCGTTCAGCAGGATCTGGATATAACACATACACAATTAGAAATTCAGGTTGGAAATGTGACTTTTTCGGATACAATACCCCCCAAAAATTGCATATTAAACATATACAATCCAATTTAGCAGTATTTCTACTGTGTTCTATCTCTTCATTTTATTGAAAGTTTGAATAAAAGTTTGATTTACCCCATCATTTGGTCGCTCCTTGGACAGACGACGAGCCAGAATCATGGACAAAGTCTGCAGAGAAACACACATTTAGAATCATTATTTCTATAAATATATCATTCAAGAATCATCTGGGTCAGAATTTATGAAATCTATAGAGTGGAGACATCAATATAAATCTGTCTTATCTGACTTTTCCATTATTTTAACACATTTTAAGACCCTAACATGTACTCAGTCGCACCGTCAGGCCAGTTTTCGACCACACCATACGCTGTTTCTGGCCAGCCATCTTCCTTGTGTTTTCCTTTCTGTGTTTCAGTGACAAATCTCTGCATCAGTCCCACCAGCTCTTCCTCGGTTATGTCCTCACTGCGAAATCGCTGCTGCAGAGCCGGACTGCAGTCTTTTAAAGCCGAAGAACCGCTAAGGCTGGAGAGGTTCACAACACGACCTGAAACACAAATACAGGACATCTGAAGCTCATAACTGTTCAACAAACCTCGATAATCAGCATCTTAAAATGCATAAAACCCAAAAAAGTTCTAGATTTAATTTTAAAATATAAAAATGTTTGCTTATTGCTCTGCATGCCAGTAACAACATGTTTTTTATCCCCCGCCTCCACGAAGTGGAAAAGGGGGATATACTGTAGGTTTGGCCTCCGTCCGTCCGTGTTTCCGTCCGAGATGAAGGGGACAGATTTCTCGGAAACTATTACAGCTAGGATTACGAAATTTAGTGTGCAGCCTCACACCATGGACACCTTGATCAAGTTCAAAAATGAGACCTGTGCGATAATATTTAACAGAGTTATGGCCCTTTATCTCTATTTTGGATATAGACTCAGACATCACATGCGGGGGATATTGATGACCATGTCATGCACTGTTTTCCAAACGCTACTGCTTCGCCATACTTTCACCTACAGACTTCATTTTAGTCTTAAAAAAAGCCCCAACTCTCTTCTTTTCAGGCATGTACATATTGTGACGGTGGGATTTATGGTTTTCCATACAGGAGCCTCCAAAAACCCCTAGGTTGAGCAAAAAATCCCATGTTTAAAGCATGTGCTCCTCTGGTGCTAGAGTGTGGAGAGGGACAAAATCTGTCCGTTTTTTTCTTAACTTAAATCGCCATCCTGGCCAAACGGTACATACTACAAGGACAATCCTTTCACAGACTATAGTAAAGACTCTCTACATTCATATGAGTCCGACATTGTTCACCTGGCACATTGTTAC
Organism: Acanthochromis polyacanthus; assembly: GCF_021347895.1. Taxonomy (NCBI): domain Eukaryota; kingdom Metazoa; phylum Chordata; class Actinopteri; family Pomacentridae; genus Acanthochromis; species Acanthochromis polyacanthus. The sequence continues at coordinate 30,539,045 of NC_067127.1, read as the reverse complement.
ATCACGCGCCAGCCCTTAATTGACGTGGGAACCTGAATCGCCCTCCATAAGGCTCAATGCAAATTTATGCCTCGTGCTGCTTCACACACAGCGATTTTAAAACTGCCGTTTCTCGGTCATTTTTCACTCTACAGCAACATTAAACATACCGACCTCTTCAGTGACTCATCCTGTCACTCACCATCCGGTTACTTTTGTGCTAGCATTCACGGTTAGCCCATAATTAGCGACAGCAGCTGACAAGCTGTAAACTGCTGCAGGGGCGGCACTAGGTTCTCAGGACAGGGGGGGCTTAGCCCCCAGGAGATGCACACAATGTGAGTGAACGTTTAATTTTACAGCTAACAATTTAGTGTGTAGCTTCATACCATGGACACCTTGATCAAATTTGAAAAATGAGACCTGTGCGATAATATTTAACAGAGTTATGGCCCTTTCTCACTATTTTAGATACAGACTCATAGACATCACATGTGGCGGGGGATATTGATGACCATGTCATCTTGTTGTTTAAAAATCATTCATAGCGGTTAAGTTTAAGTGTTTCTTTGTTTGGGCAGCAGGTGGAGCTTTGACTTTTATTGGGTTCTTCTTTAGTTTAGATGTACAAAGTTTAAACTTTGTACATCTGGATTTGAGCAGTTTACAACATTTGTTCATGTCAAAGTTCTGGTTTCTGCTGAAATGCTCTGTGGTTTCACTTTGAACTTTGGTTGGATCACCCTGGAAAACTTGTCCTGAAGCCACTCCAGACTTTTCTTGTCTGTTTTTTCTAGTAATTGTTGGATTTAAAGGTAAACTGTTGCTTTTCCTCAACTATCTTTCTAGGCTTTCATCCTTTTTTCAGTTCTGCAAAGTCTACTCATTTCTGCTAAGACTCCCAATCATAGCATGATGATGCCACCACCCATGCCTTCACCTTAAGAATTATAAGGTCATGGAAAAGTCAAGATTGTTGGCCTGATATAGCACTTGGAGATAAGTTGTCTTATAAATCAGGCAAGGTAAACTTTTTCTTTGTGCTTTCAAAGTCTATTAAATGCCATTTAATAACTCCCAGGATGTCTAAAGCTCCGCTATACACAAAGACTGGCAAATCGTGTTTAAGCCCAGATTTTCTTCCACTTCAGAAATGCTGATTCTGCCTGAGAATCTTAAAAGCTTTAAAACCGTTTGATACCTGAACAAATTCACAGAGACTTTCTGGGATTTTGTATCTTGTTTCTGTCCTGATTTGCAGTTGGACAACACAGGCGTGTTTCTAAATTTACTCCAATCTAGTGGTCGTATCGCAAGGATAATGAAAAGAAACAGGGTGTACTGCATGAGTCTGGATAAGTTCTAAATCCACAACATTTTTTGTGTGTCTGATCATTTTTTCCAGCAGACTGATGTGTTGATTTGAGCAGACGACAAATTAAATCTGTGTGTTCGTACCTCCGGCTTTGATGAGAGGCAGGAAGTTGAAGTCAAACATGTCTCTGGTGCGAAGAAGTTCGTCTTCAGGGTCACTTTCGGCCTGGCACAGCAAATGGAGTCGGATCTGCCACTGTAAAGAAAGAGTGAACAAGTTTGTCATTAATTTATAGTTCCAAATGCGAAGAATATCTGACAGCAGTTCAGTAGTGAACGCTAGGCTTTGTTAAGAAAAGAAAAGCACTCAGGGCTGCACCATATTCGTTTCAGCATCGATATGATGTGTTGATCCCCAATAGTCAAAAATGCAAAAAGTGCAAACACGTCGATTCACAGGAGTTCGTTAAACATGCACGCTAAACATGAGCACGGCAAAGAACTGGAGAGAAACAGAAATGCAGCATCACTTGTATGGAAGTATTCATTATGTTCAACCAAAGACAGGTTCTCATTTTACAATTGTTGCACTGCATGAGGACATACGCAACTCATTTATGTTGACAAATTATATCAGCGACCAGCGAAACGTTTGCACAATGATTGGCTAAGTCAGATCTGAAAGCCATCCGAAATCAAAACATGGCAAGCGTTAAATGGCTCCAAACAGCATTTTTCATCTTTTATTTTAAATTATTTTTTATTTTTCATGTAGATTGCTCCTCTGACAAAATGACTGAATTGTTCTAGATCAGGGTCGGCAACCCGCGGCTCTTTCATCCTTCTGTTGTGGCTCCCTGTAGCTTGGAAAGAGAAATATCACAGCAGGCTATTTAATTAATATTTCTTTTATTTTAGTTTGCTAATTTTAAAAATTTATTCCAAATTTGAAGATTATGGTGATCTTGTAACATCAAAATAAAACGTCTTTAATTTTTGTCTGTCAAAATATGCGTCCCAGCCGTCAGTCTCCGACACTCGCCGGCCTGTGTGTATTCATTTGGAGTCCTGTTGATCTTCGGATTCCAGTGTTTGCTCTACATTCATTCAGCACGCGCGGGCGGTGGGCACCATTCTAAATACCAGCTGTCTCTCCTTCAAACATTTCTTTGTTTTTTATTGTCGCAAATACCCACTACCGCACGTCTCCGCCTTCACAGCAGACGTCCTGCATTGTGTCGGGTACTCCGTCAGTAACTAAGGTAAACTACGGATAATTGTCTTGCTCAGTATCTATCTCTTTGATATGTCAGGTTAATACGACGTATTACTCGCGAGAGCACAGGCTCGATTCACGTCCAGCATCCAGGCAGCAGGTCAGAGAGTCAGAGGAGTGTCCGTTTTGGAAAATAGAGCAGCGACTTACTGGAGAAAAGTTATTAGCTGAAGATAACTCATAATAGATTTTACAAGTTAAATAGACATTCACAAAATATTGATTTCGAGCTAACATTACGTAACATATGAGGTCCAGGAGCAAAAATGACATTAACCAGTAAGATAAATATTAGTGGTAGGACACAGTTTTAAAAAAATAAATCTAATTAGAGGCTTTGTAATTAATTAATCTGACTGAATGGCATCAAATAGCAATATCTGACATAATCAGCAAAGTTTTTCAATTTAAATAATTTTTGGTTGATGACTGAATGGTGAACAGACATGTACGTTAACTTAAACAAGAATAATTTCATTTATATTTATCTGTCTGCTACATTTATCAGATTACTGTAAAATCAAAAGTTCATTTATAGCAATTATATTCAATAATTTAAAGCTTTTTGTAAACTCAAGCACCTTGACATCTCGAAAAGAGGGTCTATTATGGGATGGATACACCGGCTTGAAAGTGCTGGCGTGAATCAGAAAACTATTTGTTTGCACAGTTGCAAATAACCACGCTTTATCCAAGCTGCCATCAGGAAGATTTTTTAAAAGAATACTTTCTGCTCAACACACTAAGAGTGTTCTCGTCTTCAATCACTGTTCAACTCAGACTTTGTTGTGCGCTGACAGTGCATCCTGTGAATCTTCTTCACGGCTGGAAACAACAGACTTTAGGTTCATAGCGCTACCTACCTGCTGGAGTGTTCAATCAGTTTATTGAGGTGTGGCCAGAAATTTGGGAACTGAGAAAGGTGCGGTTAAATTACATAATTTTTTAATGCATTATTTTTTATTATTAACTTATATCAAAATTAACGAAGGGCATAGAGGTAAAAAGGCGATAATATGCGAGTGTTGTCTTCGATTTTAAATGCCAAAGGATTACTGCGGCTCCCAGGTGGTATTTTTTTGCTGTGGGAAACGGGTCGAAATGGTTCTGTCTGCAGTGTTAAAAGTGTTGCAAGGACCCCTGCTCCAGAATTATTGAATATTTCTTAATAGAATTATTCAAGATCATGTCTGATGCAAAATTTTGATTGACTTTTTCATATGTGTAACGTTTGGTTGAAATTTAGATAACCACTCAATGCACATTATAGATATTAAATAAAAATAGTTGGCAACCCCACTAAATTAATTACAATAACTATCAGTGGTTAAATTGATCGGGTCAATTTGATGCTAATGTATGTTCTTAAATGTTGAATAGTAGCATAAGACTGCAAGATTGGTGCCATAAGCTGCATATCTAAGCTGTAGTAGTTTAGTCTTTCTGACACAAGAATTTCCTTTGAGATGAGTAACATTCTGTTTTATATTAAGCATCAGTGTTTGCTTCAGTGGAGTTTCATATTAATCAATGTCGTGTTATATTCTCACCTTTGAATGCGATCGCAGCGTTATTGATGAGGATGTCGACTCCTCCGTATTTCTCTTTGAAGAAAGCTGCTGCAGCTGTGATGCTGCTCAGATCATTGATGTCCAGCTGATGAAACTTTGGATCAGTCCCTCAGAGGACAAAGACTTCACGCTTCCTCACCACGACCACTAAGACAGGAGGAAAAACTCTTATTTACTGTCATTTTATCGTCATAAGACACAGATGTGCAATGTTTTTCAGTTAGTACTGCTTTGCTCTTTGATTTCAAAGGTCCTAAAAACACATTTTCAGCTACTTTTAGTGATTTATTATCAGCTGAAGTTGGAGATTCTGATGTTCTGTACTTTTATCTGAGCTCTTCAAACTGGTTTCAAACTGGAAGGAGGCAAAAAGTCATGATGAATCGATTAAATCTAATTACATAACTTCACACTCTTGATGAAGCAGAATAACAGAGTTGTTTTATAACGCAAAAGTCTTCACTGGAAAATTCTGTGTGGAATATTACATTTAACCACAAAATTGAGATTTTCAAGGGTATTTGTTGAATAAAGTAGCATAAAATGTGAAAAAATAAATGCAAAAAGATGAACATGCACACTGTGACATGTTCCTGCACAGGTGTGACCAGGTGAGCGACCTACACGTCTCTGGATGTGAGGTAAACGTCCCCTGGAACTGCTTGCAGAGCGCTCGGACGGTGGCAAATCCGATGCCCTTGTTGCTTCCTGTTACTACGGCAACCTTCACTGACATGTCTGCCAAAAGAGTAAGAAAGATGTGAGGTCAAATATTAAACACTCAGACTGATCCTGCTCCACCTTCAACACACAAACCAGCCTGAAGATTTATGACACAGTGACTTTATCGTTTCTGTGAAAGTAAACTCTTTAGACCTTAACCCTACAGACATGTAGGGTTAAGGTTAAGGTTTGGCTGAGTCATGATGACAATTTCAGGGAGAGAAATTCAAATATATTTGTCTAATAATACAGAAAATCATAAACAAAGCATTTAAAAATCATAAAAATGACATAAAACGCTACAAATAAAAAAGTGCAATCAATCTGCTTGAAATTATAATGAAAAAAGATGTGCAAGGATTCGTACTTCAAAATGACAATTTAATTTAAAAAAACTACTTCTGTCTGCACTGGTTCTGCAGGAATTTTGCAGGTTAGTTTTTCAACTTTTTTGATAAATTAGCGTTAAATTTAAACTGCTTGCTTTATTATGTATGTAGCTTTAATGTGTGAATTTAACAATAAAAAACAATAATACACTACTATGTACTTTCAACACTGACTTTGGCTGTTGCTTTTGGAGGAATTTTGCAGGTTTGTTTTGCAACTTTATGTTCTTAACCTTAAATATAACAAATAATGTGATTTTAAATAACTAAACTATCCGGGTTTCATTATGCATTCGCTTTAATGGTGCAAACTAATAAAAAAACAATAAAAACTTACTATGTATTTTCAGCACTGAATGACCCTTTAGCTGGTAGTTTTGCAAGTTTAGTTTTTGCACCTATAGTGCTAATTAACCCTGAAACATAACAGATAAATGATAATACACAAGCTTTAAACGGCATGCTTTATGTTGCATTCCCTTTTAACTTGTTAACTGTCGCCTCCTGCTGTTTTTTTTACGTTACATAATGCTATGGTTCAGTTTTCCAATATCTGCCCATCTGCAAACGAACAGCCTGGAAAATAAAAACAAAAGCGAAAAAAGAATGATATTTTCTTACTTGAAGCTGCTGTTGTTCCGCCGATTGAAGCTGCTGTGAGAAGCTGAAAGATGGAATAAATGAGCTGCAAGTAGAACATCAACCGATATATGAAGGACTGAAGAACAACCAGAGGAAAAGGGGCGGAAACTGGGCGGAGTATGCACAAGATCAGCGCGCATACCCAGAAAAACAAACTGAACCCACGTGGCAGAGGGCTAATCATGGAGCTGCGTGGAAGATAGCACAGAAGAGATGATTTTATTGTCTGTTCCAAAGTAAAAATAGAAATACGTGTTTTATCACGGCTGTAAGACAAAATTTGAAAACCACACTGAAACGTTGAAAGCACCCTCACACATTAAAACACAATACAACAAATAAAAACAAGTAAAGCACATAAAATAACTAAAAACACAGTGCAGTCTAGTTTGTGTTATTAAGAGAAGCTGCTGCAGTGGGTTTATTATAATAATAAACGCTTGGGTTTATTTTTAGGGTCCGAGCACCGACGGTGTCGAGGACAGGCTGTGCAAGGGCACCGACTGTCCAAGGTACCGCGGTGCCTCGGACCCTATTGAAACCCTTGGGTTTATTATTATATTTTTTTCTGTCACATTTAAAATTGCATTTTTGACGGCCTTATCATACCCCAAAATGCATGAAAGTTGACATGCACATCAGGACTGGCGAAAAATTTGATATTTTATGGGAGTTGCGCATGTGTGTGGCAAAATGGCTCCATGGCGCCCCTACAAAATTTTAAAAAATCATTAGGCTAGTCATAAGTCATTAGGCTAACTTGCACTGCATTTCATCTACAGCTACAACATTTGCTAGGCATATATAGGACATCTTGACACACAAAAAAGTCAATCGTGACCACACTGTAAATCCAACAGGAAGTCGGCCATCTTGAATTCACTGTAAATGTTTTTAGATTATAACTCATCAGGGGTAAGTCCCAGAGACCTCAAATTTGGCCAGTATATGCCACAGACCTTCCTTTTTTTTTCTTCTTTTTTTTTTTTCTGTTTGTCTGCAAGTCCGCTCAAAAAATGACACCAACCACTCATGGTGCCACTGCTTAAGCTTCATGTGCAATTTTTTTTCTTCTTTGTGACTGTGACCATCACCGGCCCTCATGGCAAATTAACCTATCATGTTTATTTCAAGCTGTTTTCTACATTATGCCATTGAGGGCTGTGCACACCCAAGTGAAACATAAAACAAACACAGACAGACAGAAAGGTGAGGCATAGACAGTGTTCTAAGAGAAAAGGTGCATTTTATGTGTTTGTGCTTTTTAATTCACACCTTAAAACCAGTTACAAATCTAAAACCCTTCACAAAACACCTAATACGACAAAGTCCCAACTGGATCAATCATGAAGATGTCAGGAGGCCACTTAGAAGGATAGATAGAGCAGAGTGAGATCCACAGGCACTAACCCAGCAACCTCCACTGACTCAGCAACCGGAGGAACACACTCTATTGAGTTTTGGTAGGTGCCGGTGTGGTGGGTCTGGCATGCATGAAAACCTCCACCAAAAGGAGGGAGCTGTCCCCTCCAGCCCAAGGAGGTCCACCCAGCCCCCCGCAGGAGCCACCAAGCGGAGACCCAGCCCAGGAGCCCGGAGCGACCCCCCCCCGACACAGCCAGAGCCCCAAGGCCCGGGCAGCAGAACGGCCATAGCGGACCCCACGGCGCCCACCGGCCCACAGCCCCACTTCCCCCACGACACCCGCCCTCCCCCCCATCCCCCCCCACAACCCGACCCCCCCGCCCCCCAGACCCCAAACCCCCGCCCCCTCCACCGTCCCACCCCCCGCCACCCACCCACGCCACCCCCCTCCCCACCATGCCGCCCACCACACCCACCCCCAACACCCCCCCCCCCCACCAAGCCACCCCCCACCCCTCGCCCAGCCACCCCACCCACCCCATCCAACCACACCACCCACACACCCACGCCACCCCTCCACACCCAAATCCGGGAGGCCACCCGCTCACCGGAAAACAGCACCAAGGGACCGGGCAACGGCACCGAAAGGGCAGACGAGCCCAGCCCACCTCCGGCCGCCCAGAGAGACGCGACCTGAGGGAGGGAGGGAGGGAGGGAGGGGAGGGGAGGAGGGAGGGAGAGGAAGGAGCACCAGGGGAGGCACAACAACCCAGGCCCTCGGGCCGGCAGGGAGAAGCCCCGAGATCAGCCAGTTAAAACTATTGTGAGTTGCCCTGTTACTGAGTTCACCAGTTTCCCAACTGGGTGAATACTCGCCCTGCACCGTGAATGTGACCACCAAGTGTATATACAAGTATGTGTGGTGTCTTAGGATTGGGGGGTCGGTAAGGGCAGAGCAAGGGTAACGAACCCCCACTCAGCCTCACCGCAAGCCCCAAAATGTGAAGTGTATGTGGTGCGTTAAAATTGGGGGAAGAAGTGTCAGGGTGGGGGCATAGACGGGGGGCCACAGCACAACACTGCACTGGGGCCCATCCCGTCTAATGACGTCCCCACCCCATAACCACCCACCCCCCAGTAGTGTGGTGCATTAAAATTGGAGGGGATTGTGGAGTAGGAATATTACCTCTCCACCCCCCCAAGGGATATGTTGTGTGCCCTATGTGTATATTTACAGAGTTGTATTGTGCCACGAGACCTTCCTGATGAAAAGCAATCAAAATGCTCTGCAAAAGTCAAAGGGCGTGGTCATGGCGACTCCCAAAATTATTGATTATTCGCCATGAAACAGGAAGTGGTGGTCTAACTGATGAACATACGGCAATCTGCCTGAAAACTTTACATGTATGATCAGAGTTCCGCCCTTGCGCACATCCATGTGGTTATGTCCATTCACAGTCATAGCGCCACCCTTGTGGTATCAGGAAGTACACATTTTTTACACTTTGATGTACTATTCTTACTCAATCGATCAGATTCACCTCAAATTTGGTGACAGAAAGCCCACACACGTTGATGATGATTCACAGAGAAAATGGTGACTTGAGGTTGAAGGGCGTGGCCATGGCGAATTTCGTGAAAAATTAAACTTTCATATCTCAGCTGCGAAAGGTCCTGTCATGAACTAGGGCGTTTTAGAACGCATGAAGCAGGCATGCAGACCGGCATGTGAATTGATAATGATTTAATAAGAAAAATATACATCAAACAAGGTGCTCAATGAATAGGCAAGAGAAAATAACAGGATGAGGAAAAACTAACTAAGGGCGACGCCAAGTGCCGTGAATGAATCTAAACTAAACTAAAGAGTGGAAAGAGGAGAAAGGAGGCACAGGGAAAACAGAATGGGAGAAACTAAACTGAACAAAACTAAAGGCGGACCAGACGCCGTGGAAAACGCTATAAATAAAACTAAACTAATCAGTAAAACTCACAACTGTCCGGGGAAATCAGAGGACTGGGAGGAAGACTGAGTTGAGGGAGCTGATGGTGGAGATGTGACAAAGACAGAGGAAGCAGACAGGTAATCCATGTGAGGGACTGAGTCCAGGGAGCAGGGGGCAGACAATGTAAGCCAGAGAGAGAGCGGAAGAGTCCAGGCAACGGCGTGTGTGAAGCGCAGAGCAGGATGAAACAAAGAACGGGGTGCGGCGTGTGGAATGAGTCAATAATCCAGCAAGGAACTAAGGCGAGAGCCAGGCTTTAAGCAGCGCTGATTGTTCATTCATGCCAGCTGTCCTTCCAGCACAGCCACTTGTGATTAGTCTGATGAGCCCGCACACAGGAGTTTGAAGGGCATGACAGGTCCAATCTGGGACGAAACTTCATGTGATGTACACCAGTCGGGGTCTGAAAAGATCCACAATCATAAATTTTGAAAAATGTCATAGCGCCAACTATTGGCAATAACAAGTATTTGTCATTACATTTGCATGTACCATTGCCCAATAATTTGTCATATCAATCTGAAAAATTGGACAAACGAGTGTTCATACCTTGACGATTCATAAAACGCTGTTGCCGTGGTAACGCATTGTTTCCGTAATAAAGTACTTTTTTGACAGGTTAAAAATGCTCAAACACTCACCAAAATTAACACACATATCTGGACTCACGGACCATTTGATGTTTGATGGGAATTTCACCTGATTGTGGCAAAGTTGCTTCATAGCGCCACCTGGAAATTTTCAAACATTTACTACGACCAGTACATGTAACCTACAGCTATGAAATTTGGTTGGCGTATGTAACTGGTCAAGACACACAAAATTATAATTGACACCCATGCTCCAAATCCAACAGGAAGTCAGCCATTTTGAATTATGTGTCAGATGTACATACAATTTTTGGGTCTTTTTTGACTATTTTCAAAAAGCTATACACTCCAACAGGGTAACACTGAGAGAGCTGAAATTTGGCCAGGATGTACAGCAGACATGGGTGATCAAAAGTTATCAAAATGCTCCGCAAAAGTCTAACGGCGTGGAAATGGCGATCCCTGGAATTTGACAATTCGCCATGACACAGGAAATGCTGTGTAACTGTCCCGTACATGCTCCAACCTGCATCAAACTTTACATGTATGGTCACGGTCCTGCCCTGATCACATCCCCTGCAAACACATATTGTTGGAGTCCATGTGGGCACCACTTGGGCTGACTGGGTTTTGGGTGGGCATGGGTTCAAAGTGGGCTTCCTTGTTGGGCCCACAAGGGCAGCTAGTGGGCAGTAGAAAGATGTTTATTGGGCCCCACATGGGCAGTTGATGGGCAAAACAAGCTTGGGCAACAAGTGGGCCTCAGCTGGGCTCCATTCGGAAAATAATTTTTAAAACCATTAAACCAGAAGAGTAACCTTTTAATTCCTATTTTTCTTATAAAATAAAAAATATTTTATTGAAATGTTTTAATATATATATTTAGCAGAGATGGGGGGACTCGAGTCATTGACTTGACTCGAGTCGGACTCGAATTGCCATATTTGTGACTTGCTGCTTACTTGATCAATATAAGCAAAAGACTTGACTTGACTTGGACTTGCTCCACCTGACGTGCGACTTGACTTGACTCATTTGACTTGCCAAGTCACTGCAGTCTTGTTACATTTTTACAACCTTTTTTTTTTACAAATAAATTGTTAGAACATTGCTTTATTGTGCGTGAGTGCACTTGATTTGCAGCATATAATCAGCAAACCTGGCAACCCCTCTACCACGCGACAAGCCTTGTGCCTGCAGTTTGGCAGAGAGCACTGAGATGATATGGAGGATATTTGTACCAGCCCCGTCCCGAAAATAATAAAATTTTGTTACACCGACTTTTCTACATCGCACAACAGAAGAGTTGCTGTCTGCAAATTTTGCAAAATAAAAGTGACCGATACTGCGAGCACCACATCAAATTTTGTAAGACACCTCAGGACAGGGCACAAAGAAAGGTGAGTAACATGCTGCAAAGCTTGCTAACGTTTTGACCGTAGACTGTATATAAAAGAGTTTTTTTGTAAAGGTTTTGACGATAACTGTTTCGCGATTTGACTGTAGACTTTGGAGGGAGTACTAGGCGAGTGGCTTGCTTGCTATGTTAACATTTTTGCTAAAAAGCTAGTAGCATGTTTTGGTCCCTGACCACACTAAGGAGGAGGTGTCAAAGATGATCAAAGGTATGTTATAGATATACAGTGAAAACATGCCAGGTTAGCCCATGTAAAAAAAGGGCATTATAAAAAATGTTATACACATCATATTATTATGTGATTAAGTGACATTGTTTGTGCTTTTTCTTTGCTCAAGAATTGATTCTCAAAGAGGCAGCGAAAGTGGCGCCAACCCCACGCGTAGAAGAGGAGGACAAGGTCCAGGGCAAAGAGCTTCCGTCGGGCCTTTTCGCATCTTACTATAACAAGAAGCAAAAGAAGGATTCTGCTTCGACACCACATATGCAGCTCACACACTTTTTGGACATTTGTAGTGGACAAGACTGCCTCAACTTCTGGACACTAAACAGACACACCCTTCCTTCTCTCTACGAGGTTGTGGTAAGACTGTTGCATATTCCTGCATCTAGCGCACCAGTAGAGCGCGTTTTCAGCCATGGTGGTGTGATCATGCGACCCCATCGTTCCCAACTCAGTGCAAAAGTGTTGACCAATTTGATTTTTTGCAAGTGTAATGGCCATTGGTAATGGCTCACATTCTGATGCTGTCTTAGCTTAGGCACCACCCACCACCCTACCACCCACTCTTTCTCTTTCTCACACACACACACACACACACACACACACACACACACACACACACACACACACACACACACACACCACACACAACACACACACACTGCTGTAACCAAGGCTGTCCAAAAAGAAAAATCTAATCTGATGATCTTAGAGAAGCATGCCTGTGTTTTTGTATTGTTGGTTTGGGAGTCTTGTTAGCAACATGTTCGGTGACATCACCTTTACTACTTACCCATAATATGAGAATAATGGACAGATTATGAAAAGAAGACACCTGGTCCTCTGCACACAGAGCCACCTGCTGTTGAAATTGGTACATGGTTGATAAGGGTTTTCCAGTGATGCGAGGTAACAGAATAAAAGTGTGTTAGGTTATGTTATGTGACCGTCCAGATCTTGTTGAACCTCATTGCGACTCCAATTGTTTCCACTGCAGGATTGGTCAGAAAGCATGTGTTTCTTGATTTAAAATTCCTGTCAATCGTAAATGAAAAGTGCTGGCCAAACCACACACACACACACACACACACACACACACACACACACACACACACACACACACACACACACACTTTGGATAAGGTGCATTCTAGCTCCAGTTTCACTTACAATGTATCTTTTCATATGATGTGATTGTTCCATCTTCCGCTAATAAAAAGCTGTTTGTAATTCATTCATGTTGAGGTGATTCATGAACTTCAGCTTGCATTAAAAATAATATATTGACAGCAAGCTTGTTGCAATACAGACATTTGAAAAAAGTAACTAATTTGATAATGACTTGACTTGACTTGCTTGACCAAAGCTCTGCTTGGACTTGACTTGCTTGATCCTCCTTACAGACGACTTGGGACTTACTTGAGACTTGAGGGCTAAGACTTGTGACTTACTTGCGACTTGCATGTATGTGACTTACTCCCATCTCTGATATTTAGATATACTTGTGTATGGCAGGGCCATATTAGTAGACCTACTTGTTAATATGTAATAAAATGAAAACACATTCAGCTGCATTAAAGGCATTAGAGGAGATTTAATTTCCTACGACTTGAACGTAGCATGCGCATGCGCACATACAACCTCTCCCTCACCCCCCTCTAACCTCCCCCCTTTTAACATTTACGAAGAAACGCCCCCCTCCAGGAACTTGCGTAGCACTCGTGAAGTTGTCTTTTACGGCTGGGTCCCCCTGGATCTTTATCTGACATCATGTAAAAAAGATGAGCAAAACAAGTCGCCAGCTAACTACGAAGCTATACCAAAGCAACACATACAGAAAACACGTAAGTCCAAGGCGTACGTAATCTACGTAACTAGGCCTGAGCCGGAAGATTTTTGATTGACAGGAAAGGGAGCAAACCAAACGCCTCGGTCCGAGCGCATTGATTGGCTGATGTTTTTCAGGTCCTGCCATGTCCACAGTTTTTTTTTTTTAAATTCTTTTAGAAACCATACATACAAGTCCACTAAAGGTCAGTATATTCATTTTATATGAATCAGACAAATTAAACAAAAAAAAATCCTCCATAATGCCTTTAATTTACACAATATTCAAATATCTTTACAGCAGCCCAGACTATGGGAAAACCCCACCCCCTTTGAGCAAAAGTTAAAATCCGCCCAGCAACATTTTGCCGCCTTCACCGCTGTCTGCTGCTCTAGTGGTTTGTGATCGGATTTTGCACATTTTCAGGTAAGAATCAAGATAATGACAAAGAACATCCGCTTCTGTTGTGTGATAGTAGTCAGAAAATGTGCGTAGTGCATGGTGGTTGCCAAAACTTCTCTTTTTTTTTGAAGCAACACTGCCAGCAAGTACTGCTAGCTTTAGTTAGCTTCGGTAAAAACCTTGATGTTGAGGCCTGTACCACTAGGTTTGAAGTCGCTCGCCCCTCTTTTATCACACAGCCCTTCACACAGTTTAGCATAAACTAAGCTGAATGGGAATATTCATCTTAATTTGATCTTGTACCAGTTGAGCTTTTCTCTTCACATTTCTTCTACTCGGACGTTAGCTCCACCGCTAGCCAAAGCGCGCTCAGTGTCACACCCAACTCACTCTCTGCCACTGCACTACCATCAAAACTACCGCAATATCAGGTCAAAACCTGCAATCTTAACTTTGACCGTCCGCTGTTTGCAATTTGTTTGAACTGTTGGTAAAATCGATACGCGGTAAAAAATGCTTAGTAGTAGTTAGATTTTAGCCAGTATGTAGCTAGCTATTCCGAAGAATTTATGAGGAATAAAATTAAATCCTAAAAAGTAAAAAACTGGCTGCTTCAATGCCATCTTCAGAAAGCATATCTGTCCTAATGCTGGACTGTACTAAGTTGGATGTGTGAAGTCAGAGTTTCCCAGTCGGATCAGTTTCGGCCCCGGCATAAAAAAATCAAGATGGCGGCTGACCGTGTTTGCTTCGAAAAGTAAATCCGACAGCAATATTCTTACATTTCGTGTGTTTCTAATAGTTGTGCTTGCCTCTACACAAAATGATCTAGCCACACAATCATTTACACTGCGGCAGTTGAGGCTCTGCGGGTGTAAAATGAGCCGTTTCTGCATAATGCTAATATCGCTAATGTTAACCGGCAGTCTCTAAGAAATATCAAGTTTGACTATTATTTATTTGTAACAATAATTACTAAATTCTCAACATAACCAGACTGTCTGGGTTAGCAAAATAACTTGGAGAGACATATGCTTTTGGGTATAAGCCACATTTGTATTATTATTTTATATTTGAGTCACTCATCAGATCTTTCCCCTTGACAAATAGAACAGATTCAAGTAAAAACGAATAAACGTATTTGCCACTTTTTAGTTCTGAAGACAAGTGGAAAGCATATAATGTTTGTGTTTCTGCACGTTTTTCTTGAGTAGTACCTGCATAAATTCACATCATTCTGCCCCTTGATGTCTTGTTTCTGTGTTTTAGTTGCCTTCACCTGGTGTTCCCACTGTGGCTTCTCTTTGTCGTGATTACATTAAAAGGTATGTGAATGGTGTCAGTCACTTCAGGTGAAAATACAATATTCTCGTTCTTTCAATATGTAACTTGTTAACATTTTATCTTGAGTGGTTGACCTACATGTGTATTTGGTTATGCTCAGCATGGCAGTTAAACATGCATAGATTAAACTATTAGTAAATGATTATCTGCCACCATGCTGCTTATTTTTGCATGTATTTTTGCACCTGTGGAGGAGTTAAAGACAAAAGTGGTTTTGTTGCCATTCAAGACTGGATACGTGGCTTTGCCACTCCTACACTAGCATAGTGGGGTGTTGTTGTTTTTTTGTTTGTTTTACATTGTTTTTTATAATTAACACATTTTTTAATATTTGCTTTTTTTTCAGCATGTTACCATTCGCAGTAGTCGAGTTTCCCAATAATAGTGTGGCAGTGATTCCCACCAAATGGTTTACCTCGCCAGCGGAAGATGAGTGCTACTGGCCACCAGGGAAAGTTAATGTGACGAAGGCAGTGATAGACCAAAAAGATCCTCAAAGTGACTGGAAATTTTTTAAACTCACTGTGAGGAGAAAAGCTGGTAAGATTAACAATACAATCTGACTTGGTTAATTTATTCAGTTTTAAGATGTTCTGAATTGCTATTTATTTGTCTGTGTCCTTAGGAACTTATGAAGTTGCCCATTCAAAAATGTTGGACTATGAAGAAAAAAGCGATGTGCAAACAGATTCAGAGTCAAGTGACAGGTTTGGAAGAGGAAAGCGCAAGAAAAGGTGAGCCTATTTGAAATATGAAATGGTTGAATAGATACAAAGTCCAATGCAAAAGCAACAAATTTACTTAAGTAATCATAGAATTTTAATACTTACTGACTTTAAAATGAACTGTAAAAGGCTCACACTCACTTTGTATATATGTATAAAAAATGTTTTTACCAGCTGTTTTAAAATATTCACTAATTTTGGTTTATATACATTTTAAGGCAAGTAATTAGGTCCAGTGAGGAGGAGGAGGAGGAGGAGGATGATGAGTTTGACATCCACATCAGATCTCCATTATCCAGGGCCAGAGCATCTCCTCCACAGCCTCCACCCACCCTGAGACCTGCACAGACACTTCCATCGCCTCCATCCACCCTGAGAACCAGTCAGACACCACCACCTGTAACTCGCTGCTCATTGCCTACACTGCCTCCAACTACCCTTGGTTCTATTCGAGACAACATGTTCATCCGCGTTCTTTCACTGCTTGAACAAATTAAAGAGACTCAAAAAGTCCATGGAAAATTACTACAAACAATTCTTCAGCAAGGTAGCATTGTTGGTTCATCAATCTTCCCATCCACCCCAGAGGGTTTCCCGCTTAAAACTGTGGGTGATCTGCAATCCATTGAACAAAAATTGGCTGATCAGACCTTCATGTCCGACTTGGTATGTATGCAATATCTCACATACAGACTCTCAAACAGCCTCATAGACCTGCCAGCTTACATACAGCCTTATAGACACACAGACAAACTCACAATAAGACTTTCTTTTTCTTTGGTTTCCCCTCAGGTTGCAGCTGTGGCAGATATTGGTGGGTCGACGGTGGACGAGGCCACAAGAAGAATTATGACTTTCCTCTTGGACAACGGTTTGTCGCGACAGTACAACCTGTTGGGCTGCAATGGAAAACGGGAGTTCAAGGCTCTGAGGTTGTTTGAAGTAATATATGATAGGTGTTCATGTGGATATTTGTTCTTTCAAAGGTTTTGTTGTTATCCTGCAGAAACATCCTAACATGCTCAGTTTGAATCAGACGTTCAACTGTGTTTTACAAAATGAGGGGGGACATGCTACAAGTAATATCCAAAAAATTGGAATATGAAAAAGTTTGAAAATATTGGTCAAATAATAAAACAGAACTCATGACACAAAGAGGGAATAATTAAAGCTATTGTTTTTGTAAAACCTCTATATTTTGGCTTATAAGAAATGAAAAGTCAATTTTACTGGTTTCAAAAACAACTTTGAAACAGGTAAAATTGACTTAATTTCTTGTAAGCCAAAATAAAGGCATTTTTCAATAATCACGGCTTGAATTAACTTTTTGTGGCATGAGAGTACATTAAATCAGGGGTTTTTTCCTTCATTGTTTGACCAATGATTTCCAACCTTTTGACAATATTCTTTTTTTTTTTGGGGGGGGGGTTACTTGTATTTTGACTGAAAGAATTCTGGCTCTGAACTTTTTTAATGACAAAATTCAGAGAATCCAAAAATCTGTCAGTTCTACAACACAAATGATAACCCTGCTGCCAAGTAGACCTCGCGTTGTTTCCCTGTTGTTCTCAATTTTAAAACAAGCCTATTGTTAAGAAAGGGGTTTATCAGACTGGCAACCAAATAAAAGCCAAATAAACATTACAAGAATATAATTTGAAAATAAAAATCTCTTCCAAAATGTATTATTTCATTTATTTTCTGAATATACTTATTTTGTTGGTCCCCAAATCGCTTTTATCTTCTCGTACAGTTTAGATTTTGTCAAATATGCCAATTGAACACAATTTTTTGAGACTTGCCTCTTGCTTTTTCAGTCTTGGCTGAGATATCTGTTATCACATGAAGTAAGTGGCTGTTATAATTTGTTCCTTGCAGGAGGTTTAAAGAAGAACGCTATGACCTCTACAGTCACTCGTAAGGATGGGGAAAAGGCGGTTGGGAAGTGGCTCATTGGTACTCGGGACCGTGGAGGAGATAGACTGGCCCGGGCAACCAAAAATGCAACACCGGAACAAGAACCTGAAAACGAGGAAAATTAACTCGATAAGGCCCATCTACGCTCACCTGGCAAAATTGGGAAGTAACATTTCTTAAGATTTTTATAAAAAGGAGACCTCAGTATTTGAAAAAAATGGCAAACAAAAGACTGAAAACAAACCCCCAAAAACTGCTGTAGACCAACAAGAGAGCATTTGTTTTTCTGTCTGTAGAATGGACCTGTCTTGTGTCTTCTATGCATGGAAAACCAAAAGTAACAAACATGGTTTGAGGCTGCTTCATACGAGAGGTGACAGGACACGATCTGTATTAAGAAAAGGATGAATAGGGTCCTATTCTAATCTGGAATTTCTCATGGTGTGCAGAAACCCTGTATATATTTTACTTAAAAAGGCGGACCTTTGTTAAAGAGTTTGACAAAATACTTTTATTTATGTATACTTTAAGTGTTTTTTTTTTGTTTTTTTTTGGCCAGTTCTAAAGGTTAATTCAATCTGGGTAATGTGAATCTTGGTAATGTAAAATGTACATGTGTAATGGGAGGCGTAATTTGAATATGCTTATGTTTTTAAATGTATTAGTTGTTTTACATGTTAACACGTTTTAATAATTGAGTGTTCATCTGCAATTTCTTTTCTTTGTTCAATATTTTAAAATAAAAAAGCTAATTGTATTATTCTTTGTTACGGTATTTCACACAAGAACTGCATGAAATGACTGTAAAATAAGCATCAAGAACGTATTTGTTGGCCCATAATATTTACCATCCTTTAGAGTACCATCAAAGCCCAATAATCAGCCCCTCGTCGGGGAAAACTAGTAGTTGTATTGCTGTTCTCTGCTTTGTGACTGTAGCCTTTACATAAACTATAAGAGTGTAAGAGGGGCCCCAAAATCAAATTTGTTTGCCCATAGGGGCCACTCATGGGTCCCATCAGGTGCCCATAATCAGCCCACATGGGGCCCTCCTTATGTGCGAGAAACCTGGGTTTGCCCATGTGGGTTTTAGCTAGGGCCCATCTAAAGCCCACCTTGAGCCCATCTGGGCTTGCCCACATGGGGCCACTGCGGAGCCCCCGGCCAAAATTAACCAGGCCCCAGTTGAGCAGCCCACATGGGGTCCATTCACCAGCGTATCTCCATCCCACATGGGTGTGTTGACAGGGTCTATATGCCGATATACAGTCAGTCATAGCACCACCTACTGGATGGAAAGAAATGCTCTATTACTGGGCTGTACATACTCCGATCTGACTGAAACTTTACATGTGTCACAAGAACAGATTGGACTCGAGCCGAGAACCGCACTACCGAGGCAGAGGTGGAGTTTGGAAGAGATTTATTGCTACAGAGGAAGGTGAATATGGGAAATGGCTGTGTGGCAAGAGAGTCGAGAGGGAATGGGAGTGGTCCGGTTGGTCTTGTGTTCGGCGGTGGTTCGGTTGGTCCTGAGTTTGGCGGCGGTTGGATCTGAACAGGCGGGGGGAGCAGAGCGTGGAAAACAGCGAGTGGAGCGGGACAGGGAGTTCGTTCCGAGGGGAGGGCTCACGGCAGGAGATCTTGGGTCCAGAACCAGTCTTGAGGGAGTCGGGGGATCCAGAGACATCTCAGAAGGAAGGAGGGGTCCAGGCAGGGTTCAGAGGGGAGCTCGGTCCAGAGCGGGTTCAGCTGGCTGCTGCGACCGGTCCCGGGCAGCTGGTTCTGTCAAGGCAGGGAGGAGAAGCAGAGTTAACTACTCACAAAAATCACAGAAACATGAAGGTTAGAGAGAGTACTGACTGCATGAGTCATATACAACAATCTGGCGACGAGTGGAGAGTTCAGCCGGTCTTTTAACTGCAGAGGTGATTAATGGAATGGGATCCAGCTGCCCAAGTACTGGAGAGGGGGTTGATTATCAATCGCAGCCAGCTGTGACTGCTTAGCTCTGGACCTGCTGAAAGGAGGGAGAGAGGGGGAGCTGGAGGAAGAGAGAAAGGGAAAGACAGACAGGAAGGGAGGGTCTTGGGTGTCAGATGAGGGGAGAGCCCTGACAACATGTGTCATCAGAGTCCAGTTCTGATCACATCCATGGGCCAATACACACTCTCCGTTTCACCACCTGAATGGACAGAAAAAGCTGTAAAACTAACCTGAACCTGCTCCAATCTGCCTGAAATTTTGCATGTGTGATCAGAGTCCACTCCTCATGCCATCCATACGCCGACATAGACCCTTTATTTGTTTACAAACATTGTGACATTTTTTTGTAGGCGGGGCTTATGCTGGAGGCAAAAGCGGAGCGAGAAGTCAAACGGGACTGGGAGCTAACAAGTTTTGTGCGTTGCCTTTTTGGAAAATGGACAGTTTCCAGAAATCTAGTTCTGTCTCGGATATGTCGGACTATGCCCAGACACTCTCTGTACAAGACCGTGACAGCTATTTTAGGAAATTAACTTTAGCGGATGGTAGTAGGCTCGCTGACCCGTACACCTTGCAGGAGTGGCAAGAGGACTTGACTGGGCTGCCGAAGGTGGAGTGGCTGGACATTTACATGTACTTAATTGAGACCCCTTGTGTTTATAGCAAAGAAAAACTTAAAGCATACAAATCACTGGATGCCTATAATTATGTCATAAATGGACTTGTCCAAACAGTACAGTACATCAACCTACGTCCGGATCTTTGTGTGCTGCGGTCCGAAGTTTTGCCAAGCCAGAAAGACTCAAATGTACGACACCTGGGTGATTGTTAATTGTTGATATGATTCTCTGAATACTGTTGGTTGTTTTTTTTAATGAAAAGCTTAAAATATGTGACATTTTCAATTTTATATTACAGTCTTTTCGCCTCAGTGCATTTAACCACAACTGTCTTCGTTCCCTCTGAGCACAAGTGTTCGCTGGAATCCTATAAAACTTTAATTTGTGTTCGCCAATGTCATTCCTCCTATTCTGGCATCCGAAGACACAGCAGGACGACATTTTAGAAAAGTTGATAGAGCCTAGTCCCTCAGTCTTTCGCCTTTCAGTCACGGCCGCGCGGGCTTCCTCTTTTGCCTCCAGCTAAAGCTGTGACGTCATTCGTGACGTGGGTCATTAAAGGGTCTATACACTCGCGGCCACAGCACCACTTGGTGGACATGTATGGATTCGCCGACCAGCGTGGATGCGAGGACCCGTCCATCGCTGCTTGCAGCTTTAATTTATTATTATTTTCCGGACTTTTAAATTGCATTTTTGACGGCCTTATCATACTCCAAAACATGTCAAAGTTGGCATGCGCATTAGGACTGGTGAAAAATTAGATTTTTTTATGGGAGGTGCGTGTGTGTGTGGAAAAATGGCTCCATAGCGCCCCCTCCAAAATTGAAAAAAGTGGTAATTAGGTCAACTGCCACGATGTTTCATCTACAGGTACAATATTTGGTGTGCATGTGCAGCACATCAGGACACACGAAAAAGTCAATCACGACGATACTGTAAACCCAACAGGAAGTTGGCCATCTTGAATTACCTCAAAATTTTTTGAGATTAAAAACTCATCGGGGGTAAGTCCGACAGACCTCAAATTTGGTCAGCACATGCAACAGTCCTTTCTGATGAAAAGTTATCAAAATTCTCTGCAAAAGTTAAAGGGCGTCGCCATGGCGGCTCCCCAAAATATTGATCCTTCGCCATAAAACAGGAAGTGGTGTCTAACTCTCGTAAACATGTTCCAATCTGCCTGAAATTTTACATGTAGGATCAGAGTCCCGCCCTGACCACATACAATTGGTTTTCCACCTCCCCAGTCATAGCGCCACCTTGTGGTAGCAGGAAATACACATTTTTTAACAGTTTGATGCATTTTTCTCAGCCAGATGATCAGATTCACCTCTAATTTGGTGACATAAGCCGAGACATGTTTGTAGGAGCCAATGAGCTCGATTATTATAAATAGGAACCAATCTTTGTCCGGGCAGGTGTTCCGCCTGGAAGGAAAAAATGGTTTTGATCGCCGTGGAAGCCGCCGCTGAAAAGCCAGTAACAATGAATTGTTTGTTTAGATTAAAGCTGTTGGACTACACTTATTTGGAGTAATAAACGCACATTATTGGAACTGCAAGTGTCACACGGACTGCACAGATTCAAATAACTTTTTACCAGCAGTCAAAAGACTTGATTTCCACTGTTAAAAAAAAAAAACATGCACAAATGCAATGAAGGAAATTTAAAAACAACACAAGATAAAACAATCTCTTAAAAAGAATAGACTAAAATCCTACTAAGATCTATAAAAAAAAAAAAAACAGTCCCATTGGGGCATCAGATCAATAAAACAGAGCACACTGGTCTTTTTGAGGCTATGCTTATCTTGGCCGGTGTAATAGTCCTTTTAAGGGAATCTTCTCCGGGGAACAGGCGACGCAGGGCGATGAGTGATGAGCAGCACACTTACTCCTTGGCCTCCGTACCTCCGAGTTCTCCTCACGGCTGGTCCGACGTGATGCAGCGCTGTGGAAGAGGGAGCGTCACTCAGTTTTCGGCACACCATAAAAACAACCAACCACACACACACTGCTGGGTAGGATGGCTCGCGTCCCTTCACTTATCTGGGAATCTGCGTTGTATCAATCCTCCGTCGCTCACTTCAGCCCTCCGTTCCTGCCTCCGTGCAGCCACGACCCAACTCAGTCCGCCTCCGTCCTCTCCCCTCGAACCAGCGCTGCTTACTGCATGTAGCGTGGAGTTTCTTTGGCTCAGTCCACTCTTGTGTCGCTCCACTTTGTTCCCCGTCTGTCCCCAGTTCTACTCACGGCCGCCCTGTTACTCCTCTGCTTTGTTTTCCCCCTGTGCGCTCTCTGTTAGTCCTCCTTTTCTTGCACGTGTCCCTCTTTTCTTCATCAGCTCAGGTAGCTCTGTCCAATCAATTGCAGTCTCCACTAATCAGTGCCAGCTGTATTCACTAATTACAACTCAAAAAAGAAAAAAGATCACTCCACCCAGTAACATGCACACTCAAAATAAACCCATGCAACTACAAAATAGAAACATAACAAAATGACCACTGCAAACAAAACCATGCAACTATAAAATAAAAACTAGACAATTAAAATAACCACTCCAAACCATGCAACTAAAATACAAACTCAGTAACAAAAATACAACTGGTACTGTGACAGTTTCCCCCCCCCTTTAACAATAGTCGTCCCGACTATTCATTCATAACCATACCTAACTGGTGCAAGTCCAAAAGTGGCTCATTGTGAGCGACAAGGCTCACCACTGGGGGCTGCTGGTGCTCTGAGAAGGTCAGGTGGGTCGGCCTGAGCTGGCTCTGGGATAGGCACCATCCGCTCTTGTGGGGCATTAATAAACAGACCAGGAAGCCACCTTGTGGGAGGGGGTAGATCAGGGGGCTGGTCTCCTGATGGCTGCCTTGACTCCTGTTCTGTTTCCTGGTCATCCTGTAACATATCCAAGGGGCATGTCCTGAGATTATTACGGTGTACAGTTCGAACTGGCCCTTCTTTCCCCTCGGGTCGAACCACATAGACTGGGTGGTTTTCTCTCAGCGGTCTGACGACCACCAAAGGCTCTGGGATCCATCTTGGGCCCAGCTTACCTTTTGCTCTCCTGCGGAAGTTGCACACCAACACACGTTCACCTGGAAGCAGTGCCACTCGTCTTACTCTTCGGTTGTATCGTGCTTGATCTCTGTTTTGCCTTTTCTGGGTGTGCTCTTTTGCTACTTGGTAAGCCTTATGTAGGGCCTGCTGATGTCTTTTTACCCAGTCTTGTAAACTGTGGGGCTCTATGGGAGGGCTCAAACCTGTTGCCCAATCCAGTGGGAGACGAGCATGTCTCCCAAAAACAACAAAGTGTGGAGTCAATCCGGTGGTACTATGGGTGGTGTTATTATAAGCCTGGAGAAGGGCTGGTAGCTGATCTGGCCAGTGAGCCTGGGCTTCTTCAGACAAAGAATTCAGCAACTTTAAAAGAGTCTGATTAAACCGCTCACAGGCTCCATTTCCCTGAGGATGGTATGCAGTGGTTCGGCTCTTTTGACACCCATAGAGCTGACAGAGATTACTCACCAAAGCCGATTCAAAAGCAGCCCCCCTGTCTGAGAGAATCCGTTCAGGACAACCAAAAGTCTGGATCAGGCGGGAGTAGAGATCTTTGGCAGATTGATCCCGAGTTGGCACTGCAATGGCATACTTTGAGAATAGATCAATCATTACCAGGATGTAGGGGTACTGATCACCTGAGCGCCCCAGAGACAGGTAGTGCACCCCCACAACTTCAAATGGATATGAAGTAGTGATTGACAGTAATGGTGCCCTCACCTCTGGTCCAGCCTTTGCGCACGCACACTGAGGGCATGTTTCAGTCCACTCCTTTACATCCCTTGTCATCCTCGGCCAATAGCAGCGTTGCCTCAGGGCTGTCAGGGTCCGTTCACTGTTGGGGTGTCCCATCTCATTATGGTAGTCTCTCCACACTCCTTTTGTTTCCTGTTGGGGAATAATCACTTGGAAAAGCTGGAGGTCAGAACCTCTTTCCATATGAGACCGTTTCAGTACACCATCATGTAGTACAATTTTACCCCATTCTTTCAGCAGCTGCTTCAAATACAGAGATGAAGAGTCACGTACCTGGGGGTGAGGCACCTGTTGGTCCTTCCACTGCCGAATCTGGAGGAGGTCAGGGTCACTGGCCTGACGGTCACTCCAGGTGTGATCTGCACCAGCCAGAACCTGGTTTGTCCGTACCAGACTGGCTGGTTCACTCTGCTCCGGCAACCGGGATAGGGCGTCTGCATTTCTGTTTTGGGTACCTGGCCGATATTTGATGGTGTACCTGAAATTTGCCAGTTGAGCAGTCCAACGCTGTTCCACAGCCCCAAGCCGTGCAGTCTCCAAATGCGCCAAGGGGTTGTTATCAGTAAAGACTGTGAATTCTGCCCCATACAAAAAATCTTTAAACTTCTCGGTGACTGCCCATTTAAGAGCTAACAGCTCCAGTTTAAAAGAGCTGTAGTTCTGGTCATTCCTCTCTGGGGGGGTGGAGACTGCGGCTAGCATAGGCAATGACTCTCTCCTTTCCGTCCTGCACCTGAGCAAGTACTGCCCCTAAACCCTCAAAGCTGGCATCCGTATAAAGCCTGAAAGGGAGAGAGAAATCAGCATAGGCAAGGACAGGTGCATTTAACAAAGCCTCTTTCAACCTGTCAAAAGTCTGCTGGCACTCTGGAGACCAGATGACAGAAGCAGTCTTCTTTGCTGTCAAGGCAGTACCACGGGTCAGAGCATTTAAGGGCATAGCAATCTTGGAAAATGCAGGTATAAAACGTCTGTAATAGCCAGCAAAACCAAGAAAAGATTTTACCTGTCTGACAGTCTGAGGTGTTGGCCAGTCTCTCACAGCTGCAGTCTTTTCTGGATCAGTAGCTACTCCATGCTCACTGATCACATGGCCCAGGTAAGTCACTTTTCTTTGGAACAGGTGGCATTTTTGGGTTGCAGTTTCAGCCCATGTTGGTGAAGCTTTTCAAACACTTCCTCAAGGTGCCTGATATGGCTGTCAAAATCAGGGGAGAACACCACTACGTCATCCAAATAAATCAGTAAACAGTCATTTACCAAGTTACCCAGGCAATGCTGCATCAGTCTCTGAAAGGTTGCTGGGGCATTGCACAGGCCAAATGGCATCCTCTCAAACTCATACAGGCCAAAGGGAGTGGTGAAGGCAGTCTTCTCCCGATCAGCAGGGTCCATTCCACTTGCCAATATCCACTGGCCAAGTCCAGGGTGGAGTACCACTTGGCTGCTTTCAGTCCAGTCAGTGACTCGTCAATACGAGGTAGTGGGTAGGCATCTTTGTGGGTAACCGTGTTTAACCTCCTGTAGTCGACGCAGAACCTTCAACTCCCATCTTTCTTTCTCACCAGCACAATAGGGGCCGCCCAGGGGCTCGAGCTCTCTCTCACGACACCAGTGTCCAACATATTCTGTAACAAGGCTCGTAGTTCAGTGTACAAACTTGGGGGGACAGGGCGGTATCTCTCACGGCTTGGGGGAGCTGAACCTGTTGGTATCTGGTGTTTGACCACACCGGTCCGGCCGAAATCTTCGTCATGGCTAGAAAACACATTTGACCATTTCCTTAACAGGTTTATCATCGCCCCCTGCTGCTCACAACTAAGTCCATCTCCCTGTAAAGACAAGACTGGATGAGGCTCCTGCGGGTCTGTACCGTTTTCCACTCCTACTCGCCTTACTGACACTTCTACCACATCTGGTGCCACTGTGTTAATAACTAGCTCTTGCTCCCCTTGGATGTCTGTATCTGCAGTCTCTGTTACCTGAGCCAATGGCTGGCGTTGGGGGACCTCAACTGGATACGGGTTGGGGTTACAAACTCTACAAGGCACTCTGCCCTCCTTCAGATCAGCCAGGGTGCGGCCCACACACCACTCTGTATCACCATTAAGAAAAGGTTCCACCATAACAGTACATACTTTCTTAGGAGCACTTTCAGATACCTGTAGCCACAAGACCATCTCTGACTGCGGTGGGATAATGACTGGCTGTTGTCGTGTTAGCTTGGCGACTCCTTGGTAGGGGGGAGGAGGGCACTCTGCGGCAGCTCGCTGACACTCCGCAAAGGCACGAGACCAGAGGCATCCAACAGTCGAAGGCGCTGTTGTTTTGAATGCTGAAAGCCCTGGATGATTACCCTGGGTGAGAGCATGCCAGACAGGTTTAATAATGTTCATTCCAAGTATGCCCTTCTCTGGACCAAGGCATTTATCATCAACAACAATCACACCCTTTTCAAAAACCTGAACACTTCCTACCACACAGTCCACCAAAGCATAGCCAATATAGGGGATTTCAAGGTTGTTTGCAGCACAAAGGGTCAGCCAAGGGGTGGCATCAACACTCGTTAAACAGGTGCCTTGGAGGTGCTTTTTATACAGACTTTGGCTCAACAATGTAACCTGCGATCCAGTATCAAGCACAACCGGTATCTCACAACCATTCATTCTCACAGTCACATCATGACACTCACCCACCAGGGCGGACCGCGGCTGTGATCTGGGCTCCTTATCTGTGCTGACTGCCCCCACTGCTTGGCCCTCAGCTGCAGGGGGAACTAAAAATCCTGAGGCCTAGATGAACGTTGGGGGCAGTGACGCTGAACGTGTCCAGCCGTACCACAGCGCAGGCAGACAGACCTGCCTTGTGCATCCCATTGGTAGGTAGGGGTTACTGGGCGCCTTCGTCTCATTTCCGGGATCTGGGAGATAGCTGTGTGACTACTGGAAGGGAAAGTATTAGAGGTTAGAGGGACTTCTTTGGATGCTAGATGTGCTTTTACCTCTCCCATTAAGTTGGTTGAAAGGGCCTTAATCTGCTCCACTATCCCTTTCCTCATCTCTCCCAGCAACTCCTGCTGTAATTCAGCTCGTATCTGTCCTTTTAATTGCTCTATGTTCATAGTTGCATTTCTTGGAACAGCAACCCTCTGTGTCAGAACGACCTCCTCCCCCTCCTGAGATTCCAGTTCGAGGGCCCGGGCCTCTTTGCACAAGTCATCAAAGGTCATACGTTGGTTCCGCCTCAACTGCCTGCTTAGCTCTTGTTTGATTGATCCAGGTTGGAGACCGACCATCAACTGGTCCAACAACAGATCATCACTTTCTTCTGTTCCTTCTTCATCTCGTTCCTGCCATCTGCTGAAAGACTCCCTCAGTCTGAGTATAAAAGCATTTACATTTTCAGTGGGTTGTTGTCTACAATTTAAAAAAACTAACCCACAGCTGAGCTTTAGAGGCAGGTCTAGCATAAAGTCTCTGCAGCACATCTAGCACCTTCTGTCCAGTATTTTTGTCTCCAAGGCTAATGAGCTGCAGTTCTCGTTTAGCCTCTCCTTCTAAGGCACCTAGAATAAAATCAGCCTGCTGTTGCTGGTTCAGTCCTTGCGCCCTCAGCATGGCCTCCACCTGACTCTTCCATTCTATAAATTTTGCTTTGTCACCAGAAAATTTAGGAATCCAAGCAGCCCCCAGAAACCATGGCATCACAAACTGAGCAACCGTTGGAGAACCACTACTACTGAGCTGTGTCCATTTTTGTATATATATATATATATTTTTTTTTTTAACAGTGGAGCTGGTATCCTGCTGACAACACCAGAAAAACCCTACTGTCACACAGACTGCACAGATTCAAATAACTTTTTACCAGCAGTCAAAAGACTTGATTTCCACTGTTAAAAAAACATGCACAAATGCAATGAAGGAAATTTATTTCCTAAATTTAAAAACAACAACACAAGATAAAACAATCTCTTAAAAAGAATAGACTAAAATCCTACTAAGATCTATAAAAAAAACAGTCCCGTTGGGGGCATCAGATCAATAAAACAGAGCACACTGGTCTTTTTGAGGCTATGCTTATCTTGGCCGGTGTAATAGTCCTTTTAAGGGAATCTTCTCCGGGCAACAGGCGACGCAGGGCGATGAGTGATGAGCAGCACACTTACTCCTTGGCCTCCGTACCTCCGAGTTCTCCTCACGGCTGGTCCGACGTGATGCAGCGCTGTGGAAGAGGGAGCGTCACTCAGTTTTCGGCACACCATAAAAACAACCAACCACACACACACTGCTGGGTAGGATGGTTCGCGTCCCTTCACTTATCTGGGAATCTGCGTTGTATCAATCCTCCTCGGCATCCGTCGCTCACTTCAGCCCTCCGTTCCTGCCTCCGTGCAGCCACGACCCGACTCAGTCCGCCTCCGTCCTCTCCCCTCAAACCAGCGCTGCTTACTGCATGTAGCGTGGAGTTTCTTTGGCTCAGTCCACTCTTGTGTCGCTCCACTTTGTTCCCCGTCTGTCCCCAGTTCTACTCACGGCCGCCCTGTTACTCCTCTGCTTTGTGTAAGGGGTGACACCAGGGGGTGTCGCTGTGGCCCCACAGGTAGAACCCTGATAAATAGGAAGTGGGTAGCCCAGCCCCTCGTGTGGTGCTAGTTTCTGTGGGGAGCCAGGCTGTTTGCTGGACCCACGCTGTGTTGGTCGCGTTTGAAGCGTTGGGTGAGTGGTAGGAGAATATTACGCCATTTTGGAAGTGTGAAAGAGTGATAGTGGTGTGCAGGTCTTAATTGTGTTTTGTGATAGGACCAAATGCGGTTTTAAGCCAAGTGATGGTGAGGACCCGTGGTGGTGATTGAAGCTGTGTGTGAGGCGTTCATGACATGCAGGTACAGTGGGTTTTTTAGAATTTTTATCAACAAAATAAAGTTTTTTAAAAAGTTAGTTGTACATTTTGGTAATTTTATTGTTGTTGTTTTACAGCACTGTCCATTGTCACCTGCTGTCCTTGTTAGTGTTTTTTTGCTTTTGTTAGTCCGTCCCCTAGGGAGGTTAAATTGTATATTCAGCCTCTGTGTTTGTGTGTACGGACGGACTGACTTATTAATCTTAAATGTTTTTTGTTTGTCTTGGTCACTTCCCCTAACCCTGCGCGGCCAAGTTAACCCTGTAAGACCCGATCGTGTGAGGTGTTGAGTGTACATTGCAGTGAATTGCTGTGCTTTTTGTAAATCGTCACATATTGAGTGGTTTGCAGTGGTTTTCTTTTGCGGATTTGTTCCGCCTGATTATACACGTTTGCTGTGTCTTCGGGTCCCTTAAAGTTATCTCTGGTACAAGTAGTTATAGAAAAAGTTTGACCAGCCCTTTTCTATGTATAATAAATAAAGAAATATATGCTACAGATTCCGCGTGTTTATGTGCATTGGTTTGGTAGCATTTGGCGTCATGAACAGGATAACTTGGGAAGTGACCAGTTAAGTTTTGTTTAGTACAAGGACAGCAGGGGCAGTGGGAGGAGGCACGCTCCCAGGAGACTGCGCTGACCTGGTTGGGCTGTTTACAACCATGAGTGAAGAAGACAGGCAAGCTATGTCGCAGCGTATCAAAGAACTTGAGACTGAGTTAGCAGCACTGAAGACTGCTAATCAAACTGTTAACATGGACACTGGAGGGCCGTCTTCCTCAACGGGGGCGGTAGGAGGGGGGGTTATTCAAACATCAGCCCCTGTTATATATGTCCAGCAGGACAGGAAGCTGCCATCATTCTCTGGGACGGTGGACAATGACTCATGGACTTTGGATGAGTGGATAGAAAAAATAAAATATTTTGCACAAGCCCGGGGGGCAACTGAAAAGGAGCGAGCGCAGTTAGTTTATGATCATCTAGAGGGAGCTGCTCGTACAGAGGTGAAATTCTTGCCTATGGAACAGAGGGAGTGTATGGACTCAATATTTAAAGTTTTGAAAGAAGTGTATGGGTGTAAATATTCACATGTGGCATTACAACGTACATTTTTTAATCGCAGACAATTGGACGGTGAATCGTTGATTGATTTTTCGCATTCACTGATGGATTTAATGGACATGATTGTTAAGTCGGATGCCCAGGCTGCCTCTTTTGCCGCCTCAAAAGATTTGAGGGACCAATTTTGTGACGGGGTACGGGATCAGGCTTTAAAAATCAGGCTCCGGGATTTAGTTTGTGCCAATCCAACTTGGACCATTCGGGAGGTTCGTGCTGAAGCCACTCGATGGATGGCACAGTGTGGTGGGCAGTTTAAGTCTAAAAACAGTGAATGCAACTTAGCCTCTAACGAAACTGTTGCTTCATGTGAAAGTGTTTCGGGCTCCTTACAATACAATGAGTTAATGTCACTTTTAAAAGCGCAACAGACCCAACTTGATTTAGTTGTTAAAGCACTTGCCTCCCAAAGCGCACCTCCAGCGAGAACCCGATTTACGAGACCCAGACAAACAACTGATGGGAAACCTATCTGTTTTAGGTGTGATCAAGCGGGTCATATTGCACGGAACTGTCCTGTGAAAGATGGACCTAAAGAGGGCACGCAGAGTCAGCTTACGGAAAACTAGAGCCTGCCAGCGTTCAGAGCCAAACGCTGGTGGGGGGGCATTGGGCTCTAGTAATACGGATTCTGAATTCAATGTAAATCATTTGATTGGAGAATGTTTAGATGCTGAGATTGATTTTGCGGGGGTCATGGTTCCTTGTTTATTGGACAGTGGTTCCATGGTGACCACAATAACTGAGAGCTACTTTAATGATCATTTCTCCCACTGGTCTGATATGCAATTGAAAGATTGTAACTGGTTGGGTTTAAAAGCTGCTAATGGTTTGAACATACCATATCTGGGCTATATAGAACTGGACTTACACATTTTGGGGGTGTGTCTCCCGTGTCGTGGTGTTTTGATTGTTAAAGATCCCACTGACAGTCATATGAGGCAAAAGAAGTTAGCTGTACCGGGTGTGCTTGGTATGAATGTGTTTAATCCCTTGTACTATGAACTGCTGAGGATTCATGGCCCTGACCTTTGGGAGGCAGCAGTGTTCAGATCTGCCCCAACCGGCTTGAGGAAGGTTCTGCGCTGCTGTCAGGTGATGGAGGCCATGACCAGCTCCCCAGATCCTCATCCAGTAAGAGTGCAGGGTAAGAAGCCTTTTATTATCCCAGCAGGCACCTTGAAGTATGTCCCAGTAACTTGTCCACATGTTCCGCTTAACCAACCTATAGATCTAGTGGTGGAACCATTAGGGCCTGAATACAATGAACTACCAGAGGGGCTGTTGGTTTCGCCTTCATTGGTAAAGGCAGAACGGGGGAAAGCATTTGTGCCCGTTACTAATGTAGGTACTACAGATGTTTGGTTGTCTCCACGTAGAATAATTGCTACTGTTCAAACAGCAGATGTGGTTTTTGGGGAGCAGGCGCAGATAGAGATTTCTGTAGACTCAGAGAGTTGTACAGCTTTTATTAAGAGTCATGAGGCAACTGTAGGGGAAGCAGAATTTAACCTACCAGAGTTTGAAAACTTAGGGGAGGAGGAGAGACATCGAGCGAGGGCGCTGTTAAATAAATATAGTGCAGTGTTTGCCAAAAATGATCTAGATGTAGGTTGCACAAACTTGATTAAGCATGAAATCCCATTGTTAGATGAGGCTCCAGTGCGACAGCCGTATCGAAGAATTCCACCCTCCCAATATGAACTTGCACGTAACCATATACAACAGCTGTTAAAAAGTAACATAATCAGAGAAAGCAGTAGCCCATATTCTTCACCAATAGTTTTGGTGTTAAAGAAAGATGGTTCTCTTCGTATGTGTGTTGATTATCGGATGCTTAATGCAAAAACGAGAAAAGATGCGTTCCCTCTGCCCAGAATAGAGGAGTCTCTTGATGCATTGGCTGGTGCGCAGTGGTTCTCAACACTAGATTTGGCCAGTGGTTATAGTCAGGTGGAAATGGCTGAAAAGGATAAGGCAAAAACAGCATTTTGTACACCCTTCGGTTTATTTGAATTTAACCGTATGCCTTTCGGGTTATGTAATGCGCCTGGCACCTTTCAGCGACTCATGGAGCGCCTATTTGGGGACTGCCGTTATCAATCTGTTCTCCTATATTTGGATGATGTAATTGTTTTTTCTTCTACGGTCCAGCAACATCTTGACCGATTGGAGCAAGTTTTTTCTCGTTTAGAAACTCAAGGGTTAAAAGTTAAACTGGCTAAATGTAATTTCTTTCAAAAGTCTGTTAAGTACTTGGGCCACGTTGTGTCTGCAGAGGGTGTATCCACAGATCCTGATAAGGTGGCAGTGGTGAGAGATTGGAAACAGCCTGAAAACTTGGCAGAGTTGAGATCATTTTTAGGTTTTGCCTCATATTATAGACGGTTTATTGCTGGGTTTTCAAGTATGGCTGGCCCTTTGAATAAACTGGTTGCAAAACTTCTCCCTGCAGGTAGGAAAGGTAAAACTCCAAGGAAGCCATTAGCAGAAGTCTGGGATCTTGCATGTGAACAAAGTTTTTTGCACTTAAAACTGCCTTGATAACCACCCCTGTTCTGGCCTATGCAGATTTTTGCTATCCTTTTGTCCTGGAGGTGGACGCAAGTCATGAAGGGCTGGGCGCAGTATTATCCCAGGAGCAGGGGGGTAAGTTGAGACCCATCGCGTTTGCCAGTCGAAGTCTGAAACCTACAGAACGTAATATGAACAATTACAGTTCTATGAAGCTCGAGTTGGTTGCCCTTAAGTGGGCAGTAACTGAGAAGTTTAGAGAATACTTACTTGGAAATAAATGTACAGTGTATACAGATAACAATCCTTTAAGTCATTTAGCAACTGCAAAATTAGGTGCCACTGAGCAGAGGTGGGCCTCAGAATTGGCATCTTTTGACTTAACTCTAAAATATCGCCCGGGTTCCCAGAACTCCAATGCAGATGCCTTGTCCCGACTTCACCCAATTATTGAGAATGGGTCTTTAGAGGAGGGCGAGGGAGTGTCAGGGGTTCTGGCAGAAATAAGGGCGCTTCCCGGGGTTGGAGCCAGGTGATTTGTGTACCATGCAACGGCAAGATCCAGTAATTGGCAGTATTTTGAAATACTGGGAACAGAGGCGGATGCCTAATAGTACAGAAAGACAGGAACTAAGTAAGGGCTCGAGAGAACTAGTCCGTCAGTGGGGCCGCCTCAGAATGAAAGATTCCGTCCTCTATCGTTGTGTTTATAGTCCCGATGGGGGGGGGAGTTTCAGCAACTGGTGCTGCCCCAGTGTTTACAGGAGCGTGTCCTTCGCTTACTACACGATGAACATGGGCATCAGGGGGTAGAGCGAACTTTACAACTGGTTCGCGCTAGGTGTTATTGGCCTAACATGCACAGTGATGTGGAGAAGTGGTGTAGAGTCTGTGAGAGATGTGTGCTCTCTAAAGCATTAGTACCTAAAACAAAAACTTATATGGGTACAATTAGAGCGTCCCGGCCTCACGAGATATTGGCCATAGACTTTACCATGTTAGAACCTTCTACAGATGGGAAGGAAAACGTGTTAGTGATGACTGATGTTTTTTCCAAATACACACAGACGGTGGCCACTAAGGATCAGAAGGCAAGCACAGTGGCAGATGTTCTGGTCAAACATTGGTTTCAATTGTTGGGCCCGCCGAGTCGTATCCATTCTGATCAGGGCAGAAATTTTGAAAGTAGTCTCGTGCAACAGTTGTGTAAAATTTATAACATCAGCAAAAGTCGTACTACGCCCTATCATCCGTCCGGAAACGGTCAGTGTGAGCGTTTTAACCGGACACTGCATGATCTGTTGAGAGTCCTTCCACCTGAACAGAAGCGTAGATGGCCTAAGCATTTATCACAGGTAACATATGCTTACAACACCACTGTGCATCAATCAACAGGCAAAACCCCTTATTTTTTAATGTTTGGAAGGGAGCCAAGGTTGCCTGTAGACATGTTGATTGGGAATGAAGAGGCTGAGCAGGATCTTCCTTTGGAGGAGTGGGTGGAGGAACACCAGAAGTCCCTCAATGTAGCTTATGAGACTGTACAGAGGAAGTTGGAGAGGAGTCGAGCACAGAGACAATTGAAAGAGCAGGATCGACAGATGGCTGACGATTTTGAAGAGGGTGATTTGGTGTACACAAGAAATCACTCAGTCAGGGGAAGGAATAAAATTCAAGACTTTTGGGATTCAACCCCCTATCAGGTAGTCTGTCCCCCACCCCTAAGAGGCGTTGTTTACTCTGTAGTTCCTGTAGGGCAAGAGGGCCCCCTCCGCCAAGTGCATAGGACAGAGTTGAGGAGTGTCCCAGAACGTAGGGCAGAGGATAATAACGTTCAAGGGATACCGACTGAGCTATTAGAGGCAGATCTGTCCAAACCAGAGGATGAATTAGGGTTAGACAGTGACGCTATGGTTTCTACTGTGAATGAGGATCAAGGGTTGTCTGACATTCAGCATCTCCCTGGCCGAGATCCCACTAAGGAAACTGGCACCACCTTAGTTTCTGAGCCTCGGAGGTCAGTTAGAAAAACAGCAGGACAACATTCGAATTTACATAGACTGCCACAGTCCGCATGTGTTAATAAAGCGGCAGTATAATTTTTATGACTTTTGTTTTAAAGTCGTCGGGTCGACGATTCTCCTTGTTGGGGAGGGATGTAAGGGGTGACACCAGGGGGTGTCGCTGTGGTCCCACAGGTAGAACCCTGATAAATAGGAAGTGGGTAGCCCAGCCCCTCGTGTGGTGCTAGTTTCTGTGGGGAGCCAGGCTGTTTGCTGGACCCACGCTGTGTTGGTCGCGTTTGAAGCGTTGGGTGAGTGGTAGGAGAATATTACGCCATTTTGGAAGTGTGAAAGAGTGATAGTGGTGTGCAGGTCTTAATTGTGTTTTGTGATAGGACCAAATGCGGTTTTAAGCCAAGTGATGGTGAGGACCCGTGGTGGTGATTGAAGCTGTGTGTGAGGCGTTCATGACATGCAGGTACAGTGGGTTTTTTAGAATTTTTATCAACAAAATAAAGTTTTTTAAAAAGTTAGTTGTACATTTTGGTAATTTTATTGTTGTTGTTTTACAGCACTGTCCATTGTCACCTGCTGTCCTTGTTAGTGTTTTTTTGCTTTTGTTAGTCCGTCCCCTAGGGAGGTTAAATTGTATATTCAGCCTCTGTGTTTGTGTGTACGGACGGACTGACTTATTAATCTTAAATGTTTTTTGTTTGTCTTGGTCACTTCCCCTAACCCTGCGCGGCCAAGTTAACCCTGTAAGACCCGATCGTGTGAGGTGTTGAGTGTACATTGCAGTGAATTGCTGTGCTTTTTGTAAATCGTCACATATTGAGTGGTTTGCAGTGGTTTTCTTTTGCGGATTTGTTCCGCCTGATTATACACGTTTGCTGTGTCTTCGGGTCCCTTAAAGTTATCTCTGGTACAAGTAGTTATAGAAAAAGTTTGACCAGCCCTTTTCTATGTATAATAAATAAAGAAATATATGCTACAGATTCCGCGTGTTTATGTGCATTGGTTTGGTAGCATTTGTTTTCCCCCTGTGCGCTCTCTGTTAGTCCTCCTTTTCTTGCACATGTGTCCCTCTTTTCTTCATCAGCTCAGGTAGCTCTGTCCAATCAATTGCAGTCTCCACTAATCAGTGCCAGCTGTATTCACTAATTACAACTCACAAAAAAGAAAAAAGATCACTCCACCCAGTAACATGCACACTCAAAATAAACCCATGCAACTACAAAATAGAAACATAACAAAATGACCACTGCAAACAAAACCATGCAACTATAAAATAAAAACTAGACAATTAAAATAACCACTCCAAACCATGCAACTAAAATACAAACTAAGTAACAAAAATACAACTGGTACTGTGACACAAGCATTGGTCTCGGCTCTGTTCATCAGACGCGGTAAAGTTGTCGGCGGGTCAACTATTTACATCCTGGTGAAGCACCTCAGGGGCTTCAAGCATTGGTTTAGCCTCTACAATGTTGATGATTCACAGAGAAAATGGTGACTCGTCAGCAAAGGGCGTGGGCATGGTGGTGCGGCGAATTTCCTGAAAATTAAATTATTCCTATCTCAGCTGCAAATGGTCCAATCTGGACCAAACTTCATGTGATGGACACCAGTCATGGTCTGAACACATCCACAATCGTAAATTTGAAAATTCTCATAGCGCCACCTATTGGCAATAACAAGTATATCTCATTACATTTGCACGTGCCATTGCCCGATAGTTTATCAAATCATTTTCAAATTTGGACAGATCACTGTTCACACCTTGACGATGCCACAGTGTGAAGATTTTGATGATTTATAAAATACTGTTGCCATGGCAATGAATCATTGCCTTAACAAACTAAGTACTTTCTGACAGAGTAAAAATGTTCAAACGCTCACTAAAATTAACACACACATCACGACTGGTGAACCATTTCAGGTTTTGTGGGAATTTCATCTGATTGTGGCAAAATGGCTCCATAGCCACCTGGAAAATTTCAAACATTTACTATGGCTAATACGTGTCACCTACAGGTATGAAATTTGGTAGGCGTATGTAACTGGTCAAGACACACAAAAATGTAATTGACACCGATGTTCCAAATCAAACAGGAAGTCGGCCATTTTGAATTATGTGTCAGATGTATATACAATTTTGGGTCATTTTTGACTATTTAGCTTTAATTGTAGATGTTTTTTCTGGTCAGTGGGGTTCTGTAGTGTCTGCCTGATGGCAGCAGCATGAAGGAGTGGTGGAGGGAATGTGAGGGGTTTTAAGTGATGAGGGTGGCTTTCCTCATCTCTGAGCGTCCATACAGTTCACACAGGGTTGGCTGGGCTGTTTGAGTGATTTTTCTGGCCTGATTTATTATTCAGGAGAGTTTTGTTTTGTGTTTGATGGTGATAAAGTTGAACCAGCTTGAGATGTTATAGGTGAGGATGGATTTGATGAGTAAACGAGGGTTAAAATGTCTTTGCTGACGTTAAAAGAACTGAGCTTCCTGAGCAGGTGGAGATGCTGCTGTGCTTTGTTGTAGACAGAGTTCGCGATCATGGTCAGATACCGCTGAGGACAGTTTTTAGGTATTTTATTTGTATTTTTATTGACTGTGTGCATCCGTAGGTTGTTGATAAATTTATGAATTCTGTGTTTTTGTGCTGTAAGGAGAAAAATGAGGGTTTAGTTATGAACTAAAGGCTCAAAGTGAGGTTTAGCTGATGTTTGTCTTGTTCATACAAAACTTTAACTGTGGTTTGACATGTATTAAAATATTACTAACAGTGAAGTTACTCTACTAGTTGCTATTCTTTGTTGTTGTTCTTGAAAACCTTCAGATTCTGCAGTTAAAAGACAATTTAGGTGGAACTGAATCTGCAGCCAGTGGCGTAGTGGTTAGCACTTTCGCCTTGCAGCAGCAAGAGTCCCGGCTTGCCCGGGATCTTTCTGCATGGAGTTTGCATGTTCTCCCTGTGCATGCG
Source organism: Acanthochromis polyacanthus (assembly GCF_021347895.1). Taxonomy (NCBI): domain Eukaryota; kingdom Metazoa; phylum Chordata; class Actinopteri; family Pomacentridae; genus Acanthochromis; species Acanthochromis polyacanthus. Next base: position 30,501,384 of record NC_067127.1, on the reverse strand, counting down.
TGGGTTTTCTCCGGGCACTCCAGCATCTTCCCACAGTCCAAAAATATGCTGAGGTTAACTGATTACTCTAAATTGCCCGTAGGTGGGAATGTGAGTGTGATTGTTTGTCTGTATACAGGGTGACCCAAAAGTTTGGAAACAAATGAAAAGTCTATAATCCAAATAATATAATGTTATTTCAATAAATCAGTACCACAGATATATTCAGAAGAGAAACAGATTAGTGTAAAACAAACATTTCGACATGTTCATGTTTGTTTCATATACAAAGTTGTGAGCGTTTCCACCAACTGGTTACACTGGTATCTTCTGGAATGTATCTTTATTCATGCTTATGAAGGTTCCTCAAACTGGCCAGTAAATGCTGCCTCATAGTACTTTTGGATGTTTGAAAAAATTAAAACTGTCAGATACTTTACCATCAAATACTTTGCATTAAAGTTTTGTGGAAATTAGCTGCTTAAGATGAGACGTAGACAGTTGCACGATGAGTTTTCTTGAATATTTTCACCACGGCTGAACCTCTTTTTCAGAAATAAACTTTCCCTGAGGCTCTGTGGTTCCAGGAGGCAGCAGGGCCAGATACACCGGAGTGATGGCGCCCTCATCTGGTGACTTTGTTGCTTTGTCACCCGCCATATCGGTGCGGACCCACCCTGGACAGCAGGCGTTCAGCAGGATCTGGATGAAACACATACACAATTAGAAATTCAGGTTGGAAATGAGACTTATTTGGATACAATAACCCCCAAAAATTGCATATTAAACATATACAATCCCATTTAGCAGTATTTCTACTGTGTTTTATCTCTTCATTTTATTGAAAGTTTGAATAAAAGTTTGATTTACCCCATCATTTGGTCGCTCCTTGGACAGACGACGAGCCAGAATCATGGACAAAGTCTGCAGAGAAACACACATTTAGAATCATTATTTCTATAAATATATCATTCAAGAATCACATTTTTACGCATTTTAAGACCCTAACATGTACTCAATCGCACCGTCAGGCCAGTTTTCGACACACCATACGCTGTTTCTGGCCAGCCATCTTCCTTGTGTTTTCCTTTCTGTGCTTCAGTGACAAATCTCTGCATCAGTCCCACCAGCTCTTCCTCGGTTATGTCCTCACTGCGAAATCGCTGCTGCAGAGCCGGACTGCAGTCTTTCAAAGCCCAAGAACCCCCAAGGCTGGAGACGTTCACAACACGACCTGAAACACAAAATACAGGACATCTGAAGCTCATAACTGTTCAACAAACCTCGATAATCAGCATCTTAAAATGCATAAAAACCAAAAAAGTTCTAGATTTAATTTTAAAATGTAAAAAATGTTTGCTTATTGCTCTGCATGCCAGTAACAACATGTTTTTTGTTTTAAAAATCATTCATAGCGGTTAAGTTTAAGTGTTTCTTTGTTTGGCAGCAGGTGGAGCTTTGACTTTTATTGGGTTATTCTTTAGTATAGATGTACAAAGTTTAAACTTTGTACATCTGGATTTGAGCAGTTTACTACATTTGTTCATGTCAAAGTTCTGGTTTCTGCTGAAATGCTCTGTGGTTTCACTTTGACTTTGGTTGGATCACCCTGGAAGACTTGTCCTGAAGCCACTCCAGACTTTTCTTGTCTGTTTTCTTTGAGTAATTGTTGTATTTAAAGGTAAACTGTTGCTTCTCCTCAAATATCTTTCTAGCTTTCATCCTTTTTTCAGTTCTGCAAAGTCTACTCATTTCTGCTAAGACTCCCAATCATAGCATGATGATGCCACCACCATGCTTCACCTTAAGAATTATAAGGTCATGGAAAGTCAAGATTGTTGGCCTGATATAGCACTTGGAGATAAGTTGTCTTATAATCAGGCAAGGTGAACTTTTTCTTTGTGCTTTCAAAGTCTATTAAATGCCATTTAATAAACTCCCAGGATGTCTAAAGCTCCGCTATAACAAAGACTGGCGATCGTGTTTAGCCCAGATTTCTTCCACTTCAGAAATGCTGATTCTGCCTGAGAATCTTAAAAGCTTTAAAAACCGTTTGATACCTGAACAAATTCACAGAGACTTTCTGGGATTTTGTATCTTGTTTCTGTCCTGATTTGCAGTTGGACAACACAGGCGTGTTTCTAAATTTACTCCAATCTAGTGGTCGTATCGCAAGGATAATGAAAAGAAACAGGGTGTACTGCATGAGTCTGGATAAGTTCTAAATCCACAACATTTTTTGTGTAGTCTGATCATTCTTTCCAGCAGACTGATGTGTTGATTTGAGCAGACCACAAATTAAATCTGTGTGTTCGTACCTCCGGCTTTGATGAGAGGCAGGAAGTGAGTCAACATGTCTCTGGTGGCGAAGAAGTTCGTCTTCAGGGTCACTTCGGCCTGGACAGCAAATGGAGTCGGATCTGCCACTGTAAAGAAAGAGTGAACAAGTTGTCATTAATTTATAGTTCCAAATGCGAAGAATATCTGACAGCAGTTCAGTAATGAACGCTAGGCTTTTGTTAAGAAAACAAAAGCACTCAGGGCTGCACCATATTCGTTTCAGCATCGATATTATGTGTGGATCCCCAATAGTCAAAAATGCAAAAAGTGCAAACACTCGATTCACAGGAGTTCGTTAACATGCACGCTGCACATGAGCACAGCAAAGAACTGGAGAGAAACAGAAATGCAGCATCACTTGTATGGAAGTATTTCATTATGTTCAACAAAGACAGGTTCTCATTTTACAATTGTTGCCACTGCATGAGACAACGCAGCTCATTTATTTGACAAATTATATCAGCAACACAAACGTTTGCACAATGATTGCAAAGTCAGATCTGAAAGCCATCCGAAATCAAAACAGTGCAAGCGTTAAATGGCTCCAAACAGCATTTTTCATCTTTTATTTTAAATTATTTTTTATTTTTCATGTAGATGCTCCTCTGACAAAATGACTGAATTGTTCTAGATCAGGGGTCGGCAACCCGCGGCTCTTTCATCCTTCTGTTGTGGCTCCCTGTAGCTTTGGAAAAGAAATAATCAGCAGGCTATTTAATTAATATTTCTTTTATTTTAGTTTGTTAATTTTAAAAATTTAATTCTAAATTTGAAGATTATGGTGATCTTGTAATATCAAAATAAAACGTCTTAATTTTTGTCTGTCAAAATATGCGTCCCAGCGTGTATTCATTTGGAGTCCTGTTGATCTTCGAATTCCAGTGTTTGCTCTACATTCATTCAGCAGCGGCTGGCCACCATTCTAAATACCAGCCGTCTCTCCTTCAAATTTCTTTGTTTTTTATTGTCGCAAATACACCACTACCGCACGTCTCCGCCTTCACAGCAGAGTCCTGCATTGTGTCGGGTACTCGTCAGTACTAAGGTAAACTACAGATAATTGTCTTGCTCAGTATCTACTCTTTGATATGTCAGGTTAATACGACGTTACTCGCGAGAGCACGGCTCGATGTCACGTCCAGCATCCAGGCAGCAGGTCAGAGAGTCAGAGGAGTGTGGTTTTGGAAAATAGAGCAGCGACTTACCGGAGAAAAGTTATTAGCTGAAGATAACTCATAATACATTTTACAAGTTAAATAGACATTCACAAAATATTGATTTCGAGCTAACATTATGTAACATATGAGGTCCAGGAGCAGAAATGACATTAACCAAGTAAGATAAATCTTAGTGGTAGGACACAGTTTAAAAAATGAATCTATCTAATTAGAGGCTTTGTAATTAATTAATCATCACTGATGGCATCAAATAGCAATATCTGACATAATCAGCAAAGTTTTTCAATTTAAATAATTTTTGGTTGATGACTGAACTGGTGAACAGACATGTACGTTAACTTAAACAAGAATATTTCATTTATATTTATCTGTCTGCTACATTTACAGATTACTGTAAAATCAAAGTTCATTTATAGCAATTATATTCAATATTTTAAAGCTTTTTGTAAACTCAAGCACCTTGAGCATCTCAAAAAGAGGTCTATTATGGGATGGATACACCGGCTGAAGTGCTGCGGTGATCAGAAAACTATTTGTTGCACAGTTTGCAAATAACCACGCTTTTATCCAAGCTGCCATCAGGAAGATTTTTAAAAGAAACTTTCTGCTCAACACACTAAGAGTGTTCTCGTCTTCAATCACTGTTCACCAGACTTTGTTGTGCGCTGACAGTGCATCCTGTGAATCTTCTTCACGGCTGGAAAACAGACTTTAGGTTCATAGCGCTACCTACCTGGCTGGAGTGTTCATCAGTGTTATGGGTGTGCCAGAAATTTGGGAACTGAGAAAGGTGCGGTTAAATACATAATTTCTTTAATGCATTATTTTTTTATTAATTAATTAATCAAAATTAACGAGGGCATAGAGGTAAAAAGCGATATATGCAGTGTTGTCTTCATTTTAAATGCCAAAAGGATTTCTGATGCAAATTTGTGCACTTTTTTCATATTGTAACGTTATGGATTTTTTTCCAATACTTTGCAGCCCCATGTAGTTATTAAATCCCTGGATTAGATAACACTCAAGCACATTTAGATATAAATAAAAATAGTGCAACCCCACTAAATAATACAATAAATAGTGGTAATGATGGGTCAAATTATGCTAATGTATGTTTTAAATGTTAATAGTAGCATAAGACTGCAGATTGGTGCCAATTTAAGCTGCATATCTAAGCTGTAGTAGTTTAGTCTTTCTGACACAAGAATTTCCTTTGAGATTAGTAAAGTTCTGTTTTACATTAAGCATCAGTGTTTGCGGCTTCAGTGGAGTTCCGTATTCATCAGTGTCTCGTTTTATTCTCACCTTTGAATGCGATCGCAGCGTTATTGATGAGGATGTCGACTCCTCCGTATTTCTCTTTGAAGAAAGCTGCTGCAGCTGTGATGCTGCTCAGATCATTGATGTCCAGCTGATGAAACTTTGGACTGAGTCCCTCAGAGGACAAAGACTTCACGGCTTCCTCACCACGACCACTAAGACAGGAGGAAAAACTCTTATTTACTGTCATTTTATCGTCATAAGACACAGATGTGCAATGTTTTTCTGTTAGTACTGCTTTGCTCTTTGATTTCAAAGGTCCTAAAAACACATTTTCAGCTACTTTTAGTGATTTATTATCAGCCAAAGTTGGAGATTCTGATGTTCTGTACTTTTATCTGAGCTCTTCAAACTGGTTTCAAACTGGAAGGAGGCAAAAAGTTATGATGAAAGCAATTAAATCTAATTACATAACAACTTCACACTCTTGATGAAGCAGAATAACAGAGTTGTTTTATAACGCGAAAGTCTTCTGGCAAGTCTGGAAAATTCTGTCTGGAATATTACATTTAGCCACAAAATTGAGATTTTCAAGGGTATTTGTTGCATAAAATAGCACAAAATGTGAAAAAATAAATGTAAAAAGATGAACTCATGCACACTGTGACATGTTCCTGCACAGGTGTGACCAGGTGAGCGACCTACACGTCTCTGGATGTGAGGTAAACGTCGCCCTGGAACTGCTTGCAGAGTGCTCGGACGATGGCCAATCCGATGCCCTTGTTGCTTCCTGTTACTACGGCAACCTTCACTGACATGTCTGCCAAAAGATTAAGAAAGGTGTGAGGTCAAATATTAAACACTCAGACTGATCCTGCTCCACCTTCAACACACAAACCAACGTTAAGACTTATGACACAGTGACTTTATCGTTTGTGTGAAAGTAAACTCTTTGGACCTTAACCCTACAGACATGTAGGGTTAAGGTTAAGGTTTGGTTGAGTCATGATGACAATTTCAGGGAGAAAAATTCAAATATATTTGTCTAATAATACAGAAACATATGAAAAGCTAACTGGTGGTGCCGTACCGCTACTGGGGCAAGTTCGTTTCAGATTGCGATGACATGTTTAGCCACATGTTGTCGTTTCGCCGCTGGTTGTCTATGTGGTGTCCATCAAACGACGTGGGCTTTATTGATAATTGGAGCTCTTTTTGGGGAAAACCTGGTCTGATTAGGAGAGACGGCATCCATCCCACTTTGGCTGGTGCAGCTCTCATTTCTAGGAATATGGCTGATTTTATTAGTACTCCTAAAGCATGACAACCCAGAGTTAAGACCAGGATGCAGAGCTGTAGTCTTACACACCTCTCTGCAGTTTCCTCACAGCTGTCACCCTCCAGTAATTCAGTTAACTTTATTGAGACTGTGTCTGTCCCCCGACCACCAAAATTCATTAAATTACACAAATCAAAAATATACAAAAGAAATAGTAACCACAAAAATTTAAAAAAAATTAATACCACTATTTCAACAGAGCACAGAGACAGGAAAATTAAATGTGGTCTGTTAAATATTAGATCTCTCTCGTCTAAATCTCTGCTAGTAAATGAGTTGATAACTGATCACCAGATTGATTTGTTCTGTTTGACTGAAACCTGGTTGCAGCAGGAAGAATTTGTTAGCCTAAACGAATCAACTCCCCCTAGTCATATTAACTGTCATATTCCTCGAATCACAGGCCGAGGAGGAGGAGTAGCAGCAATCTACCATTCTAGTTTAAAATTGAACCAGAGGCCTAAACCTGATTACAGCTCATTTGAAAATCTCACTCTTAGTCTCTCTCATCCAAATTTGAAAGCTCAGAAACCAGTTTTATTTGTTGTTATATATCGTCGTCCTGCTCCTTATTCTGAGTTTTTATCTCAATTCTCAGACTTTTTATCTGATTTAGTGCTCAGTTCAGACAAAGTTATTATTGCGGGTGACTTTAACATTCATGTTGACATAGACAGCGACAGCCTTACAACAGCTTTTAATTCATTATTAGACTCAATTGGGTTTTCTCAACATGTAAATAAACCAACTCATAGTTTTAATCACACTCTTGACCTTGTCCTGACTTATGGCATAGAAATTGAAGAGTTAACAGTATTTCCCCAGAACCCTCTTCTTTCTGACCATTTTATGATAACATTTCAATTTAAAGTAAAGGATTGTTTAGCAGCTGAGAACAAATATCATTACAGTAGGTGTTTGTCTGACAATTCAGTATCTAAATTTAAGGAAATAATACCATCACTGTTTACTTCAGCAACATTTACTGATAAATCAGAAGGCAAATATTATTATTTTACCCCCACAGAAGTGGATTATTATGTTAATAATGCTTCAGCCTCACTGCGTACAACTCTTGATAGTGTTGCACCTGTAAAAAAGAAAGTTATATCTCAGAGAAGACTTGCTCCTTGGTATAATTCCCAGCTGCGGACTTTAAAGCAGGCATCCCGAAAGCTGGAAAGAAAGTGGTATTCCACGAATTCAGAGGAAGTGTATGTGGCTTGGAAAAATAGTCTAGTAATCTATAAAAAAGCTCTTCGTAATGCCAGGACAACTTATTATTCATCTTTAATAGATGAGAACAAGAACAACCCCAGGTTTCTCTTTAGCACTGTAGCCAGGCTGACAAAGAGTCAGAGCTCTGTTGAACCTTGTATTCCTTTAGCTTTAACCAGTAACGACTTCATGAGCTTCTTTACACATAAAATAGTTATGATTAGAGATAAAATTAATCTGGCCCTTCCTACAAATGTCACAGATGCTTTTGAATTGGCTGTTAGACCTGATGAATCTTTAGAATTCTTCACTCCCATATGTCTCTCTGAACTAATTTCAACAGTTTCTACATCCAAACCATCAACATGTCTTTTAGATCCTATCCCAACTAGACTCTTCAAGGAGATTTTACCTTTAATTAATTCTTCAATGTTAGATCTGATTAATCTCTCTCTAGTAACAGGCTATGTACCACAGGCTTTTAAGGTTGCTGTCATCAAACCTTTGCTTAAAAAGCCCACTTTAGATCCAGATGTGTTAGCTAACTATAGACCGATATCCAACCTGCCATTTCTCTCTAAAATTCTGGAAAGAACAGTTGCAAATCAATTATGTGAACACTTACAAAGGAATAATTTGTTTGAAATGTTTCAGTCAGGCTTCAGAGTGCATCATAGCACAGAAACAGCTCTAGTGAAAGTTACTAATGACCTTCTCATAGCATCAGATAATGGACTAGTCTCTATACTTGTTTTGTTAGATCTTAGTGCAGCGTTTGACACAATCGACCACAACATTTTATTACAGCGTCTAGAACATTCAATTGGCATTAAAGGGACAGCACTGGACTGGTTTAAATCCTACTTATCAGATAGGTTCCAGTTTGTGCATGTCAACAATAACTCTTCTGAGCATACTAAAGTTAATCATGGAGTTCCTCAGGGTTCTGTCTTAGGACCGATACTTTTCACATTATACATGCTTCCTTTAGGCAATATTATTAGGAAGCATTGTATTAACTTCCATTGTTATGCAGATGACACACAATTGTATTTATCTATGAAGCCAGATGAAACTGATCAGTTAGCTAGACTGCAAGATTGTCTTAAGGACATTAAAACCTGGATGACTTTTAACTTCCTACTGCTAAATTCAGACAAAACCAAAGTCATTGTATTTGGCCCCAAACATCTTAGAAACTCGCTTTCAAAGCAAATAGTTACTCTGGATGGCATCACATTGGCCTCCAGTAGTACTGTGAGGAATCTTGGAGTTATTTTTGACCAGGACATGTCCTTTAACTCACACATAAAGCAAGTCTGTAGGACTTCCTTTTTTCACCTGCGTAATATTGTAAAAATCAGGAACATTCTGTCTCAGAGTGATGCAGAAAAATTAGTTCATGCTTTTGTTACTTCCAGGCTTGACTATTGCAATTCCTTATTATCGGGTTGTCCAAATAGCTCTCTCAAACATCTACAGTTGATCCAAAACGCTGCTGCGAGACAACACAGTCTCACGGGGATTCGTGAAACTGTTACGTAAATTTTTTATTTCTTTTTCGTGCGCACCAACACGATTTCGTCATGTTTTTCGTGCCGCTCACCACGAAATGTTTTTCGTGTTGCTCACAACGAAACCCGCTGTGGTAATCACAGCTGAAAGTGGTTTATACCAGCGGATTCATGACGATCTAAGCTGTCCATCGGCGTATACTGCTTGTGTGATCGCGTTTGCGGCCGCCGGCCGCCGGACATTCTTTAAATTCCTATGCAAATTGGTAAGTGTACCACCGGGTTATGGTTAGGTTATGGTTAGGGTTATGGTTAGGGTTATGGTTAGGGACGATGTCATGCAAAATATAGCGTTGGATTCGCCATGGTTTTACATTAAAAATATAATACACACATTCGTTTGAAATACGTTCTGGGTGGCACGAAAAGTCCGCCGTTTAAAATACATTGGTGCGCATTTCGTGGTGAGCGGCACGAAAAACATGACGAAATCGTGTTGGTGCGCACGAAACCGAAACAAAAATTTACGTAACAGTTTCACGAATCCTCGTGAGATCGGGCTGTGCGAGAGTACTGACAGGAGTTAGCAAAAGAGATCATATTTCCCCTGTACTTGCTTCTCTTCACTGGCTTCCTGTTAAATTCAGAATAGAATTTAAAATCCTTCTTCTGACATATAAAGCTCTTAATAACCAATCTCCATCATATCTTAAAGATCTGATAGTACCTTATTATCCTAGTAGAACTCTTCGCTCTCAAGCTGCAGGCTTACTTGTTGTTCCTAGAATTTCTAAAAGTAGAATGGGAGGCAGAGCCTTCAGTTATCAGGCGCCTCTCCTGTGGAACCTGCTCCCAGTTTGGGTTCGGGAGGCAGACACCCACTCTATTTTTAAGACCAGGCTTAAAACGTTCCTTTTTGACAAATCTTATAGTCGGGGCTGACTGGGTGACCCACAGGGGTTCGGCTTGTGTCTTCATTTGCACAGCTGACTCCCTCTTGGACGTCCCTTTGTTCTGCCTCTAGTCATGCTGCTATAGGCCTATAGGCTGCTGGGGGACTTTTCTTGACGCACTGAGCCCTTCTCTATCTACCTTTACATTTAATATGTATACCGTTATTGCAGTACATTCACTCTGTTTCCCCCTGTGCTATTTCTCCGAGTGTCCCTGGTCCCAGAGCTGGATGCTTCAGATCTGCGGTTGATGTTCCACCAGCTGGTCCAGTCTCCATCATGTCCACTGTGGGATGCTGCTGCTGACCTTCCTCCAGCCCTCTGCTTCCAACTCCCTTTTTCCACCAGTCAACTCTGCATTGCCTTCACTATACTGTTATGCTAACTTACATACTGTTTGAATTTTACTGCTAGCTATATATGGAGTATGTTTAATGTCAGAGCCGTACATCATAAGAGTAAATTATGAGCCAGTTTTCAATGTTAGCTTATACTTTGTCTGTGTCACATATCCTGTCATGCATGTATCCAAATGTGTGTTGTGTTTTCCTTGCTTTCCCACCCCTCCCTCTTCTCCCATCCCTCCCCCTTGCCCTCTTCTGTCCTTCTCAACCCGCCCGGCCAGCAGGCAGATGGGTCCCCCTATATAGAGCCGGGTTCTGCTCGAGGTTTCTTCCCTGTTAAAAGGGTGTTTTCCTTGCCACTGTCGCCTTTGGGCTTGCTCTGGGGGTCAGGCATTTGGGTTCTGTAAAGCGTCTTGAGACGATTTGACTGTAATTGACGCTATATAAATAAAATTGAATTGAATTGAATTGAATCAAAATGACATAAAACGCTACAAATAAAAAAGTGCAATCAATCTCCTTGAAATTATAACAAAAAAAAGATGTGCAAGGATTCGTACTTGAAAATGACAATTTAATTAAAAAAACTACTACTACTGTCTGCACTGGTTCTGCAGGAATTTTGCAGGTTAGTTTTTCAACTTTTTTGATAAATTAGCGTTAAATTTAAACTGCTTGCTTTATTATGTATGTAGCTTTAATGTGTGAATTTAACAATAAAAAACAATAATACACTACTATGTACTTTCAACACTGGTTTGGTTCTGGAGGAATTTTGCAGGTTTGTTTTGCAACTTTTATGTTACATTAACCTTAAATATAACAAAAAATGTGATTTAAATAACTAAACTATCCGGTTCGTTATGCATTCAGCTTTAATGTGCAAACTAATAAAAAAAACAATAAAAAACTACCGTTACTATGTATTTTCAGCACTGATATGACCTTTAGCTGGTAGTTTTGCAAGTTAGTTTTGCACCTATACTGCTTAATTAACCTTAAACATAAGAGATAAATGATAATACAAAGCTTTAAACTGCATGCTTTATGTTGCATTTCGCTTTAACGTATTAACTGTCGCCTCCTGCTGTTTTTTTACATTACATAATGCTCACTTTCAGTTTTCATTATCTGCCATCTGCAAACGAAGCAGCTAAAAAAATGAAAATAAAAAGCGAAAAAAAAGGTGTTTCTTACTTAGCTGCTGTTGTTCTGCCGATTAAAGCTGCTGTGAAGAAGCTGAAGAGGGAATAAATGACCTGCTGCAGAAAGTCAACCCATACGTGAAGGACTGATGAACATAAAACCACAAGAAAAGGGGGAGGAAGCTTGGTGGAGTTATGGGCAGGACCAGAGGACATACCCGGAAAAACAAGCAAAACGCACAGTCAGAGGGCTAATCATGGAGCTGTGGTGGAAGATCATAATCAGATACTGCTGAGGACAGTTTGTAAGTATTTCATTTATATTTTTATTGACTGTGTGCATTTGTAGATTGTTGATAAATTCCTGAATTCTGTGTTTTTGTACTGTAAGGAGAAAGCGGAGGGTTTGGTTATAAACTAAAGGCTTAGAGCTTGTTTTGTTCATGGGAAACATGCTTGATACAGACTGCAGCAAAAATCACATCATATTTTCAATTTTATATTTTAAAGTGGAAAAGAAATGCAAAGATTTCATCTAAAATCTTGATTAATCGTAACATTGTCACAAAATCGCAACAAAAGAATCCATCCATTCTCTATACACCGCTTTATCCTCACTAGGGTCGCGGGGGGTGCTGGAGCCTATCCCAGCTGACTCGGGCGAAGGCAGGGGACACCCTGGACAGGTCACCAGTCTGTCACAGGGCTACATATACAGACAGACATCACAGTCACATTTACACCTACGGGCAATTTAGAGTGATCAATTAACCTCAGCATATTTTTGGACTGTGGGAGGAAGCTGGAGTGCCCAGAGAAAACACATGCAAACCTCATGCAGAAAGATCCCAGGAAAGCCGGGACGCAAACCAGGGATCTTCTTGCTGCAAGGCGAAAGTGCTAACCACTACCCCACTGTGCAGCCCAACAAAAAAATCCATCTTTGCTAAAATTACACTACGAGAGCTCTATTTTAATATCTAGTATATATTTTTAAAATTGGTGTTTTAGATGTGTGTTTTGTGATATTTAAGCTTCTGCTGCAACACTGCAATTTCACTGAAGGGATTAATAAGGTTTTCTATCCATCTATTTCAGCATCCACACCCTCAGAAAGTCAGCCAACATGGTGGAGAATAAAGTACAGGGTTATTCAAAAACAATGAACCAGTTTCATTATGCAATACTTTAATAAGGAAAAACAATAGAAAACTCCAGCCAAGTTACAAATATTCTAATCTAATCACAATCAACTTTTATTTTTCTGTCTTACAAGTGTTCAATGTGGCCACCACCTGCAGCACGGGCAACATCAATGTGATGAAAGAATTCCTCCCACATGTGTATCATCAAATCATGGTCCACTGAGTTGATCACTGTTGTTATTTGATGACTTTAAACATAAAATAAAAGTTGATTGTAAGTAGAATACTTATGGCTTGGCTGAAGTTTTCTATTGCTTTTCTTTATTAAAATATTGTGTAATGAAATAGTTTCATTCTTTTTGAATAACCCTGTACATTTAGATAATCCTGGTGCCTGTTGAGTTGTATTCATTGTCTCGCAGGTCCATGTGGGACCATGACGGGTCGAAGACGTCGAGCTGGACGAGCTTCCAGGACGAGGAGAGAGAAACATGAAAACTCCCTCCAGTCAGGTAGAAAGAGTTTTCTGATTTCCCACAGTATTTGTCTGCTGTAAACTGCTTCGTCATAAACTCTTCTTTCTCTTCTTCTTTGTCTTCCTCTTTTTGTCTTTCTTTTTCTCCTCCTTTTCCTTCTTCTGGTTAGGGAGATTAACTTTTTATCAGCTCCAAATGTGCACTCTGTAAAATAATTCAGGGAGTCTGTTCCCACCATTTAAATGGATGCTTCACTGTTAGATTTTACAATAATAATAATAATAATAGTATTTTTTAGCTTAATTCAAGTCTCTTTTTACTTTGACATGAAACACTTGTTAAAATAAATTCTTGTCAAAAATTTTTAACTTAAATTAACCATGATTTTATGTTAAAAAGCATAAAAACAGGGTGTTCCAGACACTTCTTACAGATACTGTAAATGCAGTGTATTCTATTTTTATCAGATTCTATCCATCTTTTTAACACAGGGGAATAAGTATGAATCTGACTTCAGATCTTAAAACTTTTTGGTGCACAATGGACGGAAATCAGAGTCCCAAATAAATAACATTTGCAAGCTGCATTTATGCCTTTATTCAGTAAATTATCAAAAGTATTTCACATTGCAGTGCAGTGTGTTTAATTGTAATTGTTCATGAACATTTTAAGATAGTCTTTCTGATTTAAAGTTCATTCAATGCTCTGACATAAATTGTGGTAGCATTTCAATGTTAAAGCTTCTTACTGTAGTAAGTAAAAAAATACATTGCGGTTAAGGCAAAGTTATGTTTTTCCATGTAACATGCAAACTGACAATGAATCATTTTATGAAAACAACACTTAATTTTGTTAATTCTTTTAACTTAGCAGACAGATGCACAATCGCATACATGTTGGTCACAAATTAGTAGAATATCCTGAAATAATATTTTGGTTTTGATACAATCAAGTGCTGAAACTCCAAAAATGAAGAAAAACTAGTTGAGAATTATGTCATTGTTTGTTCTGTCGTCATATTGTGTTACTTTTTGGGGTAAAAAATACTTTGCACTAAAGTTTTGTGGAAATTTGCTGCTTAAGATGAGACGTAGACAGTTGCACGCTGAGTTTTCTTGAATATTTTCACCACACCTGAACCTCTTTGTCAGAAACAAGCTTCCCGTGAGGCTCTGTGGCTCCAGGAAGCAGCAGGGCCAGATACACCGGAGTGATGGCGCCCTCATCTGGTGACTTTGTTGCTTTGTCACTCGTCATGTCGGTGCGAACCCACCCTGGACAGCAGGCGTTCAGCAGGATCTGGAAAGAACACACAATTAAAAAGTTAGATTGGAAATGAGACTTATTCTGATACATCATCATCATCATCATCATCATGTGCCAAGTCAAGTCAAGTCAAGTCACATTTATTTATATAGCACATTTCATACGACAAGCGCAGACTCAATGTGCTTAAGAACAAATAATTAAATAACAATAGAGGGTAGCAATAAAACAAACAGTTTTACAAGGTATTAAGATATAATATTAAAGGAAAAATAAAAACAATAATAATAACATTAATTCCATAATAAAATGCTATCACCCAGCCAATCATTTTGAACCTAGTCAAAGGCTTGTGCAAAAAGATACGTTTTTAGTCTGCTTTTAAAAGAAGACACTGTTGTAGCAGACCTTAGTTCTTGAGGTAGAGAATTCCAGAGAGTGGGACCGTAGTGACTGAAAGCACCATGAGCAGATTTTGAGTTAATTCTTGGTATGATAAGAAGACTTTTACTGGATGATCTAAGGGATCTGTCCGGTATGTATTCAGCGAGCATGTCAACAACGTAGGAAGGAGCTAAACCATTCATAGATTTATAAACAATAAGAAGTATTTTAAAATCGATTCTTTGCCGTCTTCGTTTTTAAGGTTGGCCACCATAGATCTCCATTTGTATCAATTCTCCAAACTCTCTTTGCCTCAGTGTAAGACTGTGTTGCACTCCACCTCTTGAAGTCATCACTGCATTGACCTCTATGTCTTCCTTTTGCTCGTCTTCCTTCAGTTTTAGGGAGTTTTCCAGCATTGCCATGCAGAACATGGCCAACATAACTCATTTTCCTTTGCATTAGATCACACAATAGGCTCTTTTTTTATCAATTCTCTCTAACACTTCCATGTCTGTCACTCTGTCTCTTCAACTGATTTTTACCATTCTCCTCATGCACCACATCTCAGAGGATTGTATTCTCTTCTGGATGTTTTTACTCTGCCAAGGAACGGCAGAGTTATGTGACGATCGGCGTACATTTGTGAATCTGTTTGTGTGTCCATGTGAAACATTACTCAAAAACAGACCAACGGATTTGGATGAAATTTTCAGGAAAGGTCAGAATTGAAACAACGACCACCTCATTAAATTTTCACAGTGGTGTGGCTCATAATCTGGATTCACGGCTTTGTTAAGGATTTCCCATTGCGAGATATAGCTGTCAGCACGGCGTCGCAGTAACCATGATGTGAACACTGTGTCAGTTTCCCGCTGACATCACATGATTGTGATCATACTACAAAATGACCATAATATATCAGTTGGAAATCATACAAAGAACAAATGATTAAACTGTGGGGTGTTTCTGAGTCCCATCAATTCCTGCTGCCCACTATGTTTTAGGTCACGCAGTGTAGCAAACCCCAGCCAGACAATGGTGAAGCTCCTGATATTTCATGGCATCAGCCTTATTTTGAACACAAATTTCCCTTTCTGTCCTTCACTCCTTTCTTCAGGAAACACTGTAAGAGCTTGTCCCCATTCCAGCTAGCTGCTTCTAAGTTTAGACACATCCTTTGCTAGACAGCAACAGCGTGGAACCATTTTCTTTCATCTTCACGTGAATTTCTGGATTTTTCGGCAGCGTCTTTGTCATGTAAAGAAACCACTTCTTAGATAAACACTGGTTACTGTGATATTAACAAGTCTGGAGGCATAAATCTGACGTGGAACAACATCTTTACTTGCTCATTACACGTAGCTACAGGCTGCTTCAGCTCAGGCTTACGAACACACATACAACGTACATACTTCCGTGTTGTCGTATACAAAACTATGGTTGCCTGCTAGGCACTAACCTTAATACATTACATCTCCCTTTTTTTCATTTCTTTGTTTTTTATAACTCAACAGTCATCAAATCGTTTCCACTTCCAACAAAACATTTCAACTGCCTTGAATTTATATCCGTCTCTTATACTATTGGTACATCAGACATCTTTAACTTGACACATGAACAAAACAGTTTAATTGTTTTGAATATACTCAGATCAGTCTCTTTATCTGGACGGCAACCTAACATGTCTACCAGACCTGGTTTAGTGTGAACTTGTTTTACAATGTTCATTTTGCATCCCTGTCTGGTCAACAACAACGGAGTGCTCAGCTGCTTTGTCTGCATGTTCCACTGAAGTATCAGTGTCTTTCACAGCTGAGTCAGTGTTCTGGTAGGATTCAAGTTCCTGTGTAGGTTGAAAGGTTTTCTCATGAGTTTTAAGCAAATGCTTTCTTTTTCTCCTGTACACTCTCCCATCAGGTGTACTGACCACATAAGATCGTGGCTGTTCATGTCTTTGTAGAACCACGGCTGGCTGCCGCGTCTCTTCTCTTTGCATTCTGACATTATCACCTGCCTGTAGGTCAGACAGTCTCTTGGGTTGCCTGTCAAAATAAAGTTTTTACTTCTCCTGCTTGTCTTTTAACTGCTTTCGCACCTGAGCAGTCCTATCTGGAGTAAGCAGTGAGGTGGATGTTGGCAGTTTTCCTTTCAGCCGTCGTCCCATGAGCAACTGCGCTGGTGACAGACCTACACCTTCCAGTGGTGTGTTGCGATACTCCAACAGTGAAATATAGGGGTCACCTTTTTCACCTTCAGATTTTTTCAGCAAATTTTTAATAGTCTGTACCGTTCTTTCTGCTTGGCCATTTGATTGGGCATAGCCAGAACTAGATGTAATGTGTCTGAACTCCCAGATTCTTGCAAAATCTCCGAGCTCAGTGCTGGCACACTGTGGACCATTATCTGAGATGACAACATCAGGAGTGCCATGCCTTGCAAACACTGATTTCAGTGCAACTATGACACTATCACTGGTGGTGTCCTTTAACTTCATTATCTCTGGAAACTTTGAGAAATAGTCTACACATAGTAGAAACTCTGATCCGTTGTAATGAAAGAGATCGGTCCCTACTTTCTCCCATGGTCTGTCAGGTAGTGGATGCGGGAGTAATGGTTCTCTTGCATTGCTGTTACGGTTTTCATTACAGATGGCACACTGAGAAACCACTTCCTCAATGTTTGATGACATGTGCGGCCAATAAATAATGTCTCTGGCTCTTTCTTTGCACTTAACCATTCCTAGGTGTGACTTATGGATTTTGTTTAGCATCTCTTGTCTCATCTTCTTTGGAACAACTAGTTTTGTTGCTTTGTAGATCAGCCCAGATGTGTATGTGATCTCATCTCTGAATGTCCAGTAGGGCTGAATTTCTTTTGGCCCTGCACTTTTTTTCATTCGGCCATCCCTTGAGTGTGATTTCTTTCAAGAGCTGCATTTCAGGATCCTCTGCTGTTGCTTCCTTGAACTGCTGCAGTTTTCCTTCTGAAATGGGTAGCTGAGGTGTAACCATGTTGACCTCTAGTTCTTTCTCTAGCAGATCTTCCTTCTGCGCTTTGAGGAATGCTCGGCTTAAGGTGTCTGAAATATGTAGTTCTTTACCTGTGCGATAGGTAACAATGAGGCTGTATCTTTGTAGTCTAAGCAGCATTCTTTGTAGCCTCAAAAGAGCTTGGTGTAAAGGTTTTTTAAATATGCTTTCAAGTGGTTTGTGGTCGCTCTCAACATGAATGTTTTTTCCATAAGCATATTGGTGAAATTTCTCACAGCCATAGACAATAGCAAGTAACTCTTTTTCTCTTTGCGCGTACCTGCCCTGACAGTCAGTGAGAGCCCTTGACCCATAAGCTGCAAGTTGTCCATCCTGCAGAATAACTGCACCGATCCCTTCATAAAACTTCAACCTTGGAGCATTGGTGACCAGCTGTTTAAGATGCTCAAAACTTTCCTTTTGTGCTTCCTTCCAGTGCCACTCTGTCACCTTCAAGCAGCTTTCTTAAAGGAGCACTAATGTCTGACAAGTTTGGTATGAACTTGGCAAGATACTGGATCATGCCCATGAACCTCTGCAGTTCCAGCTTGTTCTCTGGCAATGGTAGCTGCGTCAGTGCTCTCACCTTTTCCTCATCTGGTCTCAGTCCACTGCTGCTGAGTTTGTATCCAATGTAGTTTATTTCCTTTGTCCTTATAACGCACTTGGACTTGTTAAGTTTCAGGTTGTATTTCCAGGCTCTCTCCAAAAGCTTCTCCAGTCTGTGGTCGTGCTCCTCCACAGAGTCTCCCCACACTAGCAAGTCATCAATAATATTTACCACTCCTTCTAGTCCTTCAATCATCTGTGCAGCAGCCCTTTAGAATACCTCAGGTGCAGATGAAATCCCAAATGGCAAACATAGGAATCTGTATCTTCCTATTGGGGTGTTAAATGTACATAGCTAACATAGCTTCATCAAGTTTTATCTGCCAGAAGCCCTGCTTGTGGTGGAGATGGCCCGAATATTTGGATCCATTTGTCTGGTCTCCCGGATCCAAATTTTGCCTTCGTTTTAAACTGAAGAATTCCCAAAAAGCCAAGGTCTTCAGCATCTTGTCTTGTGTTTATTCAATGAAGTGAAGCGTGACATCAGAGTCGACAACCACCTGGCCATTTGGGTGGTGGTAACAAACACGAATGGATGAGCCGAAATGAGCCAAACATGGCGGGATAAGCCGAAGTGGGCCGAAGGCGAAGGGAAGAGACGAGCTCCGAATATTCCTATTTTCGTCTGGGGGGAGGAGGGAGTGATCACATAGACATATGTGTATATGTTTATGTATTTATAATATTCGGATACCAAAATTAATATCCGGATACCGCCATAGCGAACGAATATTCGGATATTCGGGATATTTGGGTCCAGCCATACAGAACACACATAACATCTCTACAGTCTTAGCTTCAGTGAAATGCTGATGTTTCTACAAAGGAATTTTTTGCATTCCCAAAACTTGGCCTTTCCAATTTTTCTCTTAATTTTTTTTTTGTTTACTTTCCCATCTTCTGTTGTCGTGCTTCCAAGGTACTGTTATTCATGGACCTGCTCTACACAGTTACCTTCTGAACTGATTACAAACTTTTATGGTGTTGTCTTGTTAACACGTGTACTTTGTCTTTTTGGTATTGAGCTCCATCCCATAAGCTTTACATGTGCCTCAGGAGAGTCTATCATTGCCTGCAGTGACTGGATGTTGTTGACAAGCAACACTGTGTCGTCTGCATATCTGATGTTGGTTATATTGATTACACAATTGGATACAACACTCCCAAAAATGCATTTAACAGTATTTCTACTGCACTTTATATCTTCAGTCTATTGAAAGTTTGATTAAAAGTTTGATTTACCCCATCATTTGGTCGCTCCTTGGACAGACGACGAGCCTGAATCATGGACAAAGTCTGCAGAGAAACATACATTTAGAATCATTATTTCTATAAATGTGGCATCACATTATAACATGTACTCAATCGTACCGTCAGGCCAGTTTTCGACACTCCGTATGCTTTTTCTGGCCAGCCATCCTCCTTGTGTTTTCCTTTCTGGCTCTCAGTGACAAATCTCTGCATCAGTCGAACCAGCTCATCCTCCGTTATGTCCTCGCTGCGAAATCGCTGCTGCAGAGCCGGACTGCAGTCTTTCAAAGCCCAAGCACTCCAGAGGCTGGAGACGTTCACAACACGACCTGAAAAACAAAATACAGGATGTTTGAAGCTCATAACTGCTTAACAAACCTCTGCAATCAGCATCTTAAATGCTTAAAATAACTAAAAAAGTTGTGATCAGATACAGTGGATTCAGAAAGTGCACGTTATAAAGTTCTCGATTTAATTTTAAAATGTAAAAAATGTTTGCTTATCGCTTCACACTGCAGTAAAAACGTGTTTTGTTTTAAAAGTCATTCATAGAGATTAAGTTTTAGTGTTTCTTTGTTTGGCAGCAGGTGGAGCTTTGACTTTTCTTAAGTTCTTCTTTAGTTTATGTAAACTTTGTGCATGGATTTGAGCAGTTTACTACATTTGTCCATTTCAAAGTTCTGGTTTCTGCTAAAATGTTCTGTGGTTTCACTTTTGCACTTTGGTTCGATCACCCTAGAAGACTTGTCGTGAAGCCACTCCAAACTTTTCTTGTCTGTTTTCTTTTGGTAATTGTTGTATTTGAAGGTAAACTGTTGCTTTTCTTCAAGTATCTTTCTCGCATTCATCCTATTTTCAGTTCTGTAAAGTCTACTCATTTCTGCTAAGACTCCCAATCATAGCATGATGATGCCACCACCGTGCTTCACCTTAAGAATTATAAGGTCATGGAAGGTGAACATTGTTGGCCTGAGACTTTCTGGGATTTTGCATCTTGGTTTTTGTCCTGATTTACAATTTGACAACACAGGCATGTTTCTAAATTTACTCTAACTTCAATCTGGTCATCATAATGCAAGGATAACGAAAAGAAACAGGGTGTACTGCATGAGTCTGGATATGTTCTGAATCCACAACATTTTTATGTATTCTGATCATTTTTATAGCAGACTGATGTGTTGATTTGAGCAGACGGCAAACTAAATCTGTGCTCATACCTCCGGCTTTGATGAGCGGCAGGAAGTGAGTCAACAAGTCTCTGGTGGCGAAGAAGTTCGTCTTCAGGATCACTTCAGCCTGGACAGCAAATGGAGTCTGGTCTCCCTCTGTAAAGAAAGAGTGAACATGTTGTCGTTACTTTATAGTTGCAAATGTAAAGAATATCTCACAGTAATTCTATCATGAAGGCTAGACTTTTGTTAGGAAAATAAAAGCATACAAGGCTGCATGATATTTGTTTCAGCATCGACATCATGTCATGTGGATGCACAATAGTCAAAACTGCAGTGTAATGTTCATATGAGAAGTCTGTCTAAAAGAACACAATTAACTGGGATTTAAGGCTTCTTCAATACTGAGTTTTAAAAAAAAATTGTTTTCACAAGAGTTCATTAACATGCATGCTACACATGAGCACAGCAAAATGAGCCCAGAACTGGAGAGAAACAAACAACAAAAGAACATTTTAATACAGAAACGCAGCATCACTTGTATGGAAATACTTGGTTCAACAAAAACAGATTATTTGGCAATTGTTTCCATTTCATCAGGCAGGCAACGAAATTCATTTTTAGACAATGTATATTGGCACCACAAAACTTTGCATAATGAGTGCAAAGTCGGATCTGAATGCCATCCAAAATCAAAAAAGTGCAAGCGTTCAATGACTCCAAACAGCATTTGTCAGCCTTTATTTTCAATTATTCTTTTTATTTTCCATGCAAATGCCCCCTTAAAAACAACCTTAATTGTTCTAGAATGATTATTTCCTAATAATTATTCAGATCATCTGGTGAAAATTTCTGTACTTTTTTTCATATTTTAACATAAGTTTTCATCCAATATTCTGCAGCTCCAGTATCTTCCAGCTCATGTATTTATTAAATTCCCGGATTAGATAACACTGAAGCTCATTTTGATCTAAATAAAAACAGTGCAACCCTACTAAAAATACAATGAATAGTCATAATAATGGATTAAATTATGCTAATGTATGCTTTAAATGCTAATACATCAGACTGCAGGTTGGTGCCAAGTCAATGACTTGCAGAATCAATAACTTCTTTTAAATCACTTCTGAAAACTCACTTTTCGAGACTTGCTGTAGGAGCAGATAGGAACCAGTCTTTGTCTGGGAATGTGTTCTTCCCAGAAGGTAAAACAGTTTTGACCGCTGAAGAAGCCGGAAATGATAAATTGTTTGTTTTAGATGAAGAATGCTGAACTACAATTGTTTGGAGCAATAAAAGCAGAAATTATTGGAACGCAAGCATTTGTCTCGGCCTGTCTTCTTCAGATATGGTGAAGTTTGTCAGCGCGTCAACTTTTTAAAGTCCCAGTGAGGCACCTTAGGGGCTTCAAGCATTGACTTAGCCTCGACACTTGCTTTTATGTGAAGTTTATTTTTAGCTTTATTTAGTTTCTTTGTTTTATTCTGTATTTGTCCTGTTTATTTTCGATGTTCTCTCTTGTTTTAATTTACTATTTTACTGCCTGATTCTTTGGTGTGATGTTGTCTCTTTAATTCTTTCATTCTCACATTTTTTTTATTGTATTTTCGAAGTTTAACCCTCAATCTTATTCTTTAATTTTCAAACTGCCTAGTTCCCTTGTTTGAAATGACTGCTAATCTAGCTAATTATTAATTTCATTTATTAGCATTTTTACGATTTATTTAAATTGACTGCTCTGACTTGTCTCATATCTTGATTAATTGTCTGTGTCATATGTTTTGACTGTCAAACACCTTGTGAACGCTGTTCTTAAGGGTGCTATATAAATAAAGTTATCATTTCAACTGTATATCCAAGCCAGTAGTTTAGTCTTTCTGGGACAAGAATTTCCTCTGAGATTAATGAAGTTCTATTTTATTATAAGCATCCGTGTTTGTGGCTTCAGTGCTGTTTAATATTCATCGGTGTCTCATTTTACTCTCACCTTTGAATGCAATCCCAGCGTTATTGATGAGGATGTCGACTCCTCCGTATTTCTTTTTGAAGAAAGCTGCTGCAGCTGTGATGCTGCTCAGATCATTGATGTCCAGCTGATGAAACTTTGGATTCAGTCCCTCAGAGGACAAAGACTTCACAGCTTCCTCACCACGACCACTAAAACAGGATAAAAAGACTCTTATTTACTGTCATTTTATCGTCATAAGACACAGATCTGGTGTTTTTCAGTTAGTACCACTTTGTTTTTTATTTTAAAGGTCCTAAAAACACATTTTCAGCTACTTTTAGTGATTTATTATCAGCCAAAGTTGGAGATTCTGATGTTCTGTACTTTTATCTGAGCTCTTCAAACAGGTGTCAAACTGGAAGGAGGCAATAAGTCATGATGAAAGCGACTCAGTGTAATCACACAACAGCTTCACATGGATGAAGCAAAATAGCAGAGTTGTTTTATGAAGTGAAAGTCTTAAAAACTGGAAAAACCTGTGTGAAATATTACGTTTAACCACAAAATTAAGATTTGAAATCAGGTTTTTGAGGGTATTTGTTAAACATGAAAAAATAAATGCAAAAAGATGAAATCATGCACACTGCAACATGTTCCTGTGCAGGTGTGACCAGGTGAGCGACCTACACGTCTCTGGATGTGATGTAAACGTCACCCTGGAACTGCTTGCAGAGCGCTCGGACGATGGCCAATCCGATGCCCTTGTTGCTTCCTGTTACTATGGCAACCTTCACTGACATGTCTGCCAAAAGATTAAGAAAGGTGTGAGGTCAAATATTAAACACTCAGATTGATCCTGCTCAACCTTAAACACACAAACCATCGTTAAGACTTATGACACAGTGACTTTATCGTTTGTGTGAAAGTAAACTCTTCAGACATTATCAGACATGAAGGGTTAAGGTTAAGGTTTGGCTGAGTCACGATGACAATTTCAGGGAGAGAAATTCAAACATGTTTGTCTAATACAGAAAAGCACAAATACAGCATCTACAAATCATCAAAATGATCATTTTGTGACATAAAACACTACAACTAAAAACTGCAATAAATCTGCTTACAATTATAATCAAAAAGCAAGATGTGGAAGTATTTCCACTTGGAAAATGACAATTTAATCATTTAAAAACACAATAAACGACTATGACTGTCTGCACTGGTTTTGCAGGAATTTTTTCAGATTTGTTTTGTTTTGCAACTTTTATGTTAAATTTACTTCAATTATAACAAATAAATGTCCATCCATCCATCCATTCTCTATACACCGCTTTATCCTCACTAGGGTCACGGGGGGTGCTGGAGTCTATCTCAGCTGACTCAGGCGAAGGCAGGGGACACCCTGGACAGGTCACCAGTCTGTTGCAGGGCTACATATACAGACAATCACACTCACATTCACACCTATGGACAATTTAGAGTAATCAATTAACCTCAGCCGAAGTACCCGGAGAAAACCCACGCATGCACAGGGAGAACATGCAAACTCCATGCAGAAAGATCCCAGGCCCAGGTCAGGATTTGAACCGGGGTTCTTCTTGCTGCAAGGCGAAAGTGCTAACCACTTTCTCCACTGTGCAGCCCACCGGGTTTATTCTGCATTTAGCTTCAATGTGTAAACTCAATAATAAAAAGCAATTAAAAACTACAATTACTACATACTTTTAGGACTGTTATTAACTTTGACTGCTGGTTTTGCAGGTTAGTTTTGCAACTATAGTGTTGATTTAACCTTCAACCTTAAGCAATTAAAACTGATGTTTCTTACTTGAAGCTGCTGTTGTTCCGCCGATTGAAGCTGCTGTGAAGAAGCTGAAGAGAGAATAAATGAACTGCAGCAAAAATCAACCGATATATACAGGACTGAAGAACATGAGACCAGAGGGAAAAGGGAGGAAGGTAGGCGGAGTTATGCACAGAATGAATTCTGTGTTTTTTCTGCTGTAAGGAGAAAAAAGAGGGTTTGGTTATAAACTGGAGGCTCAAAGTGATGTTTAGCTGATGTTTGTCTTGTTCATACAAAACTATAACTGTGGTTTGAGATGTTATAGGTGAGGATGGATTCGATGAGTAAAGGAGGGTTAAAATGTCTTTGCTGACGTTAAAAGAGCTGAGCTTCCTGAGCAGGTGGAGACGCTGCTGTGCTTTGTTGTAGACAGAGTCCAGGATCATGGTCAGATACCGCTGAGGACAGTTTGTAAGTATTTTATTTGTATTTTTATTGGTCGTTGATAAATTTATGAATTCTGTGTTTTTGTGCTGTAAGGAGAAAAATGAGGGTTTAGTTACGAACTAAAGGCTCAAAATGAGGTTTAGCTGATGTTTGTCTTGTTCATACAAAACTATAACTGTCGTTTGACATGTATTAAAACATTACCAACAGTGAAGTTACTCTACTAGTTGCTATTCTTTGTTGCTGTTCATGAAAACCTTCAGATTCTGCAGCTGAAAGGCAATTTAAGCAGAACTGAATCTGCAGCACTGAGTGACCAAATCTTAGTTTCTTTCCCAAGATTTTGATGATGTCAAACTGTATTTGGACATTTCAACTAACGCCTGAATGCTGGCTGAAACCCACTTCTACATTTACATATTTAAAACACAGAGACTGATTTGTGAACATTTAATTACATGTCAGAACGGGGGGGGTCTCACATCTTACATCTCAAATACATAAATCTAGATGTTTAATCATTTTTTATAAACAAGGTGAAATCTGGAACGATTATCCAAGAGATACTGGAGAGTGAATTGTAACACCTTTTTTTCAATCTATACACTATTCTATTTGTCTCTATCTGATGAGGGTTTTTTTTTTTTTTTTGAAGTCTTGAAATACTTGGAAATTTTCTTTTTTTTTGTAGAGTCATAAATAGAATGTAAGAACACATACATGTCTGGTGCAGACTGCAGCAAAATTCGCATCAGAATTTGTATTTTATATTTTAAAGTGGAAAAGAAATGCAAAGATTTCATCTAAAACCTTCATTCATCCTAACATTGCCACAAAATCGCAAGAAAAGACTCTATTACACTATGAGTTCTATCTTATGCTCTTCTTTGATATCTAGTATATATTTTTAAAATTAGTGTTTTAGATGTGTATTTTGTGATATTTAAGCTTCTGCTGCAACACTGCAATTTCACTGAAGGGATTAATAAGGTTTTCTATCCATCTATTTCAGCATCCACACCCTCAGAAAGTCAGCCAACATGGTGGAGAATAAAGTACAGGGTTATTTATAAAGACTGAACCAATCTCATTACACAATATTTTAATAAGGAAAAGCAATAGAAAACTCCAGCCAAGTCACAAGTATTCTACTCACAATCAACTTTTATTTCCTGACTTACAAGTGTTCAATGTGGCCACCATCTGCAGCACGGGCAACATCAACATCTAACCTTGTCTGTCATCCTGTCCATCACCATAGCAAACAAGAAGGGGCTCAGAGCTGATCCCTGATGTAGTCCCACCTCCACCTTGAACTCCTCTGTCACACCTACAGCACACCTCACCGCCGTCTTACACATACTTCTCTGCCACTCCAGACTTCCTCATACAAAACCACAGTTCCTCTCTGGGCACCCTGTCATCTACAAAGACACAATGCAGCTCCTTCTGACCTTCTCTGTACTTCTCTATCAACATCCTCAAAGCAAATATTGCATCTGTTGTACTCTTTCTTGGCATAAAACCATACTGCTGCTCACAGATGTTCACCTCTGCCCTTAGTCTAGCTTCAACTACTCTTTCCCGTAGCTTCATCGTGTGGCTCATCAGCTTTATTCCTCTGTAGTTGCCAAAACTCTGCACATCTCCCTTGTTCTTAAAGATGGGCACCAGCACACTTCTCCTCCATTCCTCGGGCATCTTCTCACTATCTAAGATCCTGTTGAACAACCCAGTCAGAAACTCTACTGCTACCTCTCCGAGACACTTCCATACCTCCACAGGTATATCATCAGGACCAAGTGCCTTTCCATTCTTCATCCTCTTCAATGCCCTCCTCACTTCATCCTTACTAATCTTTGCTACTTCTTGGTCCACAACAGTCACCTCTTCTACTCTTCGTTCGCTCTCATTTTCCTCATTCATCAGCTCTTCAGGGTACTCTTTCCATCTTCCCATCACACTATTGGCACCTGTCAACACACTTCCATCCTTATCTTTTATCACCCTAACCTGCTGCACGTCCTTCCCATCTCTGTCTCTGCCTTGCCAACCTGTACAGATCAGTCTCTCCCTCCTTACTGTCCAACCTTGCATACAAGTCATCGTAAGGCCCCTTGTTTGGCCTTTGCCACCTCTACTTTCACCTTACGCTGCATCTCCCTGTACTCCTGTCTACTCTCTTCAGTCCTCTCAGTGTCCCACTTCTTCTTAGCTAACCTCTTTCTCTGGATCCACTCCTGCACCTCCTCATTCCACCACCAAGTCTCATTATCTCCTTTCCTTCCAGATGACACACCAAGTACTCTCCGACCTGTCTCCCTGATCACATTTGCTGTAGTTGTCCAGTCATCTGGAAGCACCTCCTGACCATCCAAAGCCTGTATCAACTCTTTCCTGAAAGTCATACAACACTCTTCCTTTTTTCAGCTTCCACCATTTGGTCCTCTGCTCTGCCTTTGCCCTCTTCATCTTCTTCACCATCAGGGTCATCCTACACACCACCATCCTATGCTGTCTGGCTACACTCTCACCTACCACTACTTTGCAGTCACTGATCTCCTTCAGATTACACCGTCTACACAAGATGTAGTCTACCTGTGTGCTCCTACCTCCACTCTTATAGGTCACCCTATGTTCCTGCCTCTTCTGGAAGAAAGTATTCACTACAGCCATTTCCATCCTTTTTGCAAAGTCAACCACCATCTGTCCTTCTGCGTTCCTCTCCTAGATACCAAACCTGCCCATGACCTCCTCATCATCTCTGTTTCCTGCACCAACATGTCCATTGAATTCTGCACCAATGACAACTCTCTCACTTCTAGGGATGCTCTGCATCACTTCATCAAGGTCCAACCAGAATTTCTCCTTCTCCTCCAGCTCACATCCTACCTGTGGAGCATACCCACTAACAACATTGAACATCACACCTTCGATTTCTAGCTTCAGGCTCATCACTCGATCTGACACTCTTTTTACCTCCAGGACATTCCTAACAAACTCCTTCAAGATAACTCCTACTCCATTTCTCTTCCTATCTACACCATGATAGAACAACTTGAACCCTGTTCCTAGACTTCTAGCTTTAGTACCTTTCCACCTGGTCTCCTGGACACACAGTATGTCCACCTCATACCAGCTCCATACTGTATGTGCACTCTACAAATTAATTCAATGAGTCTATCCCTTTAAATGAATGCCTCACTGCTAGATTTAAAAAAAAAAAAAAAACTGCTAAATATTTAGCTGAAAATTGCTTAGTTCAAATCTGTTTTCTCTTTGACATGAAAAACTTTTTAAAAAATAAATTCTTGTCAAAAATCCAAAATTAAATTAACCATGATTTAATGTTAAAAGCATAAAAACAGGGTGTTCTAAACATTTTTTTTTCTACAGATAATGTAAATACAGTATTTTCTATTATCAGATTCTATTAATCTTCTTAAAACTGGGTAATAAGTATGAATCCAATGTCAGATCTCAAAACCTGTTGGTGCACAATGGGCAGAAATCTGAGTCACAAATAAAGAACATTTACAAGCTGCATTTATACTTTTATTCAGTGAAGTATCAAAAGTATTTCACATTGCAGTCTAGTGTGTTTACTTGTTCATCCATATTTTAAGAAAATCTTTCTCATTTAAAATTCATTTAATGCTCTGACATGAAATCATAAAATCTCAATGTTAAAGTGTCTTACTGTAACAAAATAATTGCATTCTGGTTCATGTAAAGTTATGTTTTTCCATGTACCATGCAAACTGACAATGAATCATTTTATGAATACAGCACCTTTGTTAATTCTTTTAACTCAGCAGACAGATGCACAAACACACACAAATTCAAAGAATATCCTGAAATAATATTTTGGTTTTAATACAATCAAGTGTTAAAACCATTATGTCATTGCTTGTTCTGTAGTTATATTGTGTTACTTTTTCGGGGTAAAAAAATACTTTGCATTCAAATTTTGTGGAAATTAGCTGCTTAAGATGAGACATCGACAGTTGCACGCTGAGTTTTCTTGAATATTTTCACCACGGCTGAACCTCTTTGTCAGAAACAAACTTCCCATGAGGCTCTGTGGCTCCAGGAGGCAGCAGGGCCAGATACACCGGAGTGATGGCGCCCTCATCTGGTGACTTTGTTGCTTTGTCACTCGTCATGTCGGTGCGAACCCACCCTGGACAGCAGGCGTTCAGCAGGATCTGGAAAGAACACACAATTATAAAGTTAGGTTGGAAATGAGACTTATTCAGACACATCATCATCATCATCATCATCATCATCATGAAATCACAGATTTAAAAAACAAAATGAAATTACAGTAAAAGGTCTAATTAGCTTGGCAGGAGGAACAACCGATACATCCCTCCATCCACTCTCTATACACCGCTTTATCCTCACTAGGGTCGCGGGGGGGCTGGAGCCTATCCCAGCTGACTCGGGTGAAGGCAGGGGACACCCTGGACAGGTCACCAGTCTGTCGCAGGGCTACACATACAGACACACAATCACACTCACATTCACACCTACGGGCAATTTAGAGTACTCAATTAACCTCAGCATATTTTTGGACTGTGGGAGGAAGCCGGAGTACCTGGAGAGAACCCACACATGCACAGGGAGAACATGCAAACTCTATGCAGAAAGATCCCGGGGAAGCCGCGACGCGAACCACGGATCTTCTTGCCGCAAGGCAAAAGTGCTAACCACTATTCTACTGTGCAGCCACAACCGATGCAACAAAATCCAAAAAACAAATCTGCGAAAATTGAACAAGTAAACAGAATTTTTGGTTGAGGAAGATCAATAATAATATAATTTGTTTTTTTAAATTACATAGTCAAAGCGAAAGATGAGTTTTTATATTCAGCTGCTCATCATCATCATCATCATCATGTGCCATTTTCATTCCGAAGGTTGGCCACCATAGATCTCCATTTGTATCAATTCTCTGCAGCTCTCTTTGCTTCAGTGCTTCAGTCTGTTGCCCTCCACCTCTTGATGTCATCACTCCATTTACCTCTCTGTCTTCATGTTGCACATTAGGGAGTTTTCCAGCACTGCCACCGCAGAACATGGGCAGCATAACTAATTTTCCTTTGCATTCGATCACACACTAGGCTTCCATGTCTGTCACTCGTTCTCCTAATGCATCACATCTCAAAGGACTGTATTCTCTTCTGGATGTTTTTTGTGAACTGCCATGCCTCACATCCATAGGCTACTACAGAAAACACATAACATCTCTACCGTCTTAGCTTCAGTGAAATGTTAATGTTACGAAGGAATTCGCTTCATTCCCAAAACTTGGTCTTAACCTTGATTACAAAATTCTCTGGTGTTGTCTTGCTAACACACATCGTTTTTGTTTTTTGGCATTTAACTCCATCCCATATGTATTACATGTGCCGCAGAAAGAGAGTCTATCACTACCTGCAGTGACTGGATGTTGTTGACAAGCAACACTGTGTCGTCTGCATATCTGATGTTGGTTATATTGATTACAAAACTGGATACAACACCCTCAAAAATTGCATTTGACAGTATTTCTACTGCGCTTTATATCTTCAGCCTATTGAAAGTTTGATTAAAAGTTTGATTTACCCCATCATTTGGTCGCTCCTTGGACAGACGACGAGCCTGAATCATGGACAAAGTCTGCAAAGAAACATACATTTAGAATCATTATTTCTATAAATGTGGCATCACATTTTAAGACACTAAAATGTACTCAGTCGCACCGTCAGGCCAGTTTTCGAAACTCCGTATGCTGTTTCTGGCCAGCCGTCTTCCTTGTGTTTTCCTTTCTGGCTCTCAGCAACAAATCTCTGCATCAGCCCAACCAGCTCCTCCTCCGTTATGTCCTCGCTACGAAATCGCTGTTGCAGAGTCGGACTGCAGTCTTTCAAAGCCCAAGAACCGCCAAGGCTGGAGACGTTCACAACACGACCTGAAACACAAAATACAGGACGTTTGAAGCTCATAACTGTTCAACAAACCTTGATAATCAGCATCTTAAATGCTTAAAAAACTAAAAAGTTGTTATCAGATACAGTGGATTCAAACCTTGATATATTCTAGAAAGGACATTGAGGTTTCCCTCATTTCCAATGCCATCGAGATTACAGATACATTAAAACCACAACACAATAAAACAAGTATAAAATAATCGCTGGTAGATAAAATAAGATAAAATAAATAACTAAAATAAATCCATCCATTCTCTATACCGCTTTATCCTCACTAGGGTCGCCTATCCCAGCTGATTGGGGTGAAGGCAGGGGACACCCTGGACAGGTCGCCAATCTATCACAGGGCTACATATACAGACAAACAATCACACTCACATTCACACCTACGGACAATTTAGAGTTACCAGTTAACCTCAGCATATTTTTGGACTGTGGGAGGAAGCCGGAGAGAACCCACACATGCACAGGGAGAACATGCAAACTCCATGCAGAAAGATCCCAGGCCCAGGCCGGGATTTGAACCGGGGATCTTCTTGCTGCAAGGCGAAAGTGGTAACCACTTTTCCCACTGTGCAGTACCATAATTAAAATAAATAATTAAAATTAAATAAAATAAATAAAAATAAAATCAGGTAACAGTTGCAACGCTGTTGCTGTCTTGTAAAGGATGTGTTTAAACTTATAAGCACCTAGCGGGACAAGGTGTTACGGTGAAGAAATGATGGAAGGACGGAAAGATAAATTTGTGTTCACAATCAGGCTGATGGCTGAACTTAACATGTCTGACTGGGGTTTGCTTCATACATGAGCTAAATATGTAGCGGTCGGCAGGAATTGATGAGAAACACCCCACAGTTTAATCATTTGTTCTTTGTGTGATTTCTCTCTATACACCGCTTTATCCTCATTAGGGTCGCAGGGGGTGCTGAAGCCTATCCCAGCTGACTCGGGCAGAGGCAGGGGACACCCTGGACAGGTCGCCAGTCTGTCGCAGGGCTCTTTGTGTGATTTCCATCTGATAAATCATGGCCGATGTCCGTGTAGGTTCTCATTCATCCAGGTCATGGTTATCCAAAGTAGTTTAAATCAATCCACTGGACTTTAAGAAAGTTCCTTGAAGACGTTTCACCTCTCATCCAAGAGGCTTCTTCAGTTCTGGTGGTGGTTGGTGTTGTCTCAGCTTTTAAACCTCTGTGAGGTGTGTCCAGGGCTATTATTCCAACAACCAATACCAATGCCAAAATTTAATCACTTGGTCCTTTTGTCATTTCTGACCTTCCCTGAAAATTTCATCCAAGTCTGTTGCTGTGTTTTTGAGTAATGTTGCACATAGACAGACAGATTCACAGACTAACAGATTCACAAACAAACGTACGCCGATCGTCACGTAACTCCGCCACGCCTTGGCAGAGTAATTAGAAACACAATGGTTAGAAATCAAAGTTCAGAAAGTGCACGTTATAAAGTTCTATATAAAATTTTAGAATGAATAAAATGTTTGCTTGTCGTTATACACTCCAGTAAAAATGTGTTTTGTTTTAACCCTTGTGTTGTCCTTACCAAAAAATGTTGTTGCCTTGTCTGAAAAAAGTCCAAAAATTCTGAAAAAAAATTTCCCCAAATTTATAAAAAAAAAACTGCAAAATCTTCAGGAAGAAAATTCCTGAAAGTTTAAGAAAAAATTAAAATCCCCAAATCTGACAGCAAAATTTGTTGGATTTTGGCTGATTTGTTTCTGAAAGCTCTTAAACATTTTTTTTAATTTGTTTTTTTTCCCACCAAAAAATGTTCAAAAACTTTACTAATTTTTTTTTTTTTCCACATTTTTAAAACTTTAAAAGGGTCAAGTTGATCCGCAGGACGACAGGAGGGTTAAAAATCATTCATAGAGGTTAAGTTTTAGTGTTTCTTTGTTTGGCAGCAGGTGGAGCTTTGACTTTTCTTAGGTTCTTCTTTAGTTTCTGTAAACTTTGCACATTTGGATTTGAGCAGTTTACTACATTTGTTAATTACCAAAGTTCTGGGTTCTACTGAAATGCTCTGTGGTTTCACTTTTGGACTTAGGTTGGATCACCCTAGAAGACTTGTCCTGAAGCCACTCCAGACTTTTCTTGTCTGTTTTCTTTTGGTAATTGTTGTATTTAAAGGTAGACTGTTGCTTTTCTTCAAGTATCTTTCGAGCATTCATCCTTTTTTCAGTTCTGTAAAGTCTACCCATTTCTGCTAAGACTTCCAATCTACAGCATGATGATGCCATTTTTGTGCATTCTCATAATTTTTTAAGGACACTGATGTGTTGATTTGAGCAGACGGCAAACTAAATCTGTGTGCTCATACCTCTGACTTTGATGAGCGGCAGGAAGTGAGTCAACATGTCTCTGGTGGCGAAGAAGTTCGTCTTCAGGGTCACTTCAGCCTGGACAGCAAACGGAGTCGTGTCTCCCTCTGTAAAGAAAGAGTGAACATGCTGTCATTACTTTATAGTTGCAAATGTAAAGAATATCTGACAGTAATTCTTTCATGAAGGCTAGACTTTTGTTAGGAAAATAAAAGCACTCAGGGCTCCATGACATCGATATTGTGACGTAGATGCACAACAGTCAAAACTGCAAAAAGTGTAATGTTCATAAGAGAAGTTTGTCTAAAAGAACACAATTAACTGTGATTCAAGGCTTCTTGGATCCTAAGTTTTTAAAAACACTCTTTTCACAACAGTTCATTAACATGCATGCTACACATGAGCACAGCAAAATGAGCCCAGAACTGGAGAGAAACAAACAACAAAAGAACACTTTAATATAGAAACGCAGCATCACTTGTATGGTGTCATAGTTTCTCTGATGTTCGTGAAGTGCAGGTGGAGAAGAAACGTTCGTTGACACTGACTTGCTTAATAATAAGTTTATTATAAGGAAGAACAGCATCGTTCAGACAGAGAGACTGTCTGGGAGAATTCGGCCAAATGAATCTCCCCGAACAGCAATCAGAGATCATATTTATATGCTTTGGATAAGTATGAGGTCACAACATATGTTTCCTAATTAGAAGACATCTGGTCATGGAACAAGACCCTACAGATCAACCCCCTATCATTAAGACACCCAAAAAGTCATTAGGACCCCAAAGAACAATTATCATTACCTGGACATAATGATCCCCAATCTAATCACAAATTGCCCAGTTCCCTTGTTTGATATGACTACTAATCAAGCTAATTAGTCATTTAATTTGTTGTCATTTTTCCAATTTTTTAATTGACTGACTTGTCTCTTAATAAAGTTCTATTTTATAATAAGCATCAGTGTTTCAGTGCAGTTTAATATTCATCAGTGTCTCCATTCATTCTCACCTTTGAATAAGATTGCAGCGTTATTGATGAGGATGTCGACTCCTCCGTATTTCTCTTTGAAGAAAGCTGCTGCAGCTGTGATGCTGCTCAGATCATTGATGTCCAGCTGATGAAACTTTGGATTCAGTCCCTCAGAGGACAAAGACTTCACGGCTTCCTCACCACGACCACTAAAACAAGAGAAAAAACTCTTATTTACTGTCATTTTATCATCATAAGACACAGATCTGCAGTGTTTTTCTGTTAGTACTGCTTTGTTTTTGTAACGACCTCCGTATTTAACGTCACGTGGTGGCAGTTGCTCTCTCTTTCCCTCTCTCTTTCCAGTGTTTTTCAGTTAGTGCCACTCAGTTTTTTTATTTCAAAGGTCCTAAAACACATTTTCAGCTACTTTTAGTCATTTATTATCAGCCAAAGTTGGAGATTTTGATGTTCTGTACTTCCACCTGAGCTCTTCAAACAGGTTTCAAACTGGAAGGAGGCAATAAGTCATGATGAAAGCGATTAAATCTAATTACATAACAGCTTCACATTCTTGATGAAGCAAAATAGCAGAGTTGTTTTATGAAGTGAAAGTCTTAATAACTGGAAAAACCTGTGTGGAATATTACATTTAACCACAAAATTAAGATTCGAAACCAGGTTTTCGAGGGTATTTGTTAAACATGAAAAAATAAATGCAAAAAGATGAAATCATGCACATTGCAACATGTTCCTGTGCAGGTGTGACCAGGTGAGCGACCTACACGTCTCTGGATGTGAGGTAAACGTCGCCCTGGTACTGCTTGCAGAGCGCTCGGACGATGGCCAATCCGATGCCCTTGTTGCTTCCTGTTACTACGGCAACCTTCACCGACATGTCTGCCAAAAGATTAAGAAAGGTGTGAGGTCAAATATTAAACACACAAATCAGCATTAATACTTGTGGCACAGCGACTCCATTGTTTCTCTCCCAAGTAAACTCTGGCACAGAAGCAATGTTATCAGGCATGTAGGGTTAAGGTTAAGATTTGGCTGAGTCATGATGACAATTTCAGGGAGAGAAATTCAAATGTATTTATCTAATAATACAGAAAAGCACAAATATAGCATCTACAAATCATAAAAATGACCATTGTGTGACATAAAACAGTACAAGTAAAGAAACTGTGCAATAAATCTGCTTTCAATTATAATCAAAAAACGAGATGTGCAACTATTTGTATTTTAAAATGACAATTTAATCACTAAAAAGGCAATAAACTACTACTACTGTCTGCACTGGTTTTGCAGTAATTTTGCAGGTTAATTTTTCAACCTTTTTGGTAAATTAACCTTGAATTTGAACTGTCTGCTTTATTATGCGTTTAGCTTTAATGTGTGAATTGAAAAATAAAAAACAATAAACTACTACTACATACTTTCAGCACTGTTATGACCTTGGACTGCTGGCTTTGGAGGAATTTTGCAGGTTTGTTTTGCAACTTTTATGTTAATTTAACCTTAATTATAACAAATAAATGTGATTTAAATAATTAAAGAGTGTATTATGCATTAGCTGTAATGTGTAAACTCAATAATAAAAAACAATAAAAGCTACGATAATAACGTACTTTCAGTACTGTTATGACGTTTGACCGCTGGTTTTGCAGGTTCGTTTTGCAACTATGGTGTTAAATTAAACTTCAACCTTAAGCAATAAAACTGGTTCTTACTTGAAGCTGCTGTTGTTCTGCCGATTAAAGCTGCTGTGAAGAAGCTGAAGAGGGAATAAAGGAGCTGCAGCAGAAAATCAGCTGATATGAAGGACTGAAGAACATGAAACCAGAGCAAAAGGGGAAAAACATAGTTATATATAGAAGATTTTCATTATGATAGGCAGGAAGCTGGGCGGAGTTATGCGCAGGATCAGTGCGCATACCCGGAAAAACAAGCGGAACGCATGGTCAGAGGGCTGATCATGGAGCGACGGTGGAAGATCATAATCAGATACCGCTGAGGAAAGTTTGTAGGTATTTTATTTGTATTTTTATTGACTGTGATCTGTAGGTAGTTGATAAATTTATGAATTCTGTGTTTTTGTGCTGTAAGGAGAAAAAGGAGGGCTTCGTTATAAACTAAAGGCTCAAATTGAGGTTTACCTGATGTTTGTCTTGTTCATACAAAGCTATAACTGTGGTTTGACATGTAATAAAACATTACTAACAGTGAAGTTACTGTACTAGTCTCTATTTTTTGTTTTTGTTCTTCTTGAAATGCTTCATATTCTGTAGTCAAACGACAATTTAAGTACAATTGAACTTGCAGCACTAAGTGACCAAATTTTATTTTTCCCCCCCACATTTTGATGATGTCAAACTGTGTTTTGACATTTTAACCAAAGCTGGAATGCTTTGCACAGAGACTGATTTGTGAACGCGTTATTATATGTCAGAATAGGCGGGGAAAAGGAAGTTTCACTTCTTACATCTGAAATACGTAAGTCCAGATCTGAAATCATTTTATATAAACAGACTGAAATCTGGAATGATTATACAAGAGAGACTGGGGAGTGAATTGTAGCACCTTTTTAAAAAATCTATACACTATTATATTTGTCTCTGTCTATTGAGTTTTTTTTAGGTTTTGATCTAGTTGAAAATTTTACTTTAGTAATTTGCATGTAGATAATCCTGGTGCCTGTTGAGTTGTATTCATTGTCTCACAGGTCCATGTGGGACCATGACGGGTCGAAGACGACGAGCTGGACGAGCT
The DNA here is from genome assembly GCF_021347895.1 of Acanthochromis polyacanthus. Classification (NCBI taxonomy): domain Eukaryota; kingdom Metazoa; phylum Chordata; class Actinopteri; family Pomacentridae; genus Acanthochromis; species Acanthochromis polyacanthus. The sequence continues at coordinate 30,464,544 of NC_067127.1, read as the reverse complement.
TCCAGGACGAGGAGAGAGAAACATGAAAACTCCCTCCAGTCAGGTAGAAAGAGTTTTCTGATTTCCCACAGTATTTGTCTGCTGTAAACTGCTTCATTACAAACTTCTTCTTCTCCTCCTCCTTTTCTCTCCTTCTTTTCCTTCTTTTTCTTCTTCTTTTTCTCCTTTTTTTCCTTCTTCTCCTTTGTCTTCTTCTCCTTCTGCTCCTTCTTCTCCTCCTCATTCTTCTTCTCCTTCTTCCTTTCCTTATTTTTCTTCTCCTCCTTCTCCTCCTTCTCCTTCATTTTCTTCATCTCCTCCTTCTCTCCTCCTTCTTTTCCTTCTTCTTCATTTTGTCCTTCTCTCCTCCTCCTTCATCTTCTTCTTCTCCTCCTTTTAATTCTTCTTTATCTTCTTCTTTTCCTTCTTTTTCTTTTTGTTCTTCTCTCCTTTCTCCTCCTTCCTCTCCTTCTTCTTCTTGTCCTTGTCCTTCTGTTTATCCTTCTTCTCCTTCTCATTCTTGTTCTTCTTCTGATTCTTCTCTTTCTCCTTCTTTTCCTTCTCATTCTTCTCTTCCTCCTCCTTCTTCTTCTTTTTCGTCTTCAGCCTCTTTACGTCACCTGTCTCAGTACGTCAGACTGATGAAGTTTCTTCACCAGCGAGGATTCTCCTCCACTCTGCTGCAGCCGGCCGTCTTCACCGGTAAAACTCTGCTTCATCTCCACATTATCTGGAGTTTAACAAAACCTGTCAGCAGCATCAGCACACAGAATAAGTGACGTTCCATTCTTTAAATGTGTCATAAAACTTTTCTTCATCCAGACACAGGTCGAGGACTTCAGACTCTCAGAGCTATCAAGGTAATCATATTTTACACAGGCAGTTCAATACTTTTATTACCTGCTTTGTGGTGTTTTTTTATTGGTATTTAGACACTTCTTATATGGTAATAAATGGAATCTTGACCTCAACCTCAAAGGAGAACATCGGTTGCTATATCGGAATTCTTTTATTTCCTATAAAACAATATCAGCCCCATAAATCCAGCATCGATAAGGCTTTAAGTAATATTGTTACGATGATTGATCTAATTTGTCAAGTAGTTTCCATTCCAGTTTGATTCACAAGTTCCGCCACTGTTTTGTTTTCTGGTGGCCTGTTGTATTTTAATAAACTGTCCAATGAAGCACCTCAATAATGTGCATTAAATCAAACTATGCAGTAAAAAGCTTGTTAAACAAGCTTTGGGGTGAAATGTTGAGCTGAAACTTTTAATAAATTGGTGGGTAGGTATACTCTTCTCCATTCTTGCTTCAAGTCTTTGAGTTTAGTCTCACTTAGAAGGTTACAGGTCCTTAAAGTCCGTAGAAGTGGGTCCAGATTTCTTACTTTTTCATGGACTTTTTCCATCATTTCTGAGCCTCAGAACTTCATCAGTACAGCAGATAGACACAAAAATAGATGTTTTACGATCATTCTGGATTTTAGATCATTTTGAACATCATTTTTTTGAAATTTTAATCAATCTGGACAAGCTGCATATAATTTGGCCATATTTTAATAAATTCATTCATTAATCATTTTGGACCTTTTTGTGAACATATTTGAGCTCATTTTGAACGTATTTTTGTCATGTTGGACTATTTTCAGAATCATTCTGGACAATTTGATCTAAATTTAAACTATTCATACCAAACACCATAAACATTGCACTTTTTTTTACCCCGTTTTTCTGCACATCCCCTTTACTGCACTGTACTTTGTATATTCAACAATGCCAACCTCGGAATGATGAGACATTTTGAACTTTCTGCAGCACGTGCTTTTTTTTAAATACTGGTTTTCACAACAGTATGGTCCTTGCTCCTTTTTATTTATCTTTTGTATTACTGTTATAAATCATCTTTGAATGTTTAAAAAATGTGCTGTATCAGTTTTGTTCTTAAATCTTGTTATATAAATGGAAGCTGTGAGAAGAGATAAGGTGCAAAATTGTGCTGGTATTTATAATAAAGTGTGTTAGAAGTCTAAGTAAATTATAAAAATAGAAATAATAAAGAGCATATAAAAGGCTATTTTGCAGTGGCAACTTGTTCATTGCTGCATATTGTAATAAATCCTTTTAATTTTTTAAACAGCGATGCTTTATGAAAGTTAGAATAATTGTGTTTAAGAATTCAATCATGTCTCTGTTTTGTTTGTCAGCCCGGTCATCTGGTGATCTCTCTGCCTGAGTCGTGTCTCCTCACCACCTCGACTGTCCTGAACAGCTGCCTGGGAGAATATATCAAAAGGTGAGAGACAAATGTAAATATATTGCAGATTTTTACGCTGAATCCTCATTTTTCTGACATGCAGGAACCTGATAGTCCTCACCTGTCCAGGCTCACCTATCAGAGTTTAATTGTTCACCTGTGCGTCCTTCTACCTGGCTCTCAGATGAGATTCAATCAGACTATTTCTCCCTCCACAGCTGGAAGCCTCGTCTTTCTCCCCTCCTGGTTCTCTGTGTCTTCCTGGTTTTTGAGCGTCACCAAGGGGACGCCTCTGATTGGTTCCCCTATGTCGACCTGCTGCCCACCTCCTACACCTGTCCCGTGTACTACGGCGATGACGTCATGGCTGCTCTGCCCGCCTGTGTGAGGAGGCGGGGCTTAGAGCAGAGGGAGGCGGTGCAGGAAATGTTCTCCTCCAATCAGGACTTCTTCAAGTGAGTTCAGGTTCTGCAGGTTCTGTTTTAGAACAAATTAGCGGAGTTTATTTACACAATTAGCTGAACTCTGTCCTGTTTTTACTGAACTGATCTGTTGATGATTGATTTGGTCTTTGAGAGAATGCCAAGAGTGTGTAAAGCAGTAATCAAAGCAAAGGGTGGCTGTTTTGAAGAATATAAAATATAAAACATGTTTTGAATTATTTCACACTTGTTTGCTATAATTCCATATGTGTTCATTCATAGTTTTGATGCCTTCAGTCAGAATCTACAATGTAAATAGTCATGAAAATAAAAAAAAATAAATGAGAAGGTGTGTCCAGACTTTTGACTGGTAGTGTATATAATTATTTAAGGGAGCATCTTCTTTATCTTCATATATGTGAATATTCTGTTAAGTTATAATCTTTTTCAGGTCTCTGCAGCCTGTGCTGAATCAGCCTACAGAGGACGTGTTGACCTATGAGGCTTTCAGGTCCACAAACATGTTAAACACTTTGTGCCTCTTTTTCAGTCTAAATGTTCAGTTTATTTCAGCCCATCTTTGAGAAAATGTAAATCTGTCCCCTCCTCCTGTAGATGGGCCTGGTGCAGCGTCAACACTCGCTCCGTCTTCATGTCTCATCGGCCCAGCAGCTTCTTGTCTGGACCAGATCACTTTGCTTTAGCTCCATTTCTGGACCTGCTGAACCACAGAGCTGACGTCCAGGTAACAGACCCACCTGTTTACTTATTCAAATACACGATATACATGTTGAGAAATAATTGTATTTTTCTGTCAGGTTGAAGCCAGTTTCAATGATGTGACAAGGTGTTACGAGATCAGGAGTGTTTGTGGGACTCGCCGCTTCCATCAGGCCTTTATTAACTACGGTTGCCATGACAATCAGCGACTACTGTTAGAATACGGCTTCGTCTGCAGCAACAATCCTCACAGCGTCATTTACGTGGACATAGGTAAACTGTAGACCGCTTAAATGACAGAAAAATCTAATTGTAGTATTTTAATTAGAAAAGCCTTTTTTATCCCACAGTGGGGAAATTTGCAGTGTTACAGTAGCAAGGATGGTGCAAACATTTATGGAATGTAGTGTAAAATAAAAATAAACCAAAACATGCATAAAAATAATTTAAAAAATATGCATAAGTACTCTCAAATATCAGTAGTATTGTCCAGACCATTATCTGTATTGCACAGATTAAATAGAAATATACCCAAAGAGCAGATATTCTTGTATATGTTGAAAAATATGTATTGTACAGTGTTTTTAAAAGTACTGTGTAGTAAAATTTAAACTGTTTATTCCTTCAGATCTGCTCTGTGATGTTTTAAAAGCTGACAGGAGGTTGGATCAGAAGATCAAGTTCCTCAGAGAAAACAATTTCCTTCAGTAAGACTTTAAATTCATCACCCAATTGATCTCTAAACCCTGGTAAAAATTCTACCAGTAGCTGGTTTCTGCATAAACTAACTGCAGATTTGTCTCTGTCGCTGTTAGAAATCTGACTATTTCCAGCGAAGGTCCCAGTTGGAGGCTGCTGACGGCGCTCAGACTGTTTTCTCTGCCACAAACGATGTAGTAAGTTCACAAAAACACTCACATGTTGAAGGTTTGACCACAATAACAAAAGTACTGCCCTCCCTCCACTGGAGTCCTATCTCTTTTTGGACTAATTCTAAGCTTTATTGTTTGTTTTTTAAGGTTTTAAATGCAGTAGCAGCACCACAGCATCTGAGTTTTTTTTGTAAAATTTACACTGGCAATCTTAGCAAGTTGGACCAAATAGTGCTTACAGTTACACTGTCAGATAAAAATGCACAAGAAATAGTACAGGGTCATTCCAGGTGAAATGACCAGATATACCTTGGAGATGTTGCTGCACCATTTTCAAATTAGTCCTAAATTTGCATGCCATTAGATAGTCACAAAAGTACTTTCTATGCAAAATTGTAGGCCTGTAGCTCAAATAGTTTCTGAGTTGTGGGGGTCTGAAATTTTCAGAATTTGGCCTATAAAAAGCCTCGTCAGCATTTTTTGCATCTTTAAGTGGCTATTTCTCAGCCTCTAGACATACCAGAGAGCTGTGAGTTGGTAAACAAGGCCTCTGCATGTAGCTAGTGCCCCACAAACATCCCCAGGTGTTTCCCTACACTCTGCAGGCCATGGGGGCTTGCTAAAAATGCTAAAAATTAAGAGATACCTACTCACGAGTGGGGTTTGGGACCTTAAAAGTACTAGAAATACTGCACAGAAGTGTTCTAACACCCCTGGGTTCCATTCTACACAAACTTGTGTGATAACTTAGCAAACTGGAGCTTTCTAGGTACCTCAGTTTGGAAAATATGAGCTCCCAAAGTTGGACAAGATTTTTAATTGGCTATTTTTGGTGGCAAAAATCTCAGTGTGGGACAGGTACCAGAGACCCCAATTTTTTCTACAAGACAGTCCTATCTGTCTTCTATCACTGCACAAAAAAGTAGCAGGGTTATATTTGTAGTTACTGAGATATTCTTACTCAAAATGGCATGGGTAATGTCAAAATCGTTTTTTGCTTTTCAGGGATACAAGTATTAGTAGTCATTCCAATGGTAGTATTATGTATGTTTTGTTCTTTTTGAAATGTTAGTTGTTAAAGGTGACTACCTTCAAAAAGTGTAATGGTATAACTTAGGTATACCTAAGTTATAACTTAGTATAGGTTCTTTTGCTTCTATCATGACATTGTACAATTAAATTTAACATGTTTAATCCCACTGCACTGATACTGTAAAATTCAACATTATTGTTGTTATTTTTAAATTAATCAACCATAAACTACTACAGAGCTCCCTGAATTCAAGTTAGTACATGTAATTTGTATGTGTATGTTATAATTACATGTATGCACTGCAAATGGGTGTCAACATGTCATGATATTTACAGGTATGGCTCTAAACTAGACCTTGTGACACAAAAAGGGCATTACACTTTTTGAAGGTCGTCACCTTTAACAACTAACATTTCAAAAAGAACAAAACATACATAATACTACCATTGGAGTGACTACTAATACTTGTATCCCAATTTAAAGTACTGAAAAGCAAAAAAGTGTAACGCCCTTTTTGTGTCACAAGGTCTAGTTTAGAGCCATACCTGTAGATATCATGACATGTTGACACCCATTTGCAATGCATACATGTAATTTTAACACACACATACAAATTAAATATAACCCTGCTGCTTTTTTGTGCAGTGATAGAAGACAGATGGAACTGTCTTGTAGAAAAATTTGGGGTCTCTGGTACCTGTCCCACACTGAGATTTTTGCCACCAAAAATAGCCAATTAAAAATCTTGTCCAACTTTGGGAGCTCATATTTTCCAAACTGAGGTACCTAGAAAGCCCTAGTTTGCTAAGTTATCACACAAGTTTGTGTAGAATGGAACCCAGGGGTGTTAGAACACTTCTGTGCAGTATTTCTAGTACTTTTAAGGTCCCAAACCCCACTCGTGAGTAGGTATGTCTTAATTTTTAGCATTTTTATCAAACCCCCATGGCCTGCAGAGTGTAGGGAAACACCTGGGGATGTTTGTGGGGCACTAGCTACATGCAGAGGCCTTGTTTACCAACTCACAGCTCTCTGGTATGTCTAGAGGCTGAGAAATAACCACTTAAAGATGCAAAAAACGCTGGCGAGGCTTTTTATAGCCCAAATTCTGATAATTTCAGACCCCCACAACTCAGAAACTATTTGAGCTACAGGCCTACAATTTTGCATAGAAAATACTTTTGTGACTATCTAATGGCATGCAAATTTAGGACTAATTTGAAGATGGTGCAGCAACCACCATCTGGTGAAACCACACGGAATGACCCTACTTTGAATTATGTAAAGTGATTCAGGGAAGATTTTTCCACATTTCAGCAACAATATTCTTGCAAAAATATCACTGGATGTTCTAAAGTTCAGGCACAAGTGCAGTGTTTTTCAAGGGAATTCTGGCCAAGATATTCAAGAGCAAATACAAAGCAGTTACAAAACTACACAGGTCAAACACAATGAAAACGCTAGCAAAAAAACTAATGAAAAGATTATGTTGACAGGCAAATTATTAAAAACAAGTGCATGTTTGTCTTGTACTTGCTATGTTCTATGTCTTTTAGTTTATTCAAACTTTGCTGTTTTTAAATGTGCTTTATAAATAGGTTTCATTGTTATCTGCTTAAAAGTGACGCCGACGTTTTGTCTTCACATTTTTCCAGAAGTAAAAGTTGTTAAATGTATTTTCAGTGTATTTATCAGGGATTTGTCAGTTGATCTAAAGAGAATGCAGTTGAAGCAGTTTTCTGCTGTATGCAATTTAAATCAACTTTTTTTCACCCATAATCAGAGATTATTTAATCTGCTTGTCCAGTATTGTAGGTTCTGACTCAGTGACTGCTTGTGTTTCTGTGTGTATTTTCAGCCACCAGTGGAAGACAGTACTGCTCGGTCAGACGCTGTGTGAAGAAAAAGAACAGTGGATCATTCGAACAGCGAAGATTCTCTGTCAGAGACTTCTACAGGACACATTTAGGGCTTTAGATAAGGTGAGCACACAAACCAAACTGCTTCCCAGTGATTTACCAGATGTCTTGACTGACTTTTTTCTGTTCTTTAGATCTCAAACCTCCTCCAACAGAGCGAGCAGCCAATCAGAGAGCAGCTGGAGGTGGTGATGTCACTGCGGCAGGAGGAGAGGTGCATCCTGGGAAGATGTCTGGAGGCACTGGATGAGCCGCTCAAACAAACTGATGAACTGTTACCGTGCCGACAGGATGCTGATGCTCAACAGATGGACTAATACTGGATGACATCAAATATGGAATCTAAATTTTACTGAAAATGGACTCATGAGGACAGAACTGTGAGGAAACAGCAGAGCAGAGATTCAACTCCTTGAAGAGTCATTTATGTATTTACTGCAGAGATTTGTAGGAGCCATTCAGTATCTGGATATTGAATTTCAAGAAATGATGATGCCTGCAAAACTCCAACACATTTCATGATGGTAGCTGAACTTACGAACTTGTTGCTATTTGGATAGATTCACGTCAGACCACCAAACATTTTCGCTTGAAAAGTGCTTAATACATGAAGCTAAAATTACACAAATATCTTTATAAATATCCACACTTTATGCTACGAAAACTGTAACTTTCCAAAGACAGTAATTTTGAGAAATCTAGTTCCAAGTTAGTCATTAGCCGTTATGCCCTACGATCTCATGACATTTTGTTTTTTCTTGACTCATCGTGTTCGAACTGAAATGGGTAAAAAAGCTTCCAGTTACTCTGCCCCCTCTGCTTGGAATGCCCTCCAATCTAAACTGAAATTGTCAAAATTTGTTTAATTGGAGGCCTTCCGCTCTATTTTAAGATATCGGCAACAGAAATCCTTGTTACTGTAAAAATGACTCCTGTATTGTATTTAATATTTTAATGTTTGTTGTTATTGTTTTGTCTGTTTTTTTAGTTTGACATTTGCTGCTGCCTCTCTTGGCCAGGTCACCCTTGTGAAAGAGGTCTCGATCTCAGTGGGTCTTTTATCTGGTTAAATAAAAATAAATTAGATTTTGTCGTCATTTCATAAATGTTTGAATTCATATTGTTGTTAAAACTAATTAAAAGCACACTAAGATGTTAAGAAAGGTAACTTTGTCAACATACACCTTTAAAACCGATGTTTGGTTTAAAATCTATTGCTGTTTTACAATGTTCATTTGATGGAGGATAAAACAAGTCACATGACCACAGTTTAGTTGTGGGTTACACCTGTGGGACTGGGTCAGATGCAACACGACTGCAGTAGGAAAACGGCAACATTACCAGAGAGGAAGCGATCTGGCCTTAAAAACCCAATTATTCTGCATGGTCTGAGACGCGCACACAGTAATTATTGACCTTTAAATTTTATTTGTTTCATATTTGTTGGCATTATTAAAGTGCTTTTTATGGACAGTTTAATGTGTTGTTGTCGCAAGCTGGCATATTGGACCTGTCTAACAACAGAAAACTAGCTTGAAAGACTTACTCTCAGAATCCGTGTAATTTGAGACACTTTTTGTGAAACGTGTTTGTATCTGAAATGTTTGTATGGCTTTATTTTGTCGGTTGACTGAAGAGAAAATCCATGATAAAAAACATCTATATGATGCGTGGCCTTCATTATATCAGACTGAAGTAGTTTAAAAATGTGCCGGTTGAATCAAAACGCTTGAGAAGAAACTGTTCGAGAAATTTGATTATTTGTGCTGGAGTTAAGGGAGTGCTTGTTCTAATGTGAATAAATTCAAGGACAAACACAAAATATATTTTAAAGAACCTGGATTCGAGTTGTGTTTTTTTTTTTTTAAACAAAATGGGGATTTATTGAGTGATTTTGCAAAAAAATAAAAAAAAATTGTTGAGAAATGACCAGACAGTCGTCTATTAGTATGAAAGTCACCAGGAATTATTACTATGAATGTGGTCAAAAGTTCATATGTGAGGGAAGCTGAAAGTTTCTTACTTCAGTTTAAAATGAAAGCGACCTGAGGGGCTGCACTATGAAGCAGGTTCAACTTATCAGGCTTTTTTTTTTTTTTTAGAGTTAGCCTGCTTAACAAAACCTTAAATCCCAGTCAGATAATAATCGTTCTCTACTTTCTTTTTTTATCCAGGTTTTCTTTCGTGCACTCACAGTAACACGGTGGGATTATTAACACACAGGTCAACAGGTCAGCAGATAAAACTTCAGCTGAGTGTATGAATCTGCGGAAGGGAGACAGTTCTTAGCTGATTTAAATCCCAAACCCTTTAAAGTCGACATGCCTGCCAACTTATTAATCTTGCTTCAGAGTACAGCCCTCGGGTCACATTCATTAGCGACATGAAGAGCTCAAGGTGTGTTTTTCTGTGTTAACACAACATTGGAAGCAGCTGTGATGCTTTTCAGTGCCTCAAACACAGATTAACAAGTAAAAACCATCTGACTGTTCCTCTCCAAAAGAACCGCTGCTGTTGAGCCGCGAGTCTCGGCAGAATGTGATTATTTCAATCAGAGCTGAACGACGGCCTTTTTCTTCGGGTGACGCTGGATTGTCTCCATGGCAACTGTGGCTTCGTAGAGAGGAACCGCTTCCTCCGGCTGAGGTCTGGCAAGACAGAAAGACGAGTTAGATTTCATTAGATTAGACTCCAGTCATCAAGACATCTCTATAAATCTTACTTTGTTCCTGCAGTTTTGGAGAAACAAATGAGAACACATTTGGAATGACTTAAATTCTAGAAAAGAAAAACTAAATTCAAATGTTTTTGTATATTTGTTTTACAATGATGTGTATTTTTCCTAGTTACCTCGGCATTACCAACACTGGAAAATGAAAAAGAAAAATTAGCTTCTCCTCTCTGCCTGCAGTTCAATCGAGAAGTCCCTGAATTTTTGTCACGACTGTTGGTCACAGCTGAATAACTAATGGCTTTTGTGCTTCGCCAAGGAGTGCAGAATTTATTGGGTTTTTACAGAATCTACTTCCTACAAAGTTTATTTTTACCAAATGTTTATGTTACATTTGTCAAAGAGTGATTTTGAGGAAATAATTTTAAACTTTTTGCAAAATAAGTCAAGGATGAGTAGTTAAAGGATGTCAAATTTGAAAATACAATGACTTTTCTGTTTCTACAATTTCTCACTAATATAGTTTGAAAATAGTTTATATACCTTTAAACCAATTATTCGGTTCAGAAATGTAAACCGGGCACTGCATTGATTTAATTTTAGTTGGTTGAGTTTGAAGTATTCTAGTTACCTGAGGACTCCAGTTGACATTTTCTCCACAATATCTTTCAGAATATCTGCAAAAAAGTGTGTTAAGGAATCCTAAAGACCGTAACGAGGACTGCGCATATTTTCAATGACACACTGGGAGGATACGAAGGTATCTTCCCTGCTGGGCCGATGAAGCCGTCCAGACTTCAGGGTTCAGGAAAGAGACGGAGGCGGATTTTAAATGCAGTAATCTGCAATCTGGAGGGTCCAACTGCAAAAAAACACAAAGAAAGACACAGAAAGGAGATAAGGACAGATCAGGTGAATCTTAGCTTACAACAGATTAAAAGAAAATGAAAAGAAACATACTTTAAATTAATGCCTGACAATCAAACAAGCCATGTTAAAGAAAATAAATAATCTACAGAAAAAAATAGCTGCAAGATTCAAATCCTCTGTGAAACCTGAAGTTTTCAGTGTGTTGTGTTGCTGCAGGTGCAGGGAGGTTGTCGTTTTTGGATTTTGCAAACGGTAGCACACAGATAGAGGAAGAAGAGGAAAAAACTGCCTGCAGCCTTCATGTGATGAGTCAGACCAAGTAGGAGGAAGCTGCAGATTCTAACTGGCCACTGAGATGATTTAAAAGAAAGCAGTGGTCGACTGAGGTTTAAAAGAAGTAAAATGGCAGCAACAAGGTATTAGAAATGTTGAGCAGAGCAGATTCAAGCATGTGCCTTATGAAAATTTACTGACAGACTGTACAATATCAGTTAAAGAATCTGTCCAATATGCGTGTTTTTCTACATACAGAGTAACTCTGTCATGTTATTTTCCACATTTGGAGGAATCTGTATAACATCAAAATTTCTACATGTAAAAAAAAAATCTGCAGAATTTTAACAGTACTTGTGCATATTTCCTGTTTTTTTTTTGTACTGATGTCCCTACAGTTTTGCACCATCCTCAGGGAGTAAAAATGATTTTGCCCAATAATAGCCCCAATTGTGCATTTTACCGATTTAACCGAAACATAAACAGAATGAATAACTTTCACAGATCATAATGAAAAAAACGAAAGAAAGCGAGAAAGTAAGAAAAGCACTCAGAGAGCACAGTACTCCGCCAAGGCTGCAAAGTCATTGTATAATTTCCCACAGATAAGTCCCAATAAGTCCGCACCGGTCCATTTGTAGTAGGATCGCAATCATGTGATCGTTAGCAGGCAGCTGACGTAGTGTTCACTTGTTGTCATAGTTACAGTGATGCCGTGCTGCTATCTCGCAATGATAAAACAATCTTTAACAAATCCAGACTATAAGTCGCATCACCGCCAAAAGTGGTGATGTGAAGCATGGTGGTGGCAACATCATGATGCTGCCACCACCATGCTTTGAAACATCATGATGTGAAGCACTGTGGTGGCAACATCATAAAATCTAATCACTTGGTCCTTGCACTTCTGACCTTCCCTGAAAATTTCATTCAAGTCCGTTTTTGAGTAATGCTGCTGACAGACAGGCAAACAGATGGACACCGTACACCAATCGTCACATAACACTGCCACGTTCCTTAGCAGAGTAATTAAATTAGAACAATAGGCCTGAACAAATATTCACCATTAAGCTGACAGGGGAAAGTGCTTTATTGATCTTTCAAAGTATATATTTTAAAAAATATCCCAGGTAGTGAGAGGTTTATCACTTTTAGAGCCACTTTCTGCAACATTTTTTGGCAAAATGTGTCAGTTTTCAACTGAAATCGGGCCCGTTTTCAGAATCTAGTCACTGTAAATGGTTTATTTTGGGCAAGATTTTGAATGAGACACAGAATAAAGTGACATAAATGTGAAATAAGATTATAACGTTAGATATGATGAAGTGTTTTAACAAAACAGCATGGTGTTATTGCCGAAGTAGGAAAGAAGCTGCATGTTAAACCACTGTTTTCAAAACGTTCGACAGGAATTTGAACTTGGACGTGGGACGGAAATTATTTGGATGTCGTCGTTTGGCTTTTTAACTAGAGACGCATATAAAACATTTGTCTCTCACCAGCTAAAGTTAAACTCACTTGCAGGTCTTGATGTGATGTGACCCAATGACCTCCGACTCCCAGAACACTGATGATGTCGTGTTTGTGTGGCAATAATTTCTTCTCCTCGTCCTCCTCCTCTTCCTCCTGCAGACGAACTGCAGGCAGACAGAAATACAAAAATTCGAAATCTAAGAGTTCAAGCAGTAACATCACTTTTATTTTTTTTAATCACATTAAAAGTGCATTTACCTCCAGAGTCTATGACTATATCCACTCCCAGTCCTCCAGTTTCCTCCAAAACCACCGGCAGCAGGTCAGATGAGTTGTTATAAACCGGAATAACTCTGGCTTCATGCACAAAAGCATAAAACAAAGAGTGATACTAGTTCCAAAAACAATTCAAATTTAACGATGTCAATGCAAGGTTTGAAATTTCTACTCGTATTTACATCAAAAATCTCATCACAAGGTCTTCTAAGCTTTACAATATGCAGTTACTTGTAGTTTTAGTTACATATAACGTCCAAAATTCACCATTTACTAATGCCAATATTTAGGTTACAATATTTAATTTAATATAAACACTGTAAAAAGTTGAAGTAAAATTATTCTGGTAGAATCATGCTGGCAAGAAGGCAAACGTGAGTGAGTTGGAAAGTCATTAATAAATGATCTCACCAACTAAAGGTTCCTGAACACCTAAAGGAAAGACGAAGGTGAGGAGAGAAGAAAAGGAGGAAAAGATAAAAGTGGAGCATGAAAAAGTGATAAGAAAAAAGGCAGCAGGACTCACTTGTCTAGATTTTGGACTACATACACTAAACAGGCACTCGTGGCTTTTAAAGGAGAGCTGCAGACACCACAGTTTTGCCATTGACTTACCTACGCTGGGCCTAAGCTGCTCCAGAAATGTGTGTTGTTGTGGCGAATGTGACGTCGTCAGAACCTTCACGCCGTGATAACAAGCCAACTGGATGCACATGAGGCCGAAAGACTTTGGAGCAAGAAGAGATGAGACCGTTAAATGTGCGTACATTTTGAAATTTAATGAATACGTGATGGGACTGCTTTTTTTGTTTTTACATACACTGCCTCCGTCCATCACCAACAGTGTGTGTCCGGGTGCAATGCGAGCGTGAGTGTGAAGAGCAGTGTACGCAGAAAGACCATCACGCAACGCTGCTGCAACACAAACCGAGCTGAGCTTCTCTGGTTTCTGCACTGGAGAAAATACAAACAAATCTTTAAAACTTTGAGTTGGACTAGACTTCATCAGAAGACATTTGGAGACTCCAAAGTCAACTAGAAGAAGGTTCTTTGGTCTGAGGAGGCCAGAATTTAGCTTTTCAGTCATCAAACTAGATGCTATGCTTACTGGACACCAAATGCTGCACGTCATTTCCGCTGTGAAGCATGCTGGTGGCAGCATCATGATGAGAAGCATGGTGGTGGCAGCATCATGATGTGAAGCACGGTGGTGGCAGCATCATGATGTGAAGCACGGTGGTGGCAGCATCATGATGTGAAGCACGGTGGTGGCAGCATCATGATGAGAAGCACGGTGGTGGCAGCATCATGATGTGAAACACGGTGGTGGCAGCATCATGATGAGAAGCACGGTGGTGGCAGCATCATGATGTGAAGCACGGTGGTGGCAGCATCATGATGTGAAGCACGGTGGTGGCAGCATCATGATGAGAAGCACGGTGGTGGCAGCATCATGATGAGAAGCACGGTGGTGGCAGCATCATGATGAGAAGCACGGTGGTGGCAGCATCATGATGAGAAGCACGGTGGTGGCAGCATCATGATGTGAAACACGGTGGTGGCAGCATCATGATGAGAAGCACGGTGTGGCAGCATCATGATGTGAAGCACGGTGGTGGCAGCATCATGATGTGAAGCACGGTGGTGGCAGCATCATGATGTGAAGCATGGTGGTGGCAGCATCATGATGTGAAGCACGGTGGTGGCAGCATCATGATATGAAGCACGGTGATGGCAGCATCATGATGTGAAGCACGGTGGTGGCAGCATCATGATGTGAAGCACGGTGGTGGCAGCATCATGATGTGAAGCATCATGATGTGAAGCACGCTGGTGGCAGCATCATGATGAGAAGCACGGTGGTGGCAGCATCATGATGTGAAGCATGGTGGTGGCAGCATCGTGATGTGAAGCACGGTGGTGGCAGCATCGTGATGTGAAGCACGGTGGTGGCAGCATCGTGATGTGAAGCACGGTGGTGGCAGCATCGTGATGTGAAGCACGGTGGTGGCAGCATCATGATGAGAAGCACGGTGGTGGCAGCATCATGATGTGAAGCACGGTGATGGCAGCATCATGATGTGTAGCACGGTGGTGGCAGCATCATGATGTGAGCACGGTGGTGGCAGCATCATGATGTGTAGCACGGTGGTGGCAGCATCATGATGTGAAGCACGGTGGTGGCAGCATCATGATGAGAAGCACGGTGGTGGCAGCATCATGATGTGAAGCACGGTGGTGGCAGCATCATGATGAGAAGCACGGTGGTGGCAGCATCATGATGTGAAGCACGGTGGTGGCAGCATCATGATGTGAAGCACGGTGGTGGCAGCATCATGATGTGAAGCACGGTGGTGGCAGCATCATGATGTGAAGCACGGTGGTGGCAGCATCATGATGAGAAGCATGGTGATGGCAGCATCATGATGTGGGAATGGGTAAAATAGATCAAGCAAAATAAAACCAAACCCTTGAGGACAAGATCTACTAAATACTGACCTGAAGGGGGTGAATACTTAAGAAATCATTTATTTAGCATTTCTTCATCACATTTCCAATGACGTTATTTTGTATAAATCTCCTTTCATTTTGACATGAAAGAGTATTTTTTGGAAAATTCTTGTCAAAAAAGCCAAGCAATTTCATTATTACTATTTCTAAGTTTGATGCAGCTCTTTTGAGTATAAACCTCATTTAAAGGTGGCATTTTTGGAATGATGCCAGATTCATTTTGTCTGTCTTCTTGTCCAAGTATTCAAATTTAAGTTGGGCAAAAACTTTAGCTGATAGAGATCGATACTTCCTGTGAACTTCAGGTGCTTTTGTTGACTTCTTTGAAACTGGTATACCATATATATGTATTTTTTAAGTATGGTAGACAAAAAAAATATTTCAGAGCAGATGACAACAGTTCGGTCTTTCCCAAAGTTCAGTGTGACATTTCTTCCTGAGCTGAGATTTCACCTAAGACTGTAGAGCAGGGCTTTGTATTATCAAGGAATCAGAAACAAAATGGCAAAAAAAGTTTTCATCTACACTGTGTGTGAGTGTGTTTGAATCTCACCTAAATAGTGTTCGTCGATGTCGACAACATCACAGAGTCCAGAGCAGGTGGAGTCCAGAGGAAGGATACCTGGAGAGGATGGGTGGAGGTAAGATGTGACAAAATACTGCACTGGGTTAGGGCAATATGGACACAATAAATACTGCAACTACACGAAAATTACAAATAGGGCTGCAGCTATACATTATTTTAATAATTGAGTATTCTATCAATTATTCTGGCAATTACTTGAGTAATCAAATTCCACGCTTGGCATGCGCGTCACAGGATCAAAAGTGGAAGTGAGCGCACCGTGCAACAGAAATAACTGTACTTGTGGAACACGGGCAAAACTCTGCGGTATATTGTACATATAGAGTACAGTACAGGTGTATTGCACATATATAGTGTAGTACATATATAGTATAGTACAGCTGTATTGTCCATATATAGTATAGTACAGCTGTATTGTCCATATATAGTATAGTACAGGAGTATTGTACATATATAGCATAGTACAGGAGTACTCTACATATACAGCATAGTACAGGTGTGTTGTACATATATAGTGTAATACATATACAGTATAGTACAGGGGTATTCAATTAAAACTAAAGCCATGGGAACCTCACATGCATGTAGTTGCTGATGCAGAAATCATGTAAGTATGCAATAAAAAAATGTTATACATATGTATTTTTCCTCGAAGAATTTTAGTAATCAAATTAGTTTAATAACTCGAGGAATCGTTTCAGCCCTAGACACAAACATAAATATTTAGAACCACTCATTTTAACTAATTTTATTGATTCAGAAAGTTTCTGTACAAGAAAATGATCAAACAATGTTGAAGATTTTTGTAAAATTTAACATCATTACTTCAAAATACTGTAAGAGCATATCTACTGGAAAATTGTGTCACAGTTAAACAGTCAGAAGAATAACAATGACCCCAAGATTCCTTTAAAAACATTTCCTACCTACGACCTCGTCCTCTGGCTGGAAGAAGGTCACCTTGGGACCAACTGCAGGAATAAAAAAATACAGATTGACTGAAACGTTTGCTGACGGATCTCCATGAAGGCTTTCATTCACTATAATCGCATATTTATTCTGAAATGCAAACTGTGTGCTACCTTGAAGGACAACTCCAGCCACCTCTCTGCCGACGGGAATCAAATCTCTCTGGATCCCAACGTCACTGAGCAGCTAGAAGGGAAACAGAGAGGCAGTCAGATATTTCTCTAGATTATTCGAGTTTAGCTTAAGTCAATTCTTATCTGATGTGAAAGTTAATACTGAGGCAACCTTTTTACTGTATGTAAGAAAACTGACTGTTTTTCCAAACAGTGACGAAAGCTGTACAAGTTTGAAGCATGTCAACTATAGCACACGTAAAAATTGCACTTAAATTGCCTCAAATTATCCACATAAATTACTGCTGCACTGACAATATTTCATTTTGAGTGACTGAAGATGTTCAAGGTTTATTAAGGTGTTTATGCAACAATCTAATAATCAATTAGTAATTTATTACATTGGTTTATTTATCTTGCTTGTCATGTAAAAACTGCTCATTAGAGGGTCTAATAATAGTAAATGTTAACTGAAGGAATTAAATTATGGCAGATTAACAGGATGTGTCCATTATTTCAATTCTTCTAATTTAATTTTGACTCAGCCACTGTGATCTATATCCAGTTATTAAGCAAAACACAGTTTCACGCCATCTTTTGCTCAAAACAAAAATGTTTTGGAAAAACAAAATTGCAAAGTGCTTCACAAAAACTAAAACATATTTCAAATTAGACAAATTCTGAAAATTAACTAAAAACAAATAGAATTCAAAGCATGTAGTTATCAAGATAAAATAGTGAAGCCATGACATTTTATTTTTGTTTTCATTATTTAAGAGATTAAGCTGCAAAATTAACCTAACAAGTGAAAATATAGGGTTTAATATACGTTATGTAATGTTATTTATGGTGTGACTGTACTGGAGCAGTTTGCATATTATGAAATAAAACCCTACAAAAAAGGTATAAAATACTATTTTTCTCAACAATAAGACATATTAAGACTGAGATTTTCACAGAGCCTAATGTAATAATATTTTAGTAGCTAAGACCCTATGGAACAATAAATGACAGACCTTACCCTAACCAACATAAATATTCTGTCCAAGACCCCACAGCATTACTATTCATGGAGACTAAGCTGTTTAATTAGAGCTAAAGTTTTGACCCTACACAAATATGCAAATAGAAAACCCAACCAATCCAGCTGTGGTGTAGTTGATTTCACTGCTTGAGTACCTTGAGGTCCAGCGGGCTCAGTCCACACGCCTTCACCTGGACTCTCACCTGGTGGCTGGTCAACACATCTGGGAGAATCTGGACGCAAAAACAGAGATACAGAGCTTTACAACTGCTTGGTTTAACCAGAGAGACAGTCACAATATAAGGCAAATATGCAGCCAACATACACCAAATATTTCTTTCTGGTGCAATATCAGCACATTCATAGCTGTGAATTATGAATATTTTGTACAAGATATGCACTATATACACTATCATTCAAAAGTTTTACAACAGCCCAATTGCTCTGGTTTCTTATTGGAAATTATGCATGTTTATGTCTCATTGTGCTCTAAAATTAATGCATAGAACAAATAAATAAATGAAGTTAAAAACATAAATCAATTTAGAGACCAAAATGTATTTTAAATGTTTGACTCCTCAAAGTACCACCTTTGTCAGATATAACAGCTGAACACACTCGTGGCATTCTTTCCACAATGGAAATCAAATATTCTTCAAAAAGTTCTTCTCAACTCTGTTGCAGAAGTTCCCATAAATGTGTGGCATTGTAGGTTGATTTTTTTCACACTCTTCTCTCCAGTTCATTCCAAACCAGCTCCATGGGGCTTAGGTCTGGAGACCGTGCTGCCACTCCATGTTTTCAAGCTCAAAATCTTGTTATTTTTTCCTAAGTAGTTCTGGCATAGCTTGGACTTGTTTTGGGTCATTATCTTGCTGTAGGATGAACCCCTGACTAATAGGAACATACCAGAGGGTACTGCATGGTGCTGCAGAATGCTGCGGTAGTCATTTTGGTTCAGGGTTGTACAATTCATTGACCCTGGATCCAGAAAAACAGCCCCAGACCATCACGCTTCCTCCTCCATGTTTGACAGTTTATGTCACACACTGAGGAACCATCCTTTCTCCTACTCGACTTTGTACAAAAATCCTGCGTGATGAATCAAAGACTTGTAATTTTGGTTCATCAGTCCATGATACCTTCTTCCAGTCTTCAGTAGTCCATTGGCGGTGCTTCATGGCCAAGGCAAGCCTCTTTTTCTTATTCTGACGTCTTAGCGATGGCTTTCTTGCTCCAGCTCAACCTGTCAAACCTGCAACTCCAAATCTTCTCTTCACAGTTGAAACTGAGACTTCATACTACGACCACTATTAAGTTGTCCTTGAAGCTGTTGTCCTGTGAGCCACCTGTTGACTCTCAGAAACTTGTCTTCTGATTCTGTTCTGGCTTTGGGTATTCCAGATCTCTTCCTGTCAGAGTTTTCCCCAGTTTTTAAGCCTTTTGATAGTAAAGAAAATTGTACTCACTGACACCTTGACTTTCTTTGCAACTTCTCTGGAGGAAAGATCTACATATTAAAGTGTTTTGATGGTCTGTCTCTCTTCTACTGTTAATTCCCTTTTCCTCTCCATTTTTTTTTAGCAACACAAGACTTTCTGCAGTACAATACTATTCTAATAATGCTCTGCAGGAGGGTTTGATGCCATGGTGTGTCAAACACTACTTTTATGAAGACAGAGCAGGTTGAAAGTAATCAAGAAAAGTTGTGACACCTGTAGGATTTGGTAGCACCAACTTTCAAGGCTTGATCAACCTCCATTGCTGTAGAACAGCTTAAAGTTGTGAACCTACTTCTTGTTCCCTGAAAAAGGCCTCTTTGTATAACTCTGAAATTCACATTATTTTTCAGTATCGGGTAACCTTATCTCTTTTTTAAACTTCGGGCAGTTCACCATATACCTTTGTACCATTTCAAGCCATTTATTGGAATTGAAATACTTGAATTTCAATTAAAAAATGGAAAAATTGGGGTGTTCTTTTGATTGGTAGTTTAATTATTTTACTACTTATGATTAAATCTGTGCAATATTTAGCCTCTATGAGTATGTATATCATGAAAGGATTTGTGCAATGCCATTGATTTGTGAAGTATTGTTTTTTCCATCCAGAGGAACTTGGGCAATCTGAACTAGTATTTATGTATATTTTGATTTATTTATAATTTTTCTGCTGATATTCCTTAAATATTGGCATATTCTCTTTTGCTGTGGGATTAATAAAGGCTTATATTATCTTATATTAGTACAATTACATAATAATGCAAAAGACAATAATGTAATGTATAGATTATGAATGCATTTGTCACTTTCTTGCTCGAAATTGTGACCAAAAACAGCAAAACGCTGTTGCTATGTCTCAGTCTAATACATCTCCTAAATCAATTGTTGATTTTACTATAAAAATAAAGGTAAACAGTGATTATTTTGAATTCACTGTGAATTATTTCTGAGAAACAGCAGGTTGAATTCAGAAGAATAACAATGACGCAGTTTCTTACGTGCAGATTAATCCTGCACGTTAAATTTATTCTCTCTGAACTGAAGATGTGGTGCCATTAAATGTGGTATAGTTTGACCAGAAGACACTCACCGTTTCCTGAATAATGAACTTGGGTTCAGCATCAGTGGCACCGGCTCGACAGAACAAACCCTTCATCCTGCTGCTCCGTTAATTCGCCCAGAAGATTTAAAAATATTTAAATAACTGATAATAATCCTGTTCATACATTAACTGTATCTCTTACAGAGGGAACCAGACTGCTAGTTTTCAATTTGTGCTAGCTTGAATCAGCTGACCGCTGCTTCTTCTTCTGCTGCTTCTATTAGCGGCCAGTAAACAACTGAATGTGCAGCAGCGACACCTGCTGGACGGACAGGAGACTGACAAAAATTTAAATTAACTGTATTTAATCTGTATCTTAAAATGTGGCTAATGGGCTAATGTTAGAGGAAATATTCAGATATTTTACTTAATAATAACATTATTTATTTGGCACTTTTAAAATCAAGGCTTTACAAAATGTTCTGAAAGACGATGTAAAAGCAGGATACACTGAACATCAAGTCAATGTTTTTTATGTCACATTTTAAACATCGATAATGGAACTAAATTGTTTTCCAGTAGAGAAATGAGAGTCGACACTGCATTTGTAGTAATTTTGAATAAAAATTCAAGGTTAAGATAATGCATGGTTTAATTAATGCAACTTACTAATTATATACATTAACAACATTATACACAACACAAATTGACTTGACAAATTCAAATATTATGATTAAAAACATGGAATGCTATGTATGATACAAATTCATGTTTTCTGTTTATATGTTTTACTTCTAGTTATTCTAAAATGTTTTCAGATTAAACAGTTGTTTTTACATAATGTGTCACTGAATTTGAATGTCTTATGCATTGTGGTCTTCTAGAGCAGTAATCTCAACCCTAATCTTCATAATTCATTTTATTTTTTTCTGTTTTTGCCCCCCAAAAATGAATGTATAACTTATAATTATGCATTTTTTTCTCTTGTTTAAATTGTAAAGTAATTAAAAAGTTATTGATACGTCAATAATTCAACTAAATTTGTCTACAGTAGAAAAATGACAGGTGACATTGCAATATTATATAAAAGACAAATTTAACATCAGAATTTTAAGGTTAAGATAATGCAATTCTTTAATTCAACTTACTAATTGTATATTTTAAAATTATAGGTTTACAAACCAACAATATTATACACAATGTAAATTTACTTCACTTTAATCTGCACATTATTAATTTTGATAGATGCATATAATGCTTAAATTTTATCTACATAATCTTAATTCTTTTTTGATCATTATATTTTGATATTTTAATATGTGTAATGTTTTGTGATAACTGCATTTTCTACATTTTATAATTGTATTTAATGCTTTTTTTGACAATTGCATATTGTTAAGACGACTCTATGTTTATCTTTCGAAAACTGCATGCTCTTTTGGGCACCAATGTGGACGAAACTCAAATTTTGTTGTATGATTGTGTCTGTGCAATAACAGTGAAGATTTTATCTTATCTCATATGCTATATAAAATGCATATTTATCCAACTGATTTTTAAAAAAGGTTAAAATCCCACAATATGTAAGAAAATACATTGTGCACATTAACCTGAATATTCTACTTATTGTAGGTAAAACCCTACAATATAAAATAAATCACAGATTTACCTGACTTATTTAAATATTAAGAGTAATACACTGCAATATCATATATTATACCAACTTACCTGATTTTTTTAAATATTACAATTGAAATCCTACAATATATTGTGAAAATGTTTCCTAACTCATAAAAATATTAAGGTTAAAACTCTGCAATATTATATGAAATACAAAATCACATGACTAATTAAAATATTAGGGTTAAAACACAACCATGTTTTATAAAATACCAATTTCCCTGACTAACTAATTAAGGTTAAGACTCTACAATATTATGTAAAATATGCATTTTGTGAATCAATAAAATATTAACATTAAGACTTGACAATATTATTAATTTTGCAAATGTTCAGACTACGCTAAAGCAGTTAAGCCTCTACAATCTCATGCAAAATAAAAGTTTACCCAATTCATATTTATATTAACGCCAAAACCCCAGAATATTATATAAATAAAGATTTACTGACTGACCCACAATGCTATGTATAATACATGTTCACTTGATTAATTTAAATATTAAGAATCCCACAGTGTATAAGAAAATAAATAACTGACAGAATTAAATTTTAAAAGACCCTACAGTGCTATTGATTGTGCAAATTTACATGAATAATGAAATTAATAATATTATTATTGTTGATTAAACCCTACAATATTAGATAAAATACAAATTACACATAAATTCAGGCTAAGATATTAAATTAAGTCTTAGAAAAAATTAAAAATTAAAATTTAGTGGAGTAACTAAATACTGATAAAAATGTAATTAGTATCCTACAACATTATTAATAAGGAAATTTACTGAATGAACTATTATAATTAAATTCTTACAATGCAATATGAAATTCTAATTTACTGACTGAGGTAAATTTGCATTAATAATTATGTTGTATAGTGTTTACCTCAGTAATTAATTCAGACATTATAACATCATATATGAAACTCAGGACCCTAGAATGTTATATACCTCTACCACTTAATTCTTTAGAAGTAAAATATTCTTTAATTATGACCTAAAAAGTGCAGGTGTTAGCAGCAAAATGTAATATAAGAATTAAAGTAAAAACACAAATGAGGTGCTCTGATATGACAAATTCAACCTGTATGACTGAATCCTGTACATGTTAACATTATGCTGTTCATTTTTTTGTTTTGTGTCTTTGAATTTGGTTGTCAGATGTCTTGTGGTCTTTTAGATTAGTAGTCTAAGCCCTAATCCTCAGAATTTCTTTTATTTCTGTCAGGTTTCTCCTAAAATATGAATGTAAAACTCATAATTATGCAGTTTTCTTTCTCTTGTTTGATTTGCTCTTTTCTTATCCAAGGAGAAAAATAAAATATGTTAAACTTTATTTGCATATGTTCTCATAAAAAGTGGGTTTTTTCTAGGAAACAGCCGCCGGCAGGAGCGCTGCTAATCCGTTTACTTCCCTGTGTTACAGGCATGAAAGCGGCTCTTTAAAATATCGCGAGATCCCTGTAATGTGGGTAAGGAAAATGTAACTTATCGCGATAGGTGAGTGGCGTTACCCCATTTTCCAGCTGTCCCTCAGTCGGTCGGGATTTCAGAGCAACGGGAAAATCACCGGAGCGGGTTTTAGTGATCAACCAGCACATTCTGGGGGGAAGATGCCACATTTTATGGCTGCATAAACACGCAACAAGCTACTTTATCCGGGATTTAACGATGAAAACTGAACTATGAGGTAAGAGCGGAGCGTAGTACGGGTGATGTGGAAGAATTTCCCTGAGCGGGCTGACGGGCTGACATTAGCTTCTCACTGTTTAGCCTCACGTTAGCTGCACTCACATATGCCGTTGTAGCGGCTAGCAGGGCGTTTTTAGTCGCTGTAGCTCACCCGTTTCAGGCTCTGGCTGTGATATTAACCCGTTTATGGGGCGTCTGATGGTGGTCTGTGTGGCAACAACAGGGCGACAAGAAATCGGAGGACGATGTAATACAGCCACTGCCAACAGTTAGCTAACACGCTAATATTAAATCACTGCATCTGCACTGGCTGCCTGTGACCTAACGGTAACATTGACCGGTGTTAGTCGTGGTTAACCTTCGTCTCGGTGGCACTTGGGTCGGCTGAGGGGTGAGATGATGAAGGCTTCTGGCGGAGCTTCGGTCAGGGAGCCTCCTTTCAGGGTGGAGGTTTTTGCTCACTTAGCATAGCTTGTGCTAACACACATCCTGATGTTTGTCACAGCTGTACGTCCAGCTGCTAGGTCAAAACAACCCCCAGAGTGCGTTTTTATACGTGCGAAACAAAAAACTGCCAGTAGCAGTTTAAGAAAATGCTTTATCATCTCTGAGTCTGAGTGAGAGGATGCAGGAAGTGAGGATGAATTGCCAAACACATCTTTCCTGTCAGTCTAAACGCTCCCAGAGAATTTAGCTCAGTCCTTGTGCGTGAGGGAAGCTGTAACATCACAGTTTAGAGATTAGAGGTAGTATTTATTAGCGAGGACAGGTTACCATGGTTACGTGGATGTCGATCTGACCTCTCTAAGGTGGGAGGATCTCAGGTGAGTTCCAGTGAATTTCCTTTAAAGACCATGTTGATTGAAAAACATTTGATGCTAAAACACCGATTACTGTCTGATCTGAAAACTTGCCTTGACTGCTTTGTTCTTTCATGAGTTTTTATGAATTTGAGCATAAAAGAAAGCTGGCCACCAATTTGTTAATCAAATTGCTTTATTGGGCAAACCTGGTCACTCTTTTGTAATTGTAGAATCTTAAACATGAATGCTTACTGCAGAATATTTTAGCTTTGTTTCAGTGATTCAGACAAATCAAGACATCTGTGCTCTCTAAACGTCATCCTGCAAGGTAGAAACTGTCTAAATACATACATAAACATAATAATTGATAAAGATAAAGACAAAGATGTGTCTGTGGCTCAGATGTTTGTTGGCAGTCCTACTATCATTCACTGATGTGACTAAAATAGACTGAGCAGATATGCTGGAGTAGGGCCCTATGTTCCACATGTGATGTTTAGCTGTGCTTTATTATTTTTCCTTTAACTGATGTGACCCCCAGTAAAAACCGGTGCAAACTAACCTTGCCAGCAAGTAGATTTCTTGCGATATTTGTGAGTTCACAAATCTCTCAAGAAAGCGTCTTGTACCGCTCCCGCTTTCACTGTTTGGACAGAGCCAAGTTGGCACGGGTCAATCACGCAGCAGTATTCGTGTGTGGGGCGGGATATCCGGGTGTGAAGACGACAGCACTCTCGATGACACCAAGCGCCAGTAGATCAAAACAAACATGGCAACGGAGGACAACAATCGTGTAGATGCTGCTATTAAGTCAGTTTTAGCCGAATCTCGTATCGCTTCTTTGAAGGAAGAACAACGAGAGGCGCTTTGCGCATTTCTGGATGGTAAAGATGTTTGTGCTTTTTTACCAACGGGTTTTGATAAGAGTTTAATCTACCAATTGGCTCCGCTCGTTGTGAAGATCCCGCGATTGGCTAATAAAAAACCTGTCAGAGGCGGGACATACTGTTGCATTGTCCAATCCGTACCTCTTTCCTCCGAACGGATTTACATGGAGCAGTCCCAGATTGATATTGTGGAGTACTATCAAGTACTACACAATTGTTAATCTGGCTATTGCCAGGTTAGGTGCAAACCCTACAAGGATCCAACTAATGATTTTTTACTTTGATTGTGGATTTATTTGGTGATCGTTTTATCATTTAGCTGATTAGTTGTTTGATTTATAACAAGAAAAAGGTAACAAATGTCCATCAGTTCTCCCCAAATGTCTCACAAATGTCTTGTTTTGTCCAAATGTATTTAGTTTATTGTCACAGAAGAGAAAAGGAACCAGAATTAACACATTTACAAAGCTGCAATTGGAGAATTTTAAGACTTTTTTCTTAAAAATTACTCAAATCAATTAATTAGTCTGTAATTTATTAGTTGACAACCAATTAATGAATTGGTGTAGCTCTAAAATCCTATACTTCCTGTTTTCATTTGAAGTGCACATTTTGTATTGTCTGTACACCCAGTTAAATCTACCTTATCTACATTATCACTATTGGAAAGTTCAAAAGTTAACCTTTAAACAGAAAACAAAGTTCACTGTTTTTTTTCTGCAAGAACACCGGGGTCACCAGCAACGCCAACGACAATATCTTGGGACAAAGAGGTGCTTTTAGCTCTATAACTTGCCTTAAATGTTCAAATTAAACAGAAATTGCCAGTATTACAACTGCAGGCATCAAAAGAAGAAGTCATGTGGTGAATGTTTGCATTTTCCTTGTAGCTTAAGCAAGAAAATGACTTCAGTTAAGCTTGTTGCCACCCAGGAGTTTTGGCTTCACCATCAGTTTGCAGTAGTGCTAACTTTAGCTGGCTGTGGAGGCTGGTGAGCATGGTGGTGAGGAGGGACGGCAGCCTGAGGGAGGGAAGCAGGACGAGCTGATGGAGAGACTGCAGTGCTAGTGTTTTCTATGTGTGTGTCTGTGTGTGCACTGAGTGTGTGTGTGTGTGCGTGTGTGTGCGTGCGCATGCATCCTGTCACCTATGAGACCTCACCACTTGACAGCAGTGTGACGATAATAATGTGGCAGTGTGTGTTGGAGGGAGTCAGATGCAGAGCTTAGGGTCAGTGTCAGAGGGTGTGTCTTTAGTGTGTAAGTGTGAAAGACTGTTTGTGTCTGTGTGTGTTCTGAGGGTACAAACACACATGTTTGTTGTGTGTGGGAGTGTGTAGAGTGTGAGAATGCTGATGTGAAGAGGCTGCAGTTATTAATACCAACCCTGTCATGGTTTAGCCATCCATGCAAGACACCATCAACAAATAAAACCCTTAAAATTAAGGTGTAATTTCATGATATAATAATCTTTTCTTTTTATTGGGTTATTTGATCTCAACACATCAGATTTTTAGAACAATTTCTGCTCAGCTGTCGCAGATTCACCTGAAATTTTTAAAGCCAGCAATATGATGTTTGTGAAATTCTAGCTTGATATATGAAATACTTCCCAAGATATTTAGTTGTTGTTGTTTTTTAGAATGTTTGGGGCTGTTCATTAGGAACTGTTAAAGATGAAAGCCTGGAATTTTCAGATATTTCTCATCATACTATTGATTTGTAATCTGCAGTATTACAGCCACATTTTTGGCTCGCATTAACAAAAAACTGAGGATGCCGAAGTTAACTAGCAATATTTTCTGAACCATATATAGCTGCATGTCACAATAATTTAAAAAAAGCATGGCGTACGTCCATGTTCCCAGGACAGTAACATCATTTTTTCCAATCAGTCCAGTGATTGTGTTGCTTAAAGCTTGATAAGAACAGTAATAAATGCCGATCAGAACATCTTAGTTTACTCTACAGTGATATTAAATGGGGGAAAGCAAGCGAATCCTCACATTGTTCTTGCTAAATCAATCAATAATTCATTTTCTGTCAATCATCTAATTCATTCAATCGACTCATCATTTCTGCTCTACTTCAGGCTGGAACAATGAGGATCAGAAGCCTGTGGATTTAGGATTTTATTTAGTGATATATTTTGCATTTCTGGGTCCATGGTACCCTTTTATCTCAATAATAACACCACTGAGATGGTTTTTACAGTAAGAGCATGGCGCTTGTGGCAGGAATATTTCTCTTTCCTCCTCCTTTGTGAAAGCAGAAGTTGCTGGAGGAGGAAGCAACGGATGAGTACATGGGACCAACCAAGATAAATTAGGCATTGCATATTAATAAGAGTTAGAGTTTTCTCCCAGGCTTCTAATTTATTTCAGCCCTGGAAACTTTTTCTCTGCCCTGTTTTGAGAAATACATCTTGATAGGACTCGGAATCTCTCTGATGTAGTTCAGTTTGGATCTAACATGATATGAACTGATTGCAAAATTAATCTTAATGCATTTTTACGCATTTCAAGTTTTAATTTTGCTGCTTCTTCCCTCTTAAGTGTACATGTAAATGCAACGAAAACGTTAGTGTCTCTGTAATGGAATGTTAGCTCTCGCTTGAGGGGGATTTATTTCATATTTCATGTGTTCAGTGCAATGTCGGGAGTGTGCTTGTGATTTTTAACACCCTGCAGTGCCCATAAAGTGCTAGATTAAGTCTTTTTACACCACTTAACCAAGAGAAAAATATTCACCTCAAGCAGCTCTACAGCTAGACTTGCAAATTTTGTCAGATTTTCTCAAAAAATAATCTGCAGTATTATAAATAAATGATCTAAAAAATAATGACTCAATTTAAGTACTGTGGACAATACAAGACTTTATAATCCTAAGCAAATTCTTGTGCCAGATATAGCTCAGAAAAAGCAAACTGACATCGGATAAGCAATAAGAAATAGGTACGATGCAGTACGTAAGCTAAAATAAGGCTTAAATAGAACATTAAAAAGTAATTTTGGCCATTATACTGCAGTTAAACATAACATCACACATGACAATGAATTTGAAGATATCGTTCCTTTTGCTATTAAAACTACTTCTGAAAAACAGGCATCGAAAACAAACAGCTTGATTGCATACAATATTGGACTACAGTTACATTATTGTAGCAGAACTTTGCTCGTTTTGAAATTTTTGAATCATTAATCATCACAGAAGACTTTGTCACGGTGGCCCTATAACTAATCTACAATACATTTTCTGACATGATGCGTGCCCTTCATCTTCTACCTTTATTGGTTAAATTACACACAATTAACCCTTTACGCTTCAGTGCGTCGTAGATGTACCGCCGGCGGTACACCTACTAATTTGCATAGGAATTTCAAGAATGTCCGACGGCTGCAAACCCAATTATACAAACACTATACGCCGATGGAAAGCTTAGATTCTCATGAATCCGCCGGTATAAACCACTTTCAGATGCGATTACTACAGCGGGTGAGAAAAACACATTTGTCCGACAAAAACAAATATTCATCCATCCGTTCTCTGTACACGGCTTCAACGCACACAGTGCGACTCACATTTCTGGGTTCATTATTACACACAGAAAAAAAGATTCCACAAAAAACGGCCATAATCCAACCTTTTACATCCAGACAACACAAGCCAGTAAACTACACACGTGGACAAAATTGTTGGTACCCCTCAGTTAAAGAAGGAAAAACCCACAATTCTCACTGAAATCACTTGAAACTCACAAAAGTAACAATAAATAAAAATTTATTGAAAATTAAATAATCAAAATCAGCCATCACTTTTGAATTGTTGATTAACATAATTATTAAAAAAAACAAACTAATGAAATAGGGCTGGACAAAAATGATGGTACCCATAACTTAATATTTTGTTGCACAACCTTTTGAGGCAATCACTGCAATTAAACGATTTCTGTATTTGTCAATGAGCGTTCTGCAGCTGTCAACAGGTATTTTGGCCCACTCCTCATGAGCAAACAGCTCCAGTTGTCTCAAGTTTGATGGGTGTCTTCTCCAAATGGCATGTTTCAGCTCCTTCCACATATGTTCAATGGGATTCAGATCTGGGCTCATAGAAGGCCACTTTAGAATAGTCCAACGCTTTTCTCTCAGCCATTCTTGGGTGTTTTTGGCTGTGTGTTTTGGATCGTTGTCCTGTTGGAAGACCCATGACCTGCGACTGAGACCAAGCTTTCTGACACTAGGCAGCACATTTCTCTCCAGAATGCCTTGATAGTCTTCAGATTTCATCGTACCTTGCACACTTTCAAGACACCCTGTGCCAGATGCAGCAAAGCAGCCCCAAAACAT
Organism: Acanthochromis polyacanthus; assembly: GCF_021347895.1. Lineage (NCBI taxonomy): Eukaryota > Metazoa > Chordata > Actinopteri > Pomacentridae > Acanthochromis > Acanthochromis polyacanthus. The sequence continues at coordinate 30,434,627 of NC_067127.1, read as the reverse complement.
TACTGAGCCTCCTCCATGTTTCACCGTAGGGACAGTGTTCTTTTCTTCGTATGCTTGGTTTTTGAGTCTATGAACATAGAGTTGATGTGCCTTACCAAAAAGCTCCAGTTTGGTCTCATCTGTCCAAAGGACATTCTCCCAGAAGCTTTGTGGCTTGTCAACATGCATTTTTGCAAATTCCAGTCTGGCTTTTTTATGAGTTTTTTTCAGCAGTGGTGTCCTCCTTGGTCGTCTCCCATGAAGTCCACTTTGGCTCAAACAACGACGAATGGTGCGATCTGACACTGATGTACCTTGGCCTTGGAGTTCACCTTTAATTTCTTTGGAGGTTGCTCTGGGCTCTTTGGATACAATTCCAACGATCCGTCTCTTCAATTTGTCATCAATTTTCCTCTTGCGGCCACGTCCAGGGAGGTTGGCTACTGTCCCGTGGGTCTTGAACTTCTGAATAATATGAGCCACTGTTGTCACAGGAACTTCAAGCTGTTTAGAGATGGTCTTATAGCCTTTACCTTTAAGATGTTTGTGTATAATTTTTTTTCGGATGTCCTGGGACAATTCTCTCCTTCGCTTTCTGTTGTCCATGTTCAGTGTGGTACACACCTTTTCACCAAACAGCAGGGTGACTACTTGTCTCCCTTTAAATAGGCAGACTGACTGATTATGAGTTTGGAAACACCTGTGATGTCAATTAAATGACACACCTGAGTTAATCATGTCACTCTGGTCAAATAGTTTTCAATCTTTTATAGAGGTACCATCATTTTTGTCCAGGCCTGTTTCATTAGTTTGTTTTTTTAAATAATTATGTTAATCAACAATTCAAAAGTAATGGCTGTTTTTGATTATTTAATTTTCAATAAATTTTTATTTATTGTTACTTTTGTGAGTTTCAAGTGATTTCAGTGAGAATTGTGGGTTTTTCCTTCTTTAACTGAGGGGTACCAACAATTTTGTCCACGTGTGTATTTTGTCCAAAACATGTCCTGAAGTCGGTATAAAATCCACCAATCGGTCGTTTTCAAGGAAATGCACCTCGCGATGCCTGTCCAATATTCCCTGTATTTTTCGTAATTTTTTTCATTTAAAAATAGAATATTAGCGATTTTTTTGTACTGAAAACAGCTGGAATTGACTGAAGCTTAAAGGGTTAAATGATTCTGCATATTTTTCTGTAATGCTCCGTACAACTCAAAGTCACGATATGACATAACATAAAAAATGCAGTGTCTAAAAAGCAATGAGATAAAAGTACGATAAAATGCTGAAATAAATAAGTAAGGTAAAATAAGGCTAGAATAGAACAGTAACAAGTCATTCTGGCAATTACACTAAGGTAATTGGTAACATCACACATGATGATGAATTTTATGATATTGTTCATTTTGCTAATTAAATTATTTCTAAACAAAAACAAGTGTCTAAAACAAACAACTTGATCGCTTACGATATTGGACTACAGAAACATTACAGAAACGTAGCTCGATTTTGCTCATTTTGAATGTTTGAGCCATTAATCATCACAGAAGGCTTTGTCACGGTGGTCCCAAAGCTAGTCTGTAACACACTGTCTGACATGCGTGCCCTTTGTCTTCTGCCTTATTGGTTAAATTACAGGCAATTAAACGATTATGCTTTTGTTCTGGAATGCTCTGTACAACTGAGAGTCAGGATATCAGCAATGATGGGAGTATTAGAGCATCAGTTGGTCCAAGAGGAATGATGGAAGAGGTCAGCAGGAAAACAGAGTGAAAGGATAAAGCAGGAAGAATCCTAATCTGTATCATGTTCTGACGCTGCATTTACAGTGTGTTTGTGTGGGTGAGGGGCTTTAAACAGACATGTGCCTGCCTTGATAACAGACCGACACTACAGTTACATCCCAATGCTCTAATTATACTGACTAATCCCACAAATACAATGCAAGTACGCAGGAAACAGTAAGCCTTTAAGTACGCACAGATAACAAAGGACTGGATGCGTTGAAGCTACAACAAAGAACTTTACATTTATTTTTGTGTCAATAGAGCTGAAACAATCATTTCATTCGCCAGCTGAATTGCTAATCGTTTTGAGTCATTTTCAGCTTCTTGAATGTGAATATTTTCTGCCGTCTTTCCTCTTCTGTGACAGCAAACGTATTATGGACAAAACAAGACTTTTGAAAATGTGCTCTTGTGAAGTAATTGAGAAAATAATAAACAGATTAATCATTAGTCACGGCCCTGCTGTTCAACAGTTGTAACGGGAAGGTGACTTTCATTGAAGGTTACAGTAAATGTGCTGTTGGATTTGTGTTTTGTGCCAATTTGAGTCACACTGCGAGGTCCCACTGTGCTAATAAACACAGGAGGCGACCTGCTGAATTCAGTAAACAGCTTAAAATCAGAATATCTCAATGTGCTGAAATCTTTGCCTGCAGTTTCTACATTTTCTCAGGGGTGCGATCGCTCTTGCTGCTACTTTGCTTTTCTCTGAGGTATTGTGTAAAACTGCCATAAACTACTTTCACAAGAAGAGTCTGGGCATTTTTTTTCCCTCTCATTAGATTTTAGTTGCATGAAAAGTTAAAGTCGATCTCTGTTAATTTTTAACTTTCACTAACTGTTGAGTTTCATCCTTGCACGCTTGTATTTTTGTGGTGATTTTTCTGCTGATAGTTTTGATTCTGGCTAAAATAAGAGGCTTTAATGTAATTGGCCAGGAAGTTTAGCCCCCAGTTCACAGAGAGCAAGACGTTGTGTAGTTGTGTAGCTGCTCGGCTGCTTGGATATTCTTTCAGTGTGTGTTTGTGCAGGGTGGTCTTTGTTCCTCTGACCTAGTTAAGCTGGTTACTTTGTCCTCCCACTCTGATGATAATGGGGCACACACACACTTTGGAATACACCCTCCAATAGGCCGAGGACAGTTTGAGGCCAGAAAAATGGTCTCTGAGAAAACGTCCACAGCAGCATCTGAATGGCATTTTCTTGAAAAGTGCATTTTCAGTGACTTTTCTGATTATTTTTTTTTGACTAGATTTCACCCATTTCCAATAAGTTGTATTGTTTGCAAAAACCTAAAAATGAAATAAAATCAATACCTCCTGCCTTGATGGCGCTGAGACCAAATAGAGGGGTATATACTCTTTGTGATTCAAGTAAACTGACCTTTAAGCAGGATTTTTCCCTCATCATTTGTTGGAAAACCAGATTTTTTATTTATGTGTTCAAACATTTCACTGGACAAAAAATGAAGCAACCCACACAGACGCTCGCACGCCCTCGCTAAGTCCTCGTCTGTTGCAATGTGTGTCACATTATTATTGTGGTTTGTCTGCTGGCCGCAGTGTTGGAGAGGGAGGGAGGCAGGTCTGGATCTGGTTAACATAGCTCCATCAGGGCAGAGGTGTGTTTCACACTGACGTATATATGTATGTGTGTGTGTTTTAGCACAGGATTATTTCATAGTTTGAACAGGTATCCTTTTGACAACCAGCTTTAAGCACACAGTTTGAGCTTCTTAAATTGTTCTGCAAAAAATGCAAAAAGATTCTGTGAAGAGAGCCATTTGTCAGATGAGCACATCATCTTAAAAACACTAATTTCCAAATTTTTTGGTGTCTTTTTACTCATTAAGTAGTAGTAAGCAGTTTGTATTGCCCTGTTTTGACTTGTTTTTTGCGCCTGTCTTATTTTTCCTCACTGTGGGCTCATTTTTCAACTGCTGCACCTCTATGGAAACAGAACAACCATGAATAGAATAAATAAGAACTCAGTTATGTCTTTAATGCAAGATGACACAATTATAATGCTTCAAATCCTAAAAAAAGTAAAAAAAAAATAGTTTTGTTAAATATTTATTGTGCAAACATTGAAAAAAAAACAACCTACAATCGAAGTGTACATTGCTTAGGTGTTAATAATAATGGGGAATTAATTGAGATCCTATAAAATGTAGATATTTTAATGCTTCCATTTTTCTTTGTTTCTTTAATTGCCTCCTATCCGCTCTGTGTGTACACAGCCTGCAGTTCAGCCAAAACATCTCTGAATTTTTGTCACATGCCTGTTGGCTGCAGCTGATTCACTCATGACTTCTCAGTTGAGAAGTGCAGAATTTTTTTATTTTTTATTTTTTTGCAGAATCATGTCAGTGCAAACAGTGTATTTTTGGCAAATTTTAAAATGATGCATGTAAAATAAAGCAATTTAGATAGACTGTTGTGCCTTTAAACTTAGATTTGATTAATTTTGCCAACAGAACTGCACATGACAGATGACCACTTCAAGGACTGTTAGAAAGTTGAAAATCAGTGTTTGTGCATTTTCTGATTCTGATGATGTGTGCAATATTGGCTATTTATTCTAAAAATAACGTGCAGGGCTTCAGACTGTACCAAAATGGTCTTTTTTGAGAGTGTGTGAGTTAAAGTTTCAAGTGTTGGCATTGCGTGATGATCATTAAGCTGTATTGGTGTCACTTTAACCAGCACAGACAGCTGCTGTGTTAACCACAGTGGTGGAAAGAAGTACTTTTATAACCTTGATGTACTGTGGTGTTTATACCTAAAAATGTTGTCTTCTTGTGAAATACAGAGCTATGTACATGCACTGCTAATAGAAAAAAATCACCCGGTTTCATCTGGTACAAAATAGGACATTACAACGCCCCAGTTAAAGTCTTTTCAAAATAATTTTTGGTCGCACACCTTTCTGAACATCAGGAAATTGTAATGTCTCTCGAGTGTTGTGGGTGATGTGTTTTGTCTGTGACAAGGTGGGAGATGCAACCAGTGAAAAAGTTAGTCTGGAGCCCTGACATGCCTTTCAAACTCACGTGTATGTTTTGTTTGGTCTAAAAATCCCAGAAAGAAAATGTAAAAAAAAAATTCTGTAAAAGAGCTGTTACTTCTATGATATATGAATAATTTCAGACTGATGCATCACCTTTAAATCCCTAATTGCCAGTTATTTGGTGTCTTTTAGTTCATAAGGTTGAAGTTTGTGTTGCTCGAGCCTTTCAAAAGCTTCCAGTGGAGCTGTTCACAGAGCAGCAGCAGAAAACTGCTGTTGACTGTGGTCAGCTCCCAAGTGAGACTGTTTGTAAATGAGTGAGTGTGAAGCCGAGTGGTTCTGAAAACAAGCAACTGTGCTCCGGCAGCTTGCCCTGCATACATACAGGTCTGCAGCCCTGTTGACACTCGGTTTAGCCCCCCGAGGACTCGTTGTAGCCTCAGCATCAGATGACAGCAGCTGATTGATGAGAGTTTCTTAAATATTTCTTATTCAGACTGAACCACAGCAGAAGTCTTGAAGCCACTTAGGAAAAGATTTGCTCTGTGTTTGTAGCGTTGCATGAAAATACACTTTCAGAGTACAGCAGCTGTAATCCTGCCAGGCTCACTGGGCTGCAGACCAAATTCACAACTTAAGCATTAAGACAACAGAGTGGAAAATTAGATCCAGACTCGTGCTGGAAAATCATTTCCTTTGCCTGTCTTCTGTATCAGCATCTTGGTAGAGGACCAGGCATTATTTTGGTCCTTTTAAACATCAGGTTGCACACTTTGCATTCAGAGGCTTCACAATAAAAACATTCCTGCTGCTCTCCAGTAAAGTGCTGATAATGTTAATCATGTTAAATAGTTTGCTGTATCGCTGAGTGATGTTATTGAGCGATTAAATCTTCATCTGTTTTTCTGCATGTGTTGTTTCAGGTGTTGTGACGCTGCAGAAGACTGAGTGAACCATGGCACAGTTCCCAACCACATTCACAGGTCAGTATGTGTCAGGAGCTGCCTTAAAAGAACACTCGAGCATTATGTTTTCCTTTTAAGAGTTAAGAGACTTAAGCAGAGTGGCAGCTCATTGCTCCATCAATTCCACAAGTCCATTAGAAGACAAACCACAGCTTCTCATAAATCCACTGTGAGGAGAAGCAGAATAAAATCACATCACAACAACACATATGGGGCTCTCAAAAAATGTGTTAATGAAGAGCTGAAACTGAAACTGATTTTTTTTTTACTTACACTTCCTGTTATTTATAACTTTTAGTGTAACGTATAAAAAAAGCTACTTGTACAATTTCATTTTTCACAACAACAGTGTTCCGACAGTATATTTTTATGCACACTTGACAAAAATGTTTTTATATTTGCTAGAAGTGTTTTTTTTTTAACCTTTCTGAACACCTTTTCTGAACAAGTTTCTTCTTTATTCTGCATCAGATATAGCCAATACCAGCTGACATTTAGAAAAAGGCATCTTTCTTGATTGAGAACAGTTCCTGAAGACTTCTATTATTCTTTTAAGATTTCCTTTTTTGTTTTTTAATCTATGTTTTTGTCAAACACCTGCTTTTGTTTCTGTCTTCTTCTACTCTGTGCATTGCAGCTAATCTCGCCTACAGTGCCACCTTCAGTCAATGCTGCACAGGGTAGTTTATTTGCACCAAATTCACCATCTCCTTCGTAAGAATCTGCTTCAAATTCACTTGAAAGTTGTATGAAAATGCAGATTTTGTGATGTTTTGATCTCAATTTGAATGCCCGAATTAGCAAAACATCGATTTCACTCCTCTGTTGATGTAGTATCACACATAGTTCCACCAGATCAGTTATGTCTTTGAATTTGTATGGCAGAAACAGTCAAACATGAGAACATGTGAGTCGATGTGGCTCCTGTCAAAACAAATAATCACCAAATTGGTCTAAAAGTGCAGCCAGACGGACAGATTTCCCATTGGGATGATGACTGAAAATGCTTAAAAACCAACAGATTTGTCAGATTCTAAACTGGTTTGTACACAGAACATGTTGCACACATGAATCTGCTAAATGAGGACAATCAGCCACCCAAACAGTCAAAAAACAACGATAGAAATTACATTTTACAGCTAAAAGAAGGCAAAATACACATATTGTTTGTTAGCATTTGTATAGTTTGCACATGTAAAAAAAAATATGAGAAGGCTTATTGCCGCTTATTTTTGACTTTTTGCAGAAATTTTCAGTATACGGGGAAGCCTCTTTTTCAACACCAGTTAACGAAAGGAACTAACCTTCTGTCAGCAGCAGTTCTTCCATTTAAAATGAGTCACCATGATTCAGTGTAAATTGTCAGTAAACACTACAGGATGGACTTGTCGGGTGGAATTAAAGGGAACTACCGCTGCGAGAGGCGACACTCCTGACGAACTAATGTGGCAGCTCGTTTATTTGGTCAAGAAAAATGCAGCAAAGGCTTTTAGCAGAGAATTGTTGAGTCAGTTGATTTATAGAGCACGATTATATCAGACAAATAAAACAATTTAAACAAAGAAAAGAGGCGTGCAACAGGTCTGACGGATAAGGTTGGGTCAGACTATTCAAACACCTATAAACAAGTAGCCATGTCTTATTCTGCACTAAACAAGTAGCTTGTATACGCATCTAAGTAATCTATAAGACCCACCAAAAGCACCAAAGTTTGTCGCTTTTATTGCTTTTCGACATTTAATCATGATCAGTATAAGCTTGCTTTAATTTTCGACAGGAATTCAGCATTCAAACTCTTTCATGTCACCATACAAACAGATTTCAGTAATATACTCTCCATTAATTAAAGCTATAACATGTTAAATAAACAATTGAAGAGTCCAGCCTGGAAGGAATAGAAGTACAAGCAACCTTCTCAGTGTCTTGACCTCATGTAAGGTATTGTAAGGACCTGATGGAAAAAAGCTGATCGTTTTTCTGCAAGCTGAATTTAAAAGAAGAACCAGAAATAACACCAAAGTTACTTATGTGAGGTTTCAAACAGGATGCCGTGAAACCAAGATAAGACGAAATACAGCTGAGTGATGCTGACGGAAGGCGACAAAGATTAAGTACCAGAAAATAGAAAAGTTTGAGAGAGACATGTTATAACATCAGCCCAACGTCTGATTAAGGAAAATACCCTTTGAAACCCAAAACTTTAAAAGGCACATTATCTTTAAAAAAAAGCCAAAATTACTCCGTTTATTAGAGCCAGGAGCTATAAAAACAAAAGAATTGTCACATTTTGAACTTTCCTTGAACAACTCATCTGTTACGTGTCGCTAAATCTGAAAACTTCACCAAAACGAAGCTTAAAAACATGATGTTTTATCAAAATCACTTCATTTATTATTGCAGTTTTTCAATTTTTGTAAATTAAATAATCAAAAGAATGCAACTTTCATTTTTAATGATTTTTGGCATTACTTTTGTGTCATACTGCACAAAAGACGTTTATAGTTGTGCCTAAATCTAGTTGTTGTTGTTCTGTTTCCATGGAGCAGCAGGACTTTATATTGTAGAGAAAAATGAACACACAGTGAATAAAAATAAGACAGAAGCAAACAACAATGTCAGAGAGTTAAAGTGAGCATTTCTTTTAGACAATGCAAAGTGGTTACTACTAATTAATGAGTATAAAGACACAAAATAAAGAAACCATAGAAACTGCTTGGAGTTCAGAGGGTTATGTGCCAAAATCTTGGTTTTATTTTCACTGAAGTTGAGAAAATTTAGTTTTAACATGAGTAAAACAGCTGGTTAAGAAATATAATCTAATTGAAGAGTCAATGTCGAGTTTCATTGGTGTGTATGTCTGATTATAATGCAGATTTTGCATAAAGACTCGAATGTGACAGACCAGTGAAGCTGACTGAAACCAGGATACTGCTTGTTCTGGGTTTGAGATTTATCAAACTAACTGTCAAACCACAAATGAAGAATAGTAAAGACCTTTACTGTAGATGGTTACAGGGATAATAATATAATGTAATAAGACTGAAACTTCCCACTAATAGATGATTCAGTAAACACTCAGAGTCTGAGGATGGACTGTCTTTCCCCATCAGTTTCATTCTTAAGTGTGTCTTAATCAGAACAGGAAGTGAAACTCATGACTAATACATTCTTCTCATTCCTCCTTTTTCTCCTCGTCTATGTCTGCCTTTGTCTTTGGGCTTGGAACTGAATGTGGTTGTTTTTTTTTTTTTTGATGTTTTGGGTGTGTCAGGTCCAGATGTGTTTCTGATCTCCGTGGATGAGAGAGCCAAACATGACCAGCAGTTTCACAGCCTCTCTCCGACTGCCGGAGGTTACATCACAGGTAACAGTCACTGTCACACACATACCTGTACGGTACATCAGTTAGGTGAGATGAGGGAACAACAAACATTTCTGGTGCTTACATTGTGTTAAACAAATGAAAACCGGTGAAACGGTGTTGAAAATTGCATCCAAAACTGATACTAAATCAATTTCACATCACAATGTGGCTCACAGATGCAACTGATTTGAATCATTCTTTGAACAAAGTCATCATTGGAATGAAAAAAATGAATGTGTGCTGTTAAAACACCATCACTGCTGGTAGACTGTGGTCTTAAAATACTATTTCTTAGTGTTAAAATTATGGAAGACTGTTTCTTCCCCTAATAATACAGTTATTGGTTCACATAAAGTTCATCATTGTCAAATTATCCATGTTTTATGTTGAAAAATTTTAAAATATGCTATTGAAATTCAATCTCTGCTTATAGATTGTGGTCTTAGTATCCATAAAATCTAATTTTTTACCATCCAAAAAAGTCTGATTGACTACATTTTACGTTCCGAAATTGTAAAACACAATCTCTGCTAGTAAGTTGTGGTTTTACTACCCTAAAATATTATTTCTCAGTGTCTAGTAAGTCTGATTAATTACATTTAAGTTAAGACTCTTTAATGAATGCTGCTAAAACAAAATGTCTGTTGGTGGATTGTTGTCTTTCTTGCCTAATGAATCAAGCTAAGCTATATCCTAAAATATGAAGTCTGAATAACCACATTTTAAAAAATGTCTTTAGCATATTTTCCTTGAAAGAACTATGATGTCTGAGAACATTCACAGTTCATTTTGTTTTTCTGGTTGTGTGTCAGGTGACCAGGCCAGGAACTTTTTCCTCCAATCAGGGCTGCCGCCGCCCATCCTAGCCCAAATATGGTGAGTCACATGACCAGGAAACTCCAGCCAGCCCTTAATTCTCTGTATTTTTAATATTCTATTGCTAAATATTTTCACACTATTGTACATTAAAGTCTATTTACACCAGTTGTTCTTGGAGTCTTTCTCTGTATTTCTTTCTCCTTCTTTTTCCAGTGTTGCTGAAATGATGATAATATTCTCTGTTTACTTGCAGGGCTCTGGCCGATATGAACAGTGATGGCCGGATGGATATCCATGAGTTCTCCATTGCCATGAAACTCATCAAACTGAAACTCCAGGGCCACCCTCTGCCCCCAACGCTGCCTCCCAGTATGAAACAACCCCCACTGTCTTTACCCCCACAGACAGGCTTTGGTACGACCAACACTGATACACCACACTGAAATAATAATCGACACTGATGATAATTTTACTTTGATTGTGCTTCTACAGTGGTGGTGTTTTGTTCGTGTGCTGGTTCGCTATTAATGTAACCCTCTGAACTCCAAAAATCTGACAGCAGGTTTAAAAGGCACATTTTCCATTAAAAAAATCAACGAAATGACACAATTTATTGGAAACAGAGATTCTTAAAGATAGAAAAATCAACAATTTTTCAACTTCCCAACACTCCTTAAACTTGTCATGTCACAAATCCCTATTCACTGAAGGTGTTAAATAGTGATATTTCATCAGCCATTCTTTTTTTAACATCTGTCATTTCAACCAGGCCAGCTTATTCCTGTATTCTGTCATTGTTTACTGTATGCAATATTGGTGTAAAATTAATAAAAATGGAAAAACTATAATACATTTAATATCTGCCAAAAAATAAACCATTTTCTCTAACGTGATTCTGTGAAATACTAAGAATTCTGGCTTCCTCAGCAAAAACAGAAGCCACCATATATTCAGCTGCAATGTGCCAAAAAAATCTGTAATTATTTGGCTGAAATGCAGAAAGTGTTTACACAGAGCAAAGTGCAGCTGTAAATATAAAATATCAATAATATTTAGTCATCTTTTTCAATATTAGTAAAACCTGTAGAAATTATGGACATGTTTTTTCTATTTTCGCAAAATGAACAATTAAAGAAGTTCAACTTTTATTTTTCCCTTTTTTTCCCCCTGCACTGATGACATTTCTGAGTTCTCTCTCCGTCTCCATGGTTGTTCTGTTTCCACAGAGCTGCGGGACTTTAGATTACAGTGGAAATGAACTTGCAGTGTTAAATAATGTGATAAGAGTAAATAAAAGTTGAGAAGCTTCCTGGAGTTCAGAGGGTTATTAGACATGAAGCACACACAGTTGAATGTCATAATATAGATGTTATGTTTTGCGTGTTTCTGGAGCGTTTTTTTCACGTCTTATTTGACAAAATGCTGATAAAACTCTGCTCTGGCTGAAGGCTGCAGATGTACTCGATAAGGATGACGTCACTCCCTGTTTTCCAAAGGTCATACAGGAAAATGTTTGCGCTTTCTCTCTCTGCACCTTCACTGCTGATCGACAAAGTCGTAAAAACACAGTATAATCTACGCACTGCTGCTGTGGCTCTCACACCCAGTTTACTTGTAGAAATGTGCAGCAGCCATTCAGACTGTATTTTATGTGTTTTTATCCAGGTCTGCCCCCCATGGCTCCTCTCCCAAACCCTCTACCTGGCGTGCCTCCTCTCCCCCTACCTCCCCTACCTGTCGGGGTGTCTCCCCCTCTCGTCTCATCGGCGGCGCCGCCTCCCCTCCCGCCGCCCATTGCCAATGGAGCTCCGCCCACTGGCATGATGCAGCCAATCTCAGGCTTCTCCCACCCAGGTACCGAACACCAGAGGCATCTCTAAGCTCGTATTTACTCATAATATACTAAGTCCTGTTTACATTTTAGACAATCACATCCTCTATTATGTCTCTATGAAACATCTTCTATGTTATGGGTCACTGTTTTGAAAATATGCAGGAGAATTACAGCAAGAAATGCAAAGTTTGTCTTCTCTTTGAGGATCAGCTTCAGAATAAAACCTCCTTTTTTGTCTTTCTCAGCAGCTCCTTCTGTCAACAAGTCTTCTTCGTTTAATCGTTCCAGCACCAAGCTGCAGAAGGGCTCGTCCTTTGATGCTGCTGGGTACGTCAAATAATCCAAAATGTCCTTTCCATTTCTCCCGATTTACGAAAATGTGAATATGTGGTGGAAAATTCTTTTTTACTGTTTTGACCAGTGTCTTGACTACTTATTAGCTCGCTCATGGATAAACCGTTCTTTCTCTTGAAACTAAAAGGCCCGATACTAAAACAGAAGCTGAATTTGTCAAATTTTGTGCTTACACTAACTTTTAGATGTCTATTCACTACTGTTGAAAAGTTAAGGGTCACTTAGAAATGTCCTTATTTTTGAAAGAAAAGCCCTTTTCCAGCAACCATGACTCCTGTGTTCTAATGGTACATTATGTTAGCTAATGGTGTTGAATTGAGGATTATAAAACCCTTCTGCAAATATGTTAGCACGAGTACAAGTGTGAGTTTTCATGGAAAACAAGAAATTGTCTGGATGACCCCAAACTTTTGAATAGTAGTGTATATGTGACATTGCATCAACAGAAGAGTAAAATTGATGCTATTAAGTGTTCAAATTGAGATCAAAACACCACAGAAGCTGTCGTTTCCTGAGAATGTAGTAAATGTGGCTCCTATTCAAGCAGAAAATCACAAAATTCACATTCTCATCCATACTACTGCAGACTTCTTAGTTTGAAAATATTATAATGTTTTAGTCTTTCAAACACTTGATTTTTGACCAATTTTTAAACAAGACAAGTAGAATGAAATTCATTTTCCAAACCGTTATAACATTAAGCTTAGATTTGATTAACTTTCTTGAATAAATGTCACACGATCAGTTTACACACTGTCGATTTGTTTTGTTTTTATGATTTCTGCCTCTGGAAAACTGTATAATTTTGGAGATTTAAAAAACAAAACAAAAAAACTAACATGCCTTTTGAACTTTCCAGTGGGTTTTGAGGTCATTTTGAGGTTAGCATACGGTCGGATGTATACTCAAACCACTCTAGGCGGCTTTTGGATTGTGAAGTCTACATACATGTGCCCATTTTTCTTTCTTTTTGGTGTTCATTTTTCCACAAGTTAAATAATTTCTTTACTCTGTTACGTCTCCCAGTGCCCAGCCGCCCCCTGACTGGGCCGTTCCTCAGTCCTCCCGGCTGAAGTACCGACAGCTTTTCAACTCCCACGACAAGATGATGAGTGGACACCTCACAGGTACATACACTCAGATGTTAATATTATCACTATTTTATATTATTATTGTTTTGTCTACATTTGATGTGATTCTGTCGTTCAGGTCCACAGGCTCGAACTATCCTGATGCAGTCCAGTCTTCCTCAAAGCCAGCTGGCCACAATATGGTCAGTGTTTTGTAATTCAACCATTCAATTTTTATGAAAATGAAAGATAATTGTCCTTTAAATATGTAATTTATGTCATCATTTCTCCCTTTCAGGAGTCTATCGGACATCGACCAGGACGGAAAGCTAACAGCTGAGGAGTTTATCTTGGCTATGCACCTCATAGATATGGCGATGTCAGGGTTACCGCTGCCCCCTGTGTTACCACCAGATTACCTCCCACCAACATTCAGGTAAATACCGCGTTAACCAACCGGCAGGAGCAGCTTTATTATCTAAGCAGCTGTTTACACCACATACTATATCATTTTGCACAATCTTAGGCGAATAAACTGCACGTTCCTGCACTCTAAATTTTTCTGTTTTTCTATATTTTATATGACTTAGAATCCTTTAGATTTTCTTTACTTGCTTCCTATTTGACTTGTGGCACTTGCTTTTCTACAAACTTGTTATTCCTTTACTATCAATATTTGCATTTGATCTTTACTATCTCTGTTCACAAGATTATATTTTGCTTTCAGTTCCATACGCTTGTACTGAATTTGGAAAAAAAGGCTTTTGTATACTCTTAGCTTTTTGCATGGAATGTGTAGCAAAATTACTAGAAACTAGGGGTGTAACGGTACACAAAAATCACAGTTCGGTGCGTACTTTGGTACGGAAGTCACGGTTTGGTTCAGTTCGATTCTAAGTTAAAGGGAAAAATAAAAAAACAAACTGCTAATATAAGAGCTGGTATGACTTTCTGGCTGAAGCTTGGATGAGAAAGAACTTCATAACAGGGCTCTATCACCTAAAATAGGAAATATATTTCAATGTAATTGCTTTTTTAAAACAAAAAACAATACCATTTAGTTAGGCTCTTGTTTTCCAGCATAAATATACTAGTAGGCTAAAAAAATACACAATATAGTCATTTATCTATAGGAAAGAACACACCAATAATATAAAGTTAATGTAAGCTGACCGTCATAAGTTTAAAACCTCGGTTCAAAACACCGGAGTATGGCCGTAGATCTGCTGCTATGAAAACACCAATGGACTTGGTTATTGCTTTAGCCCGTTCTGAATTGCTAGGCAGGTTTGATGAAATGATGTTGGGAGCATCGTTTTTACAGTTCGCTGCTTTTGTCCTAGCAGCGGGGATAGCTACACTTGGATGGTGCTTTTTCAAATGTGTCTCAGTTTGACGTATTGCTGGATGCATAGTTAAGGATTGCTTCACAGTGTCGGCATACGGCTTTCGCCTTGTCCACTTGTTTTTCTGCTTTTTCGTACTTCACTGGGAAACCGAAGTGATCCCAAACGGGTGATTTTAATGATGCCTGAGCGTCTTCCAGCTCTAGCTTCTTTTCGTTGTTGCTAGCATTAGCCATGAAGCGCCAGCAGGAGAATAAACAATCCGTCATATCCTGTGGTTCCCTGTAAACTCCTACTTGTTTTTAGTTCCGCAATACTGCGTAACTGTGAGCCAGATAAGGCCCACCGCAGCTTTGGACACTATGAAGTTTTAGGTTTCGCAATTAAAACAATTCTGTGCATTGGCCTTTCTTAGTAGTATTAAAATTTTCGTACGGCGGTCCACCTCTGCACCGAACCGAACGGGCCTGTATCGAACGGTTTGGTACGAATACGTGTACCGTTACACTCCTACTGGAAGCTAACCAAATTAATCTCCTTGAGCACTTTTAAATCCAAACTTTGAGTTCTTGAGGCCGACTCTACAACACGCACTTGTTTGTCATAATTTGCTTGTATATGTAATCTTTTTAATTGTTTTTTTGCTAGTGTCTTAATTGTGTTTTAACTGTGTAAATTTGTAACTGTTTTGGATTTGCTGCTGCCTGTCTTGGCCAGGACTCCCTTACAAAAGGGTTGTTAGTCTCAGTGTGGTTTCTCCAGGTGAAGTAAAGGTTAATAAAAAATAACAGTTTTTGTATGCACTAAAAAGATTTATACATATTTTATTCATCCACTTCCAGTGTCCAGTAACTCACACATCTTACAGGGAAATAGAACGATATGGTGCAAATGGTGCTAATAGAATATGTATGTATATATAAATAATGTAGAACTTTGTTTAAAATGAAGTGATAATAAAGGATCCGTGATCCCTTGTGAACTCAATGTCCAAATAGTGCTATCAGACTATATAAAGTATAAACACAGTGTAAGAATGAAGTACACAAAGTTCCTCGTATGTGAAAACCTACGTAGCAATAACAGATTGTGCAAAAGTTGCTTTAACAGCAGTAGTTTGTTGAAAAGGCAGAGTTAAACTTGAGACGATTTACGTCAGTTTATATCCGTTAGTGTGTAAAGTGCACAGCTTATTTTCAAATAGTGGACATGAGCTCTGTTCTGCAAATGTGTGGAGTCACAGGAGTGAAGCTGTGAGTATTGATTATTGTTTAATCGCTGTCTTTAAGGCGGGTTCGAAGTGACAGCGTTCAGTCGGACCAGAAGAGCGTCCAGGAGGAGGTGGAGGAAGAAACTGAGAGCAGCCTGGAGAAGAAACTACCAGGTGATTTATACAAGCCAACCTGTACATTACTGTTCGAAGTGGGACTACAGCTATGCTCATAAGTTACATACCCTGGCAAAATTTGTGAGATTTCGTTGATTTCTTTTCGAAAATGTGTTTGATAATAGAAGAACTTCTCTGTCATTTAGGGTTAGTGGGCAGACAAAGTTATTTATTATCACGCAATTGTATTTGCTGTGATCATTCATGCTTTCGTTAAAGAATGGGACATATTTCACAAATTCTTTCAGGGAATGTAAACTTATGAGCACAACTGTTAATGTGCTCTCAGGCTTTTGATTTCTTAGCTATGTTGGCTTTTATAACGTTCGACAGTATTTTTTTTTCTGCCAGCTGTCTACATGCAGTTAAAATGCTGTTCCTTTACTGTCTTTTGGCCACTTCCCATCACATTAAATGGTTCTGACAGTTTAAGATACAGCAGGGTTCTATGTATGTGCTTTGTACTCTTCTGCTGCTCCCAGCTCTTCTTAAATCAGAAACATTATTGAAATGCGCCCTTTTCTCAACTCCCGTTTTCTGATCACAGTGACGTTTGAGGACAAGAAGAGGGAGAACTTTGAGCGAGGAAACTTGGAATTGGAGAAGAGACGTCAGGCTTTGCAGGAGCAGCAGAGGAAAGAACAGGAGAGGCTGGCTGCGCTGGAGAGAGAGGAACAGGAAAGAAAGGTAGACTATATTGATTTCTGCTTTCCTCCTTTCAAAGTTTAGTAATGTTTTACGACTTGTGAGGCTTTAAAATAAATTATTGTAGTCGCAATCTTCTTTGTCAGTTTTTTAACATTTAGAGTACACACTGGGGAAAAAAGGCAAATGCATTGTCGTAATACACAGGAAATATAATAGAGCAGTTTGTTTTTAAATCTCATTTTTGTATGTTTCAGGAGCGTGAACGTCTGGAGCAGGAGAGGAGGCGACAACAGGAACTAGAAAAACAACTGGAGAAACAAAGAGAGCTGGAGAGGCAGAGGGAAGAGGAGAGACGTAAAGAAATAGAGAGGAGAGAGGTATGAAGGAAGCTTTAACACAGGAATTATAGTTAGCTGCTGTAGAGACTTGTAATTACAGCTGCTGCAGGCAACTTAGAAGCCTAATTTTCATCCAGCAGTAGGTGACACGTGTGTAATACTGTAGGATGCAATGTTCAATCTTGTGTAAGTTTTAAATGCAGTTGCAGTTCTTTGAGGTGTAATATTGTGTTAAGAAGTAAAATAAAGCTTGCTGTATCTGTGTTTCAGGCTGCTAAGCGAGAATTGGAGCGCCAGCGTCAGTTAGAATGGGAGCGTCAACGTCGTCAGGAGCTTCTGACTCAAAGAAATCGAGAGCAGGAGAGCATAGTGCTGCTCAAAGCCAGGAAGAAGACGCTGGAGTTTGAACTGGAAGCTCTGGTAATCAAACAAGCCCAGTAGATACGACAGTAAAGTGCTGCTCAGTCAAATGGAATCACGTTTTGCATAAATATCTTCCTTACTGCTTGTTGGCAGAGTCAAAGCAGGTTAATAGAAGCTGCTGAGGTAATGCTGCAAAGAAAAGAAGCTATTGGCTGCTAATGGATTCTCTTAGTACTGCAGTATCTGTCCAGATAGAGGGATGTTAATAGACTGCGCCAAGAAACACAGTGGAGATATGTGACGATAGGCACTGGTTTATTTGTCTGTCTGTCTGTCTTTTAGTAGCATTACTCAAAAACGGATTAACACATTTGGATGAAATTTTCAGGGAAGGTCAGAAATGACACAAAGACCAAGGGATTAGATTTTGGGAGTGATGTGGCTTAAAGTCTGGATCCACGGATTTATTAAGGATTGCTGTATCTTTGCAAGATAACAGCACAGCGTCACTGTAACTATGACAACAAGTGAACACTATGTCAACTTCCTGCTGACGATCACATGATTGCAATCCCACTACAAATCAGCTGCTGTGGACTTATCGGGACTCATCCATCAGAAATGATACAAGAAACAACTAATTAAATTGTGGGGTTATTTCTGAGTCCCATCAATTCTCGCCTCCTGCTACATATTCAGGTCATGTGATTCGGTGTTCTTACATAATGTACACATGCATAACACACGCCTGTGCCCAGTGCAACGTCATTTTGTTTGTGGGTACTTCTATATTAAATGGCCACATTTTCTAGTGCCGTGATTTCTGCCACAATTTTTTTCAAGATTTCAGCTGTGAGAAATGATACAACTGAACAGCCTTGATGATTTTCTTGTTGCAACTGTGATGTAAATCACAACTCTTTTCGTCCTTTTCTGTCTTTTTTACTTCAGAATGACAAGAAGACCCAGCTGGAAGGTAAACTGAAGGACGTTCGGTTTCGTCTGTCGGCTCAGCGGAGGGAGGTGGAGCAAACCAACCAGACCAGAGAAACACGCATCGCTGAAATCACGCTGCTACAACAGCAGCTGCAGGTACACAAAGCAAACACTAATTTATCAGACAGATGAGTGTTACATTCCTTCCAATTCATGTCCAATTAAGTTTAGGTAATTGTTTATGTAGTACACTTGTGGTCAAGAATTCTTCAAAATGTGTATATAGTTATAGATAATAAAAGGTGATTGGCAAAATGAATAACTGGCTTTGTTGTCCTGGTTGTGTTTAGGACTCCCAGCAGTGGTTGGGGAGGCTGATTCCTGATAAACAGACTCTTAACGACCAGCTGAAGCAGGTCCAACAGAACAGTCTGCATCGTGAGTATTGCAGACACCAAACACACAATGAACAACTTGCACATGCTCGATCTTGTCATTAAGTCAGATATTGTTGTTTGTCAGACTTTTGGACACAGTTGAAGTGCATCAGTGAATGGTTTTTCAACTGATCATATCTTGGACACATGTCAAAAAAGTCATGCAGAGAACAATGAATTTCACGTTTTATTTTGGTGTCCATATTATTGGTTTTGGTGGTAGATGTTTGAATTTTTATTAACCCTCTGAACTCCAAACAGTTTCTGGCCTTTTTTGTTGAGCTTCTTTTGCATTTTTTCTTCACTGTGGTTCATTTTTCACTCCAATGAAAAGTCTTGAACCTCTATGGCAATAGTACAGCCACAAAGAGAAGAGAGAACTCAGAAATGTCTTCTGTTCAGAAAAAAAAGTCAGAAATTGGAATAAACTTTGAAACATGACCAACATTTGTACAGCTGTAGCCAACACTGGGAAAAAATGGTGACTCTACACACTATAGATATTTAACTTATGCTTGTCTCTTATCTACTCAGTGTAAACACAGCCAGAAGTTCATTCTGATTCTCTGAACTTTTGTCATATGGCTGTTGGTCACAGCTGCGTCAGTCATGACTTCCCAGTTGTACCAAGAAATGTAGAATTTTTTGTTTTTCTTGTAGTTTAGTCAGACCAAACAGTTTTTGGCAGTTTTTTAAATGAGATGTGCATGTTAAAGTGATTCTGATGACATTTCTCGGTTTTGCGCTCAGATTTGTCACAGATGATAAGTTCAAGGACTGTTGGGAAAAGTGAAAATCTGATGACTCTTTCTGTTTTTGCACTTTCTGGCTCTGATAAAAGTGAAATAAAATAAAAATGACATGCTTTTCAATCCTGCCAGTAGGTTTTGGGGTTTCGAGGATTAGCTTATTAGCAGTTCAGCATCACATCAGCCTTTACTGTCATGTAGCTTTACATACAACTGTAGTGCAGGCAAACTGAGCAGGTGTTTCTCTGAGAATCCAATTAAACAAAAGGAAAAAAAACATAATTCAACATAACATAAACACACACACACACACACACACACACACACACACACACACACACACACACACACATGGCTGAGATGTATTGCAGCTAAAATGAAATTGGAATTGTCTTTATAGTAGCCAAGAAGCATAGATGCCTTTCTGAAGGCTGCAGCCTTGGTTAATTGTCTGTTTTCATGAATCATTTACTGTTAAACCTTACTTTACTCTGTCTTTAACCCTCCTGTCATGTTGCTGCTCAAACTGACCCATTTTAAAGCAAAAAAAAATTAAAATATATGTAAAAGATTAAAGCTGCAAGCAGCGTTGGACGGGTCCTCACACCCTTGCTGGTCTGCGAATCCACGAATGCCCACCAGGTGTCGCTGCGACCAAGAGTGTATGTTGACCTTTGGATGTGATGAGGGCTGGACTCTGATCACGCACATAAAATTTCAGTGAGATCGGCACATGTACAGACTTGTTATAGAGCATTTCCTTCCGTCCAGCATGTGGCGCTATGACTGTGACTGTATATCAGCATGCCAATGCTATCAGCACAGGACTCTGCTCATAGATGTAAAGTTTGAGACAGATTGGAGCATGTTCAGGACAGTTCCACAGCATTTCCTGTTTCAAGGCGAATTATTAACTTCCAGGGGTCGCCATTTCCACCCCCTCAGACTTTTGCGGAGCATTTTGATAACTTTGGATCACCCATGTCTGCTGCACATCCTGGCCAAATTTCAGCTCTGTTGGAGTTACCCTCTTTGAGTATATTGCTTTTGAAAATTTCTAAAAATGACCGAAAATCATTGAAAATATGACACAAAATTCAAAATGGCTGACTTGCTGTTCGGTTTTGGGCATGGTTGTCAATTACATTTTTGTGCATCTAGATGAGTTCCATATGCTTACCAAATTTCATAGCTGTAGGTTACACCTGCTGGCCGTAATAAATGTTTGAAGTTTTCCAGGTGGCGCTATGGAGCCATTTTGCCACAATCAGGTGAAATGGCCCAAAAGCCTCAAATGCTTTGCCGGTCCACATATATGTGGAAATTTTGGCAAACGTTTGAACATTTTTAGACTGTCAAAAAGTACTTTGTTTGTTACTACAACAATGCGTTTCCACTGCAACAGCATTTAATTAATCGTCCAAATCTTCACACTGTGGTATCGCCAAGGCGTGAACACTGAGCTTTCCAATTTTCAGAATGATATGTCAAAGTATCGTGTAATGGGATGTGCAAATGTAATGACCACAACTTGTTACTGCCAATAGGTGGCGCTATGAGTATTTTGAAATTCATCAGTATGGATGTGTTCAGACCCCGACTGGTGTCCATCATATAAAGTTTGGTCCAGATTTGACTTTTTGCAGCTGAGATATAAAGAATTCAATTTTCATGGCGAAAAATGGAAATTCGCCGCGCCGCCATGGCCGTGCCCTTTGACGATGAGTAATCATTTTCTCTGGGAATCATCATCAACGTGTTTGGGCTTGTGTCACCAAATTTGAAGTGAATATGATCAACCTGCTAAGAATAGTATTGCAAATTGTAAAAATTGTGTACTTCCTGATACCACAAGGTGGCGCTATGACGGGGATTGTATATAACCACATATATGTGATGAGGCTGGGACACTGATCATACATGTAAAGTCTCAGTCAGATTGGAGCATGTTCAGCAGAGAATAGACACCACTTCCTGTTTCATGGTGAAGGATCAATATTTTGGGGGCTGCCATTCCCACGCCCTTTGACTTTTGCGGAGCATTTTGATAACTTTTCATCAGGAAGGACTGTTGCATATACTGGCCAAATTTGAGGTCTCTGGGACTTACCCTCGATGGCTTATTAATCTCAAAAAATTTACAGTGAATTCAATATGGCCGACTTCCTGTTGGGTTTACAGCGTGGTCACGATTTACTTTTTCATGTATCCTGATGTGCTGCATATGCCCCCTAAATATTGTAGCTGTAGGTTAAATGTCATGGCAGTTGGCCTAATGACCAAATTTTGCAACATTGCAGGGGGCGCTATGGAGCCAATTTTCCACACACATGCGCAACTCCAATAAAATATGAAATTTTTCGCCAGTCCCAATGTGCATGCCAACTTTGACGCTTTTTGGGGTATGTTAAGGCTGCCAAAAATGTAATTTCCCCGGCTGACAAAGAAAGTATAATAATAAGAATTTCTTGCATTTCAATAGGGTCCTAGGCACCGTTGGTGCTTGGACCCGAAAAAAAGAAAACAAAGGAATTTTCCTCATTGAACCATGATCTGTGAGAGGTAAAAAAAACTCCATTGCACTAAATATTGATAGAAATGGTTAGTAATGGTGTTAACAATGAGATATAGACAATGTTTATTGGGATTTTTTTGGTTTCTGACATTTTTGGATAATTCAACATGTTCCTCAGTCAGATTAACTCAGGAACATGATTGCTGTTCCTGAGAAACGAACCCAACAGAAGGGTTAACTAATGAACCTGACGCCGTCTCATGCTGTTTCTCTGTGTTTTTATGTTTTTAGGTGATAGTCTGTCGTCGCTGCAGAAGGCCGTTGAGCAGAAAGAAACTAGCCGACAGCAGCTCAGAGAGCAGCTCGATGCCGTGGAGAGAGAGACGAGGGCCAAACTGCTGGAAATAGACGCTTTCAACACCCAGCTGAAGGTAATTAACCAATAAATCAATGCAGGACAGTAGAGGAAATATTAGCTAAATACCTGGAGACAGAATTAAGCAGCATGTCTAAGATTTTAAAAAATGCTAACAATTCATCCTGACATTAGTGATACTGAAATTATTTTTATATTCATGTAACATAAAAACAAAGTTTGCTGTTCAGTTTGATGCATTGCTGAAGGACTTTAAAAAAGGTCAAAGTAAATTAACAGTCTGATTAACTAGCTTGCTAATGCAGTTACTGTTTCCTAAATCATGTCCTGTCTCATCTCTCATAAACCCATTTTCACAGCTTAGTAGTTGAATCTTGCGCAATTTTCATGTTGACCGATGTGCTTGAAGTTTTTCATATTTATATCTGACTCCTGCATCCATGTTTGTGCTCATGTTATAATTATATGTCAACTGCTGTGTTTTTTAAGAGAGATAGCTGTGCACAGACCGCTGCCAACAGTTTTACCACAGGCAGACGAAGGGGCTTAACTCCTCCAGAATTGGATCACAAGAGGCTGTTTATGTTTCCTAGCATGACCTTTTGTCCCATTTTTCTTTTTATTTATTTCCTCCTGATTCATCCAGGATAGTGAGTGAGGTCAAAGAGAGGAGAATTCTGTTCCAGCAACAGGAGATGAGACGAAGGAGGGAGGAAATGCAGGAAAGCAGAGACGAGACAGACCACAATAAACTGATTTTCTAATAGCTAATCTAATAACGTCAGCTCTCCGTTTTATCCACACAGCGGTTTGAGAACAACAAACAAGAGCAGCAGTTTAGATCCAGAGTAAAGTGCAGCCACGTCTCAGTGGTGTAAATCTTTGCGAAACACCACTGAGATGTGAGCTATATTTGATGATACCTCCGCCTCCCTTTTCTACATCACTTCCTTCCCTGTAATCTTCAACGCTGTGCCTCGTCTGTCCTCTTTATTCCCACTGGGACTCTTCATCTGCAACGCTCCTTCTGTCACTTCTCTGCTTCTACTCGCTGTCCTCGTCTGTATTTCATTCCTGCTTCTCCGGTCTGTAACTCATACATTCATTCTCTCCCTATTCTCTTCTTTGTTAAATCTACATAATCTTCCTTCTATATTCTCTACCTCCTTTATTATATCTCCCACACTCGCCTTTTTTGCTTCCTTGCCCATGCCAGTCTCTGTGTGAGTTCTATGCCAACCACTGTGCCAGGATAGAAGCCCTGCGACGCCAGCTTCAGGACGAACAGAGAGGGAGACAGGTAGAGCACACTGCCACTGCTGGACTGGGGTGGTACTGCAGCTGGAATGTCAAAAAAAATAGCAAATTATATATTTAAACATTAATGACAAACCTGGAGCAAAGAGCAGCATTTCAATTAGACCTGATTGGTGATAAAAACTTCAGGTGTCTTTTTTTTTTATTAACACCTACAAACCAGACTTGTGAAAAGCCTGATTTGTGGTGGCGCTTCAGTTTAACATGTTTACTGCACTGTGCTGCCCCTGCCAGGCAGATAGATGTATTGCAGTCAGTTCAGGTCTCACTGTAAATGTCAAGCTATGAGTGGTTTGACCACTGAAGAGCACTGACACTCTGCTGAATCTGGTGTGCTGTTTTTATCTGATTTCACATGCCAGACACTGTATATAAAATATGGATGTAGCCTCCATGTCTGGACAGTGACGCTTTAAACTTGAATTCTCTCTGACAGCCAGCAGGGGGCGACTCCTATGGTTGCAAAAACATGTCTGATGGCATAGAAGTCTGAGAAAATGAGCCTGATTCTCACTTGATTTCTAAGCTCAGTAAACATTTTTCTAATTAATTTATGGTCCCAATCACTAGTCTAAAGTCTCTTTCAATACAAAATGATCTTAATTATGTAAATTATGGTCAGATTTAGAGTAGTATTGACGATAAAGCTACTGCATGAGTGTGCATAGTGTCCTCAAGTTTTATTACATTTAGTTTTAAATAAATATTTAGACTGAATGCTAAACTTGTGGCTTCACAAAGATGTCAAACATCACATTACAGCGGCTAAAGCGTCCATCTTTTATATACAGTTTATGGAAAGACTTCTGACGAGGAGGAACGCAACACTCAATACTAATCTGGATCACATAAATGCTTTGTGTTAGTATTTGTAGCTATAAAGACTAGCAAATTATTAACAAAAGAAATAGAAACGTTTGAATGGAAATGCATGTCAAGAAATATTTATTTAACAGGCATTTTTTTGGCTTTAGAGCAAGAAGAAATTCAGTAAGTGAAGAAACAAATAATGTTGGCGTCATCGCTGACTTAACCGTCTGAATCCCAAAAAGCAGATTTCTTTTTTTAAAGTGGTGAATTTGCAACATTTATAACAGCCAGAAACTGTAAAAACAAGAAAAATCATTGAATTTTCAGCTTTCCAACCACCCTTAAACTACTCATCTATGATGCGTTGTTCTTACAAATTGCACATTGAAAGCTTAAAATCATAATATATATAATCAAAATTGCTTCATTCTGCGTGTTTCATTGAGGGAATTGCAAAAAATTAACCATTTACTCGAAACAGGTTCTGTAAAAAACTTAAAAGTTTGCTCTCCTCACAGCAAACATAAAGATATGTTTGACTCAACTGCAGCCAACAGTCAAATGGCAAAATTCTGGAACTTTTTGGTTGAACTGCAGGCATTGTTTGCACAACAAAGAAAGGAGACATGCTTAGTAAGAAGAAACAAAAACGTGAGTTCTTTCTATTTCTAGCCATGATTGTGCTATTTCTATAAAGGTGCAGGATTTTATATTGCAGTAAAAAATGAGCCCACAGCGAGGGAAAATGAGGCAGCAGCACAGAAATGAACTTGAAGGTCAGAGGGTTAAACCTTCCAAGCACTGAGTTATTTGGATGTGGGACAGAATATGAAATATAGTTAAAAGGAAAGAGGAAAAAAACTGCCATGTGGAGTCAACCTAAGCTTATGTAATTTTTTTTATAGATATTTTAGAATGATAAGACAGAAGTGTGGAAAAAAATGTCACAAAAACAAAAAACACTCCCAAAATCTATTCAAACACTGTAGAGATACCTTACAAAACAATTTGAGCCTCAGACTGTTATTTATTATTCAATACAGATAATTTAAGAAATAAGTTAAAGAATGTGTTCAGGCTTATTGCTCCCTGCTCTAAATAAACTCAGGACGTTCTGCTGCCAGCGAAAGCCTGTTTAGTTACACAGACTGCACTTACAGTTGTAACAACACGTTATTCATCGATGACTCACAGGATCTTCCTTATATGAGATATTGTGTGTTTTTTTTTTTTATTCTCTATTTGGACTCTGAGGGAGATTTTGCGTCAGCGATGAAAAACATTGTTTTTCCTGGCTGCATTAAATAACACTTTGAAATAAATTGAGAAAGCAAATATCAAATTGGTAACAAAAAGTAAAAATACCCAGAAAAGCTTAATTTATTATACTCTTTATTTATTCAAGTTGTCCTGCCAGATATCAAGTTGCTCGCTGTGTGCCTGCTGACAAACAATACTTTAACTGATCAGAGTGCAAATATGGACTAAAACGTTAACTATGTGTTTGTGTGTCTGAACCTCTTGTGTATGTTTGTATGTGTATATACTGTATATATATGTGTGTGTGTGTGTGTGTTGCAGGGACAGCTACAGGAGTGTTTGTCAGCCGTCAGAGTCTGTCTGACTCGGCTAGACTTCGTGATAAAGGTCCAGGAAACATCTCAGCTTCCCTCCCATGAACTCTGAAGCTTATCATTCTTGTCTTCCTTTCTTTTTTCTGTCCTATCTTCCTCAGTTGGCTCTCTCTTTACTTCTGCTTTACTCATTTTCTCATCTTTTCTCCTACTTTTCTCACCCTCTCGTCCTCCATCTCTTCTTCTACATAGCCAGTACTTATCCAGCTGACTAGCTATACATCTATAGTTAACATTAGCTGTGTTTCCATAGCATTTTAATTGCACATTAGAAGTATCAAAGTTCATATTAAGTTTATAAGCTTGCTTGAGAGCATTCAATTCCTGGTGGTTTACATTCAGTTTTCTGTCATAGATGGTAGATGTGTTGTTTTTCTTCTCTTCCTCCTCCTTTGCCTTCTTCTTCATCCTCGCCTTGTTCTTCTTCACCATTTTCTTCTTCTTTTTCTTTTTTGCCGCCTTCTCCTTAATCATTGTCATAGTCTTCTTAATCATCTTCTTCTCCTTCTTCTTAGCCATGTTGTTCTTTGACTCTATCTTCTTTTTCTTCTTAATGTTCCTCTTCTCATTTTCTTCCTCCTCCTTGTTCGTCTTATTTTTCTTCTTCTCCCCCTCCTTCCTCTTCTCCTTCATCTTCTCCTTCTTCTATTTTTTCGTCTTCTTTTCCTTGTTTCTCTTCTCTTTTTCTTCTCCTTTTACTTCTCCTCCTTCCTCTTCTTTCTTTTTCTTCCTTTGTCTTCTTCTACATTGTCGTCTTCTCTTTTTCTTCTTCTCCTCCTTCTTTTCCTCCTTCTCCTGCTTTTCTTTCTTTGTCTTCTCAGTCTTCCTTATTGTTATTGTCATTCTTTTCCTTCTTTACCTACCTTTAGCTTGTTCATACTATGCATATCTGCAAAATAAAAGATATTTTTTGCATCTTACATTTGACGCGTTGTGCTCTGGGACATAATAAATCTTTTCCTGGCATGAACTAGTAGCAGGGATGTTGGAATTGGATCTCCTCTACTTTGCTGCACTATAACGCAGCGAATACTGCCACCTTCTGACAACAAAGCTGAACCTAGTTTATTTGCTCCAAATCAGTCAATGGAAACTTGCATTCTCTTTTTTTGTGATAATTGCCTTTAAATTCCTTTGACATTTTTGTGGAAACACAGCTACTGCTCACCAGGTCGGCAGGTTTACTCGATTAGGCGATGTTGTGCCGTTGCTGTGCTAAGCTACTTCACAAGAACTACCAAGTGATGTTTCAGCCAGACAAACAGGAGCAAGTAGAAGTCTGCCAGAAGTCTGCTGTGTGTGAGAGAATGTTTGTGTGTCTGAGTTTTGTCTCACGCCTCTTCCGTTTGCTGTTTCAGGTGATTTGGAGTTTTCTGTCCCTGCAGAGTCGTACTTTTACTCCTCTGTCCTCTCTGGTTTGCTTGTTCTCTCTCGAGGTTTCCTCACATTGATTGGTTGTTTGGCTGAAACACGACAGCTGCCTTGTGTTGTTCTAGTAACAGAGTGTGTTCTAATGGCACAGCTGGTTGTCATGACTACACAGAGCTGCTCCCACCCCTCCATTACTGCATCTCCTGACCTCCCCTCCGCCCTCGAACCTCCCCTCTTTGTTTTACCTCTAACCTATCCACCAAACCATACTCTGCGTCGCGCAAGCTCTGCCCCATCGCCACGACCGGAGCCCCGAGTTCTGGGCTGAATCCTCCAGTAGTGAAAATCCCCTTCCAGTAACATCCCCTCCCACTTACTGATTCATAAAAAAACATTTTAAAAGTTTTTCACATGCAGTTTAATCCCCAAATGTACATGTAAATTACATCCAATTTGCAACGTGTTTTTTCTGCAGCCAATTAGATTACGTAGAGATCTTGTTTGGCATGGTAACACCAGAAAAAAGACTTTGAACGTACAGTTTATCTGGTGTCTACGCCAGCTTGAGCAGTATACAGATGCATAAATAAAATTTTAAAAGTTTTTTACATGCCATTTAATCCCCCAAATTTACAAGTAAACTACATCTGTTTTGCAGCATTTTTGTTTGCAGCCAATTAGATTTTGTGGAGATCTTCTTTTCCATGTTAACACCAGACAAAATGCTTTGAAAGTTCTGTTTATCCAGTGTTTGCGCCAACTCAAGCAGCTCAAGAGTCACAGTGGGAGAAATCCACATGCAAAATCCTGCTCAGACGTAAACACAAGCTGCAGTAAAGGCACAAGAAGAAGAAAAAGAGGAACTCAAAACACAGCAGCAGGTTCATGAATTCAAATATGTAGAGATAAAACAAGTTTTGTCTGAGTACTCGGTATAAATCAAGATATAAGCAAAAAACATTCAAGAACAGCTGCTCCTTTAACTGGAAACTCACCTGTACTAGCTGTTGTGTGCACACAATATAATGAGAAGCAGTGAAGCGAGTTGAGTGGAGGCTCACAGGCCAGTTAGACAAATTAGATTATTTTTTATTGGCTGATTCATGTAAACTTATTTGCTTACTCAAATCCTTCCTGTAGAGCCATAAAACTGTCCCTTCCACACATAAGGGAATGTTTCAAGCTATAAACTTAAGGAGTGTTTTTCATTATATTGTCTGCATCAAATGTGCGTCGTTTAAGCCTTTAATAATAATTTGGAAAACCTCATAAAGAGAAACCGAAGAGTCCTCCAAAGTCATTCGACAGACAGAAATAATCCTTTGTTTCTGTGTCTATTAATCTCTTGGCTGGTCAGTTCTCTGCGGGACAGATTTGGAAGCTTGGCGTCTTGTTTTGAAACCTGTCAGCTGCTCACCTGCAGAAGTTGAACTGTAATTGATTTTTATATCAGAATCATGATTTGAAGGACACGATGCCTTTATTTGTCACCAATACATTATAACGCTGTCGAATTCTCTCTATTTCTTTGCATATTCCAGCTGGCTAAGAAGTTGGGGCCAGCCATTTTTAGGAGCAGATGGGGTCAAGGGCCAAGCAGTAGCAAACAGAGCCTCAACCACTGTCCTCACAAGGCTTCAGTGTGGGGGTTGACCAATAGAGAGCTAATATTGTCACAGATTATTGGTAATCAAGAAGACTGAAATCCTAAATTTCAAGGAAGTTGAAAGAACTTTGCAGAAAAACGTAAGTTAAATACAATAGTCATTAAAATAACAGCCCCCAAAGCTTTAAAGCATCATTGAAATGCTTTAGTTTACTTATGGTTTGCATATTTTTAATTAAGAGACTTTTAAACATTTATCCTTCAATATTGTTGTGACATGTAACCAGTCAGATGGTGCTATGAGCAGGACTTAGTTTGACTACAGGTAGAGGAGGAGTTTTTAACTTATTCTGTTTTATTCTGATTTTTTTTTTTTTTTAATGAATGCCGAATAACAGATAAGATTAACCAGTAAGGCTGATAGTTGGCCAGCTTCATTGTAGGATATATACTAGTGCATTTGACCCATGATTTAAATAGCTGCACTAAAGGTTTTAAGCCTTGACTATGCTCCATCCAGACACCACAGACATAAAGTTGATATACTACTTTTTAGTCTACTTATAGTTTAAGAGGAAGAACCCATTCTACATATAGACAGTAGATCGGTGACTATGATTTCTAAGTCGGAGTAGCGCTTTCCCTCATAGCATAATTGCTGCTTGGATGCAAATTTTTGGACCAAAGACGTATCACCAGAAACTCTTGCAGACCTGGGGAAATGACAAAACTTGCATCACACATGTCCTTACACACTTGTGGATGTGGAAAGTACAAAACTGGCCTTACTAACTCGTGCTGGAGTGAAGTAAAGTTCCACTACATGCTTTAAATCTGTTACACATTGGACATTGAAATTATATCGAAGATCGCATCAGAAAAATCGCAATGAGTTAGTTCAGCCTTATCGCTTTTATCATCTAAAATAAATGTATTTTCTAAATAGTTGCCATGGTTACCGGCAGGGACGTCCGTTTCCCCCGGTGACACTGCCAAAGGGGCGGAGCTTGTCTCGACCACCCGACTAATACAAACTCGCTGCTGCTGCTGCTGGTGGTGTTGTTCTCGTTTGTCGTCGGTGGTAACCCGTGGCAACCAGCCCTCTGATCCCACTCCCTCCTCACCGCTGTTCCTTTCCTGTATCCCATGATGCTTTGCAGGAGCTGAGGGAGATCCATAGCCGGCAGCAGCGGCAGAAACAGAAGGAGCTGGAAGGCGACACACACACACTCGCACACACACACTCACACATGCACACACCCATCGACAGGAAGTCGGCCGAGCTGCAGGAGAGCAGGTGAGGACCAAACACACCTGACATTATCCGATAACAGTTTTGTGCCTCTTATTACATGTAAACAAAAGTTTGATCTGTCCTCGTCGTCCTGCAGGTTGTCATCAGACGAAGGCGTTGCCTGGAGGGATGAAGCAGGAAGTTCCGCCCCAAAAGCTCCAAGCCCCGCCTCCGCCCCCCACGCCTGGTTAAACAGAGTGACTCAGGAAGAGGAGGAGAGGAAGAGGAGAGGCATGGAGGACGATGAGGAGGGCAGGAAGGCGGCAGGATCCGTAGAAAACAAGGAGGAAGAGGGAAGAGGCAAGAAGGACATGCAGGATAAACTAAACAAGCTGTTCAGCCAACCGGCCGACCCCTGGGCTTCAGCAGGTCAGTTGTCATGAAAAATATCTGAAGAGACTCCAGATTGTCTAAATCTGAGATTGGAGTTTGGTGCAACGTGATTATTATCTTTAACAACAGTTTTCTATGGAAGTAAGTCAGTTTAGCCAATGTTGTGCCATCGCTTAACCACGTTTTTCACTCACTGTCAGCTCATCTTTCACTATAATATAAAGTCCTGCACCTCTATGGAAGCAGAACAGCTATTAGTAGAAGTAAAGAGAACTCAGAAATGTCTTCTGTGCATTATGACACAGTTATAATGTCGTAACTTATAAAAACAAAACCAGTTAATTGTTTTAGATTTTTTTGTATCTAAAAATTGGGAAAAAAATGGAATCAGTGCTTAAAACATTTTTTAAGTGCCCACAGTTGTTACCAGTACTGGGAAAAAAATGGTGACTACAATATTTTGCTCTTTTTCTCATCTCTGCTTTGTGTAAAAGCAACCTGCTGTTCATCCAAAACATCCCTGAATTTTTATGTCGCGCTTTGGTTGCAGCCGAGTCATTACTGACTTTTTGGTGGCACTGAGGAGCCCAGAATTTTTTATTTTATTTGTCTACAGAATCTACACAGAGCAAATGGTTTATTTTTTATCAAAAAATGTCACTTTTTTGAGCTTAGATTTGGTTAATTTTTCCAGTGGATTGGTGTGTTAAAGATAACTCAACAACCGTTATAAAGTTGAAAGTTGTTTTTTTTTAGTTTTTCCATTTTCTGACTGCTGAATTATGTAATTTAGGCCATTTTTGGTTTCTTAAAGATAATATAGCTTTAAGAAACAAGTAAGCTATTAGCTTACTACAGCAAGCTAACAGCTGAGTTTTTGCAGTGTGAGATTGTAGATTTAGCCCCTTGATGCTACTAACTAAACGCATTTTAAAGAGTAAATGCTCAAGTAATAAGCATTGAACTGTTTTCGTGTTGAAGTGTGGAGGATGAACTCAGTAATCTCACAGCCTTAAGAAAATAAACTGCCTGGACTTTTAGTTGTCCGGCAGCAAATACTTTCCAGACGGCAGCAGGACGAACAGGCTGTAGTTTGGTTGGTGTTAACTTTCCGTGTCGTTTGAGCAGACCATTTGTTTCTGGATATCACGGATGTTCTGTTGATGGGACCAGTCATGTTCTGGGCAGTTTTTCATTTCAGACATGCTGCAGTATCATAAAGGCATTTTCAATTTCTTGTTGTTTTTTGTCTAATTTTTTTTTGTCTTCAGTCTCTTTGTTTATAAAAGTGGATTTTAAGAAGTGATTTAAAAGAAGTTACTGACTCTATAAACAGGTTAAGGCAATCAACAAGTAGAATTGTTGAAGTTGTAGAATGTGTTCTTTTATCATATTTCTATTTATTTTCTGTTTTTTTTACAATAGAAAAGACTCCATGTCCCAGTCTGTTTGACCAGAAAGCTCCAGTCAGCAGCTTCGACCAGCAGCAGCCGGTGAAGGTGGTTTACTACCGAGCTCTGTATCCGTTTGACGCTCGCAGCCACGACGAGATCAGCATCGCTCCCGGAGATGTGATCATGGTACGTCGAGGGGGAAAACATTTAGCTCACAACTCACAAAAACACAAACGCTTACAGATTTTCTCGCCTCTTTTGTATTTCTGTGTGTGTTTGTGTTAAATCCTCCTGAGTGTGTGTCTCCTCTCAGCTCTCTCTGAAGTGTGTGTGTGTTGTTTTAACTTTCTGCTCTCTTCTCTGCTGTGCAATCTGAAGGTGAAGGGGGAATGGGTAAGTTGTTGCCCCTCCCAGTGTTGTGCCTCCACCAATCACAAGCCAGAAAACGCTTGCTGTCATTTGTTCATCTCACGTCATCCTCATGTTCATTCATTTACTGATGGATGAATGTCTGTGGCTTTTATTTTAACGAAATCATCACGGCCAGATTTCTAAATGTCGTTTTTACTTACAAGGTTAATGTGAAAAGCTGTGAATGTGTGAGTTTCAGTCGACGTCAAGCTGCTTCATGAAAGACATTAAAGCTATTTTATTACTATTAATATCTCCATGAATAAATCTGTTTTTCCTTTTATCTTTTAAATATATATATATTTTTTATAAATTTTTCCGTCCCACATTCCAGTCACTCAAAACACAGGTTTAACCCCCTGAGCTCTAAGCAGTTTCCTGCTGCTTTTTTATTTACTCCTGTTATATTTTTTCTCACTGTGGTTCATTTTTTACTACAATATAAAGTCCTGCACCTTTGTGGAAACACAAAAACCAAGAAGAAGGAGAGAGAACTCAGAAATGTCTTCTATGCCACAGAAAAAAAAGTTAGAATGCCATAAATCTTAAATTAAAAGAGGTAGAATTTCTACAAAATATGAAAAATGTGGAATAAATATGTGCATTTTTCCTGTGCTGACAGTTGTTACTAGTACTTGGTAAGAAAAACAATAACTGTACATAATACAGATGTTTTTCTACTTACATTTTTTTCTCTGCTCTGATTGAACACCGCCTGCAGTTCAGCTGAATTTTTATCACGACTATTGGTCACGGTTCAGTCAATAATGGCTTCACGGCTGCATGAAAATGCGCAGAATTTTTTTTTTGTTTTTTATGGAATGCTTTTCATGTAGATGGTTCATCTTGGCAATTTTGTGAAGTAGCAACATGTAGAATAAAGTGATTTTATTACAATGCAACAATTACAAGCTGAGATTTGAATGCAATCTGTAAAATATTTTTATTTTTCACTGTTTCTGATAAATAAATGGTGTAATTTCAGCATTTTTTTTTAAACAACTTGCCTTTCAAAGTGGCAGGTTTTGGAGTTCAGGGGGTTAAATTCATAGAAACTGTAAAACCTTTCAAGTTTTACAAGATGACTTCATTTCAATTTTGCTGCTGATGAGTCTCATCCAAACAAAAGAAGTGTTTGTTACATGTCTATTAATTCCATTTCATGGAGAAAAAAAAAAAAAGTCAGCATTGTGAACTGTTGAAATGGAAAGTACGGGAATTGTAGAATTGCTAGAATTGAAAAGGTCTGTGTTTATTATACATGACACTTTGGCGTCGTGAGAAATGACATTCAGTGGAACATTAACAGTTTAAATGTCAAGTTCATGTCTTTTCTCTCACTTGTCGACTAATTCAACTGTGAGCAGCTGCTGTTGTTGTTGTTGTTGTTTACATCACTGTTCTATTCTACTGTGAACCTAAACACATCTCTGGGTGCTTTTCCTGATGGTAAAATATGTGTCCCCTTTCCTCCTGAGACCTGAAGACCATTCACCTTAAAGATCCAATTTTCTGCACCTTTAATGCTTTATTATTATATTTTTGTGTCTATTAAATTATGTTTACATGCTTTAATGTTGATTAGTAACCCCAGATCTCCGATTAGAGGGTGAGAGACCCGTAGCTGTAGCAGAAGTGGCTCTAGTGAGAGATTCATGGAGGATTTGATGGCTGAAGTAGATAAATAGACAGGAATTATGCCAATTTGGTGTGGATAAGCAACATAAGTAAAGCCTGGAGGTGTTTCTGGCAGGTAAGGAGCCGAACTTTCTGTGGGACAAACCCTTTTTGTGCACAGAAAGCACATGTATAACAAACTGCATACCAAGAGACAGAATCTGGGCTCTGTAGTACAGCTCAAGAAAATTTCTGCAGAGGCCTTGGTAAAGCAAATACCTGTAACAAGCTAAGAATCACGTTAGCATGATGAAAAGCCTCCACTGCCTCTCTAAGCTTTGTCCTGACTCCGCCTCTTTGCTCTGATAGGTGGATGAGTCCCAGACAGGTGAGCCTGGTTGGCTGGGAGGTGAGCTCAGAGGAAGGACTGGTTGGTTTCCAGCTAATTATGCAGAACGGATACCAGACAGCGAAGCACCAATCAGCCTGCGAGCCACAGCCTCAGCTACACCCACCTCAGCCCAGCAGCCAATGACGACGCCTCCTCCAGCACCTGGACACACCTCCTCCTCCACGTCATCTGCCAACAGTAACTGGGCAGATTTTAGCACTACGTAAGTACACTTTAACTATTCATTTGTCTTTTACTGACTCTCAGACTTGCTAAAGACAAATTAATTTCTATTCACACACCTGCAGCACACCTGACACACATGTTGTCTGTTTGCAGTTGGCCGTCGAACACAGCCAGCCAATCAGACAGCGAGGGTTGGGATGCCTGGCCGACCTCCTCGAGCAGTCAGAATCCATCTCTCAGCGTTCCCTCAGCGCAACTACGGCAACGCTCCGCCTTCACACCCGCTACCATGACGACGGGTTCCTCTCCATCACCTGTACTGGGACAGGTAACTAATTAATGAGACACGATTTTAAACCACTTTTTTTTTTCTCTCTCTTCACATTTTTACTCACTGTTGGTTCACTTTTAACTGCAATATAAAGACCTGCACCTGGATCAACAGCCAGGAAGGAGGAGAAAGAACTCTTGAGAAAGAAGTGTCTTGAGAAATTTTAGAATTTTTTTTATTTTACAAACAGCATTTAAAAAAAAATAGACTCAATATATGACATTATTGCAAGTGACCAAAAATTTTACCAAAACAAACCAAAAAAATCTACCATAGATAATTAACTTTTTTGCTACACACTATAGATATTTCAAAATTTATATTTTAAACAATTTTTTCTTTACTTGTCTCCTCTCTGCTGCTGCGTATACGCTGTTAAAAAGTCCCTGAAATATTTATCATGTGACTGTTGGTCACAACTGAGTCCCTCATGGGCTTTCGGTTGCACTGAGGAGAGAAAATTTTTAGTTTTTTACAGGATACGGTCACAGCGAAGGGTTTATTTTTGGTGATTTTAAGCACAGACATGTTCTGACAAAATGGCACGTCACAGATGAGCAGATCCAGGTTTGCTGAAAAGTTTAAAATTAGACCATTCTTTCTGTTCTTGCAGCTTCTATACAATAATAACATGCCTTTCAAACCTGATGGTGGGTTTTGGAGTGTTAAGGTAGGGAAAAAATGCTATTAATTGGTCAGCGTTTGCTCAGTTTCTTTTTGCTCCACAAGTAAAAAACATAAAACTGGATCAGTATTAAATATCTGTGTAGACAGCCTGTGCTTAACAAAAAGATTTGTCATTTGACTAATGGTTGTGGAAGAATCATTAATGGCTTCAAGTTTACCATAGAATCTTTTGTTTTTCACACAATGTAATTAATTAATGGTTTATTTTTATCAAGATTTAAAATTATACATGTAAAATAAAGTGATTTGGATGTAATGTCACAATATTAAAGGTCGATTTCAATCAATTAATCAAAGTTTATTTATGTAGCCCTTTACAACAGCCTAAAGGGTGACCAAAGTGCGTCACAATGAAAACAAGAGAATAACTTAAAAACAATACAGTAACTTAAAACAGACAGCAGTAAAACATAAAACAATAAAAATGGAAAACATGAAATTGTCTGGGTGACCCCAAACTTTTGAAGTAGTGTACATCTGAAAGTTAGTACATAAAAACTTACATGTCACCATGCAGCTAGGTCTTTAAAGCCATTTTGAACAGAAAGGTCTTGATCCTTGGTTTGAAAAAACCCAGGTCAGTGATGGTGCACATATCGGGTTTCATTAAATTTCTTAACAAAACCGAAAGCCACTGATGAGAAGTTCAAGAACTTCTGGAAAGTTGACAGTCCAATGGTTATGTTTGTTTTACAGTATCAGGCTCTGTAAAATGGTGCAATTTTTACATTTTGCCTTGTAGCCAGCATAGAGGGTTGTGGGGTTCAGAGAGTTAAATTGGAAGAGTAACTGAACTGTAATCCTGACTGTAATTCTGTTTTTCAGGGAGAGAAGGTCGAAGGTCTTCAGGCTCAGGCTTTGTATCCCTGGAGAGCCAAGAAGGACAACCACCTGAACTTCAACAAAAATGAGGTGAAGATCAGCAGATTTGTTTGTAGCCTGAATCTCATGTGTTACGATTGGAGTTTTTCTTTGTTTGTTCTTTAATCCTGATTGTATTGATGTTCTTGCTGATGCAGATCATCACAGTGTTGGAGCAGCAGGACATGTGGTGGTTGGGTGAACTTCAGACCGGACAAAGAGGCTGGTTTCCTAAAAGTTACGTCAAACTCATCTCGGCCACGATGACGGCGGCTTCTGGTGTGGCAACACGAAGCAAAAACACGAGGTGGGTTAAAAAAATGCACCAAGTCACATGTTTAGTTTTCTAGTGGGAATTGCTGTCACCTCACCCGTTGTGTTTCTGAAATTACAGACCGATCAGAAAGACAGATTTCTGCTGGCAGGTTAATGACAAAACCTAAAAACTCAGCATCTTGTTACGTCTACTTTGGCTTCACCACACTGACTACCTTCGGGGGGGTCTCCTCTTTTCAGCTTACTCGATTTCACTGTTGGCTCCATCACATGATTTACTGATAGTGCGAGAACAGCTACAGATCATTAGACTGGACTGTAGATTGTATATGAAGATGGATTAAAGGGCAGCTCCTCAGAAATGAAGCCAAAATACCTCAGAAATGGGTGTCCTTCAATCTTGACCAGGGCTGGAAGCTCAAGCTTTCTCTGACACCTTCTTCCCACCCATTTCAACTCTGTTTTTGAAGGACTGAACTATATTTCAGCGTAAATATTGCAAGGCAGTGTGATGTGAAGTATGGCAAATGAATTTAAACACATCTACATTGATCCAGAAAGAAAACTCACACAGATGTCCCTTTCTATAATTAATCTGCAAAAATAGTCAGATTTATTCTCACTGAAATAAGCTCTGTTATTTATTTATTTTTATATTAAAGTTCAAAACTGTAGAGTTAAGCTGGAAACCCCAACGTCACATTGGGGTTTCCAGTTTAACTCTACAGTTTTGAACTTTAATATGTAATTTGTTGTTTTCATTTCATTCTGTACTGCTTTATGCATTGATATACAGTTTGTCGGCATACAATGAGGCTGAATGAAAGATTAATAACTTCTATTGTTTGTTATATCATTGAGCTTAATCAAAAATAGTCGCTCCTCGAGATAGCTAGTAGAATCTCGTAATCGCAGCTCCACCTGCTGGTCATGGCTGAATGAACTCTCTAAGTGATGCTGCCAGTTGAATTTAAATATCCTCATCCATCTTTATTTGCAGTCTCTGGACAGGACTTTGTAGACTCAACAGATGATTCTCTCTGAGGAGCTTCAGCTAGCAAAAAGTCAAATCATCATCCAATCTATTTGTAAAAAAGTTGCATGAAAAAACTTTAAATGTGATTATTCTGGTAGTTAGAGCAGTTTATCTCATGTTTTTATAGTACTTTGGGCCCTTTATACCCAAAAGTTGCATGAGAAGACATTAAGACATTTTTCCATTGTGAAGCGCTTTGAGTGCCCAAAAAAGCGCAATATAAATCTAATTCATTATTATTATTATTATTATTATTAAAGATGATGATTTTTGTGGTAGTTAGAGTAGTTTATCTCATGTTTTTATAGTACTTTGGGCCCTTTATACCCAAAAGTGGCATGAAAAGACATTAAAGATGATGATTTTTGTGGTAGAGTAGTTTATCTCCTGTTTATAATGGTGCTTGGGGCTCTTTATACCAAACATTGTTGTGATCTTTTGTAAACTTGCATGCTACATCATAACTGATTCAATTCTGTTTGATTATAGTGAGAAGTCTTGTCTCTCTTATAGTGAATCTGGAGTATCAGAAAGCCCCCCCAATGGAAAACGTCCCTCGCCGTCCCCAACGAAACCTTCAGATTCCGGTGAAGGTAACAAACACAAACCTTCTCCATTAACATATTTAGATCAGGTGGATTCTTGTCCTCAACTGCCCTCATGTTCCTGTACAGAATACATCGCCATGTATACCTATGAGAGCAGTGAACAGGGAGACCTGAGCTTCCAGCAGGGAGACATCGTCATGGTGACCAGGAAAGAAGGGGATTGGTGGACAGGGATGGTCGGGGGGAAGACAGGAGTCTTCCCGTCCAACTACGTCAAACCACGAGACTCGGCGTCAGAGGTCAGAGCTCAGTTAGAATACATTAAGCAGGACTAACAGAAAAAAAGAGAAATATTTCTAATAACCACTGATGTGAATTTGTGTTTTAGTCTCTGGGACCAGCAGGGAAGACTGGCAGCCTTGGGAAGAAACCAGGTGGGACTTTAATCTATGGTATTTTACTATTTGACTGCAGTTACGACTTAAATTTGTTCAATAAAAGCAAGATATCACTTATTATATATATGTCTTTGGTATTTTGATGTTAAATCTGTTGATAACAGAGATCAGCTGATTTGTGTTTAAAATAAAAAATAATGATTGCAGATAAAAGCCTCACAGGTGCTGCAGGAGCAGAACTCACCATCTCATCTTCTTCCTCTTCTCACTCTTCTCCTTTTTTTCCTTCTTTTCCTTCTCCTTCATCTCTTTTTTCTTATTATTTTCCTCAATTTTCTCTTTCTTCTTCTTGTTTTTTTGTCTTCTTTTCCTTCGTCTTCTCCATGTTCTTCCTCCTGCTCGTTCTTCTTTCTTCTTCTATTCTTCCTACTTCTCCTCTTTCTTCTTTTTCTCCTCCTCTTCCTCTTCTCCTACTGATTGTCCTTCTTCTTCTCACCCTTCTTATTCTCATTGCCCTTATTCTCCTTTCTTCTTGTTTTTATCCTCCTCCTCCTCCTCTTCCTCCTCCTCCTCCTTCTTGTTCTTTTTTCTTCTTCTCCTCCTTCATTATTTTCTTTTTTCTTCTCATCCTCCTTCTGCTTGTCTCTTCTTCTGTTCCTATTCCCTATCTTCTCTTTCTTTCTGTATTTCTTTCTGTATATCTTTCTTTCTTTCTGTATTTCTTTCTTTCTGTATTTCTTTCTTTCTTTCTGTATTTCTTTCTGTATTTCTTTCTTTCTTTCTGTATTTCTTTCTTTCTTTCTTTCTGTATTTCTTTCTGTATTTCTTTCTTTCTCTCTGTATTTCTTTCTCTCTGTATTTCTTTCTCTTTTTCTTCTTCACCCCTCCAGAGATAGCTCAGGTGATCGCCCCCTACAGTGCAACGGGAGCAGAGCAGCTGACATTAGCTCCAGGTCAGCTGATCCTCATCAGGAAAAGAACCCTGGAGGCTGGTGGGAGGGAGAGCTGCAGGTACAAACACAATCCTGTAAAACATACAAATATTATGTTGTGTTATGCTGTAATGAGGTGGAGAATAAACTCAGCAATATCTTAATCAAATTTAATGACATGTAAAATCTGCTGGAGGAGGCATATAAGTGTGTACCTCTTAATTTAAAGAAAGTCTGACATATTTGAAACTACTTGGGGTTCAGAGTGTTAAATAATTTATGTATTATAAGTTATTGTAATTTAATGCTGTGTTCTTATTGGTCCAGGCTCGGGGGAAGAAGCGTCAGATTGGCTGGTTTCCTGCCAATTACGTGAAGCTGCTCAGTCCCAGCACAAGCAAGACGACGCCCACAGAGCCGACGCCTCCCAAACTGGCTCCTGCCAGTACAGGTAAGCAGACAAAACCACACAGTTTACCACATCTCCTTCAAAGAGCCTTCAGTTGATTACACAAATGTGCTGTCAAGGGAGTCATGTAATTATGAGCACATTGTGTAGATACAATATTATTATAAACAGACACAATAAGAGAAATTAAGGATTAATTAAAAATTAAGAGTTTCCCACTGCCAGGCAGGAGGTCTAGAGGAAAACCAAAGAGGTTTATGGATGTGGTTAAAGAGGACATGAAGGTAGTTGGTGTGAGAGAAGAGGATGCAGAAGACAGGGTTAGATGGAGGCAATTGACTCGCTGTGGCGGTTCCTGAAGGGAAAAGCCGAAAGGAAAAGAAGAAGAATTAGAGAAATTAAGGATTAATTGCTGTGAAAAACAATTACCTGATTAAAAATATATATTAACCAGTAAGACAAAAAATGTTGTGGATTTGCTGTAGTACCTGATTTCACCATCGGTTGGAGCCTTAGACTGTTTAACAAGGTGGAATTACAGGTGTGTTTTCTGACCTCTCTGCTGCCAAACTGCTAACTGCGGCCATTGTGTTGATATTATTTACAGCATCAAGTTGTAAAAAAGTGTCTGACTGCTTTAACTAGCTGTTGGGGGCTCATGCTAATGCTAAGATAGGAATTTGAGATGCTAACACGGGCTGGAAGCAGGCTAACAGTCAGGAAGCCATATGTGCACTACCATTCAAAAGCTTGGGGTTACTTAGAAATGTCCTTATTTTTGAAAGAAAAGCATTTTTTTTCCATGAAAATAACGTTAAATTAATCAGAAATACGGTCTAGACACTGTTAATGTGTCATATGACTTTTCTAGCTGGAAACGGCTGGTTTTTAATGGAATATCTACTGATATGAGAGGAGCTTAAAGTTGGAAATGTTAACTTTCTGTTTGTTTTTGCATCTGAAGCTCTGTGTCAGGTGATCGGCATGTACGACTACGTGGCGCAGAACGACGATGAGCTGGCCTTCCAGAAGGGTCAGGTGATCACTGTGCTCAACAAGGACGACTGTGATTGGTGGAAAGGGGAGCTGAACGGGAGGGAGGGGCTGTTTCCTAGCAACTACGTCAAACTGACCACAGACACCGACCCGAGCACGCAGTGTGAGTACACGCACACACTCACACACACACACACACACACACACACACACACACACTTGCAGCGTGGAACACACAACACACACGTTACTAAAACCAACATACTAACTCAGTGTGAACACAATGTGGTGTAACACACACTCTCTCCCTCACACACACACACACACACACACACACACACACACACACACACACACACACACACACACACACACACACACACACACCCAGAGCCAGGTGTGGAGATGCTGTCCCTCTCTCAGTCTGTGGCTGGTCTGACTCCCACCTTCCACCCGACACTCCTTTGGGCCTCTTTGACAACCTCCCCATCATGCACCACCTCTGGGTGGTGTCTGTGTGTGTTTGGACAGTGTGTGTGTGCATGCGTGTGTGCGCGCGCATTAGTGTGCAAGTGTTTGTTTTTTTTTCCGTCTCCCTGCATGTTTCCCTTCAGCATGATCCACCATAGACCTGGAGGTTGGAGAGCGGAGACGTGAACGAACTTTAGACTCCTGAGATCCAGAAACATGAAGCAACTTCAACATGTCCAGACTAGGACTAAAACGATTCCTCGAGGTATTCGAGTGATTTGATTACTAAAATTCCGCAGGGCAAAATTCTCTGCATCGAGGCTAATCTGCTACACCAGGCTACTAACTGGTCTGGACCAGAACTTCATCCAATAGGGACCCGGATCTATAATCAATAAATTATAAGGGGATTTTAAATTTAACAGGATGCTTCTATTTTATCCGGCTCAGCTTTCCTAATGTTTACGGCATTTATCAGATCAGAGGCTGAACTACGAAGGCAGTTTAACATAGTGAGACTTTGTTTGTGTGACACAAACAGGAGAGTTTAACACATCATATGACTTGTTTTCTACACAGAATGAACAGATCACATTCAGCTGCTTCAGTCCACAGGTTGTTTTAATGGAGAACAATGAGGAACATAAAAAATATGACGATTAAAAGCTGCTACTACTGGAATGCTGGTAAAACTGTCAAACGTGTGCTAATATATTTATTTTACCAATCGATGCAGCTGATTACTCTAGAACTCATTAATGGATATGAACGTTTGTAGTTTAAGAGTTATTTGAAGATTATTCCGTGATCACGGTGCGTGATAATAGAGAGCTGCGAAGAATTTATAAATTTACTACAGCAAAAAGAGCTGCTACTGCAAAAGATTCAAGAGAGAAATGCTGGTAGAAAACTGTCACTGCTCTAAATTCTTATATTTGTTTTACTGCTTGGTTAATAATGTCAGCATGATATTGTTGTAGTGCATTTAGATCTGACACTGTCCCAAAATGAAGGAAATGACTTGAGGTTTTTTTTTGGTTTTTTTTGCCAGATCAAAGTGAAAGTAATGTTAAAGATTTTTTAATTTTTCCCACCAAAAGATTATTTAGTTTTCTAATCTGTGTTCAGCTGTGATGTAAAACAGACTTGGTAGCAAATCAAGACCAAACATGAAAACATATTTGTGCATTTTCTGCAAAGCAAACTGAATGCATATAGGTTCTCATGTACACAGCTGTAACTGCATGCTTTCATACGGTGGGATTACTGACATACAGTTCAGCAGGTTTGCAGATAAAACCTCAGCTGAGAATCTTAATCGCTTAGAAAGAATCATCAGGAAACAACTTGGTGAAAGGAAGACGTTGCTTCCATCTAATTTAAATCCAAAACTGTGAACAGAACCTGGACCAGGTTAGCTGTTAGCATCAGTTACCATGGTGATCGAGCAGGTTAGTTAAAGCCATCTGTCTGACTTTAAACTCAACATGCATGCTAACTTTTTATTAATCTTGCTCCATAGTTCATGCCTCTGAGCTCTCATGCATTTCTACACAGCAAATGATGAAT
Source organism: Acanthochromis polyacanthus (assembly GCF_021347895.1). Taxonomy (NCBI): domain Eukaryota; kingdom Metazoa; phylum Chordata; class Actinopteri; family Pomacentridae; genus Acanthochromis; species Acanthochromis polyacanthus. Next base: position 30,391,473 of record NC_067127.1, on the reverse strand, counting down.
TTATTCAAATGTAGTTAAATTGCATCATGATGACATGAAATGGCTCCAGGCTGGATGAACAAAAAAGATCTGACTGCATGTTAAATAGAGATCAGTTTGACTGATCAGTAATCATTTAATTATAATCACCAAGGTTATAAAATATGAAATGTGGGATTTTGCTAGGTGAAACTTCTACAAAGGCTACAGTATGTAATGTATATTTTTAAAAACTGTGGTTGCAGCTGAAATATGATTTTAACCAAAGAGATGTAGAAAAATGGGACAGAATTTAGAAAGGAAGCAAATTTTGAAACTTGAGAAGCTTGAACCATTGATTTGTGGGGTTTTGGTTGATAATTAACTTAATCAACCTTCAATATCATTATCAGTCACATTCTTTATAGCAGATTAGTGGACAAACAGCCCAAAAATAACAAAATCATCTTTACTGAAGTCAGATAAAACGTCATCCTCCTACAAAACTTCCAGCTAGCAGGTCTGTGATTTTGTTTAAGTTTAAATAATGCGCTGCTTTAGCTCTGATGTAGCACATAGCCTATCAGCACTTAATGCTTAATGTCAAAAAGTTCTGTTTTATTCAAACACCTGTCTGTACAAATGAGTTTTTAAGAAGCTAAATGTTCAATAAGCAGACAGACATAGCAATCTCTATTATGTTGGGAGAATCCAAAGTTGTGAAAACATAGGGGTGTTCACATGCACTCTGTTCCTTCTGTTGCCAAAAATAGTGGATTAATCCATCACATCGGTCTTTCTTCTGATCAAAAATTGTCAGATCAGGGAGAATTTATCAACATCTGAGTTTATCGATCGATAAATCCACCGTCTGCCTCGCTCCCGCTCCCCTTCCTCCACCTCTATGCCAGATAGACCACACCTCCACACTCTGTCTTGCTGCACGCTCCACCCACCTCTAGCACCCGACTGGTTGTTGTTGTTCTTGTTGTTGTTGTTGTTGTTTTGTTTTGTTGTTTTTGTTGATGTTGTTGTTGTCGTCCTCTCTCTAGGATCATATCATTACCCAGAACCCCCCTCTCCTCAAAGCCCTCAAAGAGACCCACTAGGCCACGCCCACTAGGCCACTCAACCAATGGGACAGCAGCAAGAGGTCACATGACCCGGAAATGGCGACTCTCCACCAGTAGAAGCCAGAGAGAGAGACAGACAGACACACAGACAGACTGTAACGTTAATAACACAACTCTGTCTATGCATGGCTCTGACTGGACTTGGCCAAACTCTGTTTTATCAAAGGCTCTGGCTCCAAACAGTAGTCAGGACTCTTCCTCCTCCTCTTCTTCTTCCTCTTCCTCTTCTTCTATTCTCTTCTTTTTCTTCTTCTTCTTCTTCTTCTTCTACTCTTTTATCTGCTCCGAAGTGTTTAGATGAGGAGACTGAAGGAGACTATTGAGCTCCTTCCTCCGACCTTGGACTGATGTTTGACTGGATCGCAGTGACTGTAAACACACAGCAACAACACACACAAACACACACTTTAACAGCAAACACACACACGTTAACAGCGCTGTGCTCGCGTGGTAAAGTGGATAGTGGGTCATTTTGTGGCTTTAAGGGAGATTCTGTCATTAGAATCAGTTCATCCCCCTTCCTTCCTTCCTTCCCTCCATTTTTTATTTTAACCTCGCTCCCATTGGTTCAGCTGCTTCTTTTCCACCTGTCAGTCAAATTAAAAAAAACGCTGGCTCTGCCCCCTCCCTTCACTAACTCCTCCCCTCCCACAGCTTCACAGAAAGACCCACTATCTGCTGGAGGACACGTCTCAATGTTTGCTCTCCTCGTCTTTTCTCTTCACCTCAAAGCCAAAGACTTTTCCTCCTCTTCCTCTACTTCCTGTTTCCTTCCTTGTTTTTCCCCCCGCGAAGGAGACGAAGGAGAGGAGACGAGGCAGTATTGAGATGCGTCCCACAGCAGCTAACGTCTAGGTCGCGAGCCCGCCGATGCTGCTGCTGCCGCCTTCTTTGTTTATCCTCCTCCTGCCTTCCTCTTCTAGAGAAGGAGGCGAGAAGGCAGAGAAAGCTGCAACCGCTTTAGCGTAGCGGCTAACCAAACCACACAAAGCAACACGGTACAAAACACACGCAGTTTTTATCCATCGTAGGTCTGAACATGTATTAATTTCAAAGATCCGTTCAGTTGTTTTTTGTTTTCTTTTGTTGGCGTGTTTACATGTTTATTGTTTCATCTGTTGCTATGGTGATGGGATGCTACCGAGGGTCAGGCCAAGATTCTTCACAAAAACGAAAGGGGTGGAGCGATTTGAATCATTCCAGTTAAAATCTGATGTTTTGGGGGAGTTAATTCGCTCTCGAGAGTTGGTTAGCTTAGCTTAGCACAAGTCCGGAAGCAACAAATGGGTTTAAATTTGCTGCAGCTAGCATGTTTAGGATGTTAAGCGCTCAGATACGAGGAGCAGCACTGAACTTTTACTCGCCAAGTAAGAAAGCAAATTGACATATTCCCCAAAATGTCAAACTATTCCTTTAAATAGTTTTTTTTTCTAATTTCACAACCTAGTGATACCTGAACTTTGCATTTTCCACATTGCGACACACCTTTGAAGCTTCTTTTAGCTTGTCATCGCCATTTTTCATCATTCTGCACATGCAAACTTGCACAATCGTTTCACCCCTACAAAATGTTGAAGTGAATTCTGACATTTTTAAACTACTATTTAAAAAAACATCAAGTTAAAACATCTCTTTGTGTTGAATTATGACACACAAACACAACACAACGGAGCATCGCTATACTTTATGTTGCCACGGTGACACACACCTGTCTTTGCCTTTCCCTCCATTGGTTCCCATAGCAACACAGCAGTATTGTAGGGGTTGCCATATCAGATTTGTATTGTTTTGTTGTTGTTTATTCAGATGACAGTATTGGGATTTTAATGTTTACCCTCAGAAACAAAAAACGATGAAATGATTATTGATCTACGCAACTTTTTATACAACAAGCAATAGAGTTATGATTATTATTACTATGGATAATATTATTAACCTGCTCGGATCCCATTGGCTCCTCGACGTGTCAGTATTGGAGGTGAAGAACTCCGATTGGTGGATGAGTCGAGACTGTTGGCGTTTTTTTTTTTTTTTTTAAAGCAAGCTGGATTGGTTTTTTGAGAGGATTTTAAACAGACTCAGGTGGTCAGGGTGTGAGGTTTTTTTTCAGTTTGACAGCTGATGGTCGAGACTCGTCGCAGTCGAAGGGAAGATTTTAGTTCAGAACAAAAACTAGAACCAGACCAGAACCACGTTTCGCTTCACACAAGCTAAAATCTATCAGCCTGTTACCATGTTTTTGTTCCGTCTGCAGCCGATTTGATCAACATTTGAATGGAGTCGCTGCATTTCGAGGAATTTTCTTTTAACATTTTACCATTTTTAACAGAAAGCACGTTGCTCTGAAGCGTGGCTCTGCTCCAGTTTGGTTGGTTTAAAAATGAAATAAAGCTCTGTATGATCTGTAGTTAATGTAATGAATGGTAACGGTTGGTGCTTCGTATGAGAATTAATAGCCGCTCTGATGACGGGACGGACGGATTAACAGCCGAGCCAAATGTAACCGAACTGCACTTGGTGTCAGCGTGCATGACTCGATGGATGAGTGAAAATAAAGCATGAATGGAGCAATTTTATGGCCAGATAGAAACACGAAGGAATGAAAAAAGGAGTGAATGAACGAGTGAATGACCTGTACAGAATGTTAGCATAGCGCTGTTAGCAGAACTTTGTCCCGAGGTTTTATTGGTGGAGATTTTGGTGAAGCGGTGAATCTGACTGGTCCTGATGATTAAACACTCTGAGACAGATTCCAGTCGACTGGCTTCGTTACTCATCTTCACACACTTCCTTCTAGTACCTCTGAGCTTTCATGGTTAAAAAACAAAATTGAATTTCACTCCTGTGAACCAGATGACTTCATCTGATTTAAAAGTTTCAACTTGCAGTCACAAATCTTATCACCAGTTTCAGTTTTTTACTCAAATCAGCACATTTAGGGGTTTTTAATCCACCAGGGCTGTGTTTCTGTGACTCATTAAGCTGTAATTCTGCCCCTTAGTTGCCAAAACAGATTAATACCACTATATTTCTGTACAACCTAATCAATCCTGATCACAACTTTTCCCTAGAAGGACCAGAAACGCTGCTAATAACTGCAGCAGAGACTGATCTCACCAATATTCTGTCTTAAAACCTCTCTAGAGGATGGGATTCTACCTCCTTTTGCTAAATGTAGGGATCAGTAGCACAGAGTCGAATCTCAATGTGTGTGTTAAATTCCCTTTTTAATCATAAATGTCTTAATAAATGCACATAACCTGGCTAAAATCTAAATAAAATGGCAGTTGCTACATAGTAAAGGTTCCACTTTGAGGAACAATAAACTAGTTCCTGAAAATTTTCTGTTTAAAACGTCTGAGAAACCCTCAAGATGCTGCAATTTTAGTGCATCTCACTACATTTAGGGATCAGTAGCATGGTAGCGAATCTGAATCTTTTTCAAATGCTTTGTTTTTTCTTTTTGCATTAAATTATCAGCAAATTAAGGTAACAAACAACGTAAATATCTTAATAAATGCACATAATCTAGGTATATAATTATATAAAATGGCAGCTGCTACATAGGATAAATCACACTTTTAGAAAAAGTAAATTAATTTCTGAATATTTTGTGTTTAAAACGTCTCAAAACCCCTCAACATGCTGCCGCTTTGGGGTATCTCACCGAGTTTAGGGATCAGTAACATTCAATCTAATGTGTATCTGTGTCTAATCCGTCCTTTCTTTCCTTTTGCATTAAAGTTTTAATGATTTCCGGTATCGAAAGTCATTAATATCTGGTTAAATGCACATAGCAAAGCAACACCTGCGTGGTAAAATTCCACTTTTAGGAAATGTCATCTGGTTTCTGAGTATTTTATGTATAAAACATCTTAAAACCCCTCTGCAGCCTGCAGTTTTAGTGCATCTCACTGAATTTAGTAAAGAGTAACATTAAAATGAATCTGACTGTGTCAAATTCTTTGTTTCCTTCTTTTTTGCATATTTTTTAGTAAAATGGTAAATGGTTGTATTTATATAGCGCTTTTATCCAAAGCGCTTTATATGATACGTCACATTCACACATTCACACACTGATGGCGGAAGCTGCCATGCAAGGCACTAACCACGACCCACCAGGAGCAATTAATTAGTAATTTTAGGTAACAAAAATCAGAAATATCCTTATTAATATTAAGTAAAGTCAGAGAAGCAAATGCTACACAGGAAAAATTCAACTGTTTCTGAATATTTTGTATTTAAAACGTCTTAGAAACCCCCTACAGGCTGCAGTTTTAGTGCATCTCACTAAGTTGAGGGATCAGTAGTATTAAAAGAAATGTAAATCTGTGTTGCATCTTTTATTCTTAGTTTTTGCATCCAATTTTTAATTGATGTGTCAAAAGTCATAAATATCCTAATAAATGCACATACATATCAAGTAAAGTTGCAAAAGCAGGTGCTACACAGGAAATGTTCAACATTTTCTGACTATTTTGTATATAAAATGTCTTGAAAACCCTTAAGATGCTGCAGTTTCAGTGCATTTCACTACATTTAGGGATCAGTGGCATTAAAACACATCTGAACCTGTGTCAAATCAATTTTACTTCTTTTTTTGTAGTAAATTTTTAGTAATTTCAGGTATCAAAAGTCATGTCTTATTAAATTCACACAGCAAAGCAAGATGTGCAGAAAAAATTCAGTTTTAGGAAAAGTAATGTAGTTTCCTAATATTTTGTCAATAAAACATCTTAAAAGTACCATTAATGTTAATGTAAATCTGTGTTTTTTCTTCATTTTTAATTTGTGATATCAAAAGCCAGAAATATCCTTGAAATACACATACAGATTAAGTAAAGTAGAAAAAGCAGATGTTAAATAGAAGGAAGGCAGTGTTTTGTGAATAAAACATCTTTAAAATCCTCTACAGGCTGCAGCTTTACTGCATTTTAGGGACCAGTAACATTAAAACGAATCCAAATCTGTGTCAAATATTTTTTTTCCTTCTTTTTGAGTAAATTTTAGTAACTTCAGATGTTAAAAGTCATTAATATCTTATCAAATGCACATAGCAAAGCAAGACTTGTGCAGGAAAATTCCACTTCTAGGAGATGTCACCTAGTTTATGAATACTTTGTGAATGAAACATCTTTAAAATCCTCTAAAGGCTGCAGTTTTAATGCATTTTAGAGGTCACAGTAGCATTAAAAAAAAATCTGAACCTGTGTCAAATCTCTACTTTTCTTCATTTTTACATAAACTTTTTAGTTATTTATGTTATCGAAAGTCTCAAATATCCTTATAAAGTAGAAAAAACAGATGCTGCGCAGGACAAATTCCTCATTTTCTGAATATTTTGTGTATAAAATGTCTAAGATCCTCTACAGGCTGCAGTTTTACTGCATTTTACGGATCAGTATTAAAACGAAGCCAAGTCTGTGTCCAATTGTTTTATTCTTAATTTTTGCATTAAATTTTGGGTTATTTGAGATGCCAAAAGTCATAAATATCCTAATAAATGCATGGAAATATTAAGTGAAGCAGGAAAAGCAGATGCTACACAGGAAAATTCAACTTTTTTTTTTATTTTCTGACTTTCTAAACCGACTGATTTCACACAGATTTTCACTCACACTTTAACTGAACACACACTTGAACACACCACAGACTGCTGACTGAAACTCTCCTGCAGCCTGTGTGTTGGTCTCAGGTATGTATGTGTTGCCGACAGCATCATTCCTTCTTCTTCTTCTTGTGTTTTAATGCTGCAGGACGTTTGTCTGACCGGTTGTGTGTCTGTTTGTGTTGACGTTTGTGTTTCAGGGTGCGCCGACCTCCACCTGCTGGACATGCTCAGTCCGATGGAGAGGAAGCGGCAGGGCTACATCCATGAGCTCATCGTCACCGAGGAGAACTACGTCAACGACTTGCAGCTCGTCACCGAGGTGAAAGCAGCAGCCGGCTTCATGAACTTTAACTTATGTGGTTTACATTTGATTTATTTAATGTAGATTTTTCCACAGTAACAACAGAGTTTAGCTGTTTTAACCCTCAAAACTTGACGCAGTTTTGGGTGTTTTGTGTAGTTTGAATGACAGAAATCAGACAAAAAAATAAAAATAAAAGGATAGAAAAATGGAAAAAAAAATGGAATCAACATTTTAGGTCTCCACCGCTGTTATTAGTACTGGAAAATAAACACACAACATCCATATTTAACTAGTTACCTTTTTCGAAAATTTAATTACACGTTTTTCTACTCTCTGTTCTCTCTAAACACGAGCTGCAGTTCAACCTAACAGTCCCCGAATTTTAATAATTTGACCATTGGTCTCAGCTGAGTCACTCATCTCTTGCTGGATAGGTTCAAGAATGGAGAATTTTTGAGTTTTTTTTAAATGGATAGATAGATGGATAGATGAATAGCCTTTTTACTGTCATTCACAAAAAGAAATTCCATTGCACATGGCTCACAAATTCTACATATGCAAAGAATATTTAAAAAGGAGGGAAACAAGAAAATAACACAAGATTAATTTAAAATAAGATAAAATAATAGCACTATGCATAAAATACAATAGGCCACTGGACATAAATACTGTAACAATTTGGACGCAAATGATCCATTTTTGGCAAATTCTTTCAAGAACATTTTTTCCAAGTGTCCATAGGTTTTATCAATACTGTGGGGGAAATGGTGACTCTACATACTATTATTATTTTACTATTTATATTATTAATTTGAGGGGAATTTGTTTAGATATTTAACCATTTACATTTTTTAATTTATTTCTAAACTTACTCTTCTATGTTATGTGTAAACACTGCCTGCAGTTCAACAGAAAACAAAAAAACAACATTTTGTTTATTAGTTATTGATGATCAGAAATCACGGTGCCATAGAATGTGGCCATTTAATACTGATGTACCCACAAACAAAATGACCTTACAAACAGACCGACAGATGGACGAACGTACGCCGTCGCTTGGCGGAGTAAAAATCCAGCATTTCTGACAATGTCATGTGGGGGAATGAACAGCCTTGGTGGAGTGCTGCACTCTCTGAGTGCTTTTCTAGTTGGTTTTTTCTTCTCATATCCATAGCTGCTAGTACATTCAACTCAGGCCTTGCCTCGACAGTGACAAACAATGACTGATGATTCAACAATAAAACACACAAGTAAAAATCATAGCATCTCTTTGAACACCCAACAGAACTTTCTCATGACTTTCCTTCATGTCTTTGTGTTTAGATCTTCCACAAGCCTCTGCTGGAGTGTGAGCTGCTGACGGAGAAGGAAGTGGCCATGATCTTCGTCAACTGGAAGGAGCTCATCATGTGCAACATCAAGCTTCTCAAGTAAAGACCTCGAACACACGCAGCACATCGCAAACCACGAACCAAAGCATCAACATCAGCATTTTATTTAGGAGAAAATCTATTTTTATTTTGTTTGGTTTGTCTTAAAACTTGGTTTAAATTAAAAGCTGTGAGAATATGAAGAATCAAACTCATTCAGTTGCTGTGTGGTCAACTGTTTTGCTTCAAGCAGAGAGAGTCTTCTTCCTGAAGGGAGCGTGGCCAGCAGCAGTAGCTCAGCAAATATAAGCTACAAACACCGAAACAGCCTGTTTAGAACAGAACTAGAAGATATACAGTCAAGAAGAAATGAAACATTCCTGTAAAGTCTATTTTGTGGGAAATTCGCCTTCAAGATGTGGTTAGCTTAGCTTGGCATCAAGTCCGGAAGCATTTAATGTGTTTAAAGGGGCTGCAGCTAGCTTGGTTAGCATGATTAGCATACAGATATGAAAGTGGTCTTGATCTTTTCAGTCACTTGGTAAGAAAATAAATGCATGTATTTCCAAAAATGTCAAATTATTCCTGTAAATAGCTCCATTTTCAGTTCACAAACTAATGACATCTGAACCTTGAATTTTTCACAACAGAATTTTGAAGTTTTATTTTTATTTTTAGCTCATTGTCACTGTTCTTCATTGAACTGCCAATGCAGTAATTTCACCCCTACAAAATACAGAATATTGCACTAAATTCAAACATTTTTAAACTAGAACATCTCCACTGAGGGCTTGTGGTGTTTTGAGATTTAAAATTGAACATTGATACAGTTTGGAAACGTGAGCCGTCAAATACTTTGATGAAAAGTGGAACAAAATGGGACCTTTATAGAAATAACACCAAGGCTTGTTGTGTATCTTCTACGTCTGGAAACTATTAAATATTTATGTTTTTAGACTGTTAAATATCTAAGTGCTTCATAAGAACCCAACTGGAATTTTTTTTTGGTTCTTGAGCATGTTTCACCTTCATCCAAGCTCTTTCTTCAGTTCGTTTAGAGTTCTAGAGCTTTATTATCACCTTAGATCAGGGATGTCAAACTCCGTTCCTGGAGGGCCGCTATCCTGCATGTTTTAGATGTCTCCCTCTTCCAACACAGCTGATTCAAATGATCAGCTTATCATCAAGCTCAGCAGAAGCCTGATAACGAGCCTGATCATTTGAATCAGGTGTGTTGGAAGAGGGAAACATCTAAAACATGCAGGATAGCGGCCCTCCAGGAATGGAGTTTGACACCCCTGCCTTAGATGGAAGCAAAACTACTACAAGAGGAAAAGACTAACTCCAGCTGCCTTCTAAAGAGAAATTCAGCAGATGTAATGACCAGTTTTGTTTAACTGCAGAGCTCTGAGGGTGAGGAAGAAGATGTCGGGCGATCGGATGCCGGTGAAGATGATCGGCGACATTCTGACCAACCAGCTTCCTCACATGCAGCCGTACATCAGGTTCCGTCTGCCGGCTGTTCGTCCACACATTTAAATATGAATTAAGATTTCATCCTCATTAACTCTGTGATTTATTTCTGTGTTCAGGTTCTGTTCGTGTCAACTGAACGGAGCGACGCTGATCCAACAGAAAACCGACGACAACCCCGAGATCAAAGATTTCCTCAAGGTAGAAAACCACCCAGACAGTAAATCTGATGTTGTATTTGTGTATTTTTAGCTGTTATTTCACTTATTTTTCCATGAAAAAGAACTTTGAACTGACCTTTTTTGTATGAAATGAACTTTTTTCTGTCTTTTTCCAACTGATTTCACAGCAGTTACCTGAATAGTCCTGGTTGATCTTTCCAAAGTAGTCATAATTAGTGTATTATAATGGAATAAAATGGCACAAACCAGTGTAATTGTCAGATATGCAGCTTTAAGTCAAACTTTTATAGCTGAGAGTTAGATTTTTTTGCTCTTCAGAATGCAGAAACCAAAACATTCAAAAACCTCAGTCAAAAATTCAGTCCAACAGGTTGTACATTTCACTATAATGATCAGCAAAAATATGCGAAAATGAAAAGTATAGAAAGTATTAAATGAGCATGTTTTCTGGTTTGTAGAGGTTAGCCATGGATCCCAGGTGTAAGGGGATGCCTCTGTCCAGTTTCCTGCTCAAACCCATGCAGAGAGTCACCCGCTACCCTCTGATCATCAAAAATGTTCGTATTATTGCACAAAAATCACCTGAACTGTCAGATGTTCGCCTACTTCCTGTCTGTTTTCCTGTTTTCTGATCGATCTGTCTGCTTCAGATCTTAGAAAACACTCCAGAGTCTCATCCGGATCACAGTCATTTGAAAGCTGCTCTAGAGAAAGCTGAGGAACTCTGTTCACAGGTGATAATAAGGGCACATCGCAACACACGAAAATGCACGAAAATATATAAAAACACAAGAAAAAATACACAAAACACGCGAAAATACAAGAAAACTCACAAAAACACATGAAAAATACACAAAAGCAGATGAACACACGAAAACTCATGCAAACACATAAAAATGCATGAAAATAAACAAAAACACACGAAAACACAAAACATGAAAATATGTTAAAACATAAAAACACATGAAAACACACAAAAACTCATAAAAATTATAACTCAAGAAAACAAAAAAATACACAAAGACACATAGACAAACATAAAACACGGAAATACATAAAAACACAAGAAAACGCACAAAAGCACATGAAATTACCGGTGGATGAAAACTGAAAAACACGAAAACTCATGCAAGCACATAAAAATGCATGAAAATACACAAAAAAACACAAAACACAAAAATATATTAAAACACATGAAAACACACAAAAATCAAGAAAACTTATGAAAACACAAAAAAGCGCAAAGACAAACATAAAAATACACAGAAACTCAAAAAACATGAAAACTTGTGAAAACACGCAACAACATATGAAGTGTTTTGTAAAAACTGATTTTTTTTTTATTTATTGTGTTTGTGTGTTTTCAGGTGAACGAAGGCGTCAGAGAGAAAGAAAACTCTGATCGACTGGAGTGGATTCAGGCTCATGTTCAGTGTGAAGGACTGTCCGAGGTAAAACAGCAGGAAATACTCAAAGAAACAAACTTATACCTAAAAACACAATAAAACCACAACTGTTTGGTTTCCTGAGTGGTTTAATGGTGATGATACTATTTTAACTTAAATCTGACTGAAAATCAACCGTTTCGTGTCCGACTGATCCCATCTGCAGCATAAATAAGATCTCGAATAATCTTTAGCTAAAAATGTGAAGCAATCTTTGCTTTTTCCATCCGGCAGCAACTGGTGTTTAACTCGGTCACCAACTGTTTGGGTCCCAGGAAGTTCCTCCACAGCGGGAAACTGTTCAAAGCTAAAAGCAGCAAAGAGCTCTACGGATTCCTGTTCAATGACTTCCTGCTGCTGACTCAGGTTAGTTACAGATGCGCTGTTGTTGTTATAAAGCCTCAATCAAAGCCAGTCCTTGTTTTCTGCATCTCCAAGGGTTAAACCAGAGTAGGTGAGATTTAGCTAATAGTTTTCAGTCAACATCATGCTTTCTGCAGCTGAAATATTTTCATTAAACAGACTCTTTTTGCAGCTAAATCTTTCTTTTCGGTGCTGGTCTCCTGTTCTTTGCTCATTTTATTGTCTTTTAAATAAAGTTTTAAAATTCTTAATGCATCCGAGAGCCTTTAATTCTGAGTAAAATATGTTTTCTTGTAGATTAGTTGTGAAAAAATACTAATGTTCCAGTTGGCCAATGTGTTTCACTTCATTTGTCTGTGATGGGACTGTTGTGTAATTATGTTTTAACTCAGATTTAATCAAAACTTCTGGTTGTTCTGACTGTTTCTACCTGATTTTGTTGCTCATGTGTTTATGTCTGTGTTTATATATGAGTTTTATCTGAATAAATGTCTCTTCCTGTCTCAGGTGACCAAACCTTTGGGCTCATCAGGTTCAGATAAAGTTTTCTCCTCGAAAACACACCTGCAGTATCGCATGTACAAGACGGTAAGAAGACCTTAGAATCAAAATACTGATGCAGGACTGGTTAATTTTTTGCCTTTTTTTTGTTTTTAATCTTATCTGCTAGAAAACATGTCGAGTTGCTGTGGTGATACGTTCCAAAACCTGCCATTTTATTTAACCCTCTCAACTCTGTGCAGTTTCTGGGTGTGTTTTTTCCCTTCATTTTTCAGTTTAACTCATTTTCACACCAATTATAAAGTTTTACACCTTTAAGGAAACAACCCATAAAGAAGGGAAGAGAACTAAATAATGTAGTCTGTACTGACAAAAGAAGACTAGTTTTACAACATAAATAGCAAACTGTGCACATGGTGCTGACATTTATTACACAGAGATTGTATATTGAAACAGAAAACTCAAAAATGAATAAAATTTATGATAAAAGTTAATTATTTGCCTCATTCTGAAATCTAGTAATCATATTTGACTCAAATGATACAGCTAGAACACCATAAATAATGAAAAAAAATATGAGTTTTCTTTGACTGTTTTATTTAGAATAAGTGAAAAGCCTGCAATAAACATGGTGTTCTAACACTGGAAGAAAAATAGTAGCTCTACACACTTTAGATATTTAACTACTGCCTGCAGTTCATCCAAATATTTAATGTTGTTGTCATTTTGGTGTTTTTTTTAAAAAAAAAATAAGGATTTACTTTTGTGTTAAAAAATCGTTAAACATCTTTTGTTTGACGTTTTAAAACCTGATGGTGAATCACTGTGTTTAATAAGAAATACAGTTTAGTTTAAACAGATTTGAGCTGCAACAGTGATAGTAGTAGTATGTGTTTGACAAACCAGTAACTGAAATTTGTTGTCTCTTCCAGCCAATCTTCCTGAATGAAGTGTTAGTGAAGCTGCCGACAGACCCGTCAGGAGACGAACCTTTGTTCCACATTTCTCATATAGACAGAGTTTATACACTCAGAGCTGAGAGCATCAATGAAAGGTAACAAACATCTCAAACATTCAAATATGGATAGCAGATATTATTACCAATTTTGTTTTGTGGTTTTGACCTTTATTATTCAAAGTTCACCAGTCACAAACCAATTCCATGAGTTAGAAGAGTCTTAAAGTATCAAATGTCCAAGTTAGAGGAAACTCCAACCTTTGGGACTCCTGATGATTTAGTCTGAGAGGAATTCACAAAGTTTTTTAACACTTCAGTGCAAAAAAAGTATTTTTTTCTGGACATTTTCATTTTTTATTTATTTTTTGCTTTTTGGCATTCAATATCGGTCAATTTAATTCGGCTTTTTTGGCAAGAATTCACAAAAAAAGGATCATTTTGTGTCAAAGTGAAAACAGATTTGAATTGAATTGAATTGAAAAGTATTTATTTTGAACATAAAATTAACAGACAGCTAATGCAGCTTATACAAAATAAAACCACAGCTGAAACAAGGCATCACATAAATTTACAAATCATATATGTTCGAAAGGGAGTGGGAAGAAGACAAAACTGATTTAATCCCACCCCAAACAAGGTTACTTTATTAGCAATTTTATTTCTATATAACTAAAATTGAATGGCAATAACATACAGCTATCCCACACACCACACACATCATTAAATCAATATTAAATCATTGGGCCAATTCCCCCTACAGATTTCTTTGTTCTTTATACTTTCCTTAAATAAATATTAAATCCTTTGGCCA